>NC_065415.1:339437-1539437 GCF_024362695.1 Pectinophora gossypiella | reverse complement strand
GGTAAACTGCGCTATAGCTCTGTCCCTTTTATATGAGATCTAAACCTTTTACACTCTACATAAACACCTAAAAGTACATAATGCCAATCCATAGATTTTAAACCTTATGATATGTTGCGATAAGCTATTATTTCGTGCGATCTTTGGTCAATTTAGGGACATTTGACATCATATAATTCATCGTATATTTTTAGCGATATTATAATTGTTCTAAACACAACCTTAGTCACCTTTAAATACGATACAAATTAAAAATGTGTATAAAAAGCAGTCTTTCCTGTCATTACGTTAAAAATAGTTTTTTTTTTTTAACAGGCATCATAAACTGCAATAGCATTTCACCTACAGAATAAATACTATAATCCTACACTATGATATGATAATTATCTATAATTGCCTATACAAATTAACACACTGGAATAAACTGGGATGTACAATAATCTCATTAATTAAATTATGTAAAAGGCATGTGGCCTGTAAAGTAGCGTTTTCATAAGCGATAGCGGTATTTAAGATCTCATAGAGCGACATCTATCGTTGCCTTAACGTTTATTCCGAGGGGTTACCTAATCTGACTGTCTTCTGACCTTCCAATCCGCAAGCAATGCCGGACCTTATTAGGAAGTATGGTCACAAGTACTAATATGTAAACACTTTGAAACCATGTCACATTAACTTTTTTGACAAATTAAACCGTACGTCTCATTAAATGTCAAATATGATAGTGCGACAGGGTTCTAAAGTGCGTACACGATATTGCTAATGACTGTTCTTTTTTTTTGACAATTATACAGGGTGTTAGCGACATCATAACGAAAACTTTGTGGGATGAATCTGCACATAATTCCGAGTTAATATCATGTAGAATATTCCATCGGGAAAGTATAGAATTGAAAATAAATTAAAAAAAAAACACTAAAAACATGAATTTACTGACAGGAAATTCCTCTTGATATCAACTCAGAATCATGGTCTGAATCATCCCCTCAGTATTCGTTACGATGTCTCTAACGCCCCCCGTATTTTCTCTCTTTCTTCAAAAGTCTAATTGAATTTCCACAGGTATTATTTATTTATTTTGTTAAGTGTGTAATACATTCCATTGTGTAAATCCATACATTTTTCATACGAAAACTTAACACCGCTCCGCTTTAACATACGCACACTTTCCAGCCATACTTACACAAACTACTACAAACGAATTATAACTAATCAATATTTTGTGCATAGTAAAATCCATAATTGTCTTACTTAACCTACAGGCAATATTTGTAAAAAATATATGACACAAATATACAATACTAAAATTAAAATTGTAAATCTAAATGCATGTTTTAGTCTTCAGAAAAAAAATGGCGTCCAAATCTTTTATTTCACTTATATCTAATTCGAATATTTTTTAAATGAGATTATTTATTGCACTGCCGATTCGATTCGATTGTCATTTTAAAACCCTTAACCTTACTAAAGCTTTTCATTAAAACTTCTTAGCTGCCGGTAATTACCTATCTTTTACTAATCATACTTCGGTCGATTGATATTGATCCATTTTTCAATAGATACATTGGAGGTAGGTGGCTTGAATAGGGATAAAAAAAAATATTTCTTTATTTAAAAAACGAATGTTACGCCTGTTACTTGCAATTACAAGTTACTCTTTTTTATTGGATTTCGAATGTCAAGATTTGATGATGTTGTGTGTTAGTTGTCTTTGATGGCTTGTGACTCTGCCCATGGTATAAGAAGACCAGGTATGCCAAAGTGACAGCTAACATTTCAAGGTTAGCCCAGCTGACGTCATCCTGCGTTACCATTTCGTAAAAAATAAATTACCCACGACCATTGTTTTTATATTTACTTTGCAAGCACATTTTGAACATTTAATGAAAGAGTTACCTATATATGTGACAAGTAATAGTAATTAAATACATTAGTCAGTAATTCACTTAATTTTCAATAATAAAATGTACGTCCTTGGAAAGTTGTAGATACCTATTTAATGGTAACACAGTGGTAACACACACGTCATCAAAGGGCTAGCAATGGCGGCTTGTCATAGGATTGAACATACATGGTTTTCTTATAACTCTGCCTGTGTTTTTTTATGTGTGTGGAATGTCAAGAATCTGACGATCGATCACGATTATCTATGACGAAATGGATTACCGTCAAGATGCATAATTGAGAATTGAATTGATTGATGTATTTATGTAATGGATTAATTGTAGGTATGTAGTATTTGTAACTACAAGATTGGGCACACATTACAGGCAGCACTCACTTATCTGTGCCACATTATACTCTTGAAGAGAATCACCCTATCCAAGCACCTAAATAAACTCCGAATGTCATACCAAGCGGTGATCTTTAAGAAACTCGTCTTGTCAAACTGACGTCTCCGAATTAAGCCTCAGAACAAACCTGTTGCTCTTAGGGTCGACTACTTCTTCGCTTAAACTGAATTTTGGGAGTTGCTTTATGGTACAAATTAGGGATATGTCCCCTTGCCTGAGTTGAAACTCGATGTTGTCTGCCAATGGACGCGCTAGAAGCTCGTCGGAGATGAGGGACCAGCGTTGGACCGGCCTGGTTTCCTGGTCCGCGGCGAGGACTGGACCTTCCACTAGGAATGGTTCCAGGAAGGCCCGTGGTGAGGCGTCTTGGGAGAGGCACCGCGCTAGGTGGGCCAATACCTGGAAAAGATGAGGGTAAATTGGTTACTGATTTATTAGGATAATACGAATCAATAAAATAAGTAGGAAAGTAATTTTGTAACTTTATGAACTACAACACGCAGCCAAGTAAGGCCACATCGTAAAAAATATTTTGTACCTAATTTAGTTCACTCCACCATTATAGACTCTAACAGAAAGCTCGCTGAGGCTCCTTGTGAGTGCTCCTTAGTTCATCTTGCGATGGATGAACCTCTAGACTTCCCCATTGGGATATAGTCGTGAGTTTATGTTATGTAGTTATGTTATACCAACTTAGTAGGGTAATCTCCTTAGACATAAATGTTTGTATGTATTTGTAGACAGATATGGGTGAATATCAAAATGTCAAGTTTGGTGGCGAACTTTCATATTATTTTTTCGTGAAAAATTGGGTTCCGACATGAAAAAGGATCCTTCAGGATCCTTTTGGATCCTTTTTCATGTCGGAACCCAATTTTTGACGAAAATGTGAAATATGAAAGTTCGCCACCAAACTTGGCACATTTTGATATTCACCCATATACATAATATTTATTTTTCAAAAGAAAATCAAAATGTCCTCACATAACATACCGAGTCAGCGGAGTGCCGCGGCTGCTGGCGAGTGGCCCGCAAGTACTTCTGCAGGGCTCGAGCCAGCGACGGGAACACCGCCTGCGCCGCCTCCCGCGGGCCTAGGGCTCCACCTTCAATGACACAGAAAGTAATGCGAAATTCAATGAAAGAATCTGCGTATTAGTACTGTATGAAAGGTTCTAAAACTTCTGAGTTCATGTTACGAGCTAGACAAACAGAGTCTCTGGAAAGACCTGATATAGGCAAGTACCAGTAGCGATTTTGATAAGCGAGAAATTCAGTTTTTAATTAGCTCTGGAAAGAAAGAAAAGTATGTTTATTATGCCATACAGGGTGGCCCAGAAGTTCACGTTCAAAATGAAAAACTAAATAGAGGGCTCATTAGCTACCAGAAACATCCCCATGTATTTTCAGCGATTATTTACGGTGTAGGAGATATAACCCAATTTGTACCTTTTTCTAGATTTTCTACGTTACTTCAGAAATCATCATTTTGTCGCTTGTGGGTGTAATTATAAATAAAAGCCTAATAGGCGTGTGGGTTATGAGGTAGATTACCAACATCATCAACCCTAATATCAGGGTTATTATTTAACCGCCAAAGGCCCTTGACATGGCTCATGTAACAACTATGTACTTACATGAGTAAGTAGCAACGTGGCTCAACGGCTTAACGCACGGATCATGTTACTTTGAGACAATCGGGTGAACATCCTGTGCCTAAGCAACCCAGGGGTCAGAAAGTGATTTTTGTGATATATCCCCACTGTAAGTGCAACGCTCAACCATGGAGACCATTGTACCCAGCAGTGAGATGTAAGAATAGGCTTCTCTCTCACCATTAGCACTAGAGACGCGTACTCGTCTGACATGGGCGAAGGCGTCCTCCGCGGCGGTAAGGAGTCTGGCGCGCCGCTTCCTGACGCGACGCTCGCGCTCCGCCTCTTCATAGTAGCGCTCGTTGTGTGTGGAGCCCGAGTCGCGGCGGCGCCCGCTGGCGCTGCCCGTGCAGGAGCCTGTCGTTGATCTGTGGAGATAAGAGTGGTTAGTATTTTTTAGTCAGTTTAATTTTTGGTTATACCCCGATATATTACTACGACGGTGCAATCATACATAATAGGCTATTTTGCACTCCAGTCAAGTGAGATACCCGTTTTGCGACACGTCATAACGAACATTTTCTATTGAATTTGTATGGAAATAATATATCGGAGTCCAGAAATCGGAGAGTCGTTTACGCAGGATGCCAGTGGCGGATTTACAAATTTGCCGCCAGTAGGCCATTCAAATTTTACCGCCCCTACTGACCTCTGAAATTCGATACTAATTATAGTCGAGTGCACAGCGCTACCAAAAACACGGCACAAGGTTAGCAAAATATGTTCGGTTGAAGCCCGTACAGACGTAAGAATGTTCAGTATACTGTGCATTACTAAAATGTTATAACTCTTGTCACTTGTTTCTTTGTGTATAGGTATAATATCTATTATTTTACTTCTGTAAGACAAAAAAAAATTTGGGCCAAATTTGCCGCCCCCTAAAATCTGCCGCCCTAGGCTTCAGCCTACTGGTAAATCCGCCACTCCAGGATGCGTGCAGGATACGCCCTCCTCATAAATAGTCCTCCTTGTCGTGTCCGACAACGGCGACCTATAGTCTATTTCTGTGTGTGACTGGCAAAGCCAAACTTTGTTTTTTTGACGAAAGAAATTAATACACTACGATTCATGCACCAAAACATAGTTGGTTTTGTAAACAAGAGAGATCTTTTAGATATTAAACTTTTCGAGCTATTACATAAGAATAAAATTACTATGGATCTATGACTATGAACACCCCGTCACATTGGACCCAGTCATACTTTGTTAATGTCAATGTCGCAAATGAATTTTAAACTGTACTTATTTGGTCGTATATTACACATTACGCCTTTTATAATTATTCCAGATATAAGTATATTTTTTCATATATAAGATCAAATAGTAAATGACATGTCTCACCTTGCCTGTCCCGGTGTATTAGTATTTGAACCGTCCACTTCATAGAACTTGATGCTTGACTGGGCTTTCCTCTGAGATTTCGATATTGGTATCTTCTCCAAATATGGGTTGTAGATCGGAAACTCCGTGTAATATTTCTGCAGCACCCACACTGCTGCCCTCTGAATGCTCAACTGTCCAATAGAATAAGACCTGCTTTCTCCATCCGGACTTCGGACGATCTTTATATAATAAACCGGCTCTAAATGCCGAATTTCCATCAAAACTACAGCTATATAGTGTATAAACAATAATGTATCAGCAAAACTTGATACGTAAGACACTAATGAGTTGTAGTCCACCGCCTCTTCGCCCAGAGCCAACGCTTTTGTAGCCTCAGTGATTTGTACAATGTAGAATAACCAGTATGAAAATGTGCATACAGCAAGAATAACCAATGTCATGGCTCTGAATACAAATATTCTTGGTAGGATTGCGTTTCGGGGCCGTAAGAACACAGCCCAGACTCCGATGGCTAGTAACACTAATTTAAAGGCTAAAGAGAGCAATATTCCTTTGCATTCTGCTGCACAAGACAACAACTGAATCCTCTGACTTGGTTGTATAGCTATATTATCAGTTAACCCTGGAAAAAATCCAATCTTAGGCAGAACAACCATTGCCAACGGACTCACAAACGACACGAAAGACAATCCAAGAGTCACTGTAGTGCTGAAGTATCTTGAACAGACAGAACCAATGCCACTGTCTGACTCCATGGGCCAGTTACTGACATCTTCCATAGACTGGGAACCTTCAGATGTGTTGCCTGTTACAGCAGTGGTGTTCTCCCCCCAGTTTTCGTCTTGCGGTAATATCTGTACTTCTATGACCTCTTGCCCATCTCTACCCATTTCAGGGTTTAGATTAACACTTGTCTGGAATGGTGCCATTGTGCCGTCAGTATCCTTTCGTGACTTGGTGCTCCTGTAATGATAATATACAAATTTCAAATCCAACCATACATATTTCACACAATAGTCGCTTTTACGGGTTATAACTATACAACTTTGGAAGATACAAACAGCATTTTGTATGCTTAAAGAATCCAAACTTATTCTGTATTCCAAGCAGGTATGCTATTTGAATAACTGGGCAATTTAAAGCAGGTAAAGCTATGTGTAATTCAAAGTACAGTAGATAATAGTAATATAGGTATGTAGACTGTATAAGTGCCATAACAGGGCAAAAATAAAGCAACTTAAATTTATTTCTCTGACTGTATTAGTCTCTGACTAATACACTAACACTATTATATTGATATAGGTGATTGTTTAGCCTCTATGTAACTTATCATCATCAACAAGTTATTATTAGAAATTTAAGCACGTAAAAGTGTTTATTTCATTCTTACCGGGTGCTTCTATGCGTGTGTTGTCTGTGTCTTGAGCTTCGCCGCGATCGGCTGCTAAACTCGGACCTCACAGATTCCGTTTCCATAATTATGATAATCCAAGCTCACGGGACGCTCCCGACGCTTATCCATGGGTATAATGCTTAGCAACCCTGCAATAACCCATGACCTAAATCAAATTACTGAACCAGAGCAATTAAAATGCTTGGGGCTTCACGGAAGTTGCACACGACAGAAAACAACATTTTTCACACAGAAAAGAAACTATATTTTACTGAAAATACCAAAACTATATCACCAATTTGATATTTAACTTAACAAAAACAAGAATTACCGTTGCATTATTTATAATTAGCAAAGTTTTCTAATAAGAGCGTCGTTCACGGGTGTCGAATCGACGGATTCATTTTGTATTATACGATAAAATTAAAATGTAACTGTCATACAAATGTCTATATGCTGTTTCTTTCTTTTGCATGAAAGAAAATATTGCTCTCTCTCTGTCCCACGACTACAGAATGCACTTTTTTATTTAGAGGTCTAAACACCAGTTTTCGTTCTGAAATTTGTAGTTTGAATTTATTTTTTTCTTGAATATATTGAATATTATTCAGTATTCATTCACTATTGTATAAAACAAAGAACAATTTTATAACCGTCTTCAAAATAAGTATTCCAATAAAATAAGTGAAGAGAAAGAAACTTATATGAATAACATGAACACGGCACCTTGCTCTTGCTTGGCGGTGGATTCAAAATATTTAGACCACGGGCGATTACAAGAAATGATAACGATAAGATAACACACCTATAACGAATAGATAACTCATTGACTTACTCATTTTAGACATGAAGTTATTGTTTATTGAGTGAAAGCTATGGAAAATCAAGAAAATCCAGGTTTAAGCCGTTTGGAGCGAAGTCGAAATGATACGGGAAACTTGCATTTGGACAATGTGGTGGCTTCGCAACCGGAGATAGGCCCTACCCCTCCAGACGGAGGCTATGGGTGGCTAATTGTAGTGTCGGCTATAGTGTACCATATTACAGTACCCACTCTCCTTTCTATGTACGGATTGATAATCCTGAAGGCTATCAGAGAAGAGGATCATGACGAAGATGAAGTATTGCGAATATGGGATGTGGATATCGCTCTGGTTCCTGTGATTATGGTGGTAATACGGCTTCTCTTGGAGTCGTGGTGTCGCGCTTTAGTGAAGATCTTCAATATGCCCAGGTTTATAGCGTTGGCAGGCCTGTGTATGACGGTGGCTGGGGTCCTACTGTCAAGTTACGCGGCTGGCTACGGCACTCATGACCATATTGTGAGCATATTCTCCGGGATTTTTATCGGTGAGTACTAACTTTGTTCCATAGTTATTTTATTTATTTATTCGTTCTGCCGAATTAATATTATTGTAACGTAGATAAGCATAGTGTTTCATGCCTAAACTGCTATTAATTGACTTGATTTTATTAATTATACACTTTTCCGTATATTATTCACAACTTTAATTATATACTGAGATATTTACATCAAAATTATCTAGAATAGGTAGGTATCTAGCAGTGATGTGCCGTTCCCGGAATTTTTCCCACTTCGGATATGTTCCCGGTAGTAAACGGGCGTAAAACTTATGTAAAAATAGCTGTATTACCTAACCTTTAGGCAGACAAGACCAGAGTACAGGAAAGAACAATTTGAAAAAGAAAAGCTGCCTTACTATTAAAGAGTTTTTCTAATGGCACATCGGTGGTATCTAGGCATGAAACGGTGTCAACTAATGCAGGTACCGCTACCTAGGTAAACTCAAATTAAGTACATAATAATGCTTTTGATGATCTTGTACGAATATTTCAATACCTACTTACATAATTTTAAAATTAATGTAAAAATATATGACGAGCGACAAACGTTTTGTATTTCATTAAATGAGATTCATGCGCGTTCCATCGGTCTCATAAGTGGCCTATTGTTCTTGAAGTAATAGCCTTTTGCAACTTTGTACGTACTTAGGTATAATAAACAGATAGGTATTATTTTACTTTTAATGACCTTGTAAAACAAAGGCAGCACTTATAATTTACGTAAGAACCAGCAATGAAATATGACGGAGTACCTACGTAGTACAATTTTATGGCATAAATGTAATATTTAAACAAATGTTACATACAAAGAAGCAAGTCATTCATCACATTTACCTATCCTTTATGGGCCAAAACAAAAATACTTAGCGCATATTTGAAACTGTGAACCCAAGACAGTTCCCTGAGGAACTACATAATTAAACCTTTAAGATAGTTTCAGAAGCACTCATTTTTTTGTTACTTTGGTATATTTATCTGTTATAAGAACTGAACTAGTAGGTAATTACTATAAAAGGTAGTTTATTTAAATTACTCAGTCATGTGTTCGAGATTGACTGACTCGAATGCTTTACTAAAGACGAGAATGATTCAATGTCAACTTAATTCAAATTTTCAGGTATCGGTTGCGCATTAACGGGACAACAAACTGAAGTAATAATTACTCATTACTTTAGAGATAAGCTGACAATGGCACAGAGATTAGTGAGAATGGCTCCTTCGGTCGGCAACTCCATAGTGCCAATAGTAGTAGGATTTATGTGCACGCAACACACTGGAGACGTGGTTGTTATGCTCTACGGAGCCATTTTAATGCAAAACTGTCTCTTCCTGGCTTCATACACACGTCCAGTTTACATAGAGAAAGTAATACGAACGACGTACAACATGTTACGAGATGCCATGGAAGATGAAGATGAAGTGGTATTCTCAAATCAAAATAGACAAAATACGGAACAAAGATCTAACGTGACACAAAATACAGAAGCGCCAACACAGGATGAAGATGACGTTGTAGTTTTCAATTCCAAACAGAACGCTAAAGAGATAGTAGATCCTTCAATTCGGGCTAGAGAAAATGAATCAGGACACGTAGAACGCAGGTTTTCATCAGATTTCAGCGCAATGTTTGCTGGACATCCGTCATCGAGCAGAGAGAGTAACCGTTTCTCCTCAGATTTTGGAAGTCTTGATGTAACCAGCTACGTCAGAGTAAGCGGTTACCAGGAACTGGAAGACATAGACAGAGAAATACAGAATCCTCGGCCGTTGTACAGGGAGACTACAGTAGACGCTCCTCCGGGTAACTTAGTCTTCACAGCAGAGATGACTCCAGGCACCGCGAGAAGGACAGCGTCACTAAAAAAGAATCTGATCACAGTTAAAAACATGTTATTGGATGTAAACTTCTATTTATACGCGTTGCTACACTTGTGCACAACGTTTTCGGTGCTCATTTTAGGAGTAGTGTTCCCGCCTCTGGTGTGGACATCGAATCCTTCCATGAATATTTGGTCGGTCAGTATTTTTCAAGTATATTTCTTCTCATTCCAAAACCCTAATCTCTAATAAACATCGGGACTTGTTATAAATAAACCGATCGATTTTGCGTAAACAGAGAGTTTCGTGCATTTTACATGAGAATCCTATAATCCCAGATAAACCTTTTTGACACACACTTTCAACGTCTTTAAAATCATGACCCTCTTTCTCCTCAACTTTCGGAGAAGACTTTCTCCAAGTTAAAATCAAACCTGTTTTATTCCAGGTGTCCCTGCTAACAGCCGTGGCGCACGGAGCAGCATTATGCTTCATCATGTTGTGCATCGTGCTGCCAAGCTCTATCAACGAGAAGGCGAGGCTTTGTGCCGCGTTTTGCGTCACTGGCGCTGTTGGTTTCTATGGTAAGTTTTTACTTATATACAGATTCGTTGCCCCATCTCAAAGCCAAAAAAAATACTGCATCATCTGCATAAATGTAAGGCATAAATGTAAGGTTATTAAGTACCTAGTACCTACCCACTGCTAATGTGTAAAGTTCTACTGGATGCAGATCCAGCAGAAGTTTAGAATTAGCAGTAATAGGACCAACCGGAGGTAATTTTCAGAAAATCTACACACTCTACAGCTCGGCAAAAGATTTGTACGTAGATCCTGCACCTGTATCTTTTTGACCAATTGCTAAATATAGTCCCTGTACTGCAGCCTTAAGGGCCACTTACACGACTCTGCTCCAACGCCGCCCTAAACTAAAAACGACTGCTGGCGGTCAACTACAGTCTGATGGCGGGAAGCTTGCTGACACCGAGCTGTCTGCTAATTTATGTTGTCAATGTAAACTATATAGCAAGGCCACGACTTAAATCCCATACTTGAATTACAGTTTATTAGTCGGGTAGCCCAGTCGTGTAAGTAGGCTATGTCTATGACATTTAGTCGTGTAGGTCAGAATGGCGGGTGTATTGTTTCAGAAATGATTATGTTATAAACGAGAGAAATGTACCTACAATGTACTAGTATATACCTTTAATGAAAGTCATTGTACCTCCATGAAACGGGAGCCATAACAATAACAAAGTGAGCCGCGGTCCTTACGGTCTGAATCGCGGGTGTATGCTGAATATGAATGTATTACAATACCTATGGCTATGAAGTATTTACCAAAGGAATGTACCTTCAACGTACCTCACAAAAATATAATCTAAATCAAATTGGATAAGTAATTAATGAGGAAATCAATAAAACAAACTTTTGACGCCTAAATTTTTTTCATAGCAAATCTTTAAGTAGTAACATTAGGAATCACATTTACAAAAGGCAAATGGTTGCCTTTATTTTTACAATATTTCCACATGTTTTTCCTTGCATTAAATATACAAAGATGCTTATTTGTTCCTTTTCCTGCAAGAATTATCATTCTTGCAGGAACAATATTTTAAAACGAATATTTCAAACGGAATCACCGAAATACATTGTGACTGTAGCGTGACAAAAATATTTGACGAATACTTGATTGATGCAATTTATAGCGCTGATGTCAAAGAAAATTGTACAAACGAGTCTTGTGTCATCAATAATGTGACCAGAAAGATTGCTTTTTTGCCACTTGATATGAACAAAAAAGAAGTTTCAGAATTAAATGATTCCGCGGCTTCTATGCTGGCAAGCGATAACGTAGTAGTGTGTCGACGTAATAACTGCAATGGAACACGAACATTTACTTATGTCTTGCAAAATGTTATAAATTTTGAGTTAAGTCAAAGTGACTCGGTGTGTATAAATGAAGTACCACTGGAAATTAAGCTAGAATCAAAAACATACAACATCATGGGGATTATTGAATTCTTACCGCCGATATCAAATACATTTGACAAAATCGGTCATTACAAGGCCCATTGTTACAGACAGAATAAGTGGGTGTGTTATGATGACCTATGTAATCGAACTACAAGAAGCCGTAAAAATATAATTGCGCATTGTATATTATATGGACTAAAGTAAACACGCTTTTTTGTGACTTTTGATAAATGAGTAAATTATTATGTATTTTCCATGTTTCTTTACTTTATCGAAGCACATATACCTATAAATATTTCCCTCATGTCAGGCTTCATTTTTAGTACAAACAAAATACTATTCATATTGCTATGAAAAAATTGTAGGTGTCAAAAGTTTGTTTTAAAATAATGGTAACAATTTGCCTTTTGTAAATGCGATTCCTAATGTTGCCACTTAAAGAATTGCTATTAAAAAATTGTAGGCGTCAAAAGTTTGTTTTATTGATTTCCTTATTAATTACTTATCCAATTTGATTTAGATTATATTTTTGTGAGGTACGTTGAAGGTACATTCCTTTGGTAAATACTTCATAGCCATAGGTATTGTAATACATTCATATTCAGCATACACCCGCGATTCAGACCGTAAGGACCGCGGCTCACTTTGTTATTGTTATGGCTCCCGTTTCATGGAGGTACAATGACTTTCATTAAAGGTACATACTAGTACATTGTAGGTACATTTCTCTCGTTTATAACATAATCATTTCTGAAACAATACACCCGCCATTCTGACCTACACCATTTAGTCTACTCTTGAACCACCTACCCACATAAAACATGATGATAACAACTGCTGATAAATAAACCCATTACCTTCCAGGCATAACCTTATCGACGAACAAGAGCTTCTTAGTCGTCTGGTGTATGTTCGCGAGCTTCTCCACAGCAGCTTCTAGCATCCTCCAACAGCCGTTGTACAACAGCACTTTGAACGAGTTTGACGTCACAGCCACCATGACAACTTCCAACGCAATCGTGGCTATCTTCATCATGGTCTGGTCATTAGTCTATAACTACGAGTATAAGACGTGTTTCTGGATGGCCAGTATTCTCCAGACTGTTACTGCTGTAGTGTTCTTAATCGCGTCTTTTAGGAGGCGAAGATAGTTTACAATGTATTTACCCGACTGACAGCAGGGTAGTGTGTTTATTATTTAAGTTACATTTGGGGGTAGAGGTAGAAAAGAAGAATGTTTACCTGATAAATAAGACATTATTTTCATAGCTAATAAAAAAACGATACTAGCGCTAAAATTGTGTGCAAACCTATCCAAGCGGAGGAAACCACCATTTTACCCGACTGCGGCGTAGCAAAAAGGAGGGTTATGAAACTTGTTTCAGACAAAACATACAGCAAAAATGTGACACTGACTTTCATACCCTATTTATCTGGTTCGTTCAGGGTTACTTATGTGACAAGGCATATACTATAAACGTAATTACCTACATGAAAAATATATTTCAATAAGTATAGTAAATTAAATAATATTAACCTCACCTAACTTAACTTGTATTGGGCTGGTTTCCCTTCACGAGTGGGAAAGTCAGATGGGCAGTCGCTTCTGTTAAAAATCGGACCTGTCAAATGTTCAGGATAGGTAAGCAGACCCTGTGGAAACGGAACAACGCTAGGGAGATGATAGTATATTAAATAGTGTTTAGATTTAAACAGTGTGTGAGTATTAGTAAGTAAGTAACGCGCCATTTCGTATAGAAATGTCAATTTTACGGTGGCATCAAAACACTACTTTAAATAGATTTATTGTTTCATAAAAATGTTGCCATTTACCACTTGCTAAATTGTACTAATGTCTGTGTGATCGAAGAGCTTAAAAAAATAGGTTGAAATAGAAAAAGGAAGTTACCATTTTAGTCCATTTTATTTCATTACAAGAGATCAGTTTTATAACGTAGTCAGTAATATAAAACATTTTCGTAATATTTTATTCTATAAACAGCTTAATAGTACAGGCGAGATACATACCACTTGTTATAAAGATTATTGTAGTATAAAATCTTTTGTTAATCATATATCGAGAGAAAAAATACCAGAATTACAGGAATACAGAATTATATAATTACCAGAATTACAGGAATACAGAATTAGGTAATTACCAGACGCGACCAGGCGATACAGTTCGCCTCATCACACGTTAGCCAAATAAAACTTTGAAACACGGGTACTTAGTTCATCATACGATGCGATATGTTCGACTACCACAATTGGGATGTAGTCGTGAGCTTATATTGATTTTTACATCAAAATAAAATACGGTAAAGTATTATTTAGGTGTTTTACGTAGCCGATTATCTTAGTGTTACCAGATACAAATACGTAAATTAACCCCGTCTCTCTTGCAATTTTTAAGAAATTAAAATAATATATTCTGACTAGCTAAAACTCGAGCACTAGGAAGAAATTATACTACAACAAACTTATATTTTGTGAGTTAAAAAAACAGATTACACTATTTTTACGGAAATGTAAATTTAATAAATTATAATTAAAATAAATAATTTTGTAAATAAAGCAGTTTCAAATGCAAACGTACCCTCATTGCTGATATAATTAACACGCTAACTGCAACATTATTTCATAACAGGAATGTTTAACAAACTATAATAAAAATAGATTCGTTTCACACTTAGCACAGACTATGGGCGCATTTGAAATATCTTAAATAATCATGGCTACTAATACCTAGCTCACTTTTATACATATTCATCATAGCAAATACAATAACAGGTGACAACACTATATTAGTGTTGCCAAACTATGGATATTTACGTCTAAAAATAAATATAATTCTATCAATAGGGAAACCTGACAATAGCATAGACGGAGTGTAATGATATCGTTTTCAATAGCTATCAAAACTATCGATAGACTATCGTTCGGCAGTGTTGGCAACGTCAAAGCTTAATAAATATTTTTTATAGTAATATATTTTGCTCTGGCAATATTACTGGACTTACGCCATGGACTTTGCTGACGTGGCATGTTTTTCTTGTCTGTTTAACTTACGTAAATAATTTCCTAGTTCTCGATGGAGTTTGAATACTACTACCGCCGCCAACATTAGTTCTTCGAGTGTCGTCAACAGGCGCCACTAGATTCTATGCTCAGTGTGAAACGACCTTTGACAATTCCCTGTCTAATCCTCCATCCTCCGATAACGATAAATAGCGAAATAACAAGCGACAACATAAGATTATAGTATCATGATCTTCATCTAATTTACCTAACATCTTAAATCCACTTTATTTCTAAAATTGTATACAGCATACCGAAAAACTAAGTAGATTATAAATAAGTACGAGATATCTTAAAATAGTTGGCTACATTTAATTTACAATGCATAATTGATAATACGTTATAACCAATCGGAATGGTCGAGTAGCCAATCACTGATCGCGACTGACTTCATAGCGTTCAACTTGATGACGTCATGAAACATACGCCAATCAAATCAAATTCGATTCGAAGTTTAAAATACGAACTTACCTGAAAAGTAGCGTCAAAATTTAACTCAACAAATCCATCATTTCATTATCATTCAATTTCTTCACATTATTATTCGCATTTTCTGTCTTCTGATTGGGCAATAGGGATTCGAAAGCCGACCAATCCTGTTTGACATTGGCTGGATGGCTTTGGTTATTGGCCCATTTGTTGTTGAAGTTGCCGCTATTAGCGTTCCATTGGTTGGAGGTGACGTTTGATTGGAGGTGGCTGCCGTCGGGTAATCCTATTGACGATGGAATTTGGAAGCTTTGGAAGTTGTAATTTTGTGCGTTGTTTGGCATGACGGGTATGCTGTGTCGAGGGGCCATGGTGTGCCCAGGATGACTGTTGGAGGGGGCGAGGAATGATTTGCTGGAGAGTTGGTTGAGGTTGGTCTGTAGTAATGTGCTGGTGAGGTCAGTCGGTTTGGCAGGCTGTGTGACCGGTGCTGGTGGAGGGTTCAGCGGTTTCTGCTGCGCGAACTTTCGCACTGTTTCTTGTTGTTGCGCTAGTCTGTAAGTATAAAATAAATATGATAAGTTCATAAGGTTGACTTCAACTCCATGTAACTAATTTCACTCATTTCATTTAAGAAAGTCCGATTATGACGGAACAGTCTCTACCTTGCAGAGCAGAAGATCACAGATTATAAAAAAATCGTCGTTTTTTTTTTTTTTTTTGTTTAGGGCTCTTCCGCACTGCATCCGATACTTATCCGATCCGAGTCGATGACGGATCCAAAGTGGTTTTGGAACTATTTGGTATCATGGTAGCTTACGCACTAAGTACATCGGATATCCGTCATCCGATAGCTCTTAAGTTATGTTTTTACTATTAGATATACAAACAAAAATACTTAGTTACGGCAATACTCATCTCACTATTTATACGTGAATTATAAACAATAATGCAGCACCCACTCACCTCTGCTTATCTTCTAAACTAAGCGCCATTGCCGACTGACTAGGGCTGACCCCGATACTGACACTGGACACCTGAGGGGTGAGCTCCGGAGATTTCTGATCAGTCCCTGAGAAGGCGTCGATGCCTAGCCCGGAGAACATCGAATCTAGCTCGCTCGGCGGCTGCGGCGCCGGTACCAACGACTCCTGAGAAGCCAGAGCGTGCTCTAAACCCCTGCGAATGTCCTTCAGTTTGAGTAAAGTCTCTCACATTTTATCTTGGGAAGGACTCAGGGATACTCAGGATTGAGGAAATCACTCAGGGAGTTAGGAAAGAAAGCGCTTACGGGAGGTATACAATACAACACAGAACTCTTACAAAAACACACAAGAGGCTTAGTAATATTAGTTTTGTAATTTATTAAAGGATCCAGCTCGAAGTCGCACTACTGAGAATTTAAATTAAGAATTCTTTGAAAAACTTTAATATAATTTTTGTGGAATGATGTCATTCTGATGTGATTCTTAGATCTCTAAAATTATATACGAAAGTTACGAAACCATTTCAAATACTCACTTAGACTCATTCTGTATGGAGTTGAGTTGTTCCAATTTGGCCCGGTGTTCCGTCTCCACTTTGCTGATCATCTGTTTGACCAGACTGACCAGAGCATTGAACTGGTTGAGGGTCAGGCCGTTCTCGACACAGAGAGGGATTAGGAACGGCAGGACTTTAGTGGCCATCACCTCCTTGGTTATGCCGAGCTTCTTGTGGCTTAGAGCAAGTTTGTATATGCCTGGAAGATGGGACGTTAAGTTAATCGCTTAAAATCGCTTTGTTTAATGTCTAATGTTTAAATGTGCCAGTATGCAACCAGGATGATGTGCCTAGGAGAGGTCACATCATCACAGTACCTGCTGATGTCGGGGCCAGATGCCGAAAGTATACTTCTAGTGTAAATTTTACTCCCTTTCTAGGGTAATTATGTACTTCAAAATCATAAGAAATACCGACGGCATAAACATGCAATGCCAAAGTTTGAAAGAGACACTAAATCGAAAAAAAATTGTCTGAAAGCGTTGTAACTCACGAGTCTCGTAAACTTGTTAACTGAAAAATAAAATGTAACCTTAGGTAAGGATCTAATAGTAATTTACCTAAGATTCCCATCAAGACAGCTGGTTCTCTCGACGGTATCTGCGGCAGGAAGGGAATGATCTCATCAAGCACCAACCACTTGTCTAAATGCTCCAACAACTTGCCCAGACACAGCAGCCCGTTCACACGGACAGACAGGTAGTTCGTGTTTATACACAACTTCTTTATACGTGGCAACAACGCATTCTTCATCGCCGGATAGTCTATCAGCGAAGCAAATGTTGGTAGCACCGACAAGCATAACTCTTGTATCTGCTGAGCGTCAGACTCCAATGCTCTGTACAACATTGGCAGTATGTCTGTCTTCACTTCTTCCCCGGGTGTTAATTTCAGTAACAGTTCCATCTTTTGCATGAATATCAACAGAATTTGAATGGGATCCTGAATTAACATGGCTGGCTTCAATACTGGTAAGATGTGCTTGATATACTCTTCCTTGCTAGAATTCTCAGCGATGAGCAGTACGTTTGGTAAAACGAACGGTACCATAGGCGGGTTGACGAACTCTTTACTGAGACACGGTAAGATCCGGTATACGCAGACACGGTGAGGCATTTTCTGTATGATTTGGGGAAGGCCCTTGTAGAATTGTGACTTCTGTAGATTATCCCATTGGAATAGAGAGTCCAGGTAGTTCAATGTTTTCACACCAACATCTTCGAAATACGGAATCTGTAAAACAAGTCTTAGTAAAAATGGATTCCTGATACGAAAAATTATGTTCAACACCTGTGTTGTTCAGGACCAATTAGTATTGCACATAAAAGCGCTACGTAGCGCGAAATAAAGTGCTAAAGTTAGACGAAAATAGTTATCATGACAGAAGATACACACTATCGACGTGCATGTGTTGTAGCGTGAAGCCCATTTTCGCGGAGGTCACTTATCTAAAGACCCATACAACATTTAAGATGTAACTAACAGTTTTAACCTAGAACAATATACTATTTTACATGGCATATGATTTTACACAGAACATCATATAATACCTTTAGGAACTGATGTGGGTCTGGCCTCAATTCTGGTGTAAAGTTCAGCATCAATTTGACATACTCTCTCAGTCCATCCGCGACACATGCCAATTTCGACGACGGTAACTGTCTTATATCATGTGCGAACCGTTTGAACTGGTAGTAATCATTACCAATACCCCCCAACGTCTGATGACCAGGACTATGTATTGTGTAGATGAGCATGCCGAGAGAGTACATGTCACTTGCTTGAGAGTGTGACGCCGATAGGACGTACTCTGGAGCCACATAATCAAGTGCTGGCTGGGTCAACGGATGCATAGCCTGACAATGTTCAGTGAAAGGCCAGAACGGCTCAGAACCAGCTGGGCTCTGGTTAGCGACACAAAAGTCAAAGCCAAATATCTTCCAAGCACCCTGCTGGTTGACGATGATTGATTCTGGACAGATGTTATGATGGAGGAGTTTGACGTCTTGGTGAAGGAAGGCCAAACCTTCAGCGATCTGCATTAACCCATATTTTATTTCAACATCGAACAGTTTATAGTTGACTAAGATTTTCGGGATTGGTTGCGGCATATTATCTGTGTTGCCGAGAATATTTGCGAGACTTGCAAAAATAGGTTCAGTGGCAAATGCTAAACTTTCCCTACTTTCTTCGAGACCATGTTGGACGGTGAGGATCTGCGGGTGTCGGAGCTTCGTCAGCTGAACAATACCACGTTTTAATGTTTCAATCATGATTTCCTTATCAGCTCTGTTCCATCTGTCCAATTGCTTCTTTTCCAATACAAAGATGGAGGCCTCCTGTTTTGTGGATTTTTTGTAACCTTTGTAAACTTTCCATAGTAAACCTGAAATAAGTTTGTAAATTTTCAATATTACTTTTTATCACATATAAAAACACTAGCTTGTGCCCGCGGCTTCGCTTGCGTTACATTCGGGGTAGGTAAAACACACAGTTCACCTCGAAAACTATGAGAAGTTCAATATAAAATTACATCCCCTTTTTGAAGGGGTTAGGGGCAGATTTAAAAAAAAATGATGCATGATTTAGTCACAGATAGTCCGCATACCAATTTTTATCTTTCTACCTTGATAGTTGTGGAATGCTTCATACAAACTTCCACAAACCCAAATATTAGGGAAGTGGGGTGTTAGAAAGAGACAAAAATAGCCTGTCACTCTCCATCATTTCAACTATCTCCACTTAAAAATCACGTCAATTTGTCGCTCTGTTTTGCAGTGTAAGACAGACAAAGAAACAGACAAAACCACATAGTATATACCCATTCACATTTATAATATTCTTATGGATAATGACGGACTTTCGAGGCCACATTCCCCAAAAAATATAGATGGCGCTGCACAGATTTGCCTTCATTTAACCTTCTAATTTCATGGATAACAGTAATATGCATGTTTTATCTATGTATTTGGGTATAAATGATAACATTCAGGCACAACACATCTTCCACCCATTATTATTCTGATCAAAATAAAATTAAGCAATTTAGGTAACAACATAATTCTATGTGTCTGATCCAAATATCGAGAAACCACTAAATTTATACATATGAGCCTCTGCCTAGATATTATATATTTTTTTAATTATGTACCCCGAGCATTGAGGAAATAGGCAATTAATATGTTAAATCTGAACAGCGCTATAGTTGTTTTTGGGGATGTGGCCTAGAAAGTCTCTTATGGCCCATTTTATAATACTATTAATATTGCTATTAATTAATTATATTAATTAACTAGCATACTTCCTTGTTAATTACTGCCATTAACTTATTACTATTTAATTCATTTAATACTTAACTACCTTTTTGGTACATAGGTACCAAAGACATATCATTCATTTTGTTAAAATATTGCATCATAATAATCTAGATTTAGTTTGGTACCTTGCTGATCATTTTTTTTTATTCTGCTAACATGCGATTGGTCCCTCGACCATAAGCAGTTCTGTCATATTGCCAGTGGGATGTTAGGCATGCCTTTCCAGTGTCAGGTTGCCTTGTTGTTCTAACAAAATATAATGCTTATAATAGTTCGAACAATACATTCAGAAACATTCTGATAAAGTTGCTCTTTCCACTATAAAAAGTTTGTAAACAAATGCTATTATAGCATAAAATTTTAAGTGTTACTGACTAGTTCCCTTTGAATAAGATAGGGAAATCTTTATCAATAGGCTTTGTATTTTATTGGGTAATTTAAGTTTTTTGTCCAGCCCTGGGTCAAGGCAGCATTAGGCATTTTTTAAGCCTCAAAAAATTACCTTCCCTATATTGAAATATAAATCGACACACTATCAAAAATGATTATGATTTATGCACAATTTGCATTATACTAATCAATGACGCATACGGCCAAGAGTTCTGATGCATTTCTAGAACAAACTATTGGCTAAATTACCTGGTCCTGCAGTAGCGATGAACTCAGTCGCCTCGAACTCCCGAGTGACAGGGTTTCCAGGCAAAACGCCTGACAACTGCGACACTGTGTTGCTGACCGATGAGTAGAACTTGTTGAACACCTCCATCCTGATAGTTAACACTTAACTTTTTGGAATTGTGAAAACAAAAATCATTACAAGGGCCAGTCTGATTTTTGTACGGCCATGATGTGTCAAGTTGACATTTGGATTTGCGTTTAGAAATTTATACCATGGTAGTTTGCATGGTAGAAATAAAAAGGCCGCTTTACACGACACGACAGGCCGCTGTTAACGTGATTAAAATCAACAGCTTTCATTTATTTTCTTGCCGTGCCTTTCTGCGTAAATGTAACTGAAAACGTCAAACTGTTATGTTTTGTCGACTATCCATCTATTCTATTTCCATCAGTTTTCTAAATAAATTTCTACAAATGTGTGACTAACGATTAAAGTTGCAGCAATGCACCGACTAGCAGCAATTACATCGATTATCCTATCAGTTTTACCCGTCATATGGTCAGGAAGCAATCCATACGAACACGAACCATATCGTCCTTTGGGGCCTTTGGTGAAATGCACTTTCTTGCCACTGGAGTTCTTAGAATGTGATGAACCATACGACCATAAAGGCAATTACACGGCTAAAGAAGCTGCTGGGCACGGCTGCGTGAAGTACGGCGGTGTTTATTACAAAGATGTTGAGATAACTAAAGCGCAGTGCAAAGTGTTTGATGGGATCGAGTGTTTTGGTATAAGGAGCTTCCTGCGCGATGGGTTTCCGTGTGTTAAGTACTCGGGCCACTACTTTACGACCACTTTAATCTACAGTATACTTCTGGGCTTCCTGGGAATGGACCGGTTTTGCCTGGGGCAAACAGGTACAGCGGTAGGAAAGCTGCTGACATTAGGAGGACTCGGTATCTGGTGGATCGTAGACGTGGTACTACTGATCACAAACAGACTGCATCCAGAAGATGGGAGCAACTGGAACCCATTTGTATAGTTATAAGTTTATAACTCTAAATTAATATTAAGTTAAAGTGGATCTTTACTTTGTGATATTGTGTATTAAAAAAAATGTAAATAAAATCATTTATGACTGTTTTATGTAATTTGTAGTTTCATTTTGTTTTCTCATTTATGTGCTTAAACATGCAATTAGACAGACCAAAAGCAATTATGACTATCTCCAATTTCTAAAAACCTGGGCTTCTATTTCAATATTTGACCTGAATTTCTATTAAGTATCTAGTTGTTACTTTTATTTCACAAGAAAGCAAAGTGGAAACAAAAATATCTAAAAGGTGCCACACCATTGTGAGTGGAATTAGACTATTCCAGTTTAGCCATTCAATTTGTTACTAGGTAAGTGTAGTCCAGCCTAGACCACATCATCACTTACCATCAGGTGAGACTGTGGTAGAAGTGAGCCAATATTATTTTAAAAAGAAAATCTTTTTACCATATTACAGTCACATAAGAACAGAACTTCATAGCTTAAAAATAGGTATATAAAAAATTATATACAAAAATGTGTACAATTAAATAATTCTACACAAAAGTGTAGAATTATTCATTAATAAAACTGTTTTTATATTAATGTAAGGTGCAGTGATCAATCCTAACAGAAAACTTTATCTCATTAAAAATGTGATATTTTCTAACAGTATGGAAAGTGAACCACTATACTTTTATATATACAGATTATATACAAAAATGTGTACAATTAAATAATTCTACACAAAAGTGTAGAATTATTTGTTCATTAATAAAACTGTTTTTATATTAATGTAAGGTGCAGTGATCAATCCTAACAGAAAACTCATTAAAAATGTGATATTTTCTAACAGTATGGAAAGTGAACCACTACACTTTTATATATACAGATTATATACAAAAATGTGTACAATTAAATAATTCTACACAAAAGTGTAGAATTATTTGTTCATTAATAAAACTGTTTTTATATTAATGTAAGGTGCAGTGATCAATCCTAACAGAAAACTTTATCTCATTAAAAATGTGGTATTTTCTAACAGTATTGAAAGTGTGGTTCACTATGCAACTATGTGATAAAACTCAAATTCTTTTCAAATACTCACTCACCTACTATGATCATATAGATTCAGGACACAAGTGACAATTTCCTTTCCTTCTAATCTTATTTGTTCATACTGGTGGGAAAAATAGTATAAAAATAAGAAATTAACAGTGGTTCTAAATAGAGGAATTAAATACTCCCATGCACATGAGTCGGGTAAAAATGAGAAAAAAAAATGAAATAAAAAATGAAAACATTGATATAAATAAAAGAATAGATTGGATGTTAAATTTTATTTAAACTTAAGCCACCAGGGCTGAGGCGGTGCTCGACTCATACTTCCAGTTGGGGGGGAGCACGCTCTTCGTCTTATAGTAGCGGGCTAGCCTGTGGATACGGGACTCAACCAGGATAAGACGGAACTTGCTGTCCTTGTCTTTCCTGTTGCGTTCCAAGTGTTTCCTCATGGCTACGGCCTTTTTGATCAGGTAGTAGAGGTCCTCAGGCAGATCGGGGGTGAGTCCCATAGCCTTCATGATACGGAGGATCTTTTTGCCGGTGACGAATCTGACTTGGGCGACACCATGTGAATCCCTAAGCATGACACCTGAAATGAAGTAAGGAAATATGGTGATTGAATTTTATATACACAAAAGAGGTTTAGTTAGGTTAATTTCAATCAAGATTTGTCAATATGGCCGGTTTGTGTAGAAAAATACTTTTCTGCTATACAGCGCTGTGATGTTCAGTGTAAATTGATGAAGACCATACTTATTTAAAAATTTACTGGAAATTTTCTTACTTATGAAAAATAGTACCTCAACAAGGTCAGAGAGCTTCATAACCAGGCAACTTATGGACATGTTAGGGAATACGAGACGTGGCGATAGGATAAATGCTAAGTCCCTTTAAAAGTGTCATATGCTTATAATGCAATGTGTTTTTGAAATTCCACACATTTATCCAGTGGATATCGCTAAATTCTCGGTATTTTCCACTAATAAAGCTAACAGAATGAGAAGAACACATATGAATATGAGAAAATGCAAGAAAACAAGCGAAGTATACGTACCAATTTGAGAGGGGGTGAGACCCTTCTTGCCGAGTTTGAAGATCTGTTCCTTGACATCATCAGCCGTCAGTTTCAACCAGGTTGGGACACTGCGGCGGTACGGCAGCGCCGATTGGGAAATACCCTTACTGAAAACACAAAAATCACACTTAGAACACACGCCATGTGGTGGCCACCAAATCCGTATAGGTTATGTAGCGCTCCCAATCAACATTTTCAAACTTCTAACAACAGAATTTCATGAACAGCTTATAGAACAGACGTTGCACTACTGAATTATCAAATAAATTACCCAGGTGCGTGCATACGACCCATGGTTGCGGCTTTTTATTAAAATTGCCGAACTGACAACGATAACAAGAGAAACCAAAAAGATGGTGCCCGGAAGGTGCAATTTCATTCAGTCAAATCCATTGTCTATGATCATTCGGTCTTTGCTAGAGATACGAAAACCGGTATTTTATTCTGTTGTTGTGGTGGTAGTGTAAAAATAAATGAAATATTACGGAAACGTTCAATTTTAGATGTACCGTCAATATCATTTGACACTGAACGTCAAAACAAATGGCAATATAGATAACCATATCCGAGTGGTTACATTACATCCTCTTTGATTTTCGACTATTTGCTAATACTGAAATTGGGGTCCTTTTATGTTAAAAATGGCTAACGCCTACGGTGTTTCTGAAGCTGAGCTAAATATCGCTAAACAGCAGGCCGCTCGGCGTGCTGAATTAAGGAAAGAGTTCATAAAACAGAAGACTAACCCGTGGAAAAATGCCGCGGAGGCTGGTTATGTCGTATGTATTCTAATTACGTAATTTTGTTATTATCCTTTCTAGTAAACAAAGAAATACTAAGTTAAAATACAGTAGAATTCAACTTTGAATGCTTATTCACGTTAATTAGTCATCATTTATGTTTAATTTAGTCATTAAATATAACATTGAAATGATTTTTTTTCAGTTCGACCCTGCCATGCAAAAGTTCACGTCAATGAAAGCCACCCATTTCCAGTTATTCAAGCCCAATAGGAGTAACAGTTTGTTTGGTATATTTGCCGTTGTTGTCCCCATGCTTACTTATGGCTACCTCATTTACAACGAGCGGACCGCTCGCGAAGCAAAAATCCGTTCTGGAGAGACCAAATACAGAGAGAGAATGTTCAAGTTAGCTTAAATATTTATGTACCTATCGACACAATCTAAAGCTCTGTAGAACAATAGTGTAAAATAATATAATGTGGTTTATTTAAATAAATTGTATTTTCTTTCTGTTGTTAATTAATAACTTTAATTTTGTAGCACTTTTCCCCTCAATAGTACCTAATAGAAACTATTGACACTGGCTGATGAATCATATTGACATAATATTAATTACACTGCAATTTGATCTTAGCTATTTTGACACTGCCAAAACATAGTTTTCTTAAAAACAATTCTGCAGTTATTAATCTAGAATTTCTATCCAAATTCTGATAAATTAATCCTTTATATATAATTATTTTTTAATAGAAAAATGTCTAAAGGCGGAAAATGTGGTTATCCATTGTCGGAGCTAGACTGCAAGATTCTTATGGATCAGATCGCACGTCGAGCTAAATACAGACAAGAGTACCTTAGAGCTAAGTCAGACCCCTGCAAACACTCCACAGAAGCAGGATATGTTGTAAGTATCCTCTCCTGTACCCAAGCATGGGACCGGGCGGAATTACATGGCGTCAAGTCATCATAGACGATGTTCAGCTATGATGCCGTGGGCATGTCATTAAAGTTGTCAGTACTAAATGTGGTTACAGTTGCAAGGTCTCTTTGGCTCTGCCTACCCCGAAACAGTTCACTGCTGTTTTTGATGCAATAGGGTTTGTGCTTATCGTAAAAACAGACTGGAAGCAAATTGTGTTTTATTTATTTGTACATTTATTGTTACAAATATTATTAATTGACGTCATTAAACCCCGAAAGGGTTTGCCCCGGCATCATAATATATACATATTGACGATAATACGTATTTTGACGATAATACGTATTAGTGGTGTGCCGGATCGTTAAAAATGTATATCCGCGGATACGGATCTGAATACGGATATTTAGAGTAAAGATCCGCGGATACGGATCTTTATTTTCTTAAAAAAAAAGATTAAAGTTTTAGTTATTTCATTGTTATAAAAGTGATATTTTATCTTGCTTTCATTATAAAGATCTATCTAAATTTTTGCAATATAAAGGTGCCAAATATTTGTTTTTAAGAAATAAAAACAATCTGAGTGAAATTTTATAGATTTTTATTTAATAATTCTACTTAATCACCTGAAAAAGATCCGCGTGAAAAGTAACTGACACGGATACGAATTTTTCTTTTATCTCGGATATCCGCGGATACGGATACGGATATTTGGAACATCACTAATACGTATTGACGTTGTAGGTATTGTATGTGACGAAAAGGCTACACCGACCCACACCCCGGACACTTCATACAAAACACAGACACTACACATTGGCGGTATCGTACGTCACGTCTGACGCCCATAGGATTGAAGACTAAAGTAAGACCGGGGGGAGGGGGAAGGTAAACCTAGCTCAGCCGCTGGTGGGGAGCGGAGAGTTGCCGTCGCTTTCTATTCTGTAAATTCCAACATTATTAATGCTATCTTATGGGTGAGGGACTGATCATCTCTGATCAATTCATTATCGTAACATTATCTGCAAATTGTCTTCTGAATACTTGTGTGACGTCTACTCACCCCATTCGTCACGGGCGTGAGTATTATAACTTTTAAAATCTATGTTTTATCTTTCAGTTCGATGAAGCTATGCAAAGATTCGTTTCTATGAAATGTACCACTTTGGATCATTTCAAGGCAAATTTTCGGACTACCGTATTCGGCGTAGGCGCAGTCGTCATTCCAATGTTGACGTATGGGTACTTTATATGGACCCAACGACAGGAAATTGAACGTTACATACGCTGTGGTAAAATCAAATATCGAGATAGAAGATTTAAGCTTCGGTAAATAAAAGTTATGACTGCTTCTGTTAATTATTTCCTATTATTTTTTCGGTTGGCAGAGGAAGGCCTAGTAGGTCATCACTAATTTAAGAGCCACGCTCTTGTCAGTGTAGCAATCTCCATGCTACTTTTTAGGGAAAAATAGGGCAGTGGTTTCCGTCTTGCCTTCCGCCCAGCACTTCCATCCCATAAACACCTCTACCAATCCGAAGCGGGGCAGAATGGTAGAGTATGATTGTTTATATTTTATATTGTTAATAGATATATATAAAAGAGCGAGGCCGCCTGACACAGGTATCTTGCATACCTACCTAGACAAGTCTTAGCCTACTTTAGATTTAGATTACTTTGTAAGCTACTGAAATATTATTTTTTTACTTTTTTTATGTGATATGAGGAGAGGCATGTGTCCAGTACTGCATACACTGCACAGGACAAAAATGTAACCAGATTTTTTAAAATCAAACATTTTCCATTCTCATAAACATTTTAATTCAGAAATCGAACAAGCTTCACATACACTTAGCATTAAACTATAATACTTATATAATGATACATCAACGTTTAGCGGTCATCAAGCGACTTATCCCTGGTGATAACGGAATCTTCAAACTTGACCATGTAAGTTGTGCCTTTATGCCAGTGGGCAGTCACTTTGGCAGGCTGAAAAATAAAATTTTACCATTTATTACTTATTGCATAACATACCCACATAAGTTGGTCCTCTCCTACCGTGCAGCTTAACACGTTCACTGTGAAAAGGACCACAAATTAGACAATAAATTTAAAACTCATACGTGCATGGCCCATATGTGGGGCACTAGGGAAAATAGGTAAATCCGACGGGAGTTTTTTGAGATTGTTTTTTTTTTCTTGTCATCGTGTATCTATGTACATAAAATTCAATGTGTTTATCGAAAAATAACATTGCACGTGAGGGGTTGATATGTAATTTTCAGTTACACAGTGAACGTGTTAAATGTCGTCGAACTTCGGTAGACAGACTGCGATTGGATGCAGACTGATCACCCGATTGTCCGAAAGTAAGATGATACACGATGTAATTTTAAAAAAAGTACGTAGTTGTTACATGAGCCTTGTCAGGGGCCTTTGCCTATTTTTCCATCATAAATGATATACAAACACAAACTTAAACAACAGGATTACGGTTACGCACCGCATCGCACTTTCCTATGGGTCTCTCCTTTTCTGTCACTCAGTACCGTCATATGCTAGAGGGAGACAATGCACGCGGCGGAATCTAATTTAAACTATCTAATTTCAATTACAGACATATGCACCTTTTATATTTGTTATTATTTTGATTAAAATAAAGAGTAGTAACATACTTCTATACATAATCTGGTCCAAATATCAAGCAACAATGAGGGGTTTTCCAATCGGCGTACCCCAAAAACACGATAGATGGCGTTGCTAAGCTTTTTTTAGTTTAAACTGCTAATTTCATGGATAACAGACATACTGCATCTTTTGTCTTTGGTTTTGTGTATAAATGATGACCGTTTTTTGTTTTTAGTTTGCATTGTTACTAACATCTATGGACCTGTGAATGAAAATAAATAATTTGAATTTTGAATTACATTAAGGTAAAATTACAACTTCCACCCATTATTATTCTGATCAAAAAAGAGCAGCAATATAGGTAGCACCATCATTCTATACATAATGTGATCCAAATATCAATCAACAATTAGTTTTATATACCTATATGCTTCTGCCACTACATTACATTTTTTAATAATTATGTAGGTACCCCAGCAATGAGAAAATAGGTACTATCACGTAAAAAGCGAACAATGCCATCTATCGCGTGTTTGGGGAACGTCGATTGGAAAATCCCTCGTTTTTATATAATGCTTTTGCTTTATTACATTCAATTAAACTTCAATTACATTCTATTTTTGAATAATATGTACCCGAGTAATGAGAAAATAGGTAATTATCACGTTAAATTTGGACGGCGGCGCCATCTATATTTTTTTTTGGGGAACGTAGCCTGGAGTTTCATTACTTACAAATCCACTTTTAGTCAACACTGCCTCTATGATCCCAGCGTTGAATGTCGCGCAGTTTAAAGAGCCTTTATCTTTAGGCACACTGATGAATTTGTTCACCTGAAAAAGTAACACAGCTTTAGTTCTATATAAGCCTCTTTTTTTTCTACCATTAGTTTAATATTAAAAAATGCGTCATAACTGCCAAAAACTTATTTATTTATTTTTTATAAATAAATATATAAATTTGTTGCCCTGTAAAAATAACACAGCTTTAGTTCTCTATAAGTGTTTTTTTTTTCTACCATTAGTTTAATATTAAAAAATGCGTCATAACTGCCAACAACTTATTTATTTATTTATAAATAAATATATAAATTTGTTGACCTGCAAAAATAACACAACTTTAGTTCTCTATAAGCCTCTTTTTATTTTTTCTACCATTAGTTTAATGTTAAAAAACGCATAACTGCCAGCACTGTATTCTCAAACTTGCATTAGTAAATAAATAAAAAAAAAATGGTGTGTAAAATAAAGACGACGAATTTTTAAAAACAGAAAATATAATATTTAATAAAAATATTTAACACTTTCAAGGACAGAACGTCTAATGACGTTCCGATTCCAAGTTGTCATACTATCTGTTATGAAACATGGTCTCTGCACGTGAAATGTTTAAATACAGAAAATATACTTATAACATTTAATAGTAAACATTTATTGGTTGTTCCTGAGCCCATCACCACACTTAATAAACAACTTACCAATGCATCCTTCTCTATAATATAATATGTTCTCTCATCATCATTAGCGTGTTCCAGTTTGTCCGCCTCTTTACCATAAAGTACCTGAATATAAAATACCATATATTAAGCAAAATGATTTATAAAAGTTATAAATATTCCTGACCAAATATTGCATTTAATGTTATAAATATTCCTGTACCCAAAAATTCAATTATGTGTTATAAATATTCCTGTACCCAAAACTACTAAGATTTTTGTTTTAGCTTTTTCTGTAAAAAATCTGACCCTTCAAATCTTCAGGTTATGAAAGCAGACTCTGTGAAAATATGGCGATTTCTTAAATGGTGAGCCTGGTTTAAACCCTGGTACCAGACTTGCACCAATGAGTTATTTGATTAATTTATCTTATGTGCAGTTTTCACTAACATAGTTGACTCGATTTATCACATTGCTCTAACATAAGGCATGGTGAGGTGTGGATACTTAGTTCATCTTACGATGGATGTACCCTTGACTACCCCATTGGGATATAGTTGTGAGCCTGTATAATGTATGTATTGGTTTTAAAGAATGTTACATTAAAGAATGGTGTTCAATTGTGAATGCACCATGGTTCAGCAAGAATGAAGAAATACACGAATACCTTAACATTCCAACCGTCGCTGAAGACATCAAAAATTACCAAAAGAAACATCTCCCCTCGCATCAGAGCTGATAGACCTTGTAAAAGTGGTGAAACAACTGAAGAGAAGCCATGTTGTATACAGTGGGAGGCTGTGACACTGGTTGTAACTTCTGACACGTCATCTATCCACTCAATGAAACTGCTTATAGTCTAGAGGACTGATTGTAGTTTAAACCAAGAAAAGAAAAAAAAGAATGTTACCTTCCAGAGAGTAGACTTGACAAAGAGCAAAATGTTCAGCAGCTTTATCTCTCTCTTGCTACTCCTCTCTCTTACAAAGTAGAGATCCAGAAGTCTTGTGCCCACATCCTGTCCTATATCTGATAATCTACAAACAAACATTATATATATTTTTTTTCTTTTTCTGTAGCCTAGTTAGTGTCCCACTGCTGGGCAAAGGCCTCCCCTTTCAACATAACAAACACAACATTATAAGAATTAAAAATAGTACAAAATGTAGAACATATACCACTTAAAACATAGCATTAGAGTGACATAGGTATCTCTTCTCTTTCATACTAAGCTGTACATTACCATTAGTACCAAAAGAGACATATCTCTCATCTCTTTCATACAACCGTAGTATATTAATTTTCTTTAAAATACAACTGATTACAAGACATGCCACTTAATTTATTTTTTCTAGTTGCATTTGTGAAGACTGTCGTTTAGTCAAGTTAAAATACATAATTACTAAACCAAATAAGATTCTCGATAGCCGAAACCTTAGTAATAACGCTGCAAATCATATTTTAATGAAACCATTTAATCAGCTACGGTTTTTATGAATCGCGGTAGACAGGAGAATATGAAAACAGAACCATACATTCTACCACCAGAATGTCTTAAAAAACTAATTGTACTTACTTATTCTGTAGTTCTTGAATAGAATGTGATCTATTCTGACAATACTGGACGATTTCAGAGAACAATAAAGCGTAAAAAGCCAGCGAAACCTCCCCTTTTCCTTTGCTAAGAGGCTTGTCAAGAATCGATGTCTTTGAACGACTAGACGACATGGTGTGCACTTATAAACGTCTTTGATTAAGTAAGTAATCGTTTTCCACGCAACTATGACTAAAATAAGAGCTGAAAATAAAGATTTTTAGTTAGAAATTGAAATCAGCTCCGTATTTATCATATTTTGCAATGACAAATAACAAATGTCAAAATGACAGCACAGCGTTTTTTTTTTCTTATAATGACGGTGGTCGTGCGTAACGTAACTCTGTACTGCCACTACCAATTATAAATTCAAAAAGTATATAAAATTAGAATATAATAGAAAGATAGCTTTCAGTCAGAGAGTATTCCTTAGAACAACTTGGAGTTCCTTCGGCTTACTTATACAAATTTTAGACCAAATGTTATATTATGGCTACTTACTATTATAGCTTTATTCGCTTATCATTCCGTGCACATTGTATAAGTCGACTATTAGATTAGTCCATTTCAAAATAAACGATGGCCTGCTGTTCATTATATCCAACTTTAGGCTACTATAATTATAATAAGCGCGAGTGGCTGCAAGAGATATCTCCTGAAAGCATGGCTGTGCCCACCCCGATAGGGATGTGAGCGTTTTAGAACTTTTAACATAATCATAATCTCACGATTATATTGCCAATTGGGCTAGTCAGAGGCACATCCATTGCAAGATGAACTGTATACCCACGTAGCTAAATGACGAAACAATACGCCGCCTATAAGGGGCTTTTGCAGAACTTCTAAACTAATCCTCATTCGTTTCAACTCGGTGTTTCCCCTATATCTCATCTCTCAGGCCTTTACATCTTTATCAGATGATTCAAACAGCGTTTCTGTGGCAGCTTTCCCCTATATAATAAATCGTATATTACATCCACTTACGTAATCACAAAGAACTGATTACTACAATTTGGGACAGCCGCGCGACCCCGACTTATTGACTTGTATTCAATCAAAACTAACTAGAACATCAATATAGGACACAGATTGACCCAAGTTGCTTATTATCGCAGTCTTTTACGTAGAACGGTAGAAGTCAAGATCACGTCTCGTGCTCCTGTCTAAATGCGGGCCTTTCCAAATTCAAAAATATCTTTATTCAGTAGGTAACATAGTTACACTTTGAATCGTCAATTTTTACATAACGAACGTTTCATCCGCCTAAAACTACTGCAGCTTCTCACAAACTGTATAGCCGGGGCAAAGAAGCTGCAAGAAAAACCTCGGCACAGGGACCTAGAGGTTCTTTTTTTTAAAAAAAAAACATTAAATATTGTTATAGAATTGAGTAATTTAGCTGCCTAATATGAGTTCTCAGTTAATCCCATGCATACATATCTTCTAAATTCCAGGCTCTCTCTCTCTCTCCTTGGAATTTATTATTCCCATCTGATGGTGGGGTCTGCCTTCTTCGTACTTCTCTTCCACTTCGCTCTATCAGACGTGTCGTTCGTTTGCACATGCACAGGTCCTTTTTGACCACATCCGCCCATCTTGTTTTTGGTCGTCCTCTTGGTCTAAGCCCTGGTATATTTAGAGGCCATTTCAGGCTATGTTCCTCAAAAATAATATGTATATATGGCGCTGTCCAGATTTAACATGATAATTACCTATTTTCTCATCACTCGGGTACATTATGTACGGTCAGGAGCAATAATATGTACACACTTTGGTACCATGTCACACTAACTTTTTTGACAAATTGAACTGCAAGTCTCACTAAATGTCAAATATGTTAGTGCGACAGAGTCCTAAAGTGGGTACATTATATTACTCATGACTGTATATAAAATTGTTGCTACCTATATTGCTTCTCTTTATTTTGATCAGAATACCTAATAATGAGAGTAATAAAAGAGAAAAATCATTGTACCCAAAAACATAGATTAAATTAATAACCTCCGTTTTTTGAAGTCGGTTAATAAATACCGACTACGTAAAAATATTTTTAAAAAATAAACCGACTTCAAAATCTGTTTAATAAAAAATAAGAATTAATATTTTGTTCAATACAATGCAAATTAAACAGTCGTTTTCTTGTTCCAACTTGGAATCGAACCCGGGTCCACTGGTTTGTAGGTCGAACACAGAGGTGGTCGCTTAGCGTCATACATAAATAATACAAATTAACACACTAACGCACAAGATGATCGTAATAAAACTCTTGACGTAATTAACAAAAACTTTACTTCATACAAAGCATTATAATAACAGCGTAATTATTGTAACGTAAAGTTTTTAGTAAAAGTGGGGCAAGAAATTTGTTCCTAGCTGAATGGAACGCGTACCTTGCCCAACTTTCGCTGCAAATTGTACGAATAAAAACAAAATTGCATAAATACTTATTCCAATATTCATATTCAACATACGCCTCAATGAGGGACTTTCCAGGCCAAAAATAAAAATATAATTCCCTAATTAAAAATGAAAATGGCGCCGTCTACGTTGCCTTCGTTTAACCTCTAATTTCATGTATTTGGGTGAATATCAAAATGTGTCAAGTTTGGTGGCGAACTGTCATATAATTTTTTCGTGAAAAATTGGGGAAATTGGGAATTGAAAAATTCCTTTTTCATGTCGGAACCGAGGATCCTTTTGGATCTTTTTCATGTCGGAACCCAATTTTTCACGAAAAAATAATATGAAATTTCGCCACCAAACTTGAAATTTTGAGATTCACCCATTTGAGACATGTGCATTTTTTATCTTTGCTTTTGAATATACTATTATGACGATTATTCTTACACCAAGGCACATTACATCTTCCAAACAATTTATTCTGTTTAAAATAATGAAAAGCAGAATAGATAATTGTCACGTTGATGTTTACAGCGCTATCTATATTTTTTGGGGGAGCGTGGTCTAGAAAGTCCCTTATTCTGTTGTGCCTAGGGCATAGTATCTTAAAGACTTGTACATAGTTAAAAAGTTATTTTTATTAGGTTCAGTGCAAATCTGTAGACCTGACACGAAACACTAGCGTACCGTCAATCAGTCAAAATGTATGGGTTTCCTCTAAACTCCGTTAATTACAGCTTGATTACTTTGACAGCAGAGGGGTTAAACCACCCACATTGAAACAACTCATACAAAAAAGCAATATTGCTATTTGACATTTGTTAAAATTGCGCAGTAGCTTTTATATGCGCAAATGTCAAATTGCAATATTGCTTTGTAGATGAATTGCTTCAGTGTAGCCTTTTAAACCCCCCAAAAAAATATATCGATTAGTGCGAAAGAGACGACAATACGTATCAGAAAATGTAGTTTTGACAGGTGTCAAATTAATGAAGCTATATCAACAGTAGCTTGAATGTCGCGCGTGGGGGCGCTGTTCAAATTCCCATACATTTTTTATTCGATACGTGATGTTGGAGCCAATTACGACCTTGAGGCGACTGGTCACGTTACCAAGGTCGTTTACAGATCGGGGCACTTATACCATTGTCAATAGAGGCCATGAATGTCCACATGTTAAATGTTGTTGCTTAGGTTCTGTTCAGACTACGAGCGACCAAGTAGCTTAAATTCTCCTTTTTTGGACGTGACATTGTAGATTTCTCGCATAAGTATGGCATTAACTACTTGAGGGGAGCGCTGAGGACTCTCACCCGGTACAAAATTTACAACAACAGGCCTGAGGGTGTCCAGTTAGGCGAGGACCTCGGCCGGCGGCGTCGTCTCTGGTGGGCCGGTAACGATAAGCGCTTTATAAGAAAAATCTTCGACCACGCCGGCGGGGTCCTACTGTGGTGTCCGAATACGCACGATCTTTAAGGTTTTTGGTGACCTGAGTCACCCAATAGGTAGCTCGCAGTCTGTCCAAGCCTTTAGGTCATTTTATCTTTTGTCGTGATTATTCTCACATAGAGTAATTTTTAAAGAGCGTCTACGACCATACCTACATATTATTATAGATATACACAATAAGGTAGCTAATTCCCCACCATAATAAAAAAACAAAAACAAATTCCAAGTTACTTTCTTTTTGCAAATGGTATTCCATAATCTCAGCTTACCCCGGTTGGAAATAGGCGTGAGTTTATGCATGCATGTATATTTATACTTTTTGTCGTTGTCCATCATCATCGTCTGTCATTGTGGACGGCGATAGGGCTCACCACCTATCAAGATGGTCTAACAGAAACCTCGGTGTGTACATAGTTCTTGAGATGGATGTACCTCTGACTACCCCATTAGGAATGTAGTCGTGAGCTCATGTAATGTTAGGTACTGCCCACCCCAGTAGGTATTAGACTTGATTTTACAAAGTTATTTTAGCGAGAATAACTACGACGCTAGATAAAATGACTCAGTAACACATTTAGACAATATTATTTCATCGCATGCGCACGATCACGGTCTCTTTTATCGCAATAACTTGAGTGCTTGCATTACATTATGTAATATGACACTAGACACAAGGCCATAAGTTTTTTAAAGGTTTCGGCACACCGAAAGTAGTTTAGAAGCAGAGCTTGGGGTTAAAAAGGTCACATTAAATTTATCAAAAAAGCAATATGGCAATTCGATATTTGCGCGTATAAAAGTGCGCGATGTCAACTAATCTCAAATAGCAGTTTTGCTTTTCAGATGAATTAAATGTGGCGTTTCAACCCCTCCAGGTCACAAGCAACGGGGACGTTACAACCGCGGCCGTTGTCGTATTTGTTCTCCCATATAAACGTTTATATTTACGCACTAATTCGTGTAAATCCATAACTCACGCAGGCGCACAAACTACGCCAATTAAAACATGTGCGCAAACTGCGCTGCTTCTGACTCGCTTTAGGTGTGCCAAAGCCTTAAGATCTGAGGCATTAATTATCGCTATTAACAAAACTGATAAAAACTCACTTGAATTTAAATTCTCGCCCTAATGTGTTGGACGGACTTTAATACAATCAATTGCAGTTAGGTCCTATTGGTTTTAAGCATAATGATACCGATTTTATTTACGTAGTGTATCGAGTGCGTGTGACAGCACCCTAACACCGCAGCTATTCATCAAATTAATTCAGTTGAGTTACTTATGCATACAGTATTATACTTTTAAAGATGGTTTCTAATTCATTGTAGTCTATAAATACACGTCTGCTTACTGTTAACATACTACAGATGTATACGGGAAAGTATTCAGTTTTTTTTTACCCAGAACATTTTTTACCCAATGTCAAGCGGGGGGTTAAGTTTTACTTTTTACCTTGTAACATTTTTAGGGCTGTTAATAAATTTATGTAAAATATAAAAGAGTAATAAATTATAAAAATGAAAATATTTTTTTTATAAATATACAGAAAATGTTTTACAAAGATGAGAATTTACCAGTTTTGGTATAAAATATTATTATCTTAATTAATATTAAATTATGCATTACTAAATTAACATTAAACAAATTGTGTTGCAGGTACAATATTTTTTTAACTTATCAACTTTATTTTGTTAGTAATTGTTAGTAGATTTAACTTTCAACAAAAATAAAAACAAATTTCTATTTTCAGGTCATTTTTTTGAAAAATAATTCTTTGGTTCTTTCTAAAACTATGGAAAATTGGATAATGTAGTAATTGAAATTTAAATATTGACTTAGTTTTTGAGTGAGTTGACAGATACAACTATTTTTTTATATACAAAAAGACGAACAGAAATTTGATCAAAAACAAATTAAAGCATTCCTCATTCCACTAAAACAAAATTTTATGAATATTCCCTCCTACAATTATTCCATTTTTACCACTTCAAAGGATATCACTCTAAATATTAATTAATTATACGTACTATGCATTATACTTTTCTTAAAAATTATGGCCAAATTGTGAAAGTGTTTTTTTTTTTTGTGGCAACATTTATAAATAACTTTTTGCCGTTCCATTCCCAAAATTATCTACATATTCGTTACAAAATTATGCTTAAACTTGTTATGTAAACTATACTACGGTATGAGTCAATATGTACACCTAAATTTTTTTATAGTTTTTTTTAACAACATGTAGATTGCACAGTTTCTGCTTCAAGGAGGTTGAAATCCATACCATTGGGGCGGTTGAAGCCAGTTTTGATGCCGTCCCAGCCGTCTTCTACCTTGTATTCTCCTGTTTGTATACGGTTGTACACTTCTTGAGCAACTAAGACAAATGCTTCTTCTACATTCTGACCGGTTTTTGCAGAGGTTTCTACATGGTGAAGACCTATAACAAAACATAACATCATAAGCAAAATTTTTCAGCAAAAATGACGATTTATGTTATGGCAAACCATAATTTAGATGGGTTTAATAGTGTCTCTAATTAGGTACTAAAGTTTCAAAAGTATGGAAACTTTAGGTGGACGAAACTTGGTAGAAATAAGATGAACCTTGTGTCCATCTGGTGTACAATCTATTTGTCTCTTATGTTTTGTCCTCTGTACAATAAACTAGTGAATAAAGCTGCTTCGTAAACAGAATGAAGGTTACAGTTTATGTTGTACTAATAATAATATTTACATCATTAGTTAACTGGAATTTCAATCACAGGGTGGCTGACTGATAGACAAAAACCAGACCTGAGATAACAATATTGTAATTCATTGAACTGTACTAACTTTGTCAATAACATTATGTGTACCTACTACATTGTTTAGTCAGGAATAACAAGAACTTACAACTCTATGAATAATATGATGAATGATTTAAGTAACTGACAGGTCTGCCTGACTTGTTATAAGATGGTCAGATATACTAAATAAAACAGCTGGTCCATTACGGCAATCAACTACAAGAGATAGAGAAAGGTGGAAAGGGCTAGAGGAGGCCTTTGTGTCGAATGGACAAGCTAAAAGGAGAACTGGTTAATGTGTGTATTTATGTTTATTATGTATATTCTTTTAGTAAATAAAGGCTTTTTGAATTTGAAGGTAGTAACTACATAGGTAGTTAGCTAGGAGCATGTAAGAATAAATCTTATTACCAATGCCAATAAAAAATAAATATTAGGCAATGTAAGACAGGTTCTTATTTTGAATATCTTTGCAAATTATAATGACATTGAAAATGGAATATATAAATAATTAAAAAGTAATTACCATTTTCCTCTGCAAACATTCTGGCTTCCTCGCACGACACTTCCCGCCGGGCTCCGTTCTTGTTGTCAGTACCTACTAGGTCCACTTTGCATCCCACCAGCGCGAACACCGGCCTATGGGGCTCTATGTGTCTCTTGGCTTCCATCATCCACAGAGGTATATGCTCAAAACTGGACCTGTTACACACATCGTACACTAAAAGAGCCCCAACCGAGTTCCTGTAGTACGATTTTGTTATGGATCTGAACCGCTCCTGTCCTGCAGTATCCCATAACTGCAACTTTATCCTCGTCCCGTCCTGAACTTCTATTATCCTTGCGAAGAAATCCACCCCCACCGTAGGGTCCGACAGCTGTAATATAACGCGCAATAAACTCCTCTATCCTTCAAAATTTTACGCAGAAATACGAAAACAATGGAAAAATCACTCACCTCTGCGAATTTGCCATCTGTGAAATATTTAAGCAATGAGCTCTTTCCAACCGTACTATCCCCGATTAAAATCAGCCTGAACTGGTAATCAAATATCGGATCAACCATTTTAGTTGCAATTTCAATAACATAAAATTAGTAGCAACAAAGACCTCGTCAAAAATTACGTATCAGAGATAAACGATGAAATGACTGATTGATGAATGATGAACGAGATTCGAGAATGGTGTTATCATGCGATGTGATAGGCGCTATGGATGCATTCAAAATTAAATAAAAGATAGAATAAAAAACCGATAGTTTCCGAAAAACATGAATGGACCGCTTTATATAAATCATAGACATTACAAAACTAATGAATGAACGAACGCAAAAGCAATCAATGTTAATACTCAATCGGGTTTTTTGGCGGGAGGCGGGAACGGGACAGTTGCTTTCTTCATTGAATGATCTAAATAATTAATACGAAGTGGTGTTTTGTGGTTAATGATCGCATTAAGCTCAGAACAATAACTAAAGCATAGAAGGAAGGCTAAAATAGCAACAGAACTCTATAATTCTGCTCTACTTTATCTTACGGAACCGGCGTAATGTTAGACAAAGACGCATATACAAAAATTGTTTCGTAATTTCGTAGGTTGTCACAAGTTTTTCATTGCCTAGTGTTGGGTTTCACTTTAGTAATATGTCGATAAAATTAAATTTACTTACAATTAATGTCGATAAATTTTTTTTACAAGATTTCTTTTTGTAGGATGCAATTATCTTCTTCTTGATGAAAGGAGACTCTGTCTCTGATAGGTAAGTATCTAACCATTTTTGGATTATATTGTCTGGTTTATATTAGTTTGGAGCTGCAGCTCACATTCAGGAAGGAAAGAAAATAGCCAACTGTTATCGTTTCATCGGTAAGTATTTTGTAATATTCGAATTTATTTATGATGTCATCCGCCGTGCACTGGTGTCGATCGACGTGCCGTGCAAATTGGAACCGCCGCCGCCGGGTCTAAGCCGCACAGACGGTAAGAGGCCCGATGGGGTCACGCCATAGACATAGAAAAGAGTATGGACTGGAAATACCTACAGAAAAAACGTGCCACTCTGTAAACATAAAATGGCGGTCTTTACTAGGGCTACAAGCTGTTTCAATACTAGGATTACCATACTCGTACCTACTAGATATAGCATTATACTTAAAAAAATACGGCATACAAGTATTCATAAGAGAACAGAAAGGGAAAGTAAAAGGTAGGTAGGTGGTGTACTGTATCTTTCGTGCAAAACTTGTAAGTATTGTATGTTGTGTGCAATAAAGTATATTTGTATTTGTAAAGGAAGGTTTAGTCAAGATTTATCTAAGTCGCCAATAAGTCGCTTACACAAATCTATAACATTCATTACATTCTTTATTGGGCGCAGTTCGTATCAACCTGGAGTGTTGGAGTAGGAGTAAATAAGAAAAGGAGGTAAAATGAAATATAAATTAGATCGTAAATCTGTTCATTAGCAAGTATTTATTTCACACGTTATTAATTATGTACATTATATTTACAATAAATACAAATTTATTAATTTCTAAACAGTGTCAATTTGCTTAGAAACTGTCTTTGTGACACCCTGTCACATTGTTTTTTTTTTTTTCATTAAGTCGTTTGATCTTGAGGCGGGACTTGTTCAGCTTTTCTTTTAAATTTTTCATCTCGTCTTCTTGAACTGACTGAAATAAAGTTTAATAATAATGTTAAAATAGTATATGTACAAAATAATCTATAAAAATAAAAGTAAAATATATCTGATTTAAGTGCATTGTGCAGCTGGTTGAATTATACACTCTATATATGTATATCATGTTAAAAATATAAAAAAAGAAAATTATTTGATATACCTTTTCATGTAAATCCAGTCGACACTTTTGGATTTAATATCTGAAATCAAAGATAATAATAATTTACTTATATAAAACGTGTACAACTCATAATTGTTTAGACATAAAACAACTACAGACTTAGTATATATACTAAGTTTATTAAGTACATAATAATATGTAGTTGAATGATAGATAGTATAAACGTGTTGTGATAACATGATACAAATATCTTATCTATCTATCCAGCAGTGAGATGATGCAGGCTAGGCTGAAATTTAAATTTAAACACCATTTCATCTGTCTGATCTATAATGTTCAATGTAGGAATAGCATCGTCTCGAAGACGCCTCCACTTTGAATTAGGAACACACATAAATGAATCCGCAGTAAAATGTTTCGAGCAAATACGGCTGTACTTATTTGGAATCCAATTTCGTCTATTAATGCGAATTATCCATTCTTTCTCTTTGTTATCGTCTACAGGAAATCAAAAAATTAAAAGTATCGATAATTTTAGTACATCACTATGGACAATCAACATAACCTCAAATCAATTCCGTATTCATCGATGAAACGTATAATATAATGGATATCTCAAATATTTTATGCTACAAATCTATTCAGCAAAACATATTACTTTCCTAAAATTGTTCAGCAGTTCACATTTCACTAGAAAATTACAAAAAACTTACCGATGAAACGACAGAAGTTGTTGGCTATTTTCTTTTCTTCCTGAATGTGAGCTGCAGCCCCATACCACACAAGACATAATGTCACACAGTCGAGACACTCAATTATTTGATATAAATAAAAGTTTCTTTCCATTTATTTGGAAAAATATTGTTAAATTATCACTTAAAACAATCTGAACACAAGACACTCGTAAACACAGTTGACGCGACCGTGTCAAATAGTTCGGTAAATATAAGTAAAATCTTCTTATGTATGTTACTATGTATTTGGCCGAGTTAAAATGAGTCCAATAGGTCCAAATGACATTTCATGTTGTGACAACCTCGGAAAAAATGAAGCAAAGAGCGAATCATTTGTCCTTTTCTCACTCATAGTTTGTGTCGTAAGCTAGAAGAGAGCCGGTTTATAGTTTCTGAATTCTTATTTTAGCCTTCCTTCTATGCTTTAGTTATTATTCTGAGGCATTAAGTTAGTCGGAAGACATTCGCGAGTGTTATTATATTGGGGTATTCAATAAACAAAGTGTATCTGCCTATTTTCGCTTCGTGTCAGGAAGCCGCTTCATAACTCAAAAGTTTATGCGGACTTTTGAGTTAATTCGTTTGGGGTTCGGAGTAGGAGTCTACTCCGAGGGTGGGGGCTTAGGTTTCATCATCATCACCTTTCATCATTTCATTAATCATCAAGAAAAAAATACGTCAGACATGGCTGTATGGGCATAGTTCCTTTTGCCTTACCCTTCGGGGAAAACCTCGGGAAAACCAAACCAAAAAAAAAAAAAATAATACTCAATCATTCATTCAGTTTACGAATGATAAAAAAATGACACCGGATTTTAGGGCTACAAAAATTCATGATTATAGCGTTTTCTATTACGTATTGTAATTCGTTATCTTGATATTTTTATCGTTAGAACATTTAGTATCTAATTATATAAAAATCAGGTGCAAATAGTTTTGTTTGTAGTATTAGTGATAACCTAAGTGTTGGTAGGTAGTCGCTGCCTTCTCGTTCGGGTGGAATTATTGGAGATATTTCAATGAATTTTAGTCATAGTCTAGTTAAAATGAAAGAAAATGGTACAGAATTTATTGAGAGCAAGCTGAAGTCTACTCCTATTGGTAAATTCCGTCTTAGTTGCTATATTCATTGACATGTTTTGTCTTTCGGCATAATTGCCTACAGCGGAATTTCTGCGTTCCTAATTAACAACACCACGTTTCCAGCTATGGTGGCCCCGGAACTGAAACAGAACGCAGAAGCCGACACAGAGATCTCTAAAACATGTGCAGTGCTGGGATGTGATGATTCTAAAAACTTAAATTCAGATGAGTTCTTTAGGTAAGATCTAAACAACTTTCAAATTTAAATTATATATACCTAGGTCCCACCATAAGCATTGCGAAAAACTTATTATTATATATAAAGGCAACTGTGCTTGCTTAACAACAACATTACACTGTTGGTACTTGATTTGTTAGTAAGAGATGATCTTACATGTTCTAAGTTAGAGAACTCCTATAAATAAACACTTACCAAACACACAATAATAGGCTAGTTTCTAACAAGTTAAATCAGTTACTATTTACTAAACATCAAAACACGAAATTAATATGGAATTTGTATGAGAAAGCACATTGTGACATTATAGAAAAACATGATAAAATGTCGACTTATTATTAAGTTTTTCTTCATAAAATTCATAAATAAGTTAAATAAAACAAGGAAAAGGTTTTTCGTTAGTTTTAGATGTCTTTATTTATTAATCAGAATTTCATAATTTATCTTGAACCTAGTACACAACCCAATTATGATGTTATTTACCCCAGGTTTCCAGAAGACCCACACTTCAGAGAGATATGGACGAACCTGACCGGTAGAAACAACTGGATGTCCACAGACTACTCATACATTTGTATACAGCACTTCTCAGTGGACTGCTTCACATGTGACGCTGATAATCAGATGGTGCTTGTGGATAAGGCCGTGCCATCACTGAAGCTACCCAAACATGTTCTAGAGGTGTAGTATTACTCCATTTTTCTGTTTAAACTACCTTAAAAATAATACAAATAAAATATAATAATAAAATTTAAAAAAAATATTATAATTTTTATTAAATTATTAAAAATAATAATTTATCAGTTTTTGTTTTAACTGTGTTTAATTCAAGTCTGTTGTGTTACTTTTTATGTATGTTGAATTGGAATATATGGGTACCTATTTCAAATGTTCCTTTCAATAAAAAATTCTATGCTGTATGCTTATGAGCAAAACTCTATTTTGTCAAATAAATAATGGCTGGTATGCTGATTGAATTACTCAAAGCATAATACTGAACCTTATTTATATTTTTATTGCAACACACAACAGGACATTAACAATATATGATAAAATATAACAATTACAAACAAAAATGGTCAGTCAACATCCCAAACAGGGTGTGTTGACAGCATGGAAATCATATAGCAACTAAAAAGAGGTAAAGAAAAAAAAGATTACAATTCAAACAACAAAGTGACTTCGGTACTTATGTACTTAATGGGGTTTTCCAATTTATTGAAGGGGAATCACCAATGTAGGTATGAATACTGTAGGCATTAACATGTAAAGCGGTTATTATACAATCCACCCAGACCGATGTGTCAAGGTCACATCGGGATTGGCAAAATCGACGCTATTTGACTAATTCAAGATTGCGGATACATGGTTACTCTCCAGCAACTCACTCAAGATCATGGTTACCATGGTTACTCCCCAATTTGCTATTAGACTACACGATCCTAATCGCCGCGCCGGTACTTTGACGCATCGGGCAGGATGGATTGGCAAATGTAATTAACACTTAAGTCACGCATGTCCAATGATTCGCAACTCTATACCGAAGCTTGTATGCTAAACTGAACTTTTGGAGGACCACCTTGAATTACCCAGCAGAAGACTGAATTTAGCAGGGAACCTAAACCGTTTTTATCATGTATAATATGATCTCACTTCAGATTTTATAAGTTTACAGTATTTTTAACTTTTACGACTTTTAAACGTGTAAATCTTCGCCAGGTGGAGTACATAGAAGAAGACACACTAGACAATGAGGATGAAGACTACGATATGGACGGCGACACAGATTATGACGGGGACAACGAGGCAGAGTCACACAGACACGTCAACGGAGACCCACACGTGACCAGCAGCAAACCCAAACAAAAAGTAGACAATATAGAATTACTCAAACTATTCACAGAAGTACAAATGATGCAACGACAAGCAGTGGGCCTTAAGGACAAATTAAGATACAATATGAAAATACACAATAGACAGGGTAGGTTTTTAAATCGATTGAATCAAATAATAGAAATGAAGAAAGACGTGTTGAGTCAGAAAAGAAAGAAAAAAGCGAGAATATTGCTGTCTTTACAGGATAAAATTAAGGACGATACAAACGGACTTGTAATGGCGATGCCGTCAAGGCACACAGATGATTTGAAGAATTTTGCACTTAGTATTTATAAGTATTCCCCACAAGCATATATCTACTTGAGGAATACATTGCGGACGCTGTTACCAAGTACAGAAGTGATGGACAACTGGCTCAGTGCAGGGTTCCAGCCCAAGAATGTGATTTCATCCAGCAACCTGATAAAAGTTTCCACAGAACAAACAGACTCGGAACTCTCGTGTAAAATTGCACTTCGTTGACTTACTTATAAGTGTACACAATAAGAATTCTTTTTTGAGAATAAAATATTTGGAATATTTTCAATCTAAACTCAATTTATTTCTAAATAATTTAATGGTGACAAAACAACAAACAGACAAAACTTTATTTTATTTCTAGTCCGATAGCTCTAAAAATTGTGCCGTCCTTCACTTAAAGGAGTGCAAGACAGAGATAAAGCTAGTTTTAGAATTATAACGCTAAGTGAAAGTGTAGGAATCAGCACCATTACTTGTGTAACTAAATTAGGCCTAAGAGGATAATTCTTCACATATTAACCCTAGGAAGAACTACGCCCTCTACAGGCAAGTTCTTGTAATTAACTTGATACGACCAAAGGCATTCCAAACGAGTTTTCAGAAACCACCCAGTAATCAACCTTGCACGGAAGCTTTTGTTAGTTCCGTTGAATCCCGTTAGAGGGCACTGTAAAACAAGTGTGATAGAAAGAGAAGGCGAAATACGGCCGCGACGACATGCAGGAGCGGTCGCGCGCGCTATAGCCAAACAAATGGTTCCGGCAGTGTGGTGAGTGCTTGCCTGCGAGCTGTGTGTGTCGACACCTCGCTCGCGTCACGTCGCGCGTGAACCAAAATAAATCCATCTGTTCAAATATTGTGCAAGTTTTTTTTATTATTTCCCCCAAAAACAGACGAAACAAGATGTGTGTGCTCCACGCTCCCAGAGGCAGCGAATAGTTTTGAGTTCTTATTTTGTGTAGTGCCTGTGTTTTTTGTTTTTCTGTGACTGGATTTATTTGAGCGGTGTATGAAGAACGATTAAAAGGTACGTTTTCCACGCTATTTTTGTTCACTTCCTTGTCTGTTAAGTCTGATTTCTCTTATAAATAAGGCGAATTGGCGCTACAGGCTGGCACTTGGAGCCACTAACTGGACTTTCGCAATCACTATTCCTTGTGCGTGTTACATGCCTTAAAAGTAAGCCACAGCACCATAACCGCGCGCCATTCAATCACCATTCGAACGTGTAAATTTTTAATATAACCATTACGCAGTAATAAATATTGAAAATATGTCCCATTCGTACCATGCAACAGTTTCTCTTTCTACATTTATGGTGCCTGTATAGTTTCTACTAATTACTTGCACTATTGAAAGTGCTTCTTGGTTTCTTTGTTACCTGACAATTGTATTGTAGTGAGGTCACATTCCGTTTAATTAGCGGAGCTTTAGCTTTAAGTTCTCGCGAAAAAAGCCAACTAACTTGTTCGTAACAAAAGTTAAGATTCGCTTAAAGGCATATCAGTTCTTTTTGATACACTTAAAGAAGTTACTTCTTCAAATATCTGATCAAAATCATCGCTATTACCTCGTTTCCCACACTGCCGCCGTATCAACAAGTCGATGTGTCTGTCCACAGCACTCGCTACTAGGTCCTTCGAGCCGTCAATAAACAAATAGGTATGTTCTGGTTCGTCAAGCCATTAATCTTTCACTAAAACACTTTGGGGCGTTCAATCCGGTCATCTGTTGGTGTATAGTAGCTTGATTATAGGATATTATAGTGACCTACTCATATAAAACCGAAAATTTTACAAAATAGATGTCGAAATTTTTCGTCCTTCGAGCCGAATTAACCCAATATTTTTGCATTAAAATACGTTACAGGAATTTTGTTTATTTGGTCCTTCAAACCGGAATTTTTTAGCACAATAATAGCCACACGAGCGACTAAGCATGTAAATAAAAAGCATAGTAAACTAGAACGGGACTGCTCCGCTAACGAAGTCTCAGTAACGGTGGCCTATTTTCCAGTGAAACATTTTTAGTCTTTCATGCACATGAAAGACGGAAGTCCCTCAAATACGGCAGATTTATTCCACGAACTGTGATACGTTTACCTACACGCGCTATATGCGCGCGAAACTTGTTTTTGCAAATAATTGTAAATTATTACGAAAAACTAATTAAACTGGTTTATTATTTATCATTCTAAAATGGTTGTTGTCCTTAGTTTTCCACGACAAATAAGATTCACACGTACAAGTTTCGAAGAACAACGAAATACTTGGGCGTGGGCGTGTGACTTGTAACAGGAACCTATTTTAACAACGTTTCTAAGTTGCAATGATTGCTATTTCATATGTTGTGGATAGTAAACTTGCCTTGTTGGTTCACTCGAGTCAACCAAGCGTGCGATGGTAATCGTATGTGATTATAGCACGTTGCTTATTGTGTGCAAAACGCGCGCCTTAATCGTTTCTTATGCGGTCTTTTGCTGTTGCCATTGCCAGGGTCAAAAGCCTGTTCGTCAGGACGTTTTTGTTATTTATTTAAGTAGGTAGTGCGTCCTATATTGCCCATTTGGAACGTTCAATCTTACATCAATGTGTACGTGTGGGCGTGTAAGATCGATGTTTTGTTTCCAGGCGGCGTTTTTGGGTCATTAAATATGGGTTTGTAACTTGCAATATTCTAGAATAGGCAATTTAACTTGTAGGATTTGTTGTGTTTTAGGGATTACATTAATTTACATGTTTTACGCCCGTATAACTTGAATGCTATCTAGATCCTTGTTTGAGCAAACTATTCTATTGTCGTCTACATCTTCTTACACAAGACCTAAATAAACTTTCCAAAACGCTCTCACTACATTTTAGCACACAAACCCAAATTGGGGTAGTCAGAGGTACATAGCATTATGAACTAAGTATCCACACTTCAGCGAGCTTTAGATCAACGTGATAGGTGTTGAGCCGTATCGCCGTCTATAATGGCCGATAGTCAACTGATCATACATCATTTAAAAAGTAGAATACAGTTTTTTAAAGTTACGCAATTTATCTCCTAGACGCATTACATAAATTATTATGTGTTAAGCGACCTGTTATTGCGTTTTATGTCGATTTTATTCAGCAGAATCACCTTCTATGCATAAAATAACATTTACATAGGCAATACTTTACCTGTTGCCGATAATTCACTAGAATTTGGGACATAAAATGCTCCATTAACGTTGTTGAGGGTAAATACCTAATAATTATGGAAATGCCGTCTGCTGTCTCCTGTTTTAATCTGGTCTCGGGGGTGGAATAAAAACACCTTCCGTGACGCGACGAAAGAGCATGCAGATTGGATTGAATTCTAGATAGGGGGTTGGGGAGAATTGTCTCGTTTCTACATCTGTAGAGCATTGTAGAGTAGATCAATACGTCTGTGGGACAGTACCGATCCTTGTTTGAAGAACGTCTCGTTTTCTGACTCCGTGTATTGCATGCATATTGAAAACAGTTTACGTCGTTTTCAGACAGCATTCTGGACGTAATTTTCGTGCAACCAACATCATTGCTGTAACAGGATCTTTTAAATAGAAGATTATCTCGCTATACGCTTTGATAATTGTTTTGCCCAATTAAGTTAGTATATTGAGTTAGTAGTTGTAGTTAGTGTAGTTGTGAATTTGAATTTGAATAAACACATCTAAAGGTGTCAAAAAACGTTTTCTTTTTTCTATTTAAGTTATTTATGAATTTTAATCTTAAAGAAAAACGTAATAATAAGTGCGACATTTTGTCACGTTACACTATGACGTCACAGGTTGGCTTTTTCATACTAATTCTATAGTAATTTAATGTTTTGACGTTTAGTAAAAAGTAACTGATTTGACTAGTTGGAAAATAGCCTATAGGATTTGTTATAACAGTAAATGTTTCCAAACTACCTGAATGTAAACTTTAAAATAAGAAAAACAAAAATTCCGATCAATATTCCGCTCTGCACCTATGTTCACAAAGCTCGGTGAGGTGTGGGTACTTACTTCATAAGTACCCCAATTGGAATATAGTCGAGAACTTATCTGTTATTCTTATGTCCGTATCTTCATATTGCCAAATCGCAAAGTCTGCTCATGACAGCATAACAATTCGCTACCGTAATATGTTACGAAAATGTACACGTACGGTTACTACCCGGTTCGCTGTTGTAATGTTAATTCGGCAGTAAAAGGTTACCGAGCGATGTTAATAGAAATCGCCCTTCGTCTGTTCACTGGCCATAATACCGCTGTTTATTGGCCATTTGCGGTGCGCACGTAACTAACATGTAAAGCCAAATTATTTCCGAGAACCGAGTGAGTCCGGAAAAAGTAAAATAAAGCCAGAGAAATGGGATTGAGCTAGGATGATGTAGCATTTCTTTGGAGAGAAAGCTACGATGTTAAAGTCAAATTACGCTCAGGAATTGGTCAGTTATGAGCCATTATCGGGAATGGTCTCAAATAGAGCTTTTACTACAGGAACTGGCCGACTTTGGGAACATTGCGGGGACGCCACATCACTGGTATTCTTGCTCATTGTACATACATAAACATACGCCCATCATCCCTAAAGAGGTGACCAGAGCATCAACCAATTAGACAATTTCTAACTCTCGGTACGAAAGTTAATATAGAATGATGAACTCTATGGTGACAGGTCAAACATACATGTTATGGCCTATCATGTTAGAAAGGTCACAAGACAAGGGTTGTCCAAAGACGATGTCCAAGACTGGGCAAAGTGAAGGAAGAACAGTAGGAAGCGGAAGGCGCAAGATGGCGGTGTTCACGCTAGAAAGAAGCTGATTAAAATGACGGATTTTACGACAAGCGGGAAGATGAACATCTAGTTTTTCTACGTTTTTGATATCGCCTGTAACTAAATTATTTAGAGTAAATATCTTTGCAATCATTTTAATACAGGACCCGTGGTTGAGCGTTGGGCTTACGATCCATAGGCCCAGGGTTCGAATCCCGGTGGGGACATATCACAATAATCACTTTTAATGAAATTTTACAATAATGTAGCTTATGCATCAGAATAACACACAAGCTTTAACAAAAAAACTGAAATCCACACGGACGAAGTCGCGGGCGGTCGCTAGTCCAAAAATAAAGTGAGATTCTACGAAATTTCCACGGTGGCAAAAGCAACAATCTAAGACTCTTAACTGGATTTCAGAAAATGGCGTCCCATAAAATGGTCACCTCGTCAGACAAGTTGTTTGTCCCATTTTCTTTATCCATTTATTTTCGTCTTTCTTCTAAAGCTACAAAGCTTTAGAGAAATGCGAAGAGTTACTTAGAAAACTTCCTGTAGTTATGAGAATTCTTTCCTTACAATGCAGAAGTCATTTATTCGCTAGAATAGGTGGATGCAGAGCTAGGATAAGTGGTTTTTATTATTAGCATGCAAATATTAAAAAAAAATATTCGCGTAATTTTATTTTATGTCATTATTTTTGTAGGTCCGGTTTTCTTCTTATCGTGTGGGTTGTGAGGTGGAATACCAACCTGGTGTCAGGGTTATTACTGAGCCGCCAAAGGCCCCTGACATGACTCATGTAACGACTACATACTTACATTAGTAATAGTAACCGGGACCAACGGCTTAACGCGCCTTCCGAAGCACGGATTATCTTACTTTCGGACAATCAGGTGGTCGGCCTGTAATCATCATCATCAGCCCATTAACGTCCCCACTGCTGGGGCACGGGCCTTCCCTATGGATGGATAGGGAGATCGGGCCTTAAACCAACACGCGGGCCCAGTGCGGATTGATGGTTATTAACGACTGCTAATGCAGCCGGGACCAACGGCTTAACGTGCCTTCCGAAGCACGGAGGAGCTCGAGATGAAACTTTTTTTTTGTGGTCACCCATCCTATGACCGGCCTTTGCGAAAGTTGCTTAACTTCAACAATCGCAGACCGAGCGCGTTTACCGCTGCGCCACCGAGCTCCTAATGCCTGTAATGTCCTAACCAAACTAGGGATCCCTAACTGATTTTAGTGACTTGTGCCTAGAGGATTTCGACCCCGGGACCTCTTGATAGTGAGCCCAACGCTCAACCACTGGACCTCGGAGGTCGCTTTTTTGCATTTACGGTTTAATGTTGCATTACGGTTGTTTCTTTATCACGGATACCGTGGCCGGATACATCAGTCGATCGGATTTGACAATTGGGTATTTGAATGGGTCAAAGATAGATTATAAAATGCTAATATAGAAATAGAAGCCACACTAAGATGGACAAAAATCAATCTCATTTTACTTTTCGACTTATTTTCGAATTTTATTTATGAATTAAGTAACAATGAGTACGACGTTTGACCGGTTTTATTGATGACGTCACAGGACAGTATTTGCATACAAACTCCAAAGAAAACATTCGTTTTGACGTATCGTAAAAAGTATCTCATTTGACTAGGTTGTCAAGTAGCCTATTGGTTGCAGATAATTAGTGAATGGTACGATATTCGAAATTGGGAATACGCGATTCAGATTCACTGATATTTTCGGAATTGTTGCTGTATTTGGTAAGTTAGTTGGAATTAGTCACGAGCAATATCATGTACCCACTTTAGACCCTTGTCGCACTATCATATTTGACATTTAATGAGACTTAAGGTTTAATTTGTCAAAAAGTTAATGTGACAAGGTTTCAAAGTGTAAACATATTACTCGTAACCGTACGCTGTTATTGTATAATTGTCATAATAGAATGCGAGATCGATTCTCAGCAGTAGGTACCTACTAATAAGATCTTTGGAATTCTACAGGCTTCTAACCTATTCGGAAATTTCCGTAAATACGTTTCAATAACAACCCATTAGTCTATAGTTTTAATGACCTGTGTGGGCCAGGGGTTGCGCGTTGGGCTCACGATCCGGAGGTCCTGGGTTCAAATCCCAATGGGGACTTACCACAAAAATGACTTTGTGATCCCTAGTTTCGTTAGGACATTACAGGCTGATCACCTGATTGTCCGAAAGTAAGATGTTCCGTGCTTCGGAAGGCGCATTAAGCCGTTGATCCCGGTTACTGCTTACTGTTGTAAGTATGTAGTCGTTACATGAGCTATGTCAGCGGTCTTTGGCGGTTCAATAGGAACCATGACGCCAGGGTTAATGAAGTCGGTAATCCACCTCACAACCCACACGATAGCAGAAGTACATGAATTCAATTCAAATTCAAGAGTATGTATACCTACGAGTGTATTTTCGGAATCATATCGACATCGAGAACCACTAAACCGTCGTGATCTGCATTTCCCCAATAAAACCAGGATACCGTATAACTGCCCAGAAGAAATTGGGTCGAGTCCATAGCCCAGACACTCCATTCAATGTATATAGGTAGGTACCTATATACATATAAAATTAAAAATACGAAGTCCGGTGGAGACTCAGGTGAGTCTCCACCGGACTTCGTATTTTTAATCTTTACGCAAAAAAATGTTATACCATAGGGCTACTGCGATACAGGGGAAACCCTAGTGCAGGACCCGCTATTAACTTGTGTTAATTTTACTTTATTTGGTAAATAAATATTTTTTAAATATTTTTTTTTTTAAATATAATTCTTATCGCGTAACTTTAAGTGCGAGCAAGACATATAGAAAATTAAGCTTCAAATCCAGTTGTATTGAGTCTGACTTGGACCGCAGGAGGATGTTACAATAGAAAATAAATTTATTTTCTCACAAACAATCTAAAAAATATATGATATGAAAAAGCCAAAAATGATGAATCTAAGTAGGTGTGTTGATTCTATCTTGTGAAGGAGTTAGCGCCTCTAATCCGTGTGTGATTCTCCCTGTTGCTAATATAGTTTTACAGCTCGTCTTTCTACCAAGGATACGTTTTCGAGCTCACGAAACCACTTGAACCCGAGATCGACCTGATAATTCCGTTAAACTCACGATTAAACTAATTGCCCAAGGAAACTAGGGTACGTGAATTACACAATTTTGTAATTTATTAGCTCTAGTTAACTTCACACGCAATATTAGACATTTGACTGTAATTTTGTTGTTTCCGGCGAATAAGAGGCTAACTTTTAGTGAAATGTATCATTTTAAGGTTTTGTGAGCGCTTGGTGTTGGGGGCGATGGTGGCTCCGGTAAATAAAAATCCTTCGAGATGGTGTTACAATGGACTGTACTGAATTAAAACTAGGAAATTATTTACATACAAGTTAACAAAATGAGAAAACATGCCTTGTCGGCAAAGTCTGTGGCATATTTTTTTTTTGGAAAGAGTTTATCGGCTTTGGCCTAGTAGCCTTTTAAGCCTGTCATTAATTGAGCATATTACTTAGTTTTTATCGTTTGACATTTTGTTCAAAAATTAGGCAGAGTAACGTTCACTTCATGCCAAGTTCACACAACAAATCACAATCACAGTTCGAATTTAGAGTTCAACATAAATTTGTACAGCGGCACAAAGTCCAGTAATATTGCTAGAGCAAATAATATTACAGTAAAAATATATGACTTTGATGTTGCCAACACTTGGGAATTTTTTGTAAAGGTTTCTTCAGATTAATCTTTTTTGGTTCCTTTTGAATTTCTGGCACGTGGAGTCTCAGAATGTTGGTAATCAAATCAGTTAGGTAGGTATACTTAGGAAGATTTATTCGGTAATAATCGACGATGTAATTTTATCACGTGAAAAATAAGTCACTATCATTACCATCGCTTCCCTTCCATTATCTCGTTTTTCACAGGGTCCGCTTACCTAACCTGAAGATTTGACAGGTTCGGTTTATTACAGAAGCGACTGCCCGTCTGACCTTCCAACCCGCGAAGAGAAAAACCAGCCTAATATAGTTAGGTCACATACCTCCGAAAATGCTTTTCTTGGGAATGTGGGTTTCCTCACGATGTTTTCCTATACCTGAGCACGTGATAATCAGTTATGATCCAGACATGAATTCGAAAACAAATTCGACTGTACTGGATTCGAACCTGCGACCTCAAAGTGAGAGGCCAGCGTTCTACCAACTGGGCTACCACGGCTCACTATCATCACCGTGAACGCAAAAATATCATAGAATCCTATAAATTGTCTTTTTGCAAATATCCAGTTAGGATTTATGTAACTTACGTAAGTTCTTACTGGATATTTGCAAAAATACTGTAGGATATTTTTGCCCACCATCGATTGACAGTGCTGTGACGTTCATTAGTATCAGTCGAGATTCGGATTTAGGTACATAAGGGTTCCGCAAGAACAAGATCAAATTATTTTTAATGATTTTCTTTTACGAAAAATGATATTTTCCGCAATTTTTTCTTCTCTAATTATAACTAAGCTTGCAGTGAGGCAAATAGGCAAACAAAAATAACTGCCTCGGGCGCGTACAGAGTATTGGATATTTATTGGAATTAACATTCCCATGATTCGATCAGATTTCACATCAAAGTAAGAAGTTCGTGTAACGAATTCAATTGAAAATAACAATATATTTTTCCAAGATCAAAAATGTTCGTAGAAATGAGAAGTTAAAAGGCAAAATAGGTAGGTAGCTTTGTGATTTCCAGGACTCAATAAACAGCGATATTCTTCGGTCAGCTGGAACAGTTTATTAAGTAGATAATTTTGTCATAATAACAGCCTCCGAGGTTTAGTGGTTAGAGCGTTAGGCTCACGATGTGGAGGTCCGGGTTCGATTCGCAACGGGGACATTGTCGAAATCACTTTGTGAGACTATCCTTTGTTTGATAAGGACTTTGCAGGCTTGAATCACCTGATTGTTTGGAAAAGTAAGACAATTTTATGCTTTGAAGGCTTGGAGGGCAGGTTAAGCCCTATATGCAAACTAGGGATTACGAATATTACGAAAACAAAGAACGAATTCGAACCCGGATCATGAGCCCCATGCTCAACCACTGGACACTGAGGCTGTCAGACTAGACCGGTGAGCTGTAGTTATTAATCTTAATGGGCAGACTAATTGTCTGTCCTTAAGCACGCTGGCTTATCCCTTGACATTTATATGTATAATATATATCCCTGTTCTGGTATTGGATACTTACCTGTTACTGTTCCTTCCCCGTGACAGTGATAAAGCCGTACATAAATTTCGTACCAGGTATTCGCAAGCTGTGATCCGGGCAATATCCGTACGTACACGGTAACGAGTACTATTCTGTATACACATACATAAACTCACAAGGGGTGGGCAGAACTACAAATAATCAAGAAACTATTTGCAGCCACTTTTGATATATAGTCCTAAGGTGGATAATGATAAACCGTATGATTGATTTATTTATTTTTTATTTATTTATTGTTCAGGTAATCAACAGCTTATATAGTATACATAGTAGTGATATAATATTTTCAGTAACAAGTAAGCCAATTATAGATTACCCCGGGTTACATATGAAACGTGTAGGTACATAATGAAACGTGTAGGTAAGGTAATGATGATGATAAGGGATCAGCCTATCGCTCTTACGGAATATCCACGATGATGACGATGTTCTTGATGATGATTACTATTCTGTAAACACTTTTGTATAAACTTTTTTGACAAATTAAACCGTAAGGCTGCGTTTCCATTGACGCGGAGCTGTGCGGAGATGAGCGGAGACGGGCAGTTATCGACCAATCACCGTGAGGGAGAGAGTGACAGAGCGTCTTAGTTTTTCGCTCTCTCGAACGCTGTGATTGGTCAAATCCGCACATCTCCGCTCTTCTCCGCCCATCTCCGCGTCAGTGGAAACCCGGTCTAAGTCTCATTAAATGTCAAATATGATAGTGCGACAGGGTTCTACAGTCACAGTCACGTGATTTGTAAAGAAAAGTGTTATTACCCGGTTTATTAAGCGGCGAGGCACCCATTACTGTGTCCCCATTTTGCCTGGTCTAGCATTAATTCTTGCCTTTGCACCTTCGCATATAAATGGCTTACATAGGCCGGGCTAATTAACCGGAGCAATTAGGAACGAAATCTGGGTGCCATCGCGCGTTGTTAAGTAATCAAACATTACTTAACGGTCTCTGTGATTCAGTGGCTGAGCGTTGGGCTCACGATCCGGAGGTCCTGGGTTCGAATCCCAGTGGGGATATATCACAAAAATCACTAAGTGAGCCCTGGTTTGGTTAGCATATTGCGAGCTGACCTCCCGATTGTCCGAAAGTAAGATGATTCGTGCTTATAAAGATTTTTATTGTGATATAAGTACGTCGTTACATGCGCCATATCAAGGACCTTTGACGGCTCAATAATACCCTGACACCAGGGTTGATGAGGTTGGTAATCCGTCTCATAACCGACACGATAGAAGAAGTAATCAAACATTACTTATGCGGATTAATTTCAGGTCAAGCGATTAAGGACCTAACCTCATATCGAAGGGTTTTAAACCCCCAACTACCTACTTAATACTTTTCATTGTTTTGCTCTTAAGTATCTAATCAAGTGTTGCGGTTTTCCTACGTGCTAAAGACAATCGATTCCATTTTGTTCCTACAATTTTTTATAATTTTTTTTTTTTGCTTCTATGCTGTTCTGGGAGCAAATAAAAAACATAGAACACGTTCAGCTGCTTGTCTTCCCGGGCATGTCGTAAAAACCGACAGAGGGATTGCGTCCTCTAACATGATGGACTAATGTTATGGGCGATAGGCTGATCCCTTATCACCATAAGGTTCATCATATCCATCTTAGGACTTCGTATCAACAGTGGCAGCAAGTTGTCTTTGATTACTTGTGGCTCTGCCCACCCCATTAGGGATTACGGGCGTGAGTTTATGTATGTATGTATGTATGTAACTTATTGCATTGTTATTTATGTTTTTTTAAAGAACGTCTACGGCCTTGTGCAAAGTTTTTCTTGCAGCTTCTTTTCCCCGGGTATACAGGTTGTGAGAAGCTGCAGTTTTAGGGTGCCTTTCCACCAGAGATGTGCTATGCAGCTATGCTGCGAAGATGTATGAGCTGCGCTACGAAACTATGTGACCCTTTCCACCAATACTAAGCTATGCTATGCTATGTGCAATGAATATGATTGGTGAATATCAACCGCATCTGCAGCATCGTGGCATAGCACATCTCTGGTGGAAAGGCACCCTTAGGCGGATGAGACGTTCGTTATGTAAAGATTGACGATTTAAAATGTAACTCTAACTATGTTACTTACTGAATAAAGGTATTTTGAATTTGAATTAAGCTAAGCAATACAAAGTGTGACGGATCTGATCTGACCTCCTTCCTCAAAGGTTTCTACAACCAGCTGCTTGAGCTGCAATTTGCACGTACGATTTAACTGCGCTTTCCAGTTTCTAACTTCCTGTAATTTAGAAATATTAATCTCTAAGTCTTAAGGTGCTTATGCTTAATTACTTACATTGTGTATGAAAGAGTACAATAGGCGGGCTTATTGCTAGGTAGTAACTACTTCCAAAAATATATTTTTATTGACACTGGGAGCGCGATTTTAATCTGATCTCCATCTTTATCATTTGCAGTTTCTTTTATTTTAACTCCAACCACGTTAAGAATCTTTGTGTTTGAGCTGTGGCAGCGTAGTTGGTAGAACCTTGCCTCTCACTTTAAGGTCGCAGGTTGGAATCCCAGGCCTAAACCAATGTATAGCGAATTTGTTTTCGGATTCGTGTTTGGATCATAAATGATTATCACGTGCTCAGCGGCGAAGGAAAACATCGTGAGGAAACCTACATTCTCGAGAAATGCATTTTTCGGAGGTATGTGGCCTAACCTGTATTGGGCTGGTTTTCCCTTCGCGGGTTGGAAAGTCAGATAGGCAGTCGCTTCTGTAAAAACCGGACTTGTAAAATCTTCAGGTTAGGTAGGCGGACCCTGTGATAAACGGGATAATGCCAAAGAGTCACTTTAACTGCAACTCACAGTATCGATTAAGCTTGTCCGCCGACGCGATTCGCAAAATTATTGAACAGATTAAAATGGAAACGGCGGCAGACATCGATCATCCTTCAAAACCTTTAAACTTCTGTGGTACCTTTCAAATTAACCAATTCCAGTTGTGTACAATTTTGTAACCGTCACTTTAAAAAGGATTATCTCATTTTACAAATAAACCGAGCTAAACTTCCCCCCCCCCTTCTATCTAATCGAATCCTATCGATTCTCTTGATTTTTTGAAAGGAAATCTTCGGATTTGGTCTAAGTATATTCCGTTACAACAGCCTCCGTGGTCTAGTGGTTAGAGCGTTAGGCTCACGATCTGGAGGTCCGGGTTCGATTCCCGATGGGGACATTGTCGAAATCACTTTGTGAGACTGTCCTTTGTTTGGTAAGGACTTTTCAGGCTTGAATCACCTGATTGTCCGAAAAAGTAAGATGATTCCGTGCTTCGGAGGGCACGTTAAGCCGTTGGTCCCGGCTATTAGCCGTAAAATGTAGGTAATGTAAATTGTTACTGGCAATAAATTTATTTTATTCTTATTCTTCTTCTATTCTTAAAAACACCTCCACCAACCCGCAGTGGAGCAGCGTGGTGGAGTATGCTCCATACCCCCTCCGGTTGATTGAGGGGAGACCTGTGCCCAGCAGTGGGACGTATATAGGCTGTTTCTGTTATGTATATTCCGTTAGGCCTGATCCGTTTAAGCATTTATTATTATGGCACTTCCGTGGTCCAATGGTTGAGCGTTGGGCTCACGATCCGAAGGTCCCGGGTTCGATTCCCGGTGGGTATATATCACAAAAATTACTTTGTGGGCCCTAGTTTGGACATTACTGGCTGATCACCAGATTGTCCGAAAGTAAGATGATGCGTGCTTCGGACGGCACGTTAAGCCCTTGGTCTCAGTTACTACTTACTGATCTAAGTATGTAGTCGTTACACGAGTCGTGTCAGGGGCCTTTGGCGGCTCAATAATAACCCTGACACCAGGGTTAATGATGTTGGTACTCCACCTCACAACCCACATGATAGAAGAAGATTATGGCACCGAATCTGCCTAGTTTTATTCGAGTTAAAAAAACTGTTATTTCTCATTTTGCCTCGGCGGACAGGTTTGCACGTTGATTTGACTGTCAGGAGTTCAACTACTCACTAAACACGGAGTAGTTCGCAATATTCGTCTACAATTTCTGCGCTGACGACGTTTCACTTTGTCGAGAATTGTGATAAATCTTCCCTCCTCGTTTGTATTCAGTGCCGGTGTTTCGGAAAGGAAATTGAAATTTAGGTTAATTTGCTGGGAATGATGAATTTTATTCGGAAATTGTTGCAAAGTTAGACAAGCTAATGCTAGTTAGGTATATTTTTCGCACGTAACATGATTGGCGTAATGGTTGCTGGGCACATTACCACGAATTAAAACTTGTTTTTTTTTTGGTCCTATTCCGCTTCGGATAACTTGTTTGAACGTTTTGAAAATGTTCTTTGATGTTCAACTAAAATTCTCGTGATTGCAACGTCTCAAGAGGACAAATCTTCAGTCTTTTGAAGGCTATATTTTGTCTATAATAATAGTAATAGGCGACTTAGTTACAAGCGGGACCAATAAAAAGGGAACACCCCGGAGGCGCGGCTGAATCGTTTTCTCTGATGGTTTTTATCCTGTTATGAATTGCGTTACTAAGATTGCGATGATACCGTTATTTTTTGTCAACTGTTAGGATTTTTCTTTCTCGTTTGGTCTCCAAACACGGGCTGAGATAATAAATATCCCTGAAGCCCATTTACGGAGTTAACGAAATGAAATTAGCCGAGAAGCGTGCTCTTGTTGGGCCAATGAGAAATGTTGCAATCTCATCTCTTAGTGTTAACGAATTTAATTCTAGCTAACAGTTAATTTCTTGGTTCGCTTGAGGTTGCTTTGTTTTTAATGGGTGACATTTAAACCAGTAAGTGCTCAGAGCCTTTGAGTCTGGAAAGATTTGCTTTTAACGTTAATAAGGAACGCTGTATTGTTGTCAGTTATTGAAGCAGTAGGAATCGTGTTGAAATGCTCTTCTATTATGTCAAGGGATTGCTCCCGGTTCCAACCGAGATGTACCTTCACGTATTCTTCCAATTGCACTTGCTATCTGCAGGGTTTTCTTTTCAGTAACGTATACTTAGGTACTAGGCTACGTGGCTTGAAATACGTTGATACTCGTAAAAAATGCCCCCTCACCCTATCTTAACCTGAAACGAAGATTTATTACTTTACATTACATCAAACATACACAGCCGACGATACATTGCTGGACACATTCCTCCCTTTGCACCGGAGAAGGCTACTCCACAACGCTGCTCCGTTGGGAAAGCTGGGATTTATCTAAAAAGCATACAATTGCGCTTACTTCTGCGTACTCGCTATGAAGCGATCAGTCAACTCGAGCGCAAATACGAACAAAACTGCATCTCCAGCGCAGGTGACGAATCACTCGCAAACATTACTGCTGCAGGTATTGCCCGGTGCTTTTCTAGTTTAAAAATAAAGGACTGGAATACTCGAACTGTGGATGGCGACACAATTCCCTCTGGCGTAGATTTATTGTTCACAGTTGTGACTCCACGAAACGGACGATACTGAGCTGAATCTCAATATCGACTGTTAAATAGATCCATCACTTGGATTGTTATTATTTTATTAATCTAGGGTGGCTTGCGTAAGGGTCTTTAAACATGTTTAGTGGCCCACTAAACATGTTTAAAGACCCTTACGCAAGCCACCCCTAAGTACATCCTGAGGTCCTGCGTTCACCCAGCAAGGACACAAAAAAACACTTTGCAAAACTCTCCCTAGTTTGGCCAGGACATTCTAGGCTGAAATCATCCAATTGTCCAAAAAATAAGATGATTACCACGTTAAGCCTCTGGTCCGGGTTACTAATTGATGATATTCCGTAGTCGTTACAAGAGCTATGCCAGGGGACTTTGGTAGCTCAATGTCAACCCTGATACCAGAGTTGATGAGGCTGGTCATCCTCTCACAACCCACACAAAAGGAAGAAATAAATGACTATATTTTGTACTCGCTCAAACCATGACATGGTATGAGTGAAAATAACGACTTAGACATGTTTCCATGTAGTCATCCCGGGTATGTAGTCGAAGTCTACTCAAAGCTTTTCATCCAATATCTAAAGTGATGTTTCGTTTTGTTTATTGTATACTAGCGACACGCCCCGGCTCCGCTCGGGTGCAATGCTGAGGAAAAAAATGAAATTATTTACGACATCACATTAAAAACCTCAAAAATAAGAGTATTTCTCCACTATTTAATGGATGTTATTATACACAATAAACCTTCCTCTTGAATCACTCCATCTATTTAAAAAAACCGCATCAAAACCTGTTGCGTAGTTTTAAAGATAGGGATATAGAGACAAAAAAAGCGACTTTGTTTTATACTATGTCATCATCATCATCATCAGCCGTACGACGCCCACTGCTGGGCATAGGCCTCCCCCAAGTATCTCCACGACGATCGGTCCTGCATTATATTATGTACTGATGATGATTCACCTCAACGGTTTCAGTAATGCAATGGCCAGATCCACCAAACCTCTTCAGGGCTCTTTTCCCATTCTGTCAATTTAGGAACTTTTCTCTTTAGGCAGAGTATTTGTTCTCCCATGAATCTGCAGTGGTGCTTGCGCTATATGACGGTAACTGCCCAGCAGTGGAACGTGTATAGCCTGTTTATCTTATGTAACGGTCTTCATCGTCATCATTGGCCACAACATCTTGACAGATGATAACAGTGGCTGTGTAGCTGTCACGTTTTGCTGCAAGATCTCTTGTGACTTATCAAGCTAATAGCAGCACGACACCTTTTGCCGTATATCACACAATTAAAACGTGAGTTGGGGAGGAACAGTGGTGTGAAAGCGAATCCTTTACTGCTTCAGCTTGTCCAGACAGTCTTTGTCATGTCTTGACACTCCAGCAGATAAATCCTGGTGCCGCTCTGGTCTCACATTAGCACGAGTCTCCCAATTGCTAGTGTCTATGCTAAAACAGGCGAAGACTTTTCTGCTTCGGCTTGTCAGCTAGGCTTCTTGACGCTCCAGCAGACAAATCGTGGCGCCGCTCTTGTCTCACATTAGCACGAGTCTCCCAACTGCTACTGTGTATGCCAAATACGTATCATTTTTGCTTTACGTCGTTCACGGTTGGACGCCCACGTTGATAGTCAGCTGTTATCTTGCGTTGCGCTTGAGTAACCAATAATGATGTTTGTATAATCTGTGGACCTTCCTACTCGACTGGTCATTACACGGTTGAAATAAACATTTCCATTGCGAATATCCGTATCAATCAATCTGTCTAAAGGTAATACGCCGTTAATCCCGGCAACAATTTACTTGGTTCGAAGTCGTTACATGAGCATGATCAGGGACCAGGGTGGTCATGATCTCGTTATCTAATCGACAAAATAAGAGATATGCTTAAAAGATTGCAAAGGAACTAACAGTAGTTCCTTTGTTTCTTTTTTTATACTAAATCAATTTTGTTTCTTTTTGGTGACTGTACAACATTTTTTAATATGTAACCTCACTAAAGCACACTAAAGCAATCGCTTTACGGGGAGGTCTAGGAAAGATTTCTCCTAGATAAAACAATACAAATATTATAACAACACCTCTGGGAAAAATGGGATGACGCTAGGGAGATGATTGTACTCTGATTTTGACTGCCTAAAGGTTAGGTTAGGTTAGGTTAGTAATAAAGCTCTCATTTCTTCTCAGGCCTTTACATGTTTGTCTGTTTATTTAAGCAGCGTTCTTGTGACATCTTTAACAATAAGTATTTATGATAACGGTCCTTTGTTCATCTTCTTAACGCTCTTGAAGTTTTAATAGCAATTGATGTGGGTAGTTAAAACTTTCGCTTGCAGTTTACGCGGACGAAGAAAAACTCTAGTTTGCCTAGATCTGGACTCTGTAGGAAGACTTACAAGTTAGAAACTGCACTCAACGATTTTAAATATTCATTGCTATAATGATTTCTTCAGGGGCAAAGTTTTATTTGCTTCTCTAGTAGACTGTAACTCGCTTCAAAACATCGAATGCGTTTAGATGGTGTCTGATAATTGTATGTGATAGTTGTGATTGTGACCACCTCGGTTGGGATTACGAGAGTTGGTTTAGACATAACATAACATAAAATTACGCCTCTATTCCACGCCTGTATTAGGCAGAGTTGTATATTACTCCCACACCCCGCCACCTTTGTTTAAGTCCCATGTAGGGGGTGAGACCATTGCCATTAGCCGGACACAAGTCCTGGGTTTAATGTAATTTTATGAAGATCTTTACAGTAAGACACTTGTGGTTAACTGTGTTGGTGAATAAATAAGTAAATAATGAGGCATAAACTTTGTGGACGTATCTAGTTTTGATAATCTATGGATACTCTCAATAATGAAAGTAAAGTTTCAGTTACTTTGAACATAGAGATATAACATAAATACATACATACATAAACTCACGCATATTTCCCACCGGGGTAAGCACAGACTATAGAATTCCATTTGCTTCGATCCTGACACACTTCCTTTGATTCCTCCACATTCATCAATCATTTCATATACGCCGGTTCAGAGTAGATCGTACTAAACCTTTTCTAAGGACATCTCCAATTTGGTCAATGTAAGAGATATAACATACCTACTATATAATATAAACATATTACAGAACATTCTGGAGTAAAAATATTAAGTTACGCAAATAATTAATTAAAAAATAAAAGTCATCTTAGAACTTCTTATCAAAAGAGGCAGTTGCAAGATGTCTTCTGATAACGTGTGACTCAGCCCACCCTATTAGGGGTTGCGAGCGTTACTTTACGCAAGTGTAGTCATATTTCGCTGCGAGCGTGATGGGCACATTCGGTCGAGAGATGGTAGAACATTTTTAATTGAGCCTGTAGTTATGTACTTTTTAGGGTTTCGTAGCCCAATGGCAAATATCTATGGATAGGTCTTTCAAAATGGTATTGAGGTTTCTAATATCATTTTTTTTCTAAACTGAATAGTTTGCGCGATAGACACTTCCAAAGTGGTAAAATGTGTCCCCCCCCCCCCCTGTAGCTTCTAAAATAAGAGGAGGATAAAACTAAAAAAATATATATATTATGGTGTAGATTAGCATGCAAACTACCAACGAAAATTGGTTTGAACCAGATCTAGTAAGTAGTTTTTTTTTAATACATCATAAATCGTAAACCGTCATTTACTTTTATATTACGTTACTTCTTGTTACGGAACCCTTCATGGGCGAGTCCGACTCGCACTTGGCCGCTTTTTAATTATTTGTTATGTTAAGATTAAGAATCTTTTTTTGTTAAGTTTATGTACCTATATGTAATATCATAGTTCGTATCGATTCATAAAGTGAATATATTAATAAATACTTCAGTGTGCGATTGGAAGCAAATAATACTCTACCATATGCCTGTTACTATAACGCACCATTTCGAGTATCCAAACTTGTATCACTCATTTAATTATTATTATTTTGAGATCCAAACATGAACGAAACTATCGCGAATTCGTTAGTTATAATGACAAAATTAAATTACAAATTCAACACGAGTGTTAAGGTTAGGTTACACTGTGCCTGTGTACTCGTATGACAGTAGCTCGACTCGCCTCGCAGGGGCACACTATGCAAACTACTGGCGTCGCAGAAGACAGCTACTATACCAGTGTACTGGTATAATTTGTTTGTATCATGTAGCCCAAACAAGAAACACTGTACCTGGCGTGGGCCCGAGCGTACGAGCTACTGTCATTTCGCAAAATCGTGCGAGTTGACGACCGAGCGGCGTGCGAGTGTGGTGGGGGAAGGCAAGTAGCGTAGCGAGTAAAAACAAAAAACGTTGAAGTAACTCCTACGCGAGCAACTGTCCCACTCGCACATGACAGTAACTCGTATGATGCGGTCACACGTGCTTAGTAGCTGCACCTCAATAACTGACTCGGTCAGCTCGCATGTTAGCTCGCACTGTGTAACCTAGGCTTTAGTTTCCAATGTTTGTTTTGAATTTGTTGATTGATTGAAGTACCTGCTATTGACAGTATACACTGTCATAGAATAAATAATTACGTATAGAACGGTAACTGTCTGCCCCGCACCAATTCGTATCGGACGCCGACCTCACCCCTCTGGGTTTTATTTTAGTCTTAAATAGCTGTCACTTTGTGAGACTGTCCTTTGTTTGGTAAGGACTTTTCAGGCTTGAATCACCTGATTGTCCGAAAAAGTAAGATGATTCCGTGCTTCGGAGGGCACGTTAAGCCGTTGGTCCCGGCTATTAGCCGTAAAAACACCTCCACCGACCCGCAGTGGAGCAGCGTGGTGGAGTATGCTCCATACGCACTCCGGTTGATTGTGGGGAGGCCTGTGCCCAGCAGTGGGACGTATATACGTTTATGTAGCTGTAACCCGCTCACTTCTGGATATGAAATAACCTAGAAAGCAGCTTTGAATTGAGATTCACGTTTTAGAGATTACTCACAACTTAGTTGACTAAAACGAAGAAAACAATGGTATACAAAACTTAATTCTAGACAAAGTAACAAGCCCAACAAGTAGCTAGCTATGTCGGAATATTCTAGACGTTATTAGGTCCAGGACAATCTAGTAGAGTGTCGCGTTCTGGAACTTCTACAATTACCTACTTATTTTGTAATTTTCTCGCCAAAGCACGACATTTTGCTTGACAACGAAGAATATTAACATACTAGTAGCAAGCTAATTGGCGAGATGTTTCACTGTGTATTACATTTTAGTTACTTATGTTTAATTTCATTGTTGTAAGTACCTACTTACCTTTGGTAAAATTCTAGATTAAGTAAAATAAATTCACCTTTTATGGGGTTATGTCTACGTTTTTACAATAAAATACCAGATAATATTTTGAATTTACCAGAAAATAAATTTAAAGCTCATTTGAAGTTTACTTTATGTAAAAAAGCTTATTATAAGATTCCTGATTACTTACCAAACGATAAAAATGTCTGGTATTAAATGTGTTCCTCTAGTTATTAAATAACTTGTAATATATACCCTCATTGATTTAAAAGATGTGTTGCTGTTGCAGTTTCTTGTCATTTCTTCTCCTCAGCCATAACACCTTGCGAAATGACGTAAATTCAAAAATGTTACATTGATCTTCAACAAGTTTATCCATGATAATTACGTTGTATAAATGATTCTCATTTCTGATTAAGATTGCAAGTTTACTATGTAAATTGATTAAAAACCTAACAGGGGGGTTAAAAAGGCCACATCGAAGCAATTCATCTAAAAAAGCAATATTGCAATTTGACATTTGCGCATATAAAGGTAAGTGCGCAATGCAAACATATGTCAAATAGCAATATTGCTTTTTTAGATGAATTGCTTTGATGTGGTCTTTTTAACCCCCTTGATGTCGCTACGCCAATAAAACCTTTTTTCCAAGATGGAGTGAAGACAAAACACGGCCTTTATTTATTTTCCGCTCCCAATTACTAAGAACTACAAACCAATTCATACCAAAAACACCAATATTCACCTCTATTTCTTCAAAAAATATCCGTTGTCAAGTTCTAAAAAAGCAAGCGTACAGTCATGAGCAATAATATATAACTTATATAGCAATATAACTTTAGGACTCTGTCGCACTAACATATTTGACATTTAGTGAGACTTACAGTTCAATTTGTCAAAAAAGTTAATGTGACATGGTACCAAGTGTGTACATATTAATGCTCGTGACCGTACCTAAGAGCAAAGGATTAATTACTACGAACGCAAGTCTTCTTTGTCTGCACGCAAGTCGCTCCCGTGTCGACTCGACTTTATTACTTCCAGAAGACTGCAAATTGCAATTTCATTTACAAAGCTCATTTCCTGACTAATGAAAATTGTACAAATTCTCTTCTTGTACTTTTTTATTTTTCCTATTGGTTGACTAGAAGGAGGTATAAAGACCAACGTGGTAGGAGCCATGTCGTCGCCCATAAAGGATGAGCCAACTGCGTTAGTGAAAGTTACATTTTACAGCGATCGACACCCGAGCCGTGGTAGCCCAGTTGGTAGAACGCTTGCCTCTCACTTTGAGGTCGCAGGTTCGAATCTAGCACAGGCATAAACTAATGATTATCGAATTTGTTTTCGAATTCATGTTTGGATCATAAATGACATCACGTGCTCAGCGGTGAAGGAAAACATCGTGATTTTTACTTAACGAAAGTCTCATCCGCCTAAAACTACTGCAAGTTCTCACAACCTGTATAGCCGGGGAGAAGCTGCAAGAAAAATCTCGGCACCAAGCTCTAGACGTTCTTTAAAAAAACATAAGCATTTTTATACAATTAGTTCTTTAAACCCCGCTAGAATGATGGAACTATTATACTTTGACAAAGGATTTTTTTGAAATATGAAACTCCTAAATCCGGGATTGCATGTCCTATTATGGACGGCAATGCGACTCACCATCTAACACGTTGGTCTAACAAAAAGCTTGGTGAAAAGTGGGTATTTGATCATGCGTTGGATGTGCAATCAAAGAGCAAAAGTTCGGTCACTTTTTTTATTTTTTTTAAAGAACGTCTAGGGCCCTGTGCCGAGGTTTTTCTTGCAGCTTCTTTTCCCCGGCTATACAGGTTGTGAGAAGCTGCAGTAGTTTTAGGCGGATGAGACGTTCGTTATGTAAAATTGACGATTCAAAGTGTAACTATGTTATACCTATTGAATAAAGATATTTTTGAATTTGAATTTGAATTTGACTGAGCCCAGCGAATTATTTGTAAACATTGGTGATATTATGAACCATTAGTTCTCAAAATTATTAAATTTATGTTTTTGTAGGCGTTTTTGGTCTATTACAGAAACGACATGTAACCAGGAGGTCTGAAGTGCAACCAGTTCATTTATTACTTTGCAAGAAACTGATTGGACTTTTGCAGCTTATCGTACCTCTGACTAGGCGAATTGGGAATAAATTCGTGGGCTTATGTTTACATCGGTTATCAATTGGAGATCTGGCAGGAGGTGGGGGGCCCCCGATCGATCCCGGGGCCCTGAGCCCTTGCCCAGGGTTCCCAATGGAAAAGAGGGGGACCCGCGTGGAACTTCCAGTTAAACTGCAATTACTTGTTAATAACTTCAGTTGGCAGTTTTTGTGATGAGGGCGCCATTAGAAGCATTTAAAGTTGCGCTTTACAGTTGGAAACGTTCAGATTTTGGTTGTCGACGGCGGACTTATTACGGCGTCGCTCTTTGTAACGAAATGCTCGCTCCAACTTTTGAGACTACGTTTATTAAATTTTGTGCATTTTAAAAGTTTATTTTGTTGTATGTTGCATCCTGTTGCAGCACGCTTTGCTTAAATTGTAAATAGGTATCGTAAATAAAGCGACGTTAATTATTTTGGAATTAAATTCATTAATAAATTGCGAGTTTAAATGATTATCACGTGCTCAGCGGTGAAGGAAAACATCATGAGGAAATCCAGATTCCCGAGAAATGCAATTTCGGAGGTATGTGACCTAACCTGTACTGGGCTGGTTTTCCCTTCGCGAGTTGGAAGGTCAGACAGGCAGTCGCTTCTGTGAAAAACCGGACCTGTCAAGTCTTCAGGTTAGGTAAGCGGACCCTGTAAAAAACGGGATAATGCTAGATGAATAAATAGCGAGGTTTCCTGAGTTCTAGGTTCCTCAAAATGGCTTCCCAAACATGCAAAACGTAATAATAATTTCGATCAGCAAATTACTTAATAATAATAAAAAAAATATAAAAAAGTTTGTTTAGGTAAAACCTACGACAGACATATACCTTTACATTTACAACATGAAAATCTAATTATACTCATTAATATTACTTACATTATTGTACGTAAGTAATCGTAATTAAATCTGAAATAACTTAAATTAGTTTTTTGATACTTTTATAATAGTAGAAAGAGAATTATCCGATATTAACAATGTTCGTGACAGGACTAATAGCAACTTTGCGAGTTTAGTTAACGGCCTATAACCAGTGATGTGTAACAAGGACACTGGCTTATTTTCTTTTTCAAATTGTTCTTTCTTCTGCCTAAAGCCTAAAAATCTGCCTAAAGGCTAGCTAATAGAGTTCTGTTCATGACAGTACTTACAACAACTTTGCGAGTAATTTAGGTAACACACTAAGTTACATACACAAGGCCTTATAACACGGCAAAGTTTTTGCGTACATTGCTTAGCCATTACGGAGTCCCAACTTATTACCTAAGCTGCCAATCAATACACGTCAAAGCTATCGGGACCAAATATAGCAGTTACAAAATGGCTCGTGTCTATTTTATGTAGCTAAAACTGACAGCTATTAGGCGCTGTGCAAACGGTAGACAAGGACCGTTTGACAACGAACGAGCAGCTTATATCCGCGAGAATAAACCGTATATTCCTACTTCGACATCTTTAGCACTCTATAGTAACATATAGTAAACAACCCACGAACATTTTTATATGAATTTTGTACTTTTTATATAAATGATATACAATCTCCTTAGGTTATAAGAATTTCTATGTTTTTTCTTCCATATTATGGTTCGAATATTTTTTTTTTGTTTTTTTTAAATTTTCGCTCTCTCTAAGAACGGTCGGCGTTTTTAGATTATTTTCTGTTTTATTTATGCACTCTGATCTGCACACACGCGTACCTTACCAACCTCATCAACCCTGGTGTCAGGGTTATTATTGAGCTGCCAAAGGCCCCTGACGGGTCAAACGACTACGTACTTCTAGCAGTAAGTAATAACCGGGACCAAGCTGGGGACAGGGAGGAGTGAAAGAAGGGAAGAGAGGCCTTTGCCCTGCAGTGGGACATTGAGGGCTATTAATAATAACAATAATAACCTGGACCAACGGCTTAACGTGACTTCCAAAGCAGGGGCCATCTTACTTTCGGACAATCGGGTGATCAGCCAGTAATATACCAAACTAGTGATTACAAAGTAATTTTTGTGACTCCACTGTGATTCGAACCCGGGACTTCCGGATCGCAAACCCACCGCTTAACCACTGGACCACAGAGGCCGTTATGCCACTGTCTTTCTACCCTAATAGCTACAGTGACAGAGGCGGATAAGATATTGGTCGCATGCGCAGCGCCTAACAGAAACCGGTGGATATTCATCAAGATGGAGCCTTTCTCCAAATACCAGCATGTCTGGGGTAGATTACTAAGTGTTCTCACTTTAATGTCGACTTTATATCGATTGTGATGGTGCAGATTTGTTTAGACTCTCTTATAGGAGTCTTTTTCAGGATTCCAGTAATGTTTTCTCGATAATAGGTATTAATTCATAATTTTATTTATTTTAACACATACGTATATTATCTCACGCCTATTTCCCGCCGGGGTAAGCAAAGACTATGGAATTCCATTTGCTTCGATCCTGATAAACTTCTATTGCTTCCTCCACATTCATCAACCGTTTCATATCCGCACGCCGGTATAGAGTAGATCGTACTAAACCTTTTCTAAGGACATCCCCAATTTGGTCAATGTACGTTCTTCTAGAATGGAGAATGCTACACCGACAAGACCGTGGCTCTTAAATTAAGGGCTTTCCCTGCCAGCCCAACATAATACTCACTGCATGTGTTTTTTCTTTAAAAAAAATAAGTCCGTGTTTGCAGAATCGGCGTCAATAAGAAGCTATCTTTAGCCAGTATTTAGTTACCTAATATTATAGTCTCCGCATACTTAGTGACTTTAAATGGCTACTTAAGAATGTGTATTCTTGAGAAAGGCCGGAACCACGTGATTACTATGCATAGGACGTTCCGGGGTGGATACGTCGTGTGACCCTTCGAGCCTGTTTATGTTTGGATAGGTCCGTAATACGGCTTCGGAAAAGGTTTTAAGACCCTAACATAATCTTTAAATTAGGGGTTTTAGTGCAATTAGAAGTAATTACCTATACAGGCAAAATCCAGTGTGCTGAAGGTTTTGTTAACAAAAGTTGTTAACAAAAATTGTTAGAGTTTCTCTAACATAAACAGCTTATATACGTCGCACTGCTGGGCACAGACTTCCCCTTAAATAACTGGGGGGTGGAGTATGTTCCATGCCACAACTCTATTGCACAAAAAAAAAAACATTCTAAGTAGTTAGGTAATTTTACATAATATTGTTAGAAATAGACAAGTATCTAATCCGAAGAAGCCTAGACAGGTATCTACACTGGCCTGCAAAACTACTTAAGTACTACACTTTTCATTTATACAAGATAAACTTCCGCAATAAAAAAGACTCGAAAAGAGTTTAATTTTGTATATAAGTATATAAGAAAGCTGATAAAATTATCTATAAAACGTTTTTTATTGATGTGTAATTTATGTATTTTTTTGTTTTTATTTCCATTGTTTAGATAAAATAAATAAATTAAATGTGTAAGTAGTGTTTGTAAGTGTAAGTTATTTTGACAGATTATATAGTTAGTTAATCTCTGCCCGCAAAAGTGAACTTTTACCTATGTGATAGATAACGCAATCAACCATTAATTTTAAAAATAATTTGGAATCTGAGTCTGCCAAGCCACAGGCGAGCGTTACAAAAGAAAAATGTAACAGTTCCATTTTTAAATCCACAAAGGACCACATTAATCATTCGTCAATATCGAAAAGGTTTCGATTTTCAAATGAGATTTATTGCAAAAGTTTCTTAAACCCGTAGTAGGTCTGAAGAGGCAACGGCACATCGTTTATCATGCCTACTGTACCATTGTCGAGTTTGATTGATGATAGCGACTGATATGTCTGGACATCTGGGATTATTGCGTGGATACTGTCACCATTGTGCTGAACCAATTATGAAGCCGAGAGGAAACCGGAAATGCATTAATTATGTTCTCTTCAAAGTGGCTTGAAAATGTTGATGAGTTGTTGTTGAAAATGTCTTTTTGGCTTGGAAAAGTCTTATAATGTACTTACAAGTTCGCCTCGGATGGCTTTAAGTACTTGGCCGAACAAATAGGGAGTGCTGAGAGCTTTCACTCGGTACAAAACTATACCTGCCAGTGATAGGTTATAGACCCAGTACTTTGTCGGTCTGAGACGAAACATGTTCCATAATAACAAAACATTTAGCTTCGTATATCAAGTGACGTATAAACGTAGCTAACACTATTAGCTGTGGCTGTATGAAATGGAAATCCAGTCACCAGCAGGCGTCTAACAAATGAGATTGGACCAGATCAACCGCAGTATCGGACGCTGGACGGCGGCGAGCTTGTTATAAACGTGATTTCATATAACATAAGCTCACGACTTTAACAGCCTCCGTGGTCTAGTAGTTAGAGCGTTAGGCTCACGATCTGGAGGTCCGGGTTCGATTCCCGATGGGAACATTGTCGAAATCACTTTGTGAGACTGTCCTTTGTTTGGTAAGGACTTTTCAGGCTTGAATCACCTGATTGTCCGAAAAAGTAAGTCGATTCCGTACTTCGGAGGGCACGTTAAGCCGTTGGTCCCAGCTATTAGCCGTAAAAACACCTCCACTAACCCGCAATGGAGCAGCGTGGTGGAGTATGCTCCATATCCCCTCCGGTTGATTGAGAGGAGGCCTGTGCCGAGCAGTGGGACGTAGGTATATAGGCTGTTTATGTATGTATGTTATGTAAGCTCACGACTATATCTCAATGGGGTAGTTAGAGGTACATTCATCCAAAGATGAACTAAGTACCCACACCTCACCAGGCTTTCTGTTAGACCAACGTGATAGGTAGTGAGCCGTATCGCCGTCTATAAAGGTCGAGCCAACTTTTTTTTATTGATAAAAACTAAAACATAATACCTTAAACGCTAAGAAGCATTGTTAAACCCGACATGGGTTTGTCTCAATGCAAAAAACAACTAACTGGAGAGCTATTATACTGTAGACGAATTTTTAAATGATAAGTTTTAATTTTAATTCACACTTCCTCTCTTCCCTTCAACGTTGCTGTGCCCTACAGGGTCCATGTTTTAGTTCCTATGCCTATGTAACACCCCATTATACTACATGGAATGCAATAAATAATTGAGAATTGAGAACTGTGTTAGTGAAAACTGCATTAAAAATAACTTAATAACTTACTGGTGCAAGTCCGGTGGTTTGAATCGGCGCTCCACCTTCACAATGTTGAACAAAAAATTACATAAATGAAATAGATAAATAACGCAACCCTCAAACAAAATAAAGATATAAAATTCACAATTGGTAACAACACAAGCGCGAAAGAAGAAAGTTTTAATTTAATTATTCAACTCTAACTTCGACAGGAAAACACCAATAAAATTGAGAATGCTATTACGCCTCAGCATTCACGGAAACAGCAAACATTTGATGGATTGCACGAATTACCGTGAAATAGTTAGCTAAACGTTCGTTTAGTAATTAAAAAGTGACTTCCAAAGGAAGTGAATACAATACAGTAAAAACAACGCAATAGACCGGAACAAGTATTGATTATGCATGCAAATTTATCTATCGCCATAGAATAAGGAATAATACTACGTATAGAATGGCAACTCATAATCATTTACTGCAAGTCACAGTTTTATATAGGTGGTATACTCTCCGCTCCCCACCAGCGGCTGAGCTAGGTTTACCTCACCCCCCGTCGAACTTAGTTTAGGCTTCAATCGTGTGGCGTCAGACGTCACACACACAGATGCGCGTGTACGATAACGTCAATGTGTGGTGTCTGTGTAAAACGAGGTTGTTTGTATGAAGTGTCTGCTGTGTGCTATCGCTACTGACGTTTATTGCAACGTGAAAAAATATAATTTCCCAAGGTATTCAATGCGTATTATTAACAAACTTAATGCAAGATGTCCTATTGAAAGTGATAGACTATAACACTAATGACGAACTTTCCAGGCTATATTCCTCAAAGATTTTTTTTTTTTTTTAAAAAACCGACTTCAAACGCAAAACTAAAAAGCAATAAATAAAACTTCGCACAAAGTAATAAGTACGTATTTTCAATTAGTTAATTAATTTTATAATTCTGAAGTCGGTGCCAAGTAAATGCTACTTAAATCAAAATCGGTTCATATACGACGAAGTTACGCCCGGACAAACATAAAAAAAATATACGGTCGAATTGAGAACCTCCTCCTTTTTTGAAGTCGGTAAAACAATAAGGATGGCGCTGTACAGATTTTAGTTCGATTCGCCTTCTAATTTCATGGATAACAGACATATGCAATTGCATCTTTCATCTTTGTTTTTAGGTATAAATGTTTTTATTACACCCAGACACAATTACGTCTTCCACTCATTATTATTCTGATCAAAGTAAAGAGACGCAAAATAGGTAGCAACATAATTATATACATAATGTTGTGGGATGGAAATAAAAGCTCGGGAAATCAGCTTCGCACAGTTTATATTAATTTTTCACCTTACAAATCTAAACGTTTCGCCATTCCGAAAAAAAGTAAAAGTCACACCACTCATAGATTAATCTAGAACATTGCCATAGACAAAAAATATTATAGACCTCTTTCAGGTATACATTCGTTTCGTGGAATTCCAAAATCCTACAATGTGATCCAATATCAAGCAACAATTATTTTCATATACGCTTCTGCAATTACATTGTATTTTGGAATAATTATGTACTCTAATAATGAGAAATAGGTGATTATAAATTTAAAGCTGTACAACGCTATCTACATTGGTTTTTGGTGAACGTAGCCTGGAAAGTACCTCATTAAAAGCATCGCTGTTGGCGCTAGTAATCTGTCGTCGTACGGTTCAATCACACCCCGGGCACTAAAATAAATGATTCTTTCTTTCTTTCTTTCACTCCATACAAAAACCTCCACTCCACTCCAAACTCCATGCAGTCGCCCCCTCTTCTTATCGGCTTCGGCAGAGTCTTTTTTTGGCGCTTTGCGTCGAGACCCTCCTATAACTACACACAAAATTCGTCAGGCCAGCTTTATTGTGTGCCGTGTGACCGGACCTTCAAGTCGAAGTTCGGTTTCGCCAGCCACATCAGAGCCCACCGCAACAACGACCTGGGATAAATATTTAGGAGTCGCCGTCGCCGGATACCGTTTGGACGACCATTTATGACTAAAGAAAGACCCAGAGGGGGTGAGGTAAATCTAGCTCAGCGCCCGATTCGAATTGGTGCGGGGCGAAGAGTTACCGTTCTCTTTACGTATTATTTGAAGCCGTGGTAGCCCAGTTGGTAGAACGCTCGCCTCTCACTTTGAGGACGCAGGTTCGAATCCAGCACAGGCCTAAACCGATGAATGTCGAATTTCTCTTCGAATTCATGTTTGGATCATAAATGCTTACCATGTGCTCAGCGGTGAAGGAAAAAATCGTGAGGAAAGCCCGCATTCCCGAGAAATGCATTTTCGGAGGTATGTGACCTAACCTGTATTGGGCTGGTTTTCCCTTCGCGGGTTGGAAGGTCAGACAGACAGTCGCTTCTGTAAAATACCGGACCTGTCAAATCTTCAGGTTAGGTAAGCGGACCCTGTGAAAAACGTGACAATTCTAGGGAGTGTATTCACTCTCTGTGAAGACATAGAGACCTAGACGTCTTCACATCAAAAGCGGCTGTAATGTTTCTTCTAATTATTTTTGTGTATGTCTGTTCAAAGCACAGTGTGTGTGTAATGTGTGGAAGTGAATGGAAGGCTAACAAAGTAACACCCCGTCGATAATGGCTTCTGCTCGTGTTGCTAAAATGTTCAGTAAATTTGGACGAGCACTCGTTAATTACAACACAAACAACCGCGTCAAAATGTTTTTGTCATGTCAATAATTACCGGTTTAGCGCGATCTGCCGATCGGATTAATTTTCTGAGCGACTGAGTTCGATGAGTGAACTCGACGGCAGACTGCAAGTTCGTATTCATAGTATGCGTATTTGGTCATATTTAAAATATTCGAATATAACGATAGGTTTGCTCAATAATAATAATATATCATTTATTTCAGATTTATACATACAATGGCCCCGATTCCTGCAGACACCTCCCTAATTTTATTTTAAGTTATACCCGTCATTTTCTTATCCGCCGAAAAGGAACGGGACGGATGATTGTCAACAAGTCAATTTTAAAAGGAATAAATGACCCATGCGAATAAAATAGGCATCTCGCTGGTAGGCAAACCGTTTGACGTGTGCTATCAACATAATTCTGTCGGGTTATTAGCCAGTGTATAATTTTTAGACGGTTGTTTTAGATTTGTGCTTAAAATTGACGTGTGTTCCATATATGCTTGTCGATTACCCGTCCCTTTCCTTTTACGGCGGATAAGAAAATGGCAGATGTAACTTAAAATAAAATTAGATGGTGTTTAAAGGAACTAGCAATCTTTTATTTTCTTAAGGGGTTTTAATACAGTTTGTTATGCCAGACTCTATAATGATGTGACATAGGTACCTATTAGAAAAGGATTTTTGTTTTTATAGCACTCGAGAAATTGATTTTTTTTTGACTCGGACGGAACTTGAACCCGCAGCTCTTGCTAAGCCGGGACGAGCTTGTTAACCATTACACCACCGAGTCCTCCTTCTGTCTTGTTTCACTTATTAGAAAACTTGGAAAGGGCACAGTTTTTTACCGCCAATTGTATTTCTCTTGTCATTTTGTAATTTTTTTTTAATGTGTTTATACACCGTGGCATGAGCCGTGGTAGCCCAGTTGGTTGGTTGGTTTTATGTTTATTTATTTTTTAAAGAACGTCTAGGTCCTGTGCCGAGGTTTTTCTTGCAGTTTCTTTTCCCCGGCTATACAGGTTGTGAGAAGCTGCAGTAGTTTTAGGCGGATGAGACGTTAATAATCTGTATTGGGCCGGTTTCCCTTTCGCGGGTTGGAAGGTCAGACAGGCAGTCGCTTCTGTAGAAAACCGGACCTGTCAAATCGCGGACACTGTAAAAACTGATGATGATGAATGTGTTTATGTGCAATAATGAGTTTTGTATCAGTATTTTTTAATACATTTTCACTACTGCACTAACGGATCAGTCCAATGCAAACCAACGTGTACGATCCCTCTGTCGGTTTCTACGACACGCCTCGTTCTTTGTTTTCTTATTCTTCCCTAGTCAAAGTTATAAAACGATTCCCGTAATACAAAGTTATACTAAACAGTTTTTAGGGTTCCAAACTTCAAAAGGAAAAACGGAACCCTTATAGCATCGCTTACGTAACCACACATGTAGATTTATAACGTTTTTTCAACGGCAAAAAAAATTTTTTTTGCAGTTGGTAAACTAATTCTGCCTCGGAATCCTAGATGCACGAGTCAGACTCACACTTGACCGGGTTTTTTGCGTAGAGTAGTGTAGAGTAGAGGGCATATCTGGGGTAGACTACACTAGGTCAGTACGTACCTATTTGTGGCTGAATCATAATCGTGCGAAAGAAACTAGGAGCTATTTTTACTTTATATTGAAGGATTCGAATTGATATTGTATGAACAGACGACTTTCGTAGGACTGTCATACAAGAACTTAAGATGAATACAGGTGGAGGCGACTCATCATGATTATTCTTCGTCGATTTCTTACTATTAGGTACATTATGTTGATAATAAAGGGATTTTTTATTTTACAAAGCTTATACAAAACATTGTGCTAGACCCGGCGCCATTGTCAATCCCTTACAAAACAGATGCCCTAGTAACACAGTTTTTTTAAATTACCTTTATAATAACCCCCAGCTAGATTAATGTCGTATAGAACGGCAACTCCGCTCCCACCAGTGGCTGAGCTAGGTTTACCTCACCCCCCTACTTTAGTCTTCAATCGTACAGGCGTCAGACATCACACACACAGATGCGCGTGTACGATAACGTCAATGTGCATTGTCTGTGTAAAACAAGGTGTTCTGTATGAAGTGTTTGGGGTGTGTTAATGTGTCGGATGTGTCACCTCATCACAGTACTTTACAGTGTTGCTGGTTGAAGCAACCGTAAACGGACCTTATTGTCTCTTATAAGCGTCATATCAATGACGGCGATGGAAATGACAACTCCTGTCAAAATTGGCGTGTTGAAATTTCAGTTAAACGCAAAAGTTAGGCTTGCGTCATAGATTAACGGACACTACGTGCAGAACGGTCACTCTCCGCTCCGCACTAATTCGTAACTAGATTTACCTCACCCCCTCCGAGTCTTTAGACATAAATGGCCGTAAACTGCTAAGCAGTAATGAAGCGCCATCTCGCTCACACTTACGCGTTAGGCGATAAACGGTAACAACAAAATTTTTGTATGGATTGTCCGGCGTGTGCTTACGCTACAAATGAAGTTCATCCGTCCCCCACCCCTGAAGCCTTTATAAACAGATACATAAACAGGTATATATTGCAGGTAGTGTGTCCAGCAGTCCATTAATCACCACTGATTGATGTCGGAGGCTCGGCCAGCCATCGCACAAGTCCGACTACCCTCATACAGACAGATAAAACCCTGACAAATTTACCTACCCTCATCAGCTACAATTTGATTTGGAGAACGAGCTTGTGTAAATTGAAGCCCTTTTAATGTACATCGGACGAGAGAAAAAAGTTATTTAATTATGCAGGGTACAGACAACCGATGAATTTGTTTAAGGGGTGTTTTACCGACCATGAGGTGGAAAGTATATTGTACTTGGCCAAGGCTGGGAAAAGACACCAATATTGAGAGTTATAGAGGACAGAAGAGGCAAGATGATTGGACACTTAATAAGACACGGGACGAATTTATTAACATTATAGAAGGGAAGATAGAAGGAAAGAGAGGAAGGGGAAGACCAAGAAGAGCTTACATGGAACAAATTAAAGAGAAGGCGAACATAGTGTCTTATAAGGAAGTCAAAATTGGCCGTTAAAAATGAATGACTCGCAAAAAACACAGAACTGCCATACGTTTATACTATTTAAAACCTCTTTAAACTACATTCAAAAATATAAAAGAGTTCTTCTTTTTCCATTGGCAGTAGTCAAATCATCGTTGTTGACTATTCATACCGCGATATTTGGTCACAGCACCGCATGACCGAATATCGCATTGGCAGATGTGTACTGTGTGCCTTTCAATTGCAATGCAAATACCATACGCTATGTGACTCTGAGATTCACTAACTGCAGATTTATTTAAACATGGAATTGGTTTCCTGCTAGCAACATTCATTGTTTAGATAGATAGAGAAAATACTTAAAAACAAGAAGGATAAAAGTAAATACAGGGTGTTAGCAACTCACCTAAGATAGCAATATTGCAATTTGACATTTGCGTATATAAAAGTAAGTGCGCAATGCAAATAAATGTCAAATTGCAATATTGCTATCTTAGATGAATTGCTTCGATGTGGCCATTTTAACCCCCCTGTTCTGTGTACAATAAACTATTAAATAAATAAAAAGCCCGCCTCTAGTCGTACCTGGCGCAAATGTACAGTCATGAGCAATATAATGTACCCACTTTAGGACTCTATCGCACTAACATATTTGATATTTAGTGAGACTTACACTTGAATTTGTCAAAAAAGTTAATGTGACATGGTACCAAAGTGTATACATATTAATGCTCGTGACCGTACCCATAATGCTCGCTGCGTTATGTTATGTTGATTATGTCTCTTCTTTTGTAACTCTATTTATAACCCGGTTTCCGTATTTGACCCTTACATATCCAATTTCGTTCATGGTTCTCTGGAAGTCAGTGTCGTACGATGGCAAGTGGCATTCGGAACACATATCGGACACAGATTGGAGCGTTCAGCCAGTCTGCCTCCAAATTGCAATGCAAATAGCGAACGTCGCCGGGAAACATGTGGCGACGACAAGTAGATTGGTGTTGCCATAGACAGCAGAAACAGTGTTGCCAGTTACTTTTACCAACTCTACTAATTTTATTTCTTCTGTGACTCTACTTGACCTAGAGCTAGATTTTAATATTTCAAATGAGCTCAAATGAGGAACTTGGTGGCGCAGCGGTAAACTCGCTCGGTCTGCGATTGTTGAAGTTAAGCAACTTTCGCAAGGCCTGTCATAGGATGGGTGACCACAAAAAAAAGTTTTCATCTCGAGCTCTTCCGTGCTTCGGAAGGCACGTTAAGCCGTTGGTCCCGGCTGCATTAGCAGCATATTATAAAATATAAAAAGTCTATGCAATGAAAGCTGCAGATGTACATTTTGGGGATATCAGAATTAAATGCGGGTAATTTTATGTATCTTATATTTTAATTTCTATATTTGCCCTACATAGTCGAAATTCCGGTCAAATCCAAAATCGTTCTAACAGAAACCCTTAGGACACGCCTCAAAGATCGCAAAAGTAACTTTCAAAGAAAGCGCATATGAAGCTACTTTTATCATAACATAATTTAAGCCCACGACTATGTCTCAATTGGGGTAGTCAGAGGTACATCCACCGCAAGATGAAATTTCTTATAGACCAACGTGGTACGCGGTCTATAATGGTCGAGCCAACTGTCTTAGTGACAACTGCGCTTAAGATAATAACTCATAGGTGCAAGTCCTGCACAGGGGTTCGAAACACTACTAACCTTACATAACTTAAACTGCCTATATACGTCCCACTGCTGGCACAGGCCTCCCCTCAATCAACCGGAGGGGGTATGGAGCATACTCCACCACGCTGCTCCACTGCGGGTTGGTGGTGTTTTTACGGCTAATAGCCGGGACCAACGGCTTAACGTGCCCTCCGAAGCACGGAATCATCTTACTTTTTCGGACAATCAGGTGATTCAAGCCTGAAAAGTCCTTACCAAACAAAGGACAGTCTCACAAAGTGATTTCGACAATGTCCCCATCGGGAATCGAACCCGGACCTCCAGATCGTGAGCCTAACGCTCTAACCACTAGACCACGGAGGCCACTAACCTTATAATAACATAACTTAAGCCCACGGCTATATTTAAATAGGGGTAGTCAGAGGTACATTCACCGCAAAATGAACTAACCCACACTTCACCGAGATTTCTTATAGACCAACGTCTTCTTCTTCTTGTCGTTTCGATGGCATTCAGATTTTTCAGCCCAGTATTTTGCCACTCGGACAGCATTTTCGGTGGCATTCATCAGCTCCTCTCGCGTACAGGTATCAGGGCACGCGGGGCAAGATGTTAGATGAGCCATAGTCTGTGGCGTAACACCACACACGCAACTCAGGTCCGATCCAATTGAGAAAACCCCACCTGGACAGGATATCTTTACTTCGGCTAACCTGTGTGCGGAGTCTATTTAAAGATTTCCAGGTCGGCCTAGTCATAGACCAACGTGAGAGGTGGTGAGCCGTAGCGCCGTTTACAACGGGTGTTAGTGTTAATAACTCATTGGTGCATATCTGGTACCGGGGTTCGAAATACAATATACCTTTATCATCAGTAGAATAATCGTAGTCCATATCAGTGTTTGTATATAGATTGCAGTGTTCAGCTGGTCTGCTTCCAAATTGCAATGCAAATAGCGCTCGTCGCCGGGACGCGGCGTCGACAGCCACAAGCGAGATTGGTGTTGCCAGCTCTGGACAATGTAAACTGCGGATTTACATTCAAAGGTTTTTGAATTGGAATATTTTTTTTAACCGACTTCAAAAAAGAAGGAGGTTATCAGTTTGACTCTTATGTGTAATATTGTTGTTCTACTTCTCGTCAGGGTTGGGTCTGTGTGAATCCCGGTTAGCCCTGTTCGGTGAACGCGTGACTTGCCTCTTTGAGTCACGGGCTCGAATCCCGGTTCAGGTTCTAAACCATAGAATTCGACTTTATGAGTTCATGTTTAGATCATAGATAATTGATTGCACATGCTTTCCAGGATTCGTGTCCGGTTGATGGCAATAGGTTCACCCCCCCTCCCACCCTATACATGGGATTCAAGCATTCTTAGCATTATAATTATTATAACACATAACATAACATAAGCTCGCGCTATATTCCTAATTGGGGTCTTTAGAAGTATATTCAACGCGCATAACGTCGTTTAAATTGCCGAACAGAGTGTTTTATACCATAACAGCTCTTCTTCTATCATGTGGGTTGTGAGGTGGATTACCAACCACAGCAACCCTGGTGTCAGGGTTATTATTCAGCCGCCAAAGGCCCCTGACATGGCTCATGTAACGATTACTCACTTACATCAGTAAGTAGTAACCGGGACCATCGGCTTAACGTACCTTCCGAAGCACGGATGATCTTACTTTCGGACAATCAGGTGATCAGCCTGTAATGTCCTAATCAAACTAGGGTTCACAAAGTGATTTTTGTGATATGTCTCCACCGGGATTCGAACCCGGGCCCTCCGGATGGTGAGCCCAACGCTCAACCATTGGATCACAGAGGCCGTTACCATAACAGCTAAAACACGATTATTCCAAAGATTGCAATACAAATTCTCATCGGAATAAATTCGCTCCGAGATGGAATTAAGGTGACCCATTAATTGCAAGTTGCAACCGACTACCAATAACCAAGATACTACGAACATAGATCGGATCACTTGGCGTTGGCATGGATTTGCAGAATCGGACCTAAATCGCGATGCAAATAACTAGAGCGGGTTTGGAAAATATCTGGTTGGCTGCAGCTGGAGTTGATGTTGCCAATCGAGAAATTATTTTCCATTAAGTAGAATTTACTATATTTAGAATTTACTGTCTCGCGTTGATTTATATACTACCATCGAGAGCTGACTCGTGAATGACATAACTCTCATTATATGAGATGAGATGATTTGTCTCACTCTGAAAAATCAACTAGGAGGGAATTTATGACCGGAATGACAAGGACCGATAGCTTTCATGAGTCAGACTGTTTTACCATTTATTTTACTCACATATCGTGAAGATGCAGGCCATAACATACGTCAAGATAGGCCGAACCACAGGCTACCAGAAGTAACCCTACCCCAGGGGTTGGGATCTGTCTGTAAAACCGTTTCAACACTTTCACGAACACTGACCACCGCTCGTTGGCCTTCATTCATAATGTACCATTTGGGATCGTAAAATCGACCGTAGAAGTTGTGTCCGTGAAAGTGTTAACAAACGATTCTTCTTCTATCGTGTGGGTTGTGAGGATACCAACCTCATCAACCCTGGTATCAGGGTTACTATTGAACCGCCAAAGGCCCCTGACATGGCTCATGTAACGACTACTAACTTGCATTAGTAAGTAGGAACCGGGACCAACGGCTTAACGTGCCTTCCGAAGCACGGATCATCTTACTTTCGGACAATCAGGTGATCAGCCTGTAATGTCCTAGCCAAACAAGGGATGACAAAGTGAACAATCGATTTAAGTTATTAGCGTCAATATTTGCGAAATAAACAAAAAAAGCTTCAAAGAACGTATTTGGTTGTTTGGTGTGGCAACACTACCCGACAAGGTTGGCAGATGTGTTGCAACTATGGATGCATGTGAATTGCTGTGCGTTATGAAATGTGGGCGCCGGTAATGACGCAGAAGAATAGAGACAAAGAAATCACTTTATCTTAATATTTGATACATTAGCGTCGATTTCTGCGGATAAATTTAATATTAAGTTTAACCTTACCTTCTCCTGTCTTGTGGGTTGTGCCGGTTGTGCGGCTGATAACTGACTATATTAACCCAATAAGGCACTTTCCAGGTTAGGTTAGGTTAGGTTGCAAGATATCCTGTAAGTAGGAAAATGCTACTTTTCAAATCTGGTAGAGCAAATAAGAGGGCATCCTCTTACTAAGATCGACCACTGATATTTTATCTGATATAAGTAATAGGTAAGTAATACACACTCTGTCTCAGTGTGCGGTAGAGTTTGCCGCTCTAGGATTGGCTTGCACAGCCATGAAAGAAAGTGCATTTCTTTGAGGCAATGACGTCATAAATCGTCTGAAACAGACGTATAAGGCCAATGATGATGATGATGATGAAGTAATACAATAATTTATTTCGGAGGTTTATAATATCGGAAATATTGGAAAATAATTCGAAAATCCTTGTATGAACAGAACATACATATCGTTGTAAGAGTTTAACTCTTGTTTGTTTGTTTGTTTGTTTGTATACTCTTTATTGCTTTAAAATACGAAGATTTTTTTTTAACTCTTCTTCAAATATGATGTCAAAAACGACACTCGTGTAAGTATCGTTAAACTTTTACTTAAATAAAATAATCTTTTAGGAAAACGGAATAGCAAGGAGAGTTCGAAAGAAAAATAAAAGTCAGCGTTATTGTCTTGTAACCAATGGTTTTTTTTACAATTCAAAGCAAAGAAAGTGTCCCATGCTCACTGTGGCATAACATTCGAAGTCTTTGCGCAATTGCAACAATAGAAAAAAAATAAACGCTAGAACGTAACCCGTTACGGGTCAGTTGTTGATGCAAATGAGTGGGAACAAGATATATGGAGTAAAAAATAAACTTCATTTTAAAAAGCGAATTCGTTTCAATGCGCTTTGCGTTCGAGTTTTATGTGAGTTTTTGAGTGTAATTTTATTGTTTTCTGCTTGTTTTTGCTTGTTATTTGTGTAATCGGTTTTGTGGGAAGTTTCGCGTTTGTCTGGTGTTGCCATAAAATTGATTTACGTCGTATATTTGGCAAACGGTGCGGTAAAGAAAGGCTCGTAGTTTATTTTGGGGTAAATATAACGTGGACCCTAAATAGTTGTGTTACAGTTGTGTGACCCACTTTATGAATGACAGAATTTCTGTAATGTACTTACATGTAGATATTCTTAGCTAGCGGACAACTTTGCGGTTTCTTGATTATGTTTGTTTTCATTGCTCTGTTTGACTTTGTTACTTATTTTATATTCCAAACGAATATTATTATTCAAGTCATCAAAGTACACTTATTAAGAACTTATCATTCGTTCTTTATTTATGCGAGATGGCGAATTTACAAAGAGTTATTGCCCTATCCCTTTTAAAATGTATTATTTATTTATTTATAAAGGTACATACAACATTACAGTATAATCCAATGCGCTGTATGACGAGAAAAAAAGACAATATAAAATCTAATATAACACAAAATAAACAATGAATGAAAAAAGAAACAAAAAGAAAAATAAGACTATGAACATGAAAAACAATAAAAAAATAAAAAAATTCAATTTCAAAATTAAAAACTATCACACAAAAAAAAAAATAATGGGAAAGAAAAAACAAAACAGTAAATCATTAACAAATCTTCTCGCAAAAAGCCAAACACTCTCTCCATACACTCCACCATCTGTCAGCGAACACATCACAATGTGGTGTCGATTCCAACATTGCGGAGAGGAGACGCAAAGCACGCATGAGAGGTGAAAAATCTTTTCAGGCATCACAAAAAGTAACTAAATAAATTCATTTCCTCCTACAAAACGTGGAAATTTGTAACAAAAACACGTTTTTGTCCCAATAGTGACACATTCAAAATATTCCGACTAACTATAAGAATCCCTGAAGTTTCGTTTTCCCAATAGAATACAGCATTAGTTTATTCTTGTTGGTGCGCAAACTTGGTGTAGGTATCGTGTTTTCTGTATTACTGTATTCAAATAAAGGGTCCGTTCTGTATTTTGGAGTAGTACGGCAACCTCTATTGTAACTTAGTGGCCTTTTTGGCCTACTGGATGTACTGATCGAATTACGGACAAGACTTTGAAAAATGGAACGAAAGTAGTGAACTCCTTTTTTTAGCCGTATTGTAAATCTAAATGAATAAAAATAGGTATCAAAGGTATTTGCTTTAAAAAGGTAAAATTTTTGCAGATAGTCTGCTGACCATGAGGTTATATGGACTAAAAGTACTCTAGGTGTAAAACTACATTTTTAGTTATAATATGAATAAAAAATACTAGAATTACGTTTATTACATTATAAAAACAAAATGTAATTAATTCATATTATTCAATCATAGACTAAATAAAAAAACAAAAATAAATTATAAACATGTTAATTATTTTTTTGAACTATTAAGAGTGTTCTTAAATGGAGCAGTTTAAAAAAAAACTGTCAGGGTCCATGACTACCTCATATGTTTAATATTCTTCGTAGAAGTTGTAATAAATGTGACAATTTTGGTCAAATTCCCATGTTGACTTCCAATAACTTTTTTATTTGGCTGTTTTTATTTTTTCAGCTAGTGGAATAGGTATGAAGTAAAATAAAATAATTATTAAGCAAGAGATAGCGACAAAATAGTGATTTATGAAGTATGATAAAAAATTTTGAAAAAGGTACAAAATGGGTCATATCTCCTAAACCGTAAATAATCGCTGAACATACATGGGGGTGTTTCTGATATCCAATGAGCCCCTCTATCTGATTTTTCATTTTGAACGTGAACCTCTGGGCCACTCTATATAATAGACATTTTACAAAGACTACCTATCTCATTCGACTAAGCAGAAGAAACTGTCTGTCATGAAAATTCAATTCGTAAAGGAGTGAAAGAGCTTAGCAGGTTATTTTTTGTTGAATATTTCTGTAGATGCTCCATACCCCCTCCGGTTGATTGAGGGTAGGCCTGTGCCCAGCAGTGGGACGTATATAGGTAGGCTGTTTATGTATGTTATGTATTTCTGTAGACCTTCTTCTTCTTTTCGTGTGGATTTGTGGGGTGGAATACCTACCTCATCAACCCTAGTGTCAGGGTTATGATTGAGCCGCCAAAGGCCCCGGACATGAGCCGTGTAACGACTACATACTTACATCAGTAAATTGCTATTTAGCAATAAGGCCGCCTATTGTACTTATGTTTTTATTCGTATGTTTATGTCCTTTGTATATGTCGTTGTACAATAAAGTATTATTGATTGATTGATTGATCAGTATGTAGTAGATAATTAATGTTTTATAATGATTTTGTGCAAAGGTGTTTAATAGTTAGCTTTGACGTTGATTTTAATTTTCATGTTTGTTGCAGGTAAGCAAAGAAAATTGACCACTAGTTTGCCAGTCGTCGCAATGTTGGGGATATCTTCCACCCTATCATCATCTGGTATGTTAAACTCATAAACAGTCAAGTAAGTAAACTATTTGTCTTGTAAAGGGGGTTAAATTAAAATTCCTATCTTTTCTAGACTGCCCCAAAACGAAATGTTTTCTCTGTCAAGCCTTTAAGTTGTTTAATCATTTTAATATGTTTTGTCCTGTGTACAGGAGGGTTAAAAAGGCTTGCATTGCGCATTTTATATGCGCAAATATCAAATTGTAATATTGCTTTCTTAGATGAATTGCTTCGATGTCGCCATTTTAACCCCCTGTCCTTAAATGTATTTAAAACATCATAAAATGAGTACGTGTAGAAACAACAAATTAGTACGATTTTTGTCTCACACTACATTTTATTTAAAAACGTTACAAAACGAAACAACGCAACAAGCATTGTCGTTCTAAATCCAAAGTGGCGCAAACGTTCCAATTTGGAACTTCAAAATTATTTCCTCCACGGTATCTTTCGATACTACAATTTAAATTTAGAACACGCACACACGCATTCGTTACGTTCTCACGCACGTCAGCTTAAGTGTGAAATAAGTCATTAAGGAGCACTGATCCAAAGCATATTCAACCTTAAAAAGGGGTGGGTTTATTTCAATTTTGTTTAGAGAGTTTGGTAGATATAGAGGGTAACCCCGGGCGTTACGTGTTGGCGGGAAGTTGTAACGGATATATGGAATTTTTATGTGCGCTTCATTATTCGTAGCCATCTTTGTTTGTGAACAGGATCGCTTTCAGAAGATCCCGGGATAAAAATATCTATCTCTCGCTATGCTGAAACAACAGCACTTATGAAAATTACGTTCAAGGTTCCCAAGTACTTGAGTTTAATATAAATTCGTTTATTACTAAAACGTGTGCGCTTGTTTACAAACGTTTTCATATCAAAATAGACTCGTGAGATAATATTTTATATCAGAAAGCTCTAAGTCTTGAGAAATCTGTTTGTATAAGTATACAGGGTGTTAGTGACATCGTAACGAAAACGTTGAGGAATGATTCTGAGTTGATATCAAGTGGAATTTTCCGTCGCAAAAGTATGGAATGTGTGCATATGTGATCCATACAGCAAATCTTCTTCAAGTCCTATTTGTTTATTATTTTGGTAACCATCCACTGACCATTAGGTAATTTGTGGGTGGTGGATAAGTAAAATAAGTGTGAGTTATATTTTTATGTTGTCTACATTTTTAACAAAACATAATACCTAATTGATTTGGTTTATTTGTGATATGAATTTTGATCTAATACACCTAACTGAAATAACTTTTTATTTCGATTTTAATAAAGAACAGTTTACACTTTAGTGGATATTTTAGAGATGTGGTGTAAAATAGTGACTAAGATTGAGAAGGGAATTTTAGGTTAGGTTGGACACATAGATCGGATGAAGGATAATAGAATTGCAAAAGCGGTATATAAAGCGAAAGTTGATAAAAACTGGCAGAGGAAGACCTAGAAGGACTTACATTGACTAAATCGGAGATGTCCTTAGAAGAGGTTTAGTACGATCTACTCTAAACCGGCGTGCGAGTATGAAGCAATTGATGAATGTGGGGGAAGTAAGAGAGGTGTGTCAGGATCGAAGCAAATGAAATTCTATAGTCTCTGCTTACCCCGGTGGGAAATGGACGTGAGTTTATGTATGTATATATTTTAGTGAAGCGTTGGGTGAAAGGATAATTATGTTGATGAGGATAACATTAAATTGCTATAATCGAAAGCGAAATGGAATGCTTTCGAATGCAGTTGCACCGTGGAATGCAGGTTTCTAAGCTAGAGCTTAGAAACATATTTCCACGAGAAGAAATTCACTATATGTATCACGTTGGTCTAACAGAAAGCTCACTCTGACTACCCGTATTGGGTTATAGTCGTGAACTTATGTATGTGTATTGAAATGTACTCACGATTCCAGCGAAGCATACTTATTATAACGTTATATTGAACCAATTGAATCACATACTGTGATACGATTACAAAACGTCTTCGCTCGTCACTGACTCGATCACTCAATCAAATTAGCCCCATCTATTGGAGCTCCAATTAAGCTCGGGCTATTAGGCGGGTAGTATGTATTTCTATACAGCAGCCACTTACTGTCAAGAGCCTGTCCGTTCCAGGTCGACCTACTGTCGACCCCACTCTCCACTATATCCCTAATTCGATTGTTCCCTGTTCTCGACTAAAATAGCGCAATCGATCGACTCAACCGCCTCTAGCCTATCAATTTTTCACAAGACCGCTCGGGGTAACGATCCAAAAATTTTACGGCGCCGCTTTTTTATCCTGAATCGTTACTAATTTTATTTAATAACTACCCAATTTTACCTTTCGGTAATTTTCGTTTCAAAGATTACATTTTGTGCGCAGTAATTTGAATTGAATTTGGTAAATGTAAAATTTGGGTCATTTATAAGCGCCTCACGTAGCCAGGAGAAAGTTTTCCTTTTAGTTTCGGGATTCATTTGAGTAAAGCAAATACAGCGACTAAATAAGAAATCGTTTCTGAAGAGAAAGTTTTGAACCGGGAAAATCTATTAAAAAGGAAAAGGAAAGGCAGAGAGCTTTGGCTCACAGAGCCATCTCTGCGACTATTTTCTTTAGCTTTAGGGCTCTATCTCGCTAGGACACCTTGCCGTGGTGGCGCAACCGTGGTTGCGTCACCAACATAAATTACATCTAACCGGTACTTCAATTGCATACATTTTACCTTTCTATCATCTCGCAGTGGAGCAGCGTGGTCGAGTATGCTCCATATCCCCTCCAGTTTATTAAAGGGAGGCTTGTGCCCAAAACTGGGAGGAATATGTCCTAGTGAAATATAGCTCTTAGTATTTCATGTTAAAATACCTAATGATGTCTTCACGTAATATTTAACAAACCAAAACTGACTGTACTTATTTATTTTATTTATAAAATACAGCCACATCACATACAGTAAAACATTTTTATACTTAGAAGGTTACGGTATTGTGAGTAATATTTATGACAATTACGGCGTACATAACTTATACATACATAAACTGCCTATATACGTCCCACTGCTGGGCACAGGCCTCCCCTCAATCAACCGGTGGGGGTAACATAACTTATACAATTAAGGGTAAATATTTAAAAATAAAGTAAAATTAAAATTACACAGCAAACTTAAAAATTAGAAAAATATTACGTAAATATAAGTGTAAGTAAATATATAAAAGTCCATCCAGAAATCAGAATCATTTATTCAACGTAATTATCATGGATAACTTGTTGAAGGTCAATTTAACATTTTTGAATTTACGTCATTTCGCAAGGTGTTATGGCTGAGGAGAAGAAATGACAAGAAATTGCAACAGCAACACATCTTTTAAATCAATGAGGGTATACATTACAAGATATTTAGTAACTAGAGGAACATGATTTAATACCAGACATTTTTATCATTTCCAAATAGAAGAAATAGATAGTTTCATGAAAAGCTGCCAAAAATTGTGGTTTATATGCACATTGCCCTACTGAGATGAAAGGAAATGAATTTCCACTTGTTAAATTTGCCAAAAAAACTGAATTTCTTGGCATAACATTCTCCTATTAAACATGAACTTAGGTACTTTCAAAATGCATCTGTGCCAATGAGGTCAACATTATAAATGTAACTTAAAGCTTTTCTAGGCGCAGTACAGTCTCGCAGCCACAATTAGTAACCGGGACCAACGGGTTAACGTGCTTTCCGAAGCACGGATCATCTTACTTTCGGACAATCATCAGCCTGTAATGTCCTAACTAAACTAGGGATCACAAAGTGGTTTTTGTGATATGTCCCCACAGGGATTCGAACCCGGGGCCTCCGGATCGTGAGTCCAACGCTTAGCCACTGTACCACAGAGGCCGTCCGGGTAGACCCAACTAACTAATCTACACCAATTCCATAAGTCGGGAAAGTGTGTAGGTAGTCGCGGTCTCATCTGGTAAATAAAATGGATAGGTGTATATTAAACGACGTTCATAATTTACGCCGCAATTTCTCCCACGAAGCGTCGTAACTTAATCCTAAACACAGTATACAATAGATCTTTGTGTTGTTTGAAATGGATGCTCAATCCGTCGGCGATATTTTTTATTTATACATGAGATGAAGCCGGATTAAATTTTATACTCCCGTTTTAAACGCGGAAAACTTCCCGGAACAGGAATGTGGACATAAAAAGTCCGGGCATCGTTAATTCTTCGGACTTAAGAGTTTTTGTATCTTAATTAAGATTTAGTCGGCTCTAAATTAAATTGCAGGTAAGAGCTTTTATAAAAGTAAGTGAAATAATTGTAACAACAACATCACGCCTGTATCCCCAAATGGGTAGGCAGAGGTGTATTATGAATAGGAATGGGTGTATAAAACTATACACGTCTGCCACCTCTTCGGCCGGGTGACAGCCCTCAGCGCTCCCCATTTGTCCGGCCAAGTAGTTAATACCATTTGCGGCAAATCTACAATAAGTCACGTAAAATATAACAACCATTGGAACATAACATTACTTATAAAAAAATGATTTATTAATTGTACTTAAATACTTCAACTATCATCTCCTTTACCTTACCTGAAGATTTGACAGGTCTGGCCGCTATCGACCCACTTATCGCTATCGACCCACTAGGGTCGATTAATTCTTTCAAATATTTTTCCTCTCAGACGACGCCCTGAGCCGAGGTTCGCGCCCAACTGGGCACCCTCAGGCCTGATGTCTTAAACGTTGTACCGGGTGAGAGCCTTCAGCACTCCCCATTTGTCCGGCCAAGTAGTTAATGCCATCTGCGGCAAATCTACAATAAGTCACGTCAAAAAAAAAACAGGTCTGGCTTTTACAGAAGCGATTATCTGTGTGGCCTTCCTACCCGCGAAGGTATAACCAGCCCAATACAGGTTAGGTCACATACCTCCGAAAACCATTTCTCGGCACGTGACCATTTAATAGTCTACAAATAGAAAACAAATTATCGAAATTCGTTCTTAAAACGACTACTTACAACAACAGGAAACACCAAATAATAGACTTGTCACTTTGAGAAATTTATATCAATCTTGCTTGATGGATTAAGTTCTTATAAAGCGTTTTTTTCCAAAGATAACAAATTTTTCCTACACTGTTTTCCGTCATCGGAAAGCTGGTACGTTTTATTCGAAGCTTAGAAAATGATAGGAGGAAGTATTCAAGACAATCCGCGTTAGATATGAGATATGAGGAAAAGCGTCACTTCTCAGTGTATGTGGTTTATTCTTTGTTTACTGTTTTGACGACAAATATCAGACAAGGGATATAAGGTACAGTCACGAGCAATATCATGTACCCACTTTAGAACCCTGTCGCAGTATCATATTTGACATTTAATAAGACTTACGATTTAATTACGTGTTAACTTGGCCATTCTTCTAGGCTCGTGTGGACTGTGAAGTTGTTGATTTTGCATAACTTATTAATTATAAAGTACCTACTTCTTAATTTCGTGGAAAAGCTAGACGTCAAATGTTTTGCGTCACTTAACTTTAAAAACATTATAAAAAGTTAACCGCAGAATTAAAAAATATTGAGTGAAAATCTACCACAAAATGAACTAAGTACCGTCACCTCGCTTAGCTTTCTATTAGACCAACATGCCATATCTGTAATGGATCTTGTGTATTAAATAGGTAAATAGATACTTTATATTAAAATATTACGTAGTGATCCTGATTAGTACTCGAGACCGTACACCCCGGACACTCCATTCATAAATCTCATTCTTACCGAGTGCCGCTTCGCTTAACACGTAAGTGCGAGCGAGATGCAATCCGCGCGCTCTCCCCCTTACTAGTTACTCCTTAGCGGTTTACGGCTATTTACGACTGCAGTAAGACTCAGAGGGGGTAAGCGATGCGAATTGGTGGCGGGGCGGGGAGTTACCGTTCCCTACGTAATATTATTCTTTATTCTATGACAGGGGGATGCTAATAATTACTGAATTCGATTTGCTTAGTATCACTTTTATTCTTGATCTGACCTGGGTACTTACGTATTTAGTTGATAAACATCTTAGGTTATTTAATCAATACGTAAAAAATAACAATAAAAACGACACCAGCTTATTATAAATAGAATACTTCAAAAAATAAAACCAATTAAAAAAAGAAATCAATAATTAAATAAATTTGAAAAATAATTATAATTGTACCACCCCCTCTGCATATACAATCAATGTAATATGTCCTTGGTAAGTTTGACCTAATCTTGGGAAGCAATAGATGAATTTTCATTCAACTTTTTTATTGTTTATGTATGCTCCATACCACCCAGTTGATTGATGGGAGGCATGTGCCCAGAAGTGGGAAGTATATTAGGTTGTTTATGTTATCTTCTCTCTTCTTATCGTGTGGGGTGTGAGGTGGAATACCAGACTCATCAATCCTGGTGTCAGGGTTATGCTTGAGCCGAAAAAGGCCCCTGACATGGCTCATGTAACGATTACTCACTTATTTCAGTAAATAGTAACCGGGACCAACGGCTTAACGTGCCTTCCGAAGCACGGATCATATATTATATTACTTTCAGACAATCAGGTGATCAGCCAGGTCGGGTTCAGTTGATCAGGTTTATGTTATGTTTTACTGTTTTGATCTGCACTTCTCTAAGACTATGAGGTAAAAATGGCACCCAGGGTGTTAACCGGGACAAGTCATTAGTTCTTGGTATTTAATTAGTACTGAGAAAAAGCTGGAGTTCTTTAACTTCAACAAAAACAGTCAGAATTACTAGATTCTAGACTACTCTAGACAATTTGTTACAGAACACAATCTCTTCGCTTCAGGAAGGAAGCACTAAAAGTAAATTAAAAGTGTAACTAAGAGGCAAAGACATAGAAATAAAGAGAATCGCTTGGATAATACTAGAAACTAATTAAATTACACTCATATAAAAAAAAAGTGTTGCTAAATAAAAACTGAACGTTCTTGTCGTTAAAAATCTTAAGTAGTTTTTTTTACTAACCTCAATATAAATGTGTAACTTTTTAATAAAATAAAAATAAAATCATATGAGGAAATTCGCATTCCTGAGAAAAGCATTTCGGAGGTATGTGATCTAACCTATATTGGGCTGGTTTTTCCTTCGCGTGTTGGACAGACAGGCAGTCGCTTCTGTAAAAAAACCGGACCTGTCAAATCTTCGGGCTAGGTAAGCGGACCCTGGGAAAATGGGATAACGCTTCCATAGCATAGTTCCGTAGCATCTCCAGAAGATGATGAGTCTTTTTTAACATGATGAACCATTTTGGGCGATGGTATCCATGTTTGGACTTCGTATTAGAAGTGGAAGCAAGTTGGCTTCTGATTACATGTGGATCTCCCCTCTATGTTTTTCATTCGCACTCAGACCAGCATAGAAGCAATTGGCCTAGAAATCAATAAAGAACAATGAGTAAGTGGGTTGATGGGGTTGGTAATCCACCTCACAACCCACACTATAAAAGAATGAGTAAGTCCTTGCTAGCTACCAAAGTCAAAATAAATTATTTTTTGCACTGCCATGACTAAATGCTGCGCTGTATTTGGCCAAATAGAAATCATAAACCTTTATTTAGACATCGTCTAGTTTGATTAATTTTTATCTTTGAAAACGACTTATAAAAGCAAAGATTCTGATGGTAATTTGTTTTGATCATAAATCTAACTTATATCAAGTGATTTATGGAGAAAGATTACACAAAATGGCCGGCTACAGAAGGCGTGATGCGTTTAAAATACGTATCACATGATGATTTAAAAATAATACCTACATCTCTTCAACGCAAGTTACACGCAGCAGCTCTGTGGAATCCGTCATAGCTTTGATGAATCCATGAAAGCCATGTAGAATCCGTGATGCCCTTGTAGCGATAAGGCCTTCATTTGCTTACTTAAGAGTTTTTTTGTAATTATTTCTTTTTATTTTGGTGCAAGAAAGTGTATTTGTATTGTATTGTAATCCGTGACACCCTTGTAGAATCCGCGACGCCCTTGTAGAATCCGTGACGCCCTTGTAGAATCCGTGACGCCCTTGTAGAATCTGTGACGCCCTTGTAGAATCCGTGACGCCCTTGTAGAATCTGTGGCGCCCTTGTAGAATCCGTGACGCCCTTGTAGAATCCGTGACGCCCTTGTAGAATCCGTGACGCCCTTGTAGAATCCATGATAGCCCTTGTAGAATCGCATGTCTTACACAGTGACGTGCAAAAAAAGGCGCGAAACTTATGTAAAAAGAGCTTTATTACTTAACCATTAGGCAGATAACACCAGAGTACAAGAAAGAACAATTTGAAAAAGGAAAGGAGCCAATGTCCTTACTGTTAAAGAGTTTTTACAACAGGAACATTCCCACATCAAAGTATACTAACAGGAACAGGGGGATTAAAATAAAAAGGCCACATCAAAGCAATTCACCTAAAAAAAATCAATATTGCTATTTGACATTTGTTTGCATTGCGCACTTACTTTTATATGCGCAAATATCAAATTGCGATATTGCTTTATTAGATGAATTCAATTCAATTCATTTACTTATTTGAAAATAACCAATCATATACATCAGCTGCAAATTAATATAAGATAATTAAGGTTACAATTAAAAGCCTCCGTGGTCTAGTGGTTAGAGCGTCAGGCTCACGATCTGGAGGTCCGGGTTCGATTCCCGATGGGGACATTGTCGAAATCACTTTGTGAGACTGTCCTTTGTTTGGTAAGGACTTTTCAGGCTTGAATCACCTGATTGTCCGAAAAAGTAAGATGATTCCGTGCTTCGGAGGGCACGTTAAGCCGTTGGTCCCGGCTATTAGCCGTAAAAACACCTCCACCAACCCGCAGTGGAGCAGCGTGGTGGAGTATGCTCCATACCCCCTCCGGTTGATTGAGGGGAGGCCTGTGCCCAGCAGTGGGACGTATATAGGCTGTTTATGTATGTATGTTACAATAGGTACCTACAGTAATATGCGCAATAATTGCTTCGATGTGGCCGTTTTAACCCCCAGGGCTATCATGAATTCATTTATGTATATTTTTAATTGAAGGTTCAGTTGTTATTTTATTAATCCAGAAATTGGCATTTAATTTCCTGTCCATGGCAGCTTTGTCCAATCCAATTCTATAGTGACGTAAAGCTTAAAACAGTTAAACCGGATAGGAAGTTACATCACAAAGGTAAACAATATCCACTTCAGGCTTTAATCGAGAAGTTTCGACATCATTCCCTTAATTCTGAGTGTACTTTGTCTAAATTTAGCCAATAGGGATGTCTGCAGTTGACTCGTATCACTCTGTTTTCGTTTCTAACGTTACGAATGTTGGAACTGATTTAATGTGAGTGTATAGTGTGATTACTAAACAAAAAAAACTTAACTGGACTCACGCCCTTAATCCCTATAGGGTAAGTCAGATCCTGAAGTCCTCAAGTGGAAACAGTATACTTATCGTCTCGTCGTTAAATATTAAATACGAGTACCTATATTAACAAAGAGAAAATTAAATCGAAAAAAATGTGTTTCGGACAGGACTTGATAAGCTCTTGTCAAGCCTATATTCATAAAAAATAAATGTAATTTTACATTGGGTATTAAGAGGTTTTTTTATGTTCATTACTTAATATTCAGTTCCAGATTCAAATTAAAAATTTAAGTAATTTTTAAATACGGAACGGTAACGATTTTTTTTGTTGAGAAATATAATTTTTAATTTTAATTTTCTGTACTTATAATAAATAATCCTTCAATAACGAAAACGAAGTCCCGACTTTATTTCACATATTCCGATCGCTTTTCTCTTCAAAAGCTACACGATACGAACCATATCAATATGATTGATTCCTCGATTGATTCCCAACTCTAGAGCAGCACTTATCTGTTCGTGGGACTGACAGACGGACACTCAGTAGATCCATGTTTACGTCCTCTTAACAGCTTCCCGACCCGATTAGTTAGCTAACACTCAGTTTGATTGGAGGTAGACCCTTCAGTTTTTTAAGTCCGGTATATGCCGTGTATTATATCGGATATTATACACGAGATCAGATGATTCTCTTCCCGGGCATGTCGTAAAACCGACAGAGATCGTGTGTCCTTTACAACACGTGTGGAATACCCTAGCAAGACAGAGAACATGTATAGGTATACTAATGATTTCGAAATATCACATAAGAGGTCTTTCAGCTTTACGTAACTGTTCATTTTAATGTTATATAATATACTTCTTTTTCATCAAAAATAAATTGAAACACGTCCGAAATTTTGTTCAACAAAACACAGTTTAATTAAATTTTTAATTTGAATTTGGAACGGTTACATTAAGAATTAAAAACCGTATATAAATATCCACTAAAATGACATTTACTTATTTTTACGAAAATCCTTACGAAACGTTGCGGGATGTATGGCTGGATATCACGGACTAATGAGGTTAAGGTTCGTCATATCCAGCCATATTTCTTGTCTTGTAACACTCGGCTCTGTCCATCCGGTAGGTATTAACACTTTCAAGGACATTTCGTCTAAAGACGTTCCGATTCCAAGGTGTCATTACCTATTATGAACCATCAATGACCCATGATCTCTATCATGAGTTATGTATTGCATGTACCAATGTATATTTAAAGACAAAAGCTTATTTCTCTCACTCGACTATTCAAAACCCAGCTCTATACAATGTGTTAGAGTAGGCGGGTCTAGCTTTGTCTGATTGACAGCATTATGCGGAGGTTAACAGCAGTAATCAATCATTTTTATGTTACACTTTGCTGTCCATTTTTGGGTTGAAGTGTTGTTATGAAATTCATGCATTGAAAGCGCCTTTGTAGCTTGTTCTAAAATTGAAACATAGGACTGAATTATTGCTTTGTATCGTTTTACGTTTTAGGATAGCGTTCACTAAAATCCTTCCGCATCCGATACGCTGTCAGATTCTGAAGTTTTATATGAAATTATAATCAGTATTAAAGATAAAGATAAAGAAAATGTATTTGGTTAAACATGAGTAATATAAATACAGATGACAGTGTTCACATTATACGTTCTTCATGTTTGCCCGCGGTGCACAAAATTTAAAATTTATTTACGATAGATTATAAATTGATTAATTTATTAATTTATAATGTATCGTATTACATAAGTAATAAGGTCGATTTCTCTTTCATTAATTGGAAAAATCTAGTGTTAGTGTGGCGCGTAATACGCGCCGAATTCTTTTGATGACGTTTGCAGAATTTTTAAAATAACAATACAAAAGGTGACCTTATCTGTTCTGTGATAGTGACAACGCGCACGATTATTAATAGGTATGCGATTTTAGAATTAGTAGGACCGTCTATAGCAGATTGTCATTATACCACCAATCAATAAATGGGTTGTTCTTCTTTTTTATCGACAATGATCTGTCCTTCGTTCTGCTTCTGATAAGTTATGTTTTAGAATTTTATTTCATGTTTTGATTGTCCAAAAATATAGTTATCTTATTATACTCAAAATACAAGCAAAATACTAATCGGTTCCTCAATTAGTTATTAACGTAGCTTGATCGTTTTTCACAAAATTATGTGACAGAGTGGTAAATTGAAATGCTGTCTCCAATGAAAAGGGCCAGTCTGTCACAATATTTTTTGGAATGCGCCTGCAAAGAAAAGTATGTTACCAAGATAAAGAGAACCACTAAATAGTCCTCTACAGACACATCTTTATATGATGTTTTAAAATACATATTTATTGCCGTTATAATTTTGAAGATGTTAAATCCGATAAATCGAGAAAATGTCTTTTTATTGTCGATAAAAAAGAAGAACGACCCAAATACATAAATACATCGATAACCACTAAAGGGCCTTACATGTGGTTTATACTGTCATGATGTCATGATATACTTTTGTCTAAGAAAACTGAACTGTAAAAATTGTGCTCAATGCTATAAACAAAACACTACTTACTTAGCACTAATCATCGGTATACAAGTTACTAAGTGGAGCCTACTTCTTTATCTATCTATATGTACTTACTTACCTACATATAAAAAAACCTTCTATCCGGGAAAACATTTCCGACTTTAATACGTCGATCACGTATAAAAATACGATAAAAAGAGCGTATGAATTTCACTCCGCGTTTACCGTTCGACCTGCGCCTTACACCCCATTCGCTATAACTTCCAACGGTTCCAACTTGTTTTATTTTGAGCCCAGCACTCGTAAGATGCTTTTACGGCGTCCCCAACATACATTTTTCAACGAATCCAAATACTATTTTGTCGCACATCCTCGGAGAGGAAATAACAAATCGACGCAACATGCTCGCTTCAAACTTAGCGCTCCGCCGCCATGACAGAATTTTCCCGCTCTTTCATACATATTTTTTTCTCTTACGATGCTTTGATTTATGGCGTCTACAGCCTTGATATTGGCCACAGCAACAGATGTTTGATTTCGACGCTCGTTTTTGTTGGAAATGCGTTTAAAATTGCTTTGCGTATGGCGAATTTACATAAAGGAAGCTTTTGCAATAACAAATGGGATGTTATTATTCTTGCTTTACATACGTACAGGAAAGTTGTTTGGAATAGTTAGCAACGAATGTAAAAAAACATTTTCTGATGATTATTTTTGCGTGTAAATTAGCTTAGACCTTTTGGCTGTAAATATAAACGTTTTTATAGCATTAAACATAAAACTATGTATAGACACTGGGTCGTAAAATAAACAATATCTAATACTAAGTAATATTGGACGTAAACGTACAAAACGTTATTGATACTATGCTTAACTACAGATTAAAAACATGCATCATAAATTCACAGATTCCCGCGTTTTTCGGCAGTTCAGTAAAGAGTGATTAATTTTGGAGCAATTTTTGCAATTATATTAGTGCAAGGGTGTTTGTTATGAGCAAGAAAGTGAAATCGTCAGTTTGTGTTTATTTTTCTATATCTCTATCACGTTGGGTAACACTAACTCCAGAAGCGGAACGGAAAGTTTTTTAGGATGCAATTTACTGTTACAAAAATAATTTGTACTCGTCTATGCATTACAATACTTACCTACTTAGTTTTTCCACTAATGATGTGGTTTCGATGAACGTAATAAAATTAAGTTATGCCTGACTAGTTTTTTTTTGTGATTATAATTTAAATCCAATCGTATCATAACTTTTTCTGTAGTCGCAACATTGAATGTCAATTCAATTGTACGTCAAAACACTCGAAATCAATATCAATTTAATGGAACACAAACACAAATTACTTCATCATCACCAGCCCATTAACGTCCCCATTGCTGGGGCACGTGCCTTCCCTATGGATGTATAGGGAGATCGGGCCTTAAACCATCACGCGGGCCCGATGGTTATTAACGACTGCTAATGCAGACGAGACCAACGGCTTAACGTGCCTTCCGAAGCACGGAGGAGCTCGAGATGAAAACTTTTTTTTGTGGTCACCCATCCTATGACCGGCCTTTGCGAAAGTTCCTTTACTTCAACAATCGCAGACCGAGCGCGTTAACCGCTGCGCCACCGAGCTCCTCACAAATTACTTATTTAATGGAAATTTATTATTTAATGATAAATTCTGTAGAAAATTATGTCCCGAAATATTAATTCCCTACCGATTGTGCTGAATATCAAATGTTTCAAATTTCGAAATAATATATACCTAGAATAAAAAAAAAAATATTCAGGTAATTCGAATTCGAGTTAAGTAATTTCAAGAAATGTAGTAAATTGGGTAGGTACAATGTTTTTAAGAAAACTAAGCAAAAAGAAACTGTTTTTCATTAAATTATCAGGTACTTACACCTTCTTTAGAATTAATCATCATAAATTATGGTGGCGTGATGCGACTTTCCGGTTTCGATATGACGTTGAAATTCATTTTTTTAAACCTACAAACAGATGTGTGAAGCGAATTGTTCAAAAAAAGGTATTTTATGATACAAGTTTAACTGAGTGCAAGTATATGTTGATTGATGCGTGAAATACCTCAATGGGATGAAAATTTGGCTGCATTCGTTGATAACGCAAAGTTGGAATACATCCATTTAATTTTATGTGGTTTATTTTACATACATACACTTCAAATATAATTAAGTACTTACTTACCCACACCTCATTTTATGATGGTGTCTTATAAAATATCTGCAGGTAGAGACAGATTTGCGCCAGAATTCACCATTTGACAGCGGAGACGGTATGACTTGACTAGAAAATCAGGTATACATCCCACTGCTGGGCACAGGCCTCCTCTCAATCAACCGGAGGGGGTATGGAGTGTATTCCACGCTGCTCCACTGCGGATTGGTGGTAACAACATCTACAACTTGCTTTAATGTAGAGTCAACTTAGCCAGTAATTCTTTTCACATTATTCGTTTTTTAAAACCTTGTATAATAGTACTTACATACATACATAGATAAACTCACGCCCGTAATCCCAAATGGGGTGGGCAGAGCCACAAGTAATCAAAGACAACTTGCAGCCACTGTTGATACGAAGTCCTAAGATGGATATGATGAACCTTATGGTGATAAGGGATCAGCCTATCGCCCATAACATTAGTCCATCATGTTAGAGGACGCAATCCCTCTGTCGGTTTTTACGACATGCCCGGGAAGACAAGCAGCTGAACGTGTTCTATAATAGTACTTAAACTCATTAAAATTCTTTAACAAACCACTTCGTTATTTTTCGTTATTTTCGCATACCTCTAATAGTTGGAAATAACGTTACACATACCTACACAGAGCAATGTTGTAACAAGTATATATAACAGCGATCATATTGCACTTGTCGGCTCGCCGCCCGTTACCGCACGTTTCGATGATTCGCGTTTTTCACCCAGTTACGAGGGCGATCGATATATACGTAGTTTGATAGGTTCTATGGTCCAGCTGTTCAGCGTAGCCTTACGATGCAGAAATCCTGAGTTGGATTGCCGAAGGGGACATATTATGTAACAAAAAATAACTATGTTAGACTGTCGTCAGTTTGCAAGCTGAAATCACCGGATTATCCGAAAAATAAGATGATTTCGCGCCCGGATTTTATATACTTCAGTATGTACATATATACAGTCGTTGTAAATAATATAATGAGCCGTCTTGGGCGTGAATGTTAATAAGATGAATAAGAATGTCTGATAAGGGCGCCATTTGCCATGTACCTATTTAAGAGTCTTTTTGGTAATTATTTCTTTTTATTTTGGTGCAATAAAGTATATTTGTATTTGTTAATGTTCCAAATTCAAATTCAAAATTTAATTAAATTCGTATTTATTGAACTAAAATTTGGATGTGTCGATTTATTTGATGAGAACTATAGATTACTCTAGGCGGAGTTCTAAACACGTGTACCTTTCATAGGTGTATGTTTGTCCGCGTATCACTCTCAATGCATTAGAGGTTACTACACTGTTTACGTTTATTTATGGCCACACAGTTACGGGCGTGAGGCACGGTAGTTGGAAACTGTTTTTTTTATCGAATACCATGGGGAATTGCGCAGCAATGGTTAGAGGTATACTGCCATTCCATTTTGAAGAGTTGTTGCGTATTTTTTTATAGTGTAGGCATTTTCGTTTGGGGGTAGCGATATCTCTGGGTATAATAGTACTGGTAATAGTGATTTTTCTTTTAAATTGGATGCAATTATGCTGTAGCATAATCAGGCAGGTACAAATACATACATAAACTCACGCCTATTTCCCACCGGGGTAAGCAGAGACTATAGAATTCCATTTGCTTCGATCCTGACACACTTCTCTCGCTTCCTCCACACTCATCAATCGCTTCGTACACGCACGTTGGTTCAGAGTAAATCGTATTAAACCTTTTCTAAGGACATCTCCAATTTGGTCAATGTAAGTCTTTCTAGGTCTTCCTCTGCCAGCCCTACCATCAAATTTCGCTTTATATACCGCTTTCGCAATTCTATTATCCTTCATCCGCTCTACGTGTCCGAACCAACCTAACATTCCCTTCTCAATCTTAGTCACTATATCGTCTTTTACACCACATCTCTGTCTTATAGTGATAAGACAGAGATAGAGGTATACTGATACAGTGTGATAAGTGTATCACACTGTATCAGGCAGGTAGCTCTATATTTTTTTTTTTTACGTTTGTTAATCGATAGCATATATAAGGGCACACGTGATCTTATGACATGTAACCGTTGTCTCTTCTTCTTTGAGAGTCGATGGCGATCGATACTAAATTTTTGCTGACCAATAATTGGCCACGCTTACGGCATTGTCAGTGGCTTCGTAAAGGTCTTAAAGACCGTTGTTATATACAAAAAATATTATTCTTACCGTGTGTCGCGTAAGTGCGAGAGAGACACAGTCCGTGCGCCCTCCTCCTTTCTTCTCAGCGGCTTACGGCCATTTAAGATCAAAGCAAGATCCAGAGGGGGTGAGGTCGGCGCTTGATACGAATTGGTGCGGGCGGAGAGTTGCCGTTCTATACTACTATAAAAAAACAAAACACAACAACAACTATAACACACATTAACTTGTTATGTTCACTTATAGAAGCAACCGCGTCGGAACTTCAGAACAAACAGTTTTCATAACAAAATTAATTTACTTTACCCTCATCTGTTAATATTTTCACAAGGAACACGCTTCATTAACGATCCCTTTACAAAACTTATCTACAGTATACTGGCTCCTATTTGCTTTTTTTTTCTGGAAAGTTTCTTCTTTTTCATAAAGATATTAATTGTTGTTTGAAAGTTTGGAAGTTGGTGAGCATAACAAATTGAATGAGGAAGGCAAGCCACTGATATTGGGAAGTACGCTTACAGTTTATACAAACGTACCTACCCCTGTTGTTGTATTAAAATATATAGTATGAAACAGAATGTCCAGTTCAGTACAATTAATGATTATATTTCAATAACATATTTCTATTCCCTCATTAATTTAAAAAATGTGTTGCTTTTGCAGTTTCTTCTCCTCTTGCGAAATGACGTAAATCCAAAAATGTTACATTGACCTTCAACCAGTTTATCCATGATAATTACGTTGAATAAATGATTCTGATTTCTGATAACATTTTTCACCAAGACGGGATTTTGCGAAATTCAACCCATAAAAAAGGATAAAAATTTTGTATGAAACTTCTACAGTTTTAATAAGTAGTAGGGTTCAATGCGAACGTAGTCGCGTACAACAGCTAGTGAATGAATAAAATCGGGCTTTTGAAATCAGAATGTGATTTTTCAAAATGGCGCTCACCAGGTTTCATTTCAAGGCGACGATATGCAGAAGTTACATATTTTTATACCCAATACCATTATCTGCGGTAAGTAACTCCTCTTAAACATTTCCGTCCCTTTTGAAGCGATGGAGTGAATGAAATGGAAGTAATGGCGGCTGCGACCTTATCCGGTTCGATTCCCGGGTAAGGAATAGCATCCTTCAAACAATAAACAGGCTATATAATGGCGTATTAGGGAAATTGGGTAACTTCGGATTGTATACGTATTATTTAGACGATTATTTATAAAATAAATATGTCGGGAGGACTTGGAATGTTATTTTATTTTGATAAAGATAACATAACATAACATAACAAATACTTTATTGCACAAACAGGAAAAAACAAAAAACAAAACAAAAGAGAAATAGAATTAGTACAATAGGCGGCCTAACACAACTAACTAATAACTAACTAACTTAACTAACTTTGATAACTTTGGAATTTAGAGTCTAATGGTTATATAAATAAAATACACTGTTTTTGGTAGGTACATGGAATGACTACTATGTAGTATTGAAGCAAGGAAGTACCTATACAATAATCTTTAATAGGTAATATGGATATTTATTTGTTATTTTTACTCGAGAAATAATATTTACTTATTAATTTTAATGACTCGGAATTGTCCGAAGTAGGTAGTATGAGGAATTAGAAGTTGTCATTTTCACTTTTAAGTAGATTATACGTACATATACCCCAGTCATTATCGTCTGAATGTTTACGTTCATTTGCAGTTACGCTAATCTCGGCGCTATTTTACAACTAGCATGACACAAATGGCGCTTTAAAGTTTGAATATAGAACGGTAAACATGCTAGTTAGACTGGATTTGGCTCGGAATAAACCTAATTTCAGTCGAAGATTGGACTTAGAAAGCTTATTTTAGGAAAGTTAAGTCTAACACTGGACAATAAATAAATCAAATATGACACAACTGAAGTTACATTCTATCGCAGAAAAAAAAAACAAAACGCGGGAAAATCACAAACAATTTTGAATCTAAAATTTAACCACAAAGAGTTTAAATAAAGAACCATGTGGTCCACGTGTGACGTTTCAAAGAGTTCCATAGACAAGTTGACAGCTTCCGTTTGTAATCAGGGCACGTTTCTTTTTTGAAATGCGCGCGAAGCGTAGAATTTCTGGAGTGAATGGCGTCTGTGTATGGGCAGGCCCAAAGTAGATTTTATTGTCTGGCATTGGATGCCAGCTAAATTGGATCGCTTGTGTTATTTAGGAATGCGAGTGTCTATCACTTCACAATCCTTATAGGATTGCTTTAAAGATTGTTTGGCTTTATTCATTATTTGGGGTAAAAAGTGAATGTATTGTTGTACACATTTTTATTTATTGTTCTGAATGACTAAGATGACGTTAAGACTAAGATATTTTTAACTAACTAGTAAGTAGTAGAGAATAGACAAAACGAAGGTTACGTACGCTGGCTATAAAGTGCTTTTTTAATAAGGAGCGAACACCGAAAGATGTTCTACCTAAGTGCTTTATGGAGATCGATAGTATTAGTTGGAAGTAGGTAATTGTGATTGTCGTTCAATAATGAATGTCACAGAATATTACTTAATGTTGACGAAATTACTTTTAAAGTTACTTAGGTACTCATTCGAAAAACGAAATGCAAAAACATATTTATAAGTTGAGGTTAATGTTCTACAACAGGTTTAGGACAAAAAGTTGAACTTCATATCACCATCATCATCTTTACTATATCGCTTATCTAGGCTTAGACCCTAAATTTATAAACCACAAATTGGTCTACAAGTTGACCCAGACTATTTGTAGCTTTATAATTTACTCTTAATATGGGTTGTGAGAACAATGACCGATCTCATTAACCTTGGCGTCAGGGTCGCTATTGGACCGCCAAAGGCCCCTGACACGGCTCATGTAACTGCTACATACTTACTTAAACACATAGTAGCAGGGCCGACTGTTTTATTACAGTAGATGCCAATTACTTTATAAAAAGGACACGAACCTTTGATACAATAAAGGCGAGACAAGACTACGCCGAACAAAGCTGCGAACCCATTACCCCTTGAGCCCGAAACTTTCATTTTGAGGTTATTTTTTGACGCGTTCTCCGGGCGCCATTTTCCGCGCGGCTGGCTCCATCTCTCGACAAAAGCTGTGAACGATTATAGCACAAAGCGTTTTGAGACGGAATGGAGCAAGTGGAATATGTCAAGGGTTGGGAGATTCAATAGTAAATTGTTAAGCTTAGGCATTTGATATTTTCTTCTGTAAAATAATTTGATAAATTTATTGGCATTTGTGTTTCTTGTTACTAGAATAAGCTTATGCCCTTAATCTTTATTGGACAAAGTCACAAGCAATGAGACTTGCAGCGACTGTTGGTACGAAATTTATTTGGATAATGTTAAAAAGGACACGTCGGTGCTAATTCCAGCAGACACCTAATTTTATTTTAAGTTGTACCTGTCATTTCCTTATCCGCCGAAAAAGAAAGGGACGGATGATTGACAACTGTTAATTTTAAAATGAATGAATAACCCGGGCGACTACAATAGGCATATCGCTCATACGTAATCCGTTTGACGTGTGCTGTCAACTTAATTATGTCGGGTTATTGGCCAATATACAATCTTCGAAGGGTGTTTTTAAACTTCTCCCTAAACTTGACATGTGTTCCATAAATATGCCTGTCGATTACCCGTCCCTTTCCTTTTGGGCAGATAAGAAAATGACAGGTATAACTTAAAATAAAATTAGATGGTGTTTACAGGAATCAGCACCAATATACCTCTAGATAGATAGATTATTCGCTTCAACTCGGCATAAAAGCAATACGCAATGAACGAATACTTTGATGAATTTGAAAATGTCTTTGTCAAATGTTCCTTGTTAATTAAAGTAATGAATGATGTTTCGCTTGACTTGTTTTCTAATAATGTTTGTGGGTTCTGTTATTATTGAACTGAATCTAATTTGCGAATGTAATCAAAGGTATTTCATAAAGCTTTAGCCTGTTTTACATTTATTTGCTTTATGTAATATTAGCACAGATTAAAATTGATTTTGACCGTATTTATCAAAATTGCTACGAATATTTAGACACTTGTTTTTAGGAATAATAATAGATGGATCTTTGCCTTAGTCAAGTTGCAAATTAGAAAGAAAATATCAGTGACATTAATATTATAGGACGGGATTGAGGCTTTTTGGTGGGAAACGGGAACGGGACAGTTGCTTTCTTCATTGAATAATCTAAATACGAAGTGGTGTTTTGTGGTTAATGATCGCATTAAGTTAGTTGGAAGACATACGCGAGTGTTATTATATCGGAGTATTCAATAAACAAAGTGTATCTGCCTATTTTCGCTTCGTGCCAGGAAGCCGCTTCATAACTCGAAAGTTTATGCGGACTTTTGAGTTAATTCGTTTGGGGTTCGGAGTAGGAGTCTACTCCGAGGGTGGGGGCTTAGGTTTCATCATCATCACCTTTCATCATTTCATTATTCATCAAGAATAAGATAATACGTAAGAAAATACGTAAGACATGGCTGTATGGGCATAGTTCCCTTTGCCTTACCCTTCGGGGAAAACCAAAACAAAAAAAAAGGACGGGATTGACAAGTCTCCTCAATGTCAATTGTGTAGTTTCCCAGGTCAATGATAAATTATGACAATTAGGACAAAAAACGTTTTCTGTGTTTCTACTTAACTTATTTATGAAATTTAATAAAGAAAAATGTAATAATAAATGAAAACTTTTTCACGTTTTCTATGAAGTCCAAGGTTGCTTTTTCATACAAATTCCGTAGTAATTTTGTGTTTTGACGTTTAGTAAAAAGTAACAGATTTGACTAATAGTTAGAAACTAAGTACCCTATTTTATGCATTTTTAACACTTTCGCTGTCGCTGGCTAACCTCCGTTTTTTTATGTTGTCTATTTCGTAGCACACGTATTATGTCGGATAGGAATGGCTGTCCAATCATAAGGTACTTAATTTATGTCAATAAGTCCATCGTTGAATAGAAGTACCAACATAGTTTTTTAGTGTAAACTTACAGTATTTTGCATCTATTGTTGAATCTAATCTTCCTCTCCTCCCCTTCCTCTTTCCATTTTTCGCGGTCCTGTGCGTACTCCGGCCAGTCCCTCCGGCCGGCAAGCGTCCAAGTCGTCACGCCATCTCTTTCGAGGTCTACCACGACGGCTGTATCGTCATGAGGCACCCGTCCGTTAATATATATTTTTTTAAACCTAAGGTTTTCTCGGCTTGTGTCGGTACAAGTACATGTCAGGATCAAGACTGGCGTGAGTTTTATGTGACAGGTATGGAATGTGTGGCTGATTGTATGTTAGGCTAGGGGTATTATTATTATGTGTCTCAAACAAAAAAAAGCCAAATGCCTGTGGGCCTGTGCCCAGCAGTGGTACGTATAGTATAGGCTATTTATGTTATGTTAAACATAAATGTCACGATTGGTTTATTTATTGGTTGATACATTTTTTTAACCAGCTTTCCGCCTGCGTCCTCGTGGACTTCAGTTATCGCAAGCGGCAGATCTTTTCTCTCCCCTTTTCATCTTCTTAAGGGGTGATTTCCGGGATAAAAACTCCTATATCCTATATTCTCGCCTAGGTCTCAAACTATCTACATGACAAACATCTACATCGGTATAGCGGTTTAAGCTTGAAAGGGTAACAGCCAGAGTTATTTTCGCATTTATATTATTACTGTGGATCTATTTTGGGCAGGCTCTCCGGAGTATTAAAAAAACAGGAGGGTTATAAAGGTCACATAGAAGTAATTCACCTAAAAAACAATATTGCCATTTGAAATTTGCGTTAAGTATATAAAAAATAAAAGTATAATTGCAAGAAAAGTCAAAGAGCAGCATTGTTTTTCTAAACGGATAGCTTCAATGTGGCCTACAGTGCCAATTTTCATCTATGTTGCAACTCCGCAACTAATCTTACAATTAGTATCATACCAAGGCATGTCCAGACATGAATTTACGTCCTGCATGCCAAGCATACCATGCTCAGGCCTTCCATAATGGGCGCAATGACACACATTCCCATGCATTCGTGTTCCACATATAATATAATAAGTTAACTAGCATATAGTAGCCTGATAATCCACATTCTATTTTGGCTACTAGTTTGGAGGTGGGTTTCATAGTCATAGCTAATCACAAGCACACAGTAAAGAAGAATACCACGTATAGAACGGTAACTACTTGGGCTACTAATTGGGTCGTGTAGTAAGTTCAAGATAAACTATAAAATTATGATTACTATCTTTACTACTATAAAGACACATCTAAACCTAACGAAAAATGTTTTCATTTTCCTATTTACCACTTTCAAGGACATAACGTCTAATAACGTTCCGATCCCAAAGTGTAATATTACCTATGATGAACCATCAATGACCCATGATCTCTGTCCGTGAAAGGGTTAACTTATTTATGATGTTTAATCAAGAAAACGTAATAATAAGTCCGACATGTTATCACGTTTTTAATGATGTCACAGTGTGCTTTTTCATACAAATCCCATAGTAATTTCGTGTTTTGACGTTTAGTAAAAAGTAACTGATTTGACTAGTTGGAAACTAGTCTATAGGGTCGTGTACTAGTTTCAAGATAAATTATAAAATTCTGATTAAGTACAAAATAAAGATAGATCTAAAACTAACAAAAAATGTTTTCTTTTTTCTATTTAACTTATTTATGAATTTTAATCAAGAAAACGTAATAAGTCCGACATTTTATCACGTTTTTAATGATGCTTTTTCATACAAACTCCATAGTAATTTCACGTTTTGACGTTTAGTAAAAAGTAACTGATTTGACTAGTTGGAAACTGATGAAGACGTTTTTAATACGATATTAATGATGCTTTTTCATACGAACTCCATAGTAATTTCACGTTTTGACGTTTAGTAAAAAGTAATTGATTTGACTAGTTGGAAACTGGTGAACACGTTTTGTGTATTTAATAAAGTCCAATACGAAGATAGTGAAAATTATTTAGGTAGATAAAAAAGAAAATGAATGTGCGTGAGCAGTGTCTATAAAACGATCCTATTTATTGAAATGTCTAGTCGATATCAAAAACGTTTATCTAACTGGCCGATTTATATCTGAACTGATTCTTTGTTAACATTTTTATTAGTCTTTAAGTTACTTTCCAGGCTAAACGTTACTCAACAACAATATAGATGTCTCTGTACAGATTTTCCTTTGTTTAACCTTCTAACTTCAAGGATATCAGACATGCATCTTTTATTTTTGTTTTTGGGGTTTATTTGTTTATTTGTTTATTTATTTATTTGTTTGTTTGTTTGTTTGTTTGTTTGTTTGTTTGTTTGTTTATTTATTTATTTTATTTCACATATACATAGTCATTACAGATAAACCAAATCGACAATGTATGCAAACTATTTACTAAAAAACTTATAAATGATGAGACTTTTTATTACACCCAGGCAGAATTACATCTTACACCCACTATTATTATGATCTTAATAAAAATAAGCAATATAGGTAGCAACATAATTCTATAAGTACATAATATGATCCAATTATCAAGCAACAATTCTGTTTATATAAAGTAAAAATTATTTATTTACCAAATAAAGTAAAATTAACACAAGTTAATAGCGGGCCCTGCACTAGGGTTTCCCCTGTATCGCAGTAGACCTATAAGCTTCTGCCATTCCATTGTATTTTTGAAAAAATATGAGAAAATAGGTTATTATCACGTTAAAGCTGTACAACATCTGGATTGTTTTTGGTGGACGTATCCTGGAAAGTCCCTCATTAACAAAGATCTTTTTTATTATCTATCCTTTAACAGCCTCTGTCGTCGGCCCGCATTCGATTCCCTAAGGGGACATTATCGAAATCACTTTGTGAGACTGTCCTTTGTTTGGTTAAACATTGCAGGCTGAATCACTTGAGTATTTTTTTAAATAAAATAGGACAAGACATAAAACAACACAAGACATAAAGACAAAAGGCAAGACAGAGAGACGACACAGACAACGAGACAGAGAGAGAGAGAGAGAGAGAGAGAGAGAGAGACGAGTTTGTGTAAGACATTCGAACACAATGTATATTGTTTACGGAATAAATGAAATTGAAATAGAATTGAATTGAATTGGCTCGCCTTTGACCACAATCTCACCTGATGGTTGGTGACGATGTGGTCTAGGGTGGATCACGCTTATCCAGCAAATGCCTATTCACTCTAGCCTTGAAAACTCCCAGATTATAACGAGTTGGAAAAACAAACGACGGCAGACAGTTCCAGTCCTGAGTACTGTGTGTGAGTTTCCGAAAAAGTAAGACGATTCCGTGCTTCGGAAGGCACGTTAAGCCGTTGCTTCCGGGCGTTGTGTTCTCGATCCGGAGGTTCCGGGTTCGAATCCCGGTGGGGACAAATTACAAAAAATCACTTTGTGATCCCTAGTTTGGTTAGGACATTACAAGCTGATCACCTGATTGTTCACAAAGTAAGATGATCTCTGCTTCGGAAGGCACGTTAAGCCGTTGGTCCTGGTTACTACTTACTGATGTAAGTAAGTAGTCGTTACATGAGCCATGTCTGGGGTCTTTGACACTTTAGCGGTTCAATAATAACCCTGACATCAGGGTTGACGAGGTTGGGAATTCACCTCACAACCCACTCGATAGAAGACTAAAAAATTGTGAGTCGACGCACCTTTCGGCGAATGGGCAGAAAACCAATGAATAAATACAAGTAAATTATATCCTTTTCCACTCGTGAAGCAGACGAAATATGGAGCATATTTGTTTTACCTTCACGTGAATAAATATTGAATGTTGGGTGTGGTAATAGACGCGGAAAATATTCTCTGGTTTGATGCCTGAAATAACAGGATACGCTTTTAAATTAAACCAGAAATGTGTTAAGATGATAATGATGATGATGATATGTGTCAATACATAAATAAGGGCAAAAAAGTTGTTCAAGTGAGAGTGCGAATCGCGCACTGAGGGTTCCAAGTGTTGGAGGCGATGGTTGCTCCGTTAAATAAAAACTCTTCGAGATGTTAAGTGGACTGTATTAAATTAAAAAACTAGGAAATTATTTACATACAGGGTGTTACTGACATCGTAACGAATACTCAGGGGGATGATTCAGACCATGATTCTGAGTTAATATCAAGTGGAATTTTCAGTCGGAATATTCATGACAATTTTTGTGTTTTTTTTTTATTATTTTTTGTTCCATACTTTTGCGACGGAAAATTCCACTTGATATCAACTCAGAATCATGGCCTCAATCAACCCTCAAAGTTTTCGTTACGATGTCACTAACATCCTGTATAGGTTAGTGAGAAATAAGAAAACATGCCTCGTCGGCAAAGTCCATGGCGTAAGTCCTGAAATATTGCCATAGCAAAAAATATTACAGTAAAATATAATTATTATAAGACTTTGGTGTTGCCAACACCAAGACTATTGTTTCCATACCTCGAAATAGATCGCGATTAGTTTACCAACTGAAATAATGTTTGTAAGTAAACCCTAATACATTTTAGTACATAAACTGCCTATATACGTCCCACTGCTGGGCACAGGCCTCCCCTCAATCAACCGGAGGGGGTATGGAGCATACTCCACCACGCCGCTCCACTGCGGGTTGGTGGAGGTGTTTTTACGGCTAACAGCCGGGACCAACGGCTTAACGTGCCCTCCGAAACACGGAATCATCTTACTTACAATTTCTCTTCTAGTCGGGTTCCGATTTTCCTTTTGAGGTTCGGAGTCCTAAAAGAGGATCATCGTGCAACCCTACACTAAAAGGGGTGGCAGGATATTTGATCGAGGTGGCTTAGCCTGGGATTTCTTCCAGGGTTACCAAACCGCAGGCTACACGCCACCCTTCAACCCTTCATGTTGCGAAAAATGATAGGGGAGTGTGGACGAGGAGACAGTTGGTACTACTACCAATTGTCAACGTGTTCAATTTCATTCCGATTTGTTTATAAAAGCAAAAATGAAAAAGATAATTTGTCTTCTAAGTTTTTGCCTTTGGAAACCTTCATGCCCGCAACCTTTAGGGGATGGGCAGAGCCACATGTAATCAAAAAACAAACTGCAGCCACTTTTAGTACGAAGTCCTAAGATGCTGGATATGATGAATAGCATGGTGATCAACAGATAGGTAGGTACGTATAACTCTATTGCATAAATGGAACAGACATACCTACAGCACAATAACAATAAAAATCATAGTATAAAACATAACATAATCTCTCTCTTTCTCTCTCTATCTCTTTCTATCTCTCACTCTCCCTCTCTCATCTCTCCTTCCGAGAAACTGTGAAAGGCATACTTACAATACAAGAAATAAAAATAAAATTGCTATTCAAAATTCTGGATTAAGTAAATTAATTAATTAAATTCATCTTTTTTGGGGAATTTACAATAAAATACCAGATAATATTTTAAATTTGTCAGAAAATAAATTTAAAGCTCACGTGAAGCTTACTTTATGTAAAAAAGCTTATTATGAGATTAATTATTACCTAAATGAGAAAAATGGCTGGTATTAAATGTGTTCCTCTAGTTATTAAATTAACTTGTAATGTACTCTCATTGATTTAAAAGATGTGTTGCTGTTGCATTTTCTTGTCATTTCTTCTCCTCAGCCATAACACCTTAAGAAATGACGTAGATTCAAAAATGTTACGTTGACCTTCAACAAGTTTATCCATGATAATTACGTTGAATATTTTTTTCTGATATCTGAGACCACATCGAAATCGGACTAGTAGATTTGGAGATAAATGTCAACATAGGTTTGCACAAACACATAAACATCTCAACATAAACGCATAATACCATGTCCGTACTGACGCGGGTAATATCATCACCTTAAAACTTTGCAAGCAGGCAAGTTATCGTAAGTTACCACCTTGGACTTGGCTAAGTTAGTTGATATTCCTCGTCCAGGTAAAGTTTCCGAAGCCGTACTTACCGCAAACTTAGCATAATACTAGACAGTACATTGCAAAAGGAGCGAAACTTATGTAAAAAGAGCTTTATTACCTAACCATTAGGCAGATAACACCAGAGTACAGTCATGAGCAATATAATGTTCCCACCTTAGGACTCTGTCGCACTAACATATTTGACATTTAGTGAGACTTACAGTTCAATTTGTCAAAAAAGTTAATGTGACATGGTACCAAAGTGTATAGGTACATATTAATGCTCGAGACCGTACAAGAAAGAACAAAGAAAAGAGCGAAGGTTGACGATAGGGCTGGCAGAGGAAGACCTAGATAAACGTAGAGATGTCCTTAGAAAAGGTTCAGTACGATCTACTCTGAACCGGCGTGCGTGTATGAAGCGATTGATGAATGTGGAGGAATCAAGAGAAGTGTGTCAGGATCGAAGCAAATGGAATTATAGTCTCCGCTTACCCAGTTGGAAATAGGCGTAAGTTTATGTATGTATGTTTGTAGTTTTTTTTATGTGTTCTTGCAAATAAATTGATTTGATTTGATTTGATAAGGAAGAACAATTTGAAAAAGAAAAGCAGCCAGTGTCCTTACTATTAAAGAGTTTTTACAACGGGAACATTTCCTGTGTGGGTTGTGAGGTGAATACCAACCTCATCAAACCTGGTGTCAGGGTTATTATTGAGCCGCTAAAGGCCCCTGACATGACTCATGTAACGACTACATACTTACAACAGTAAGTAGTAACCGGGACCAACGGCTTAACGTGCCTTCTAAAGCATGGATCATCTTACTTTCGGACAATCAGGTGATCAGCCTGTAATATCCTAACCAAATACACACACTCACACACTTCTCTTGCTTCCTCCACATTCAGTAATCGCTTCATACACACACGCCGCGCCGGTTCAGAGTAGGTCGTATTAAACCTTTTCTAAGGACATCTCCAATTTGGTCGATGTACGTCCTTTTAGGTCTTCCTCTGCCAGCCCTACCATTAACCTTAGCTCTTTCCTTTGTTCTTTCTTGTACTCTGGTCTACAGACTGTCGTATGTACTTTTGCTTTCTTCATACCTATTCATCCACGTTTGACTAAAATATAGCTGGCGAGGAGTGGTTGTAGGTTCATATTATACATCTCTGCTTACCCCTTTAGGGATAAAAGCGTGAAGCTATGTTATGTTAAGTTAATCATAGCTGGCGAGGAATGAGTATATTTACTATACATCTCTGCCTACCCCGTCGGGGCACAGGCGTGATGTTGTGTATTCATCTACGTGCGCCAGTTCAGAGTAGACCGTATTAAAACTTTCTTTTCCAATTGAATTCGCAACAAATACAGAAAGTGTGTACTTACTTACATTTGTCATCTACGAAAGCTTCGAATGAAAAAAGAGATCCCGATCCGATAGCAAAAGTTCACTAACAAATTCTAATCTACCAGCTTGATACCAACTTTGTACTCTTCTAATCCCCTTCCTAATTTTGCGAATTGGGATTTTTTTTTTTTTTTGACGTGACTTATTGTAGATTTGCCGCAGATGGCATTAACTACTTGGCCGGACAAATGGGGAGCGCTGAAGGCTCTCACCCGGTACAACGTTTAAGACAACAGGCCTGAGGGTGCCCAGTTGGGCGCGAACCTCGGCTCAGGGCGTCGTCTGAGAGGAAAAATATTTGAAAGAATTAATCGACCCTAGTGGGTCGATAGCGATAAGCGCTGAATGAGGGAAATCGTCGACCACGCCGGCGGGGTCGGTATCGGGGACCTGAAGTGTTTGGTGTCGCGAGCTGATTGGCTGTCTCTATGGCTAGAGTAATCGCGTCGTCGGGATCGTATATTACGTCCTTCGGACGCCGATACTTTTCAGTACCGTCCCTAAGCGGAATGTACTCGGAAGCCGCAACTACCAGGGGATTTGGGTGGTGCGGAGCAGAATCGAAAAAACGTTTGGAAGCTAATTTGAGCCATTGGGCAATGGTTAGCAGACCTAGGTCAATGTGCAGATTTTCATTGCGAAGGAACCACGGAGCTCCCGTGGCTTTCCGCATGAAACGATTTTGTATTACCTTGCGAATTGGGAGATATTTCGTTATATTATGGGAAAATGAGTCGAGATTATAATATCGCGGATTGCTTTTCAAAATCTGAAAGTAATCTTGCTATATATGATTGTATTCGTGCGTTCTTCGCGAAGATAAATGAAGATCAATATTGAAAAAGATTATATAAGTACTTTACTTAGGCATAAAAAACAAACAATAATTTGCCGCACCGAGTATATGAAAACACTAAAACCAGACTACGGAAAAGTCGACCAAGAAATTATTTCTCCGAAATTCTCACCTACGAAAAAAGTTATGTCTGTCTACATCTTAAATAGACAACTTATACTTACCTAATATTAGACAAAAATGAATCGATCGACACATAATTATGCTAATGAACATCACAACACTAGCTGACGTACTTTGACAGATGTAATTCTTACCGCGCTATTGTAAAATGTCTTTCTTGGAATATATGTAAATAATCTTTATTGAAATATAATCACTAATTATACTGAACTGGTCGTTCTGTTTAATATTACTTATTTTAATTCAACAGGCATGCTCTATTAGATTATAGTGATGTTTAAAACATATCGTCATTTGAGTTGAGTCAAGGAGCTTCACATAAAACATCTTTATATGCATTTATGGATTCTAATTTTATTTAACATTGGCCCTGATTCCTGTAGACACATTCTAATCGTATTTTAATTTATACCTGACATTTTCTAATCCGCCGAAAAGGAAAGGGACGGATAATTGACAACTGTTAATCTATACTTATAATGAATCTGTAGAGAGGTCAATTCTGTACATTAAATATATTTTCAAAATAACTATCAGGGGGTGATTAGTGATCGATACTGATGCCAAAAATGCAATCAGTAAAATTTTTGTCTGTCTGTCTGTCTGTCTGTCTGTATGTTCCTTATAGAAACAAAAACTACTGGACGGATTTTAATGAAACTTGGTACAATTATTCTTCATACTCCTGGGCAGGTTATAGTATACTTTTCATCACGCTACAATCAATAGGAGCAGAGTAGTGAAGGGAAATTTTGGGAAAACGGGAGAAGTTACTCCATTTTTTAAGCTTCCGCCGCGTGAGCAGCCTTAATGGTTAAAGTTACATAGAAATCATGTATGACGGAAATATCTAAATATATAAAAGGAGAAACTGACTGACTGAATGACTGACATATCAACGCACAGCCTAAACGGCTAAACGTAGGCACTTGAAATTAGGAAGGGACGTAGCTTAGGTACCGTAGAGGTGCACTAAGAAAGAAATTCTCGAAATTCCCACGGGAACAGGAATTAGCGGGAAAACCCTTTTGTATAAAAAATCTAAACCGCTTAAGTTAGACGCTTGAAATTTGGCATGCAGGTCCCATAGTTAACTTAAAGCTTAGTTGCAACTGGATATTGCAAAATTCCCACGGGAACGGGAGTTAGCGGGAAAAAACATTTGTATGATAAAATCTAAACCGCGTAAGATAGATGTTTTCAATCTAGCATGCATGCTACGAATAAAAGCATGCATGCATACCTTAGTAAATATAAATTTTAGTTATGGCTGTATTTTGAAAAATGGGAATTGGCGGGTAAAAAAAATTGTATGAAAAAATCTAAACTGCATAAGTTAGATGCTTGAAATTTGACATGCATATATTATATACCTTAGTGAATGCAAAGTTAAAAATTTCACTGGGAACGGGAAGCGGGATGTTACGGGAGTTAGAGGCTTGAAATTTATAGCTCGCGGTAGTGGCAACCAAGAAACGTCGCGACCGCAGCGGCGTTTGTGGGGCGGCGACAGCGCTGGCGAGGCGCGGAGGGGGGGCAGATACCCGAGTGAGCAACCGGAACGCGGCAGATGCGTGAGGGCAGACGTCGTTGATGGTCGTGTCAAATATTGAATTTTGCGGGCGAACTTTTCACTATTCTTGGATGGTTCAAATCTTTCGTAGGTAGTTTTCTGTTGAATTTTCCAGGCGGACGTTTCACGGCGTATTTCTGTTGTAATTTTTAAATTTTCGAAACTGATCGTATTTTCCTAAAATATCAAACCAAATCATAAACTATAATAATCTAGAAATTAATAACAATTCATTATTTAACTGAGCTAATTATACTGTAACCTCATTTAAAAATAATAAAATTAAGCATTTTTTAACCTTTCTCCCACACACACAAAGATCTTTCTTTTATAACACGCCACGCGAACGGAGTCGCGGGCAAAAGCTAGTTTTGAATAAAATAGGCATCTCCCTCATATGCTACCCGTTTGACGTGTGCTGTCAACATTATTCAGTCGGGTGATTATACAATATAAAATTTTCTAAGGGCTTTTTAAATTTCTGTCTAAAATTGACGTGTGTTTCATAAATTTTATGCCTCTCGATTACCCGTCCCTTTCTTTTTTCAGTGGATAAGAAAATGACAAGTGTAACTTAAAATAAAATTAGAAGGTGTGTACAGGATTCTTATTTTAAATCATTCCTTTCTTTCTTTCAGGTAAACATCCCTTGCAATCAACCATGGAGTTAGAAAAGCTACTATGTTGGATCGCGTTTGAATCAGGTAGTAAGTAAATGAAAGCAAGTTTAAATTGAAACTGGCTTTGAATTATTTACAGCGGTACTGACGGCAGTGCGACTGACGTAACCGATTAGTGGTATAGTAAAATAGAAACAGTAAATATACCCTATGCAAACACTTGGGTATCGCATTCTGGAGTTATCGGGAGGAAGAATACGGATTTGCTTAGGTTAATGGCAACTCGTACACATAAAAAGGGCACGTGTGACTGCCAGTTGTTATTGTTACTCTTCTCCTTCAAAAAGAAGTTGTTACTTACACTGACTCTACTCAGCTGGTACTTCGCCTTCTAATGGAAATCTACAATAAATCACAATAAAACTTGAATTTTATTCTAAACTCGAAGTAGTCAACCCGCGCCTGAGTTGTTTCGGACGAGTGCACCACATAAACTCTAGAATACGTGTCAAGTGGCCTACGGGCCATTTTTTCTTTGTGCGAGTTGCTACCTAACATAACTAAAAGGACACTCGTCCATTCTATACTGTTAAATAGTAAATAATCGATCAGCGTAATATCGTCACAACACTTAGCTTACGTACTTTGACAGATGTAGTTCTTACCGCGCATTGAAGCTATCGTCAATTTTTGTCTTTATTGAAATGCTTACGTATATAATCACTAATTGTACTGAACTAGTCGTTCTGTCTAATAATGCGTGGTTTTAATGTTTATTCTGTGCTACTGTTCTTGTTATACTATGTTACTACAAAACTTCGTCTTCGTTAATTCTCTTAATCCAGCTTAACTTGTAGAAGTACTTTTTCCTTTGGCTGTGTTCTCCAATAACTAAGTTTGGCGGATTAGATCAGTACCTAGAGTACCGGCGGTGCTATGATGGATAAATACTGGCCGTTTTGTAGCTAATATTTTTTCTGCTGGCAATACTAAATAATTAAAAACAAGAACTCCTCCCGTCGCCTTATTGACTACATTGTGAAAAGTGTCTCGTACCACTATACCTCATAATTACACAAAAAATACTATTGTGAATTTATAAACATATTTGCGCTGTGCTTGTGTTACGTACAAACTAAAATAATTTAAAAAACATGAAACGAAGACTTGGCCCAAAGGACTTGATTCCAGGCCATAATAAAATTAAAAAAAAAACAACTTTGTAAAAAGGTTATTACAAGATAAGTGATTATGGCTTTTCGGCGGGAAACGGGAACGGGACAGTTGCTTTCTTCGTTGAGTAATCTAAATAATTAATACGAAGTGGTGTTTTGTGGTTAATGATCGCATTAAGTTAGTCAGAAGACATTCGCGAGTGTTATTATATTGGAGTATTCAATGAACAAAGTGTATCTGCCTATTTTCGCTTCGTGCCGGGAAGCCGCTTCATAACTCAAAAGTTTATGCGGACTTTTGAGTTAATTCGTTTGGGGTTCGGAGTAGGAGTCTACTCCGAGGGTGGGGGCTTAGGTTTCATCATCATCATTCATCACTTTTCATCATTTCATTAATCATCAAGAAAAAAAAATACGTAAGACATGGCTGTATGGGCATAGTTCCCTTTGCCTTACCCTTCGGGGAAAACCAAAACAAAAAAAAAAAATAAGTGATTATCTGCAAGATATAAATGCAGGGATTAGCTGTTTGGGAACTGATAACATTACGCAGCCAAATTACTCAATTGTATTACAGTATTTTACGTTTTTTATACGATTTTATTTAGCTTGATCCGTTTGTTTTATTCTTTCTTGGGTCAAAGTAATTTAAAAAGAACTTTTTACACAGTCACTACACATTGACATTATCGTACACGCGCATCTGTGTGTGTGACGGCTGACACCATACGAATCAAGTCTTGGGGGTTTTCTTTAGGTAAACCTAGCCCAGCCGCTGGTGGGGAGCGGGGAGTTGCCATTCTATACGTAGTATTATTCCTTATTCTATGACTCCGGTCCGCTGGAGGACCATGATGAATAGGATGATAAGTATGTTCAAAATCATTTATGTAGTAGCTACACTGGTGGTATTTATCCATTGGCCGTACTTGGCAACGTCCGAGTGAATGCGAGCAAATCATCACGGATTTCATTGATTTTATGCGAATTGAGTTAGCGCTGTCTTCTCTATGATGAGAAAGTGACGACATTGACTTTAATTTGCAATTATTCTTATCTTGAGTTTATTTATCTCTGTTTCTAGTCAAATATTTGTAAAGAAGGAACTATTATGTATTTTTTTTTCGAGCAGGATAGCTTTTACGCTAAAACACACACTGGACACTCCGTTCGCAAATCTCATTCTCACTGTGTGCCGACTAAACCGTTCGTACGAGTGAGACACAGTTTGCGCGCTATCTTTCTTACTCCTTAGCGGCTTACGGCCATTTATGACTAAAGTAAGTGATTGGTTGTGATAGCGTTGAGACCTCATCAACCCAGCGGGCTTAGCACCGTAAGCACGCGACTCTTTCTCACCGCGATAGAGATCATCTGTCTCTATCTGTGCAGTACTGTGAGAGAGTGACGGGTGACGTATGTCCAGGCGAGAAAGAGTCGCGCGCTTACGGTGCTAAGCCCGCTGGTGTCAGGGTTATTATTGAGCTGCCACAGGCCCTTGACATAGCTCATTTTATGATTTACTTCAGAATAAATGAATAGATAATTCTTGTATAGGCTCCATATTTAGTCAACTATATTTAGTTAATTTAACTTGCATCAGAATCAAAACATTAGTTACAGAAACAATGAAATTAACTCGGTAAGATAAAACGGTAAATGTTAGTAAAATGGTATTCGTCCCAAAAACCGCGGTCCTTCCGCGGACGGATACCAATTAGTGTGGATTAAACGGTAAACATGCTTTAAAGCGAATTTATTCCGGGAACGTTGTGGTATCAACAGTGGCTGCAAGTTGTCTTTGATTACTTGTGGCTCTGCCCACCCCATTAGGGATTACGGGCGTGAGTTTATGTATGTATGTATGTATGTACGTTGTGGTACCGATTTTCTCTTTTAATTATAAATAGAGAAAACCACTAACAAATTGAAATAGGAGCAATATTATGAAGGCTGGGAGATTCGATCTACACCCGTTACATAATTGTTCCCCCACTTAAACAATGCAAATATATAGCTATTTTTGAGTAGGCATCAACCCCAAAGGCCCCTGACATGGCTCATGTAACGATTACTCACTTATATCAGTAAATAGTATACGGGACTCTAATCTTACTTTCGGACAATCAGGTGATTAGCCTGTAATGTCCAAACCAAACTAGGGATTTTTGTGATATGTCTCCGGGGCCTCCGGATCGTGGGTCCAACGCTCCACCACTGGACCACTGAGGTTGTTAGTAGGCATTGGTGCTAATTCCTGTAAATACCATCTAATTTTATTTTAAGTTATATCTGTCATTTTCTTATCCGCCGAAAAGGAAAGGGACGGGTAATTGACAAGCATAAAATTGATGGAACACACGTCAATTTTAAGCACAAATCTAAACCAACCGTCTAAAAATTTTACATCAGTCAATAACCCGACACATTCATTTACTCATTCTTCCTAAAATTAAGAGCTGTGAATCATCCGTCCCTTTCCTTTTCGACGGATATGAAAATGACGGATATAACTTAAAATAAAATTAGGCGGTGTTTGCAGGAATCGGGGCCATTATATGTGTATATGTCTTCACTCAAGAGGCAATAATATAATTGTGAGTTGTTTGACACATAACCTTTATTGAGATTTCATATGACTTTAAATTATTGGTTACGTATAACACATAGAACACATTATTTTGGTCATCTTATGTATACCTATGCGGGGCGGAAGGCAAGAGGAAAACCACTGCCCTATTTTTCCCTAAAAAAGTAGCATGGAAAATGATGCACCGACAAGAGCGTGGCTCTTAAATTGATGATGATGATGATGTATATCTATGCCTAAGTCAAATCAAATTGAAAATCTCACCGCGGATTCAAAGAGATACATCAAAATGTTAATTGCAGAATTACACTGCTGTTTTGTAAAACTTTATTTATAAATCTAATAAAATTAACGATACAAAAGTTTGCATCTTGAGACGGTAATAACGAAAATAAACGGATAAACCCGTCTGCAAAGGTCAGTTGGGACAAACTTTGCTATAACGAAGGCCCCAGCCTCCTATTACAGACACCCGAAGTTTTCCGAGATAAAGGACTTTTCTGAACTTCATCTAAATAAATGTTATTCGCAGAAACGCCCACCCTTTTAGTATAGACGTTAAAGTATTGTTTTTTCTATGGTGTGGATTCTTGTTGATTGGGAAAAGTCAATGATTACATTTAAATCATTAGATTTGGATGCTGGATTGGCATATTATTTTTTTGTTTTTACCTTTGATGGGTTTGCTCTTGGCTCCAGACTTGCCCGAAAGCATTGACGAGGCCTAAGATGGAGCTCGCCCAGAAGGTGCCTGTGTGTGGTAACTGTATGTAATTACAATTTACTCGTAGTAAAAAAGACAAGATTTCTTTAATTGCCACAAATGCAGCGTAAAAGATGCCACGAAGAACAATGACCGTGCATTTAAATTCCAAAACATGCATACATAAACACAAGCAGAGCGTACGCGGATAAAAAAAAATATAACAATTATGTAAAAGTTACTAAAAAGAGTGAAAAAATTCAATTAATAAGTTATATTAATTGAATTCTTATTAAAACGTATTAATACAAACAGTTACTTTTCACATTTATTTGAATTAATATTAATTGAATTCTTCGTATCCGTAAAATTAATAACAATCTTGATCTGAATGACAATAAAAAAATATATTCTCTTCCAAAAAAATCGAAAGTCTTCCACAACATATTAAACAGTTTAATTTTTTAGATCATTTACCTTGTAATACCCAATGAAATGACGTTTAGTTTTTATTCCTAAATCTCCTTACGAAGCATAAATGTGTGAATGTGAAGTGTTTAAATATTTTGATGAGAAGTGTGTAGAAAAAGTACTCGTACCTGTTTGCGTCTCAATAGCCATACATTTATAAGTTTAAGATATTTACGATATTGCTGTATAACTTTGTATATTTCTCTGAAGGAAGCATCTCTTCTCACCGAACTCGCCGCAGTCTAGGTATCTTTGTTCTAAACTCTTCGCACCACTTGGTAGTTGGTAGTTGCACTACATGCCTTAGACGAACTTCCCTGGTACTTCTTGTTTTCGCATTCGCACCGTGAAATTTCGCACAAAACCGTCGCCAACTTTGTGCTTTACAAATCCGGCGTGAAATCCGATGTTTGCAGCGTTCTATTCGCAGCTACGAAATCTTCTTCAAACCTATAAGTGCCTGGTAGTCGCTGAACTGTAAAGGGTATAGAAAGAATTCACTTAAATCTCATGCTTGCCTGGTGTTGGGATATTGCGAATAGGATGTATCTGTTGTCTGTTAAAGGAATTCAATGCTTTGGTGTCTGTTTTATTTTTTATGGGAAGGCAAGCATTTCTCCAGAACCTCGCCTTATTGGTTGATATTATGCTGATCTAGAAAGTACCTATTCACTCTTCTACCTATCAGGAAACAGATTCGCGGGCAGAGAATCTATTCTGTAACTATTTATTTAGCAATTTATTGTACACTGGATGACTCAGAAACACAAACAAACTTGACGACAAGAGGGAGACAAAAGGCACAACTTATTTCCAACAGAAGTTTCTTCCAGTAAGCCTGAGTGAGTGATAAATGACGAGAAGGCAGATAGTGTCTGCAAAGTACTCATATTTGTGGATACATACATACATACGTCGTACATACATGGATATGTTATGGTTTAGAGAATTTTGCTTTGGAATGCACACTAAACTATGTTTATTGTCAAGGATATCACACGTCGTAGTTATCGTAGTATCAATCAAGGAAGAGGTATGGTGCATACTCCACCAGGCACCTTTAATGCGGGTTGTTGGAGGCGATTAGCCTAGTAGCCCAGACCACAGGTTTAACGTGTTTTGCGAAGCACGGAATTCTCTTATTTTTTTAAACATTCAGGTGATTCGACAATGTCCATCGGGAATCGAACCTGGACCTACAGATCTGAGTTTAACGCTTTATCCACTAGATCATCTCATAAAGACGAAAAAGTCTGTGATGATAGAGTATAACAAACAACGTCCAGAGGCGTTTCGTGAACTTCACCCGCCAATGCGTTAGGTTGAAATAATTCTACACAAAAGGAGGGCAAACTTGTAATACTAACTCGGAAGAAGTTCGGATCCGGATTATAACGTACAATATGAAACCCGGATACCCTGACGTCCCGGGTATTGACCCGGATTATCCGACCGGACTATTGACAGGTGGAATTTCATTATATATTACTAGTAATAGCTTTTCGCCCGCGACTCCTTCTGTCTGAACTTCGGTTATCTCTGCACGATTTTTTCTTTTACCTGGTATGTTTGTGCTCCAGAAAAAGGGCAAAATTTCATGATGATCGGTTCAGTAGTTCAGATATGACAGAGTAACAAACAAGATCACTCTCGCACTTCATACGTAAGGACTTCAGTTATGCCTTTTTTTTTCAATCAATATAGCGTCAAATTTCATCCAAATCAGCCCAGTGGTATAGGCGTGAACAGGCGACATACAGACAGAGTTACTTTTGCGTTTATAATGTACGGATTATTAATGTTCATCGTAAATTGTACTTTATGGGGTGTGGGTAGAATTGGTAATAATTATCGGGGTTTCCATGCATTTGCTAATAGGGTTTCGTAACTTTGAGATGAGGTAAATATTGAATGTGGTAACATGAATTATATTTTTCTAAGAACACGTACAAACGAAAGGTACAAATTATTGTAACTTAAAATACTTGCACTAACACAGTCAACTCGACCATTATAGACGGATACGGTTCACCTATCACGTTTAGTTTAATAAGAACAAACATAAAGAAAAAAATATATATGTTGCAGTCGGATTGTATAATCCGCTGTATTACATTACGGCTAGCTGTATTCAAAAACAGGGCCGTTTTGTAATGCGGCGGTTCAACGATTAGCCGTATTGTCATTGCGATACGTTCTCCAATAAAGCAGTCCACGTTCAGCCGCATTGTACTACTACTTAAATTGTAGGGTGACTATAATATTTTTTTCTAATTGCACTTGAAAATTGTTCTTAAATTCACTATTTACCGACATATTTAACACGTTTCCTTTATTTAATTCACTTGTAACTTCGCTATTTAATAACACTTTCTGCATCCAACGCCATTGTTGTTGTTATGACAGGCAGCGCCATGAGTGTTAAGAATCGGAACTAAAAACTGTCAAAGAGGCGGGTAGTCCCTCGCCCTATTACATTACGGCTAGCCGTGTTGAATGACGTATGGCGACGAATACGTTTCAGTGGTTTTTTACTTAGCCGCATTCAATACAGCTAATCGTTGAACCGCCGCATTACAAAACGGCCCTGTTTTTGAAAACAGCTAGCCTACAGCTAGTAATACAGCGGATTATACAATCCGACTGCGACATATATATATACGGTGGAATTGAGAACCTCCTCCTTTTTTGAAGTCGGTAAAAATCTCGATAAAGCGTAGGCACACAGTTCGGATAGGTACCTGGTGGGCTTATGTGATGTTAACTTGACATACATTCATAAACTCACGCCCGTAACCTGGAAGGGGTAGACAGACAAGATAATCCGAAGTCAACTTGCACTTTGTGGATTTTCTATCAACAAATCCTAAGTCTATATTAACAGCAGAGTGTTATAACTGTGCCTCTGTTCACCTCGGTAGGGATTACGGGCGTACTGAGGATAAAAACTGCTTATTTCTTCCATCCGAATTTTCCACTTATTTTTTTTTTGAACAAGTATGGAAATGAAAATATATTAAAAAATCACTAAAATTTTCATGAAATTTCCGACAGGAAATTCCACTTGATATTAACTCAGAATCATGGTCTTAATCATCCCCCTTAGTATTCGTTACGATGTTACTAACACCCTGTTATAAATAGAGAATTATACTGACACCTTATCTCAGTGAAGAAGGGATTACATCAAACACATATCCTCTATTATAACAGATTTATCTTCACATAATACGGTGTCTAATGAAGAGCACCTACAGAGCTGATATTAGGTACCACCGCCTGGTATGCCGACAGCATAGCAATGAGGTAAGAATCACTTTATTGATATTACGAAGGTATAGTCGACGTGTGTGATATTGGCTTCGGGTTGATATACAACATAAACCCACGCTCGTAATTCGTGATGGGGTGGACAGAGCTGCAAGTAACTTGCATCTATTTTTGGTACGACGTCGTAAGACGAATACGATGAACTGTGGAAATTTGTGGGGATTAAAGGCCACTTATAAGCAATTCATCTAAAAAAGCAATATTGCTATTTGACAGCGTCGCGGATCACGCCGCGACTTGTGCTGAGAGAGGCCCTTTTATCTCAGGACGTCCACCACCACCTTACTTACCTTGATCGTTTCGACGAACATCCGTTTTGCTTCTTTGTAATTCTTTTGTGAAAATTTTAAATGATGTTATTATTAATTTGTATTCTATTTCTTCTACATTTGATGATACTGCGCACTTATTTTTATATGCGTTAATGTCAAATGCCAATATTGCTTTTTTAGATAAATTGTTTTGATGTGGCATTTTAACCCCCTGTACTGGCTGTGACCAGTGTAGTGTGGAAGGAAGTAGCTAATACAAAGCATACATGTATAATTAAGTAATAACCTGAATAATTGTACCATATACGGTCAGTAGGAGTAACTATTTGATTGTATAAAAGGACTATGCCAAATATCAATAAACCTATCTCAATAAATATCTCAGGATACCAGATAATATTTTGAAGTTGCCAGAAAATAAATTTAAAACTCACGTGAAGCTTACTTGATGAAAAAAGCTTACTATAAGACTAATGATTACCTAAATTATAATAATACCTAGTATTAAATGTGTTCCTCTAGTTATTAAATAACTTGTAATATATACCTACATTGATTTAAAAGATGTGTTGCTGTTGCAATTTCTTGTTATTTCTTCTCCTCAGCCATAACACTTTGCGAAATGACGTATATTTAAAGTATTCAATTGATCTTCAACATGTTTATCTATGATAACTACGTTGAATAAATGATTCTGATTTCCTTAAGTTTCTTATTTACTAACAACACCCCTTAGGCTTAGGCATAGGCGCGTAAAAAGCTTTGATATTGACGGGAAAACTGTAATAGTTACTAAAGTCATATAAATATCCAATAACAGAACATCTAAAGGAAACATTTGACGCGATATAATAAGGATTAGGGTTGAGACAGGTTGACACAGGCGAGTACTTAATTGAGGCTGTGGCTTGAATCAGGTGACGGCTTGAGTCGACGGATTAACAGCTCAAGCCGCACCCTTGTCGGTTGATGACCGGGGGTAATTACACGTGAAACAAACACATACATTATGACGAAGAGCAGGTAGTACGCCATGTAACAGTACCTATTTCTAACCTCGGTTTGGCAGCGAGGGTGTGCTGCCGCCAAAGGATCGTACCCCGCTAACCACAGGTCGGTCGTGCTAGAGATCGACAATCCAACGGTGTCATGTTGGAAGTTGTATATGTGCGTCGCGCTTTGCAAACTTCGCTAGCGCGTTCTAGGACTGCATTGAATGGTTTGAGCGCCATCTGTTGGTTATGGGTGGAACTAGTAGGTCAATGGTTAGGTTCGCCACATCGGTTTCAAATTCAAATCGGGAATTCGACATAATCATAATTAGAAGACTGTCTACAGTACGATACGGGGCATAAGGGCCGGGTTAGAGTCAACCCCTTAACATGGCTTATCTAACGACTGGGTATTTATTGCTTAACACTGCTTAACATGTCTTCCGAGGCACGGACCATCTTTCAAACAATCAGGTGATTGATATACGGATCATTAACTGATTTTTGTGATATGTCCCCACCGGCATTCGAATCTGGACCTCCGAGCACAACGCTTAAAGTTACGTTATAATCTACCTGCGTCCGACTATATTAATAGTTAGCATAATAATATCAAGCCAACACATCACGATAATTGATAGCTGTCACAAACAATAATCCGTATAGTAATTATTGCGGTCTGCCTACAGGAATCCGGGTCTATTCATGTTTAGGTGGGTATTAGGCCCCGATCACACTATGCCGTCGTCAGGCGTGTCTCTATTTTTTCCCCGTAGCACAATATTTTAACAATTATTGCACGCATTTGAAAAAATAAACCACCACGAAGCGCACGCTATGAACGCACCACGAATGCTCCATGTGCGCTCACGATTGCACCACGAAGCGTAGCGCTACGAACGCACCACAAACGCACCATAGACGCGCAACGTTTACTCCACGAAGCGCTATGAACGCACCAAGAAACGCTATGATCGCACAACAAACGTGATGCGTTTGTTGTGCGATCGTAGATCGAAGCACTACGAACGCACAACGAACGCGCTATGAACGCATCACGAAGCGCTACGAACGCGCTACGATTCGCTCCTCGAACGCGCTCAGAACGCACCACAAATCCGCTACGACCGCACGTTATAATTCTTGTGTTGTATCTTCCGCACTAGGCTGTACTATATCTTTCTAGCTAGAACGCAAATAAAACTAACAAATATTGAAACAATTTTAAACTCGTACGACTTTTCCCACGCAACATTCTTAATTTGAATATTACATATTTTTTATTTTTCCTATTTTTTGTGAATATTTTCTTTGGAACTTTGACGTTGGCAGAATTGTTTCTGAACGATACAGCCAAGAGAAAAAAACTTAAAGTACAGGCGCTCTCTAGTATCTCTTACTAGTCTGTGGCGCTCTCGCTCGACCCTCGCGTAGAATGATCGGGGCCTTAAATACTAGGTAGATAGATAACCTAGTCTGCAATTGACCGTACATATGTCTGGATTACCTAGATTATCTCGTCTCACCTAAGTACATACATATTGCCTATCTTACCTACTAATCAAGTAAATATCTACGAGTAAATTGGTCTCTTCTTCTATCGTGTGGGTTGTGAGGTGAATTACCAACCTCATCAACCCTGGTGTCAGGGTTACTATTGAGCCGCCAAAGGCCCCTGACATGACTCATGTAACGACTACGTACTTACATCAGTAAGTAGTTACCGGGACCAACGGCTTAACGTGCCTTCCGAAGCACGGATCGTCTTACTTTCGGACAATCAGGGACACTTTCAGTTCAATTTGTCAACAAAGTGAATGTGACATGGTTCTAATACCCATTCTCGCGGCCGTAAATTGATGTACCAACATTTTTTAAATTGTATTTTTTTCTAACTCGCAGTAGTCGCAGTTTCGAATGCAACAAGAATGATTTGCAATTTACAATTAATTAGTTTTTTTTATTATTTTTTTTAATTATTAGTCAGAGGGGGTGACCTTAGGTCTGCGACTTACCTGGTCCAACGCCTGTCAGTGGCTATGCAACAGGGCAATGCCGCTAGTGTAATGGGTTCGTTTGGACCAGGTCAGATTCAGAACACTTAAATGCCTAGTTGAACGTGACGAAGTTACGTACCGTATGTTTCTGATTATGAGTCTTGATTGTATTTTTATGTTATAATGTTACCAACTGAATAAAGATTTACAATTTGATCACCTGCTATTAGTAGTGACCTTTAAGTATATTTATTATTTTATTTTATGTTTTCTTTTACAATAAGCAAAAATATTATTAAAATAAACTCATATTTCCCTTGGTTTTGCGTAACTTCCGTGAAACTGTGATAGTCTTTTCCGGGAACTCGTGACTTACACACATCTTAGCGTCGGGTTCGAACCCCGACTGTGTCTCTAAACTACTGAATTCGACTTGGTGAGTTTGAATTATGTACAATATAAAGGTCCATACCTAAAAAACTGAGGAGGACCTAGGATTTACATTGACCAAATTGGAGATGTCCTTAGAAAAGGTTTAGTACGATCTACTCTGAACCGGCGTGCGTGTATGACGCGATTGATGAATGTGGAGGAAGCAAGAGAAATGTGTCAGGATCGAAGCAAATGGAATTCTATAGTCTCTGCTTACATAAACATCCTATACGTCCCACTGCTGGGCACAGGCCTCCCCTCAATCAACCGGAGGGGGTATGGAGCATACTCCACCACGCTGCTCCAATGTGGGTTGGTGGAGGTGTTTTTACGGCTAATAGCCGGGACCAACGGCTCTGCTTACCCCGGTGGGAAATAGGCGTGAGTTTATGTATGTAAAGATCCATAACGCTAATGAGTGCAACTTTATCCAGTCAATTAGTGAAGGCTGGTCGTTTGTATTCCATAGCCACACCTAATTACAGAGGGCACTACAACCCACAGACAATTACCTTGTAGACATTATATTCCATATTTATATTTATATATGTTACGGCTAATACCCGAAGTGCGGCTACACCTAGTTTTAGCCGGTTAGAACTAGGTGTAGCCACTTACTCTTGGTTAAACTTAGTTCTAGCCGATTGTTTACGGGTAAAACTAGGTCTAGCCTTCATCATGCCGGCTACAACTAGGTCCAGCCATTCCCTGTTGGATAAAACTAGGTCTACCCGATATCATTCCGGCTAGAACTAGGTCCAAACAATCATTGTTGGATAAAACTTAGATGCGTGTCTCGCCAAGCCTTCCGCCCCGCGTCACACTCTTGATTCATAGCATCTGCAGCAGCGGCGCGAGGTGGAGGGCTTAGCAAGGCACGCGCCTCTGCTGGTTGTGAGCGCCAGGTGCTGGTGATCTACTGCAGGTCTAATAGCGAGTGTGGCTCACAGCGTTCTAACGTTCTATTACCACTATCAATAAGAAACAAAAAAAAATCGAAAGTCGGTTGAAAATATTCCGGTGTCTATACGCACGTATTCTGTAGCCCGCCATTGTCTCCGCTCCCAACAGGGTAGACATGAATTAAACAATAGAAAGTGACCGGAAACACGTCTGATTGGCGGGTCCATCCGACCCCTTTCCCTGAGTCGAGTATGGCTCGTTCGGACCCTGTTTTACACTTTTATTTGATGGTAATGTTACCGGGAACAGCCTCCGTGGTCTAGTGGTTAGAGCGATAGGCTCACGATCTGGAGGTCCGGGTTCGATTCCCGATGGGGACATTGTCGAAATCACTTTGTGAGACTGTCCTTTGTTTGGTAAGTAATTTTCAGGCTTGAATCACCTGATTGTCCAAAAAAGTAAGATGAATCCGTGCTTCGGAGGGCACGTTAAGCTGTTGGTCCCGGCTATTAGCCGTAAAAACACCTCCACCAACCCGCAGTGGAGCAGGGTGGTGGAGTATGCTCCATACCCCCTCCGGTTGATTGAGGGGAGGCCTGTGCCCAGCAGTGGGACGTATATAGGCTGTTTATGTTATGTATGTATGTTACCGGGTACCTAATGAAGGGGTGGGGGGGGTCATCTTTAAGTATTCTTACTGGACTAATTCTTGATGTTCCGTACGCTCCTAAGATTTTGTTTACTTAATACGACTCTCTGTGAGGAGCTCGGTGGCGCAGCGGTAAACGCGTTCAGTCTGCGATTGTTGTAGCAAAACTAAATTATTAATTATTCATTCACCTTATTCTAGATTACCGGATAACGTTTGTTGTAACTTAGTTACGCATAGTTTCACTTGTCTTCATAGTAATAATAATATTTGTGACTGTAAACCTATCGAAAGAGTACCATTTGTGACCTATTTGGGTATGAGAGTGGACGAGCATTTTGCTTGGACTTACCACATAGATTATATATGTAATAAGTTAAGAATACTACTTGATAAATTCTATCATCTCAGATTTAAAGTTCCTACTAATATACTAAAATGTATGTATATGGCTTTGGTTGACACGATAGTGTCCTATGGGCTGGATTGCTATGGTTTAACCTTTAAGTCACATATAAATAAAATAGAATCACTTCAAATAAGATTTCTCAAATTACTAGTCAGTAGGAAAACAAAAAATAAGTGTAATGGAAATTATACAACACTATTTAAGATTTGTAATGTACTTCCTGTTAGTCTAAAGCACACCTATTTATTAATATTAAATGACCATAGCAATCCAGACCATAGAGAACTTGTTGAGCATGGCCAGTGTACGCGGACGATGTCGACGGGCAGGTATGTTGTACCACGAGTCAACAACTACTTCGGTGACAGAACACTTCGTAAACGCATACCGTATCTGTACAACATGCTGCCGGTCGAAATACGTCAGGAGTGCAATATAAATAAATTTAGAAAATCTTTATTTAAACATCTCATGCAAAAGATCTCTTAGCTGTAAGTTAACTTTAAGTATCTTAAACATAATAACATTAAGCGAACTCCACTCCCACAGACAAACCGAGGAATTGGTTTTGTGGGGTTTTTATTGTACTTACCCATATTTTCTGTATTTCTCATGAAAAATAAACATTTTACTTTTACTACATACGATGGGTGACCACAAAAAAAAAGTTTTCGTCTCGAGCTCCTCCGTGCTTCGGAAGGCACGTTAAGCCGTTGGTCCCGGCTGCATTAGCTGTCGTTAATAACCATCAATCCGCACTGGGCCCGCGTGATGGTTTAAGGCCCGATCTCCCTATCCATCCATAGGGAAGGCCCGTGCCCCAGCAGTGGGGACGTTAATGGGCTAGTGATGATGATAATAGCATCACGCCTGTATCCCGGAAGGGGTAGGCAGAGGTGTATAGTACATACATACATCCACTCTTAGCCTGCTATGTTTAAGTCCCTTGTAGTTGCAATAGCGAGACTATTGCCATTAACCGGGCACAGATCCTGGAAACCACGTCATATCAATTATCCAGGCCGGGGTTCAAACCCGTGACGACGGATTAGACTATATTGTAAGCATCTTATATCTTAACTGATTTTTTTAATTCCTCACAAAAATAATATCTCGTATTGACAAGCCACAACTCACAATCATAAGTAGCATACACAAAATACACGCCCCTAATCCTTTATAGGGTGGGCAGAGCTACAAGTAATAATATAGAAACAAAATGAGAATAACTTAAACCTTGTAAAGAAACGTCTCGGTTGACGAGAAATAACAGTAAGTAACCGTAAGTAGGTTAAGTAACAAGTAGTGACCACAAGGGTCGTGCGACAGGTTAACTCGTCGGTTAGTGACAGTTTAACTGAGGTTTAAGTTAACTGGTAGCTGGTATCGCGATTATGTTCCATCTCTTTGTCATGTTCATCTTCTAAGCATAAATTATAATGTGCGATAGATACTAATTATATAATTTTAAGTTTCCTTTGGCAAACTATGCGCCAATATCACATGTACCCTTGTTTTTACGGTTTCCCAAGATACAGGCTCCGCCTAGTTTGGGAACCTCTGTTCATAAACTGCCTACGTATATATAGGCAGTAGACGTATATACGTCCCACTGCTGGGCACAGGCCTCCCCTCAATCAACCGGAGGGGGTATGGAGCATACTCCACCACGCTACTCCACTGCGGGTTGGTGCAGGTGTTTTTACGGCTAATAGCCGGGACCAACGGCTTAACGTGCCCTCCGAAGCACGGAACCTCTGTTCATTTGGATATATTTTTAATATAAGTACCCATCCTATTTTATGTGCCTCATTGTATTGTTTTCTGGTAATAAAAACATTTTTCATTTTCATACTACCACAAACAGACTACACAATACACATTCATAATATAATTCCTACTTATATGTTCTATGAATTCGTATTTGTTTATATTAGGTGCTTACTATATTTGCTTACTGTTTATACCTGCATTAATTACTAATTGTGCGGGACACGGGTTTATCTTAAGATGCACCTAAGCGTCCTTTACACAAACTGTAGGGTGGTTCGCCGTAGAAGAAATACCACCGGTTACAACTCACGGTTTATTTACTATAAATTACACTGTTTAACAAGTTTGCTAATTATCAAAATGCACAGTTCGCCACTATTAAACACACTCGCCGTAATAAAAACTATTCGCAAAAGTTCACACAAAAATAATTAGATTGACTCGCTCACTCACTCACTCGAAAGTTCGATAGTGTCACAACACTAAGCGGATAGCAGATTCTTCAGTCCACTGATATGATTACGCGAGCCTTTTTTACGGAATATGTCACTGTTAAATCACAAAACTTCACTATGCAATATTTCACGGTTCACTGACACTGTAGAATTTACGGAATTTACTTTACGGAAAAATCACCACTATTATACTGCACTATAATAACACGGTAGGTACTTACGAACGCGACGGAAAATAAACGGACAGAAATTCACTTTGAAACCGGGCACTGAACTATATCACACACTATTTCACTGTAATACTGCACTGGAACTCACTATTCGTACTGCTTCGATTCTGCTTTGATCTGTTTCTTCTTCGGAAGAGAACTGAACTGAACTGTCGCCGGCGGGCCGCTCGCCCTTATATATGCGCCGGTAATATGTACTAGTAATTTCTAGGTCCCTCTAGAATCATCGATATACTCGTCGTCGTCCGTAGAATTTTCTAGTTGCCAACCCTGACTGCTCCTGCCCTCTATTGTCGAGTAGCAGAATTAAGGAGTGAGCGAGAGGGAGATATAAATGAGCAGAGCAGACATATATTTGACAGATGACAGCAATCTTTGGCTTCTCGATAACAGATGGCGCTACTGAATTATTTATCGATATTTCCAAACAGATTCGTAATGGTGGCGGTGTTCCTTATTTTTGTCCTGTGAATGGTGCCCGTTTATCTGTCATCTGTCATTCTATAATTGTCAATTTTGACGTTTAACATATGTTTTTCGGCGTTTCATATTCGATATTTGTTTACGAGTTTTTCTATATGATTTCATTACTGTTGCTGCTGTAATCTTTTCGGTTGTCGCGTACATACTCCCGCCGTGCGGCGGCGGACGCGGCGCCGCATAAACTCCGGTGAAGCGACAACCGATACTTCTTCGTTGGTTGCTGTAGGGCGTATCGCTATCTCTGTCCGTCTTTTCTGTATGCCACCTGTAGTCTGTATTGTTGCAGCACGCACTTTGCCATCTGTTTCTATAATCATTTCGGTATTTCGACGTAACGACCGATCTACTGTATTTCGAATTTTCAGTGATATCCCTTAACCATAATGCTCCCGCCGGTGTAGAAGCTGCAGAATCTCGATGATTTTTCGGACGTACTGTGTTGCGGTGAGGGTATTTTCTCGGAATCGGTGCGGTATACGATGTACCCTCCCGCCGGTTTTCATGCCTCGGCATGCGTGACATGTCGCGGTATTCTTCTTTCCTCATTTTCATTTCTGCCTTCTTGGAGGCTACTGTTTCAACCCGGTTTCTCATTTCTTTCCTATAACTGTTTTTCGGAGCTGTATCTCTTTTTTCCTTTTTCTCACTGTACTGTTGGCGCTTCTTGGCCTGGTCGAAGTCATTCGTTAGCGACGGATTATACTCTTTCCGGCACGATACTGTTTCTTTCGGTTTATCGACGGTTTTCTTTCGGTATACACGTTCTTTCATTTCTGTGCGTGGCATTTTCGGCATAACTGTCGGTGTCTGTCTTCTAACTTCATTATTCTGTTTTTCCACGGATCGGTAGCTGTTGACTCGATGTATCGGTCTTCTATTCTTCACACCATGCAAGACCCAACCCAGCGGTGTTCTCGATGCAGCAGGCTGGTCGGTGTCTCCTCTTCGAACTTCATCGGCGATGAGAAGTTGCCAATTATCTTGGCCAATCAAAACTGTCGGTTTTGCTGCCCCGTACTTTAATCTATTTCGGATATCTCGAAGGTGTTCGCAAAGCTGTATGTCTTCTTCACTTACTGTCTGTGGCGCCAGATGAAGTCGCTGTATGGTACGAGCCTTGACCTCGTACTCTTCGTCTTGCCCTTGTAGCCCGATGGTGACGCGTCTCGATGCGGTGTTCATTACTCTTGTTCCGGCTATGGCCTCTAGTCGCAACGAATCGACGGGACCTTCGGCTCCAATCTTATCGGCTATTTCGGAATCAATCAATGTTACAGTTGACCCGTCGTCTAGCAGCGCGAAGGTGTCTATATAACCTTTAAAGCCGGACACTCGGACTGGCAGGATCTTTAGTAAGGTGTTCGATATCGGCGATGCTGTAGAAGTAACTATTTCCTGTTTCGACTTTTTGTCTTCGTCTGCGGTCTCTTCTGTAGTCTTCTTGTTGTAGTGAAGTAACGGATGATGTGTACGAGGACAGTTATCTACTCCACATCGGAGTGTTCTGCACGTATGTGCTACTGTACTAAGTTGGAGGCAACGGAAGCATAAACGGTGTTCTTTAGCCAAGCTCCATCGTGTGTCGCTGTTTCCATGCTTGAAACTATAGCAGTCTGAAGTCTTGTGATTATCTTTCTTACAAATTAGGCAACTTGGCTGTCTGTGTTCATTTCTCGCATTGGTCTCTCTATAATTGTTGTACTGTTGGCTGCCTATGTTGAAGGTGCGATGGGGTTGACGTCTTTGACCTCCAAACGCCTCTTGGTTCTCGATTGATTCTGGCGGTGCGAACTTACCGCAGCGTTCGGCTTCACGATTTATAAATCTGTTAAATTTGACCAAATCTGGTTCTTCATCGGACTGTTCGGTAACGAAGTCGAACCACCTGTACCGGAGCACTGGAGTCAGTTTCTCCACTAGTGACTTGACTATTTCGGGGTTGTACAGGTAGTGAATACGTTTCAGTACCTGAAGAGTTGCCACGCTGTTCTGGACTTTGCTGGCGAACTGGCATATATCTTTCGGAGCATCGGTAGTTCGCTGAAGGTTTCGTAGGCGATCCAATTCGGAGAGCGCGATCGAATCTGGTCGGCCAAATCTGGTTTCTAGTGTTTTCAAAATCTCTTCGGGTTTCGCGTTCGCTATCAATAAACAATTCACTGCTTCACGAGCTTTCCCCTTCAGCGATCGACGGAGGCGCGCAGTATTTTCTATGTCGGTGAAGTAGCCCGCTGTTTCGGTATATGCGGCACTGTAGGCGAGCCACTCTTGATGCGCACCATTGAAAAACGGTAGCTCTCCGATGTACTTTGGTACTGTTGCTGGGTGCCCGGAACGTGCGGCCAGTGCAATGGCTGCAGCGAGTTCACTTATGTTTATATTCTTTTCTTCCGTCTTCGGTATCTTCTCTTCGGGCGGCGAATATGCGGCTGACGGTTCATTGACCTTTTTCTCGATGTATTCGGCACGTTGGCTGTTGGGGACATCATGGGGCGCGGCGGATTCTCGGAATTTTGTCGGTGCCACCACCGGTGCGGAAGAGGTCGCGATGCCCAATGCGGCTGAACGGAGAGTCGGTAGTACGTCTGTCGGTGCCTCCATGTTCCTTTTAGTCGGCTGTAATACGGCGGGTTTCTGTTTCTCGGTGTCCCCTTGAAGTTCCAGCCACTGTTCTACCCTTTGATGGGTTTCTATTTCTTCCATCTGCGAATCGAGCTCTTCATTTTCCGATTCTTCGGCTTCAATTGCGCGGAGGCGTGCAATGGCCATCTCATATTTAGCGCGAGCCACTTCTTCCCAGGCTTGTGCAAGTCTTTGTGATTTGCCAGATTTTCTCGATGACGGTGGTTTTCGGATGCTTGTAGACTTGACGGCGGGCTCGGCTAACGGTAGCTGTACTAAGCTTTCAGTAGGTACCTGCATTTCTTCCAATTTCGGTTCCGTGGGTTCAGTCGGTACATTAACATCAGGTACCTGTCGGCGAGTGGCTTCCGATTGCGATCTGGTAACCGGCATCTTCCAGATTCTTCCTTACGACGATCCGGCTCGAAGGACCACTATGTGCGGGACACGGGTTTATCTTAAGATGCACCTAAGCGTCCTTTACACAAACTGTAGGGTGGTTCGCCGTAGAAGAAATACCACCGGTTACAACTCACGGTTTATTTACTATAAATTACACTGTTTAACAAGTTTGCTAATTATCAAAATGCACAGTTCGCCACTATTAAACACACTCGCCGTAATAAAAACTATTCGCAAAAGTTCACACAAAAATAATTAGATTGACTCGCTCACTCACTCACTCGAAAGTTCGATAGTGTCACAACACTAAGCGGATAGCAGATTCTTCAGTCCACTGATATGATTACGCGAGCCTTTTTTACGGAATATGTCACTGTTAAATCACAAAACTTCACTATGCAATATTTCACGGTTCACTGACACTGTAGAATTTACGGAATTTACTTTACGGAAAAATCACCACTATTATACTGCACTATAATAACACGGTAGGTACTTACGAACGCGACGGAAAATAAACGGACAGAAATTCACTTTGAAACCGGGCACTGAACTATATCACACACTATTTCACTGTAATACTGCACTGGAACTCACTATTCGTACTGCTTCGATTCTGCTTTGATCTGTTTCTTCTTCGGAAGAGAACTGAACTGAACTGTCGCCGGCGGGCCGCTCGCCCTTATATATGCGCCGGTAATATGTACTAGTAATTTCTAGGTCCCTCTAGAATCATCGATATACTCGTCGTCGTCCGTAGAATTTTCTAGTTGCCAACCCTGACTGCTCCTGCCCTCTATTGTCGAGTAGCAGAATTAAGGAGTGAGCGAGAGGGAGATATAAATGAGCAGAGCAGACATATATTTGACAGATGACAGCAATCTTTGGCTTCTCGATAACAGATGGCGCTACTGAATTATTTATCGATATTTCCAAACAGATTCGTAATGGTGGCGGTGTTCCTTATTTTTGTCCTGTGAATGGTGCCCGTTTATCTGTCATCTGTCATTCTATAATTGTCAATTTTGACGTTTAACATATGTTTTTCGGCGTTTCATATTCGATATTTGTTTACGAGTTTTTCTATATGATTTCATTACTGTTGCTGCTGTAATCTTTTCGGTTGTCGCGTACACTAATATAATACTAACATTAAGTATTTAAGTATAAGTATTTGTGATAATATTTGTTTATGTACTTACACTTAAATTCTATTTAAGTAATTTGGTAATATTTACTAAGAAGATAATTATTTATAAAGAAGTTTAAGTGGTAGGAAGGTTGAGTAGTTTTGGCCTTTCATAGACAAGAATGGAGATAGCTACACTGATAAGAGCGTGGCTTTTAAATTAGTGTTGCCAAGATGACAGCAATATTTAACTTCCCAAGTTCCATACTAAACCAATAAAAAAGACACAGTTTTTACTTTAGTGTAAAATTGGAAAGAGTTTGTTTGCTCTATGAACAATCTCCGGGGAATAGGGTCTATTGAAAAAGCTCAGCTGGGAGAAAATTGAAAGGAAAAAAAAACACGTCTCGACCAATAAGAGTGACGCGTGTAGGGTTCCGTACGAGATCCTCTATTGTAAGGGCTTAATTTACATAGAATTTATTGAGTATAAAAATACAGATAGACAAACGGAAAGCGCTGGTTTAGGAATCAGAAATCAGAATCATTTATTCAACGTAATTATCATGGATAAACTTGTTGGAGCTCAATGTAACATTTTTGAATTTACGTCATTTCGCAAGGTGTTATGGCTGAGGAGAAGAAATGACAAGAAACTGCAACAGCAACACATCTTTCAACCCTTTCACGGACAGAGATCATTGATGGATCATTGATGGTTCATAATATGTAATATGACGTCTTTAGACGTTCTGTCCTTGAAAGTGTTAAATCAATGAGGGTTCGAATCCTGGTACCGGATTTGCATCAATGAACAGTTGGCTCGGCTATTATAGACGGTGGTACAGCCCACCACCTATCACGTTAGCGTAACAGAAAGCTCGGTGAGGTGTGGGTACTTAGTTCATCTTACTGTGGATGTACCTCTGACTACCCTTTTCTTTTGTGAGCTTCTGTTAGGTGCTGGCTCCAGGGGCCTGTTTAATAATACTTACAATTGTAAATTACAATGACAATTGGATGTACATTGCGGAGTGTGTGATCATAAATATTTTGCAGTTTCAAATTAGCTACGTAATGAACACGAAATTGTCGTTGTAATTTACAATTGTAAGTTTTATTAAACAGGCCCCTGTACACATCATCTAATTTTTTATTTTAAGTTATACCTGTCATTTTCTTATCCGCAGAAAACAAAAGGAACGGGTAATCGACAGGCATAAAATTTATGGAACACACGTTAATTTTAGACAGCAATTAAAACAACTCTCATAATTTTACATTGGCAAATAACCAGACAGAATCAAGTTGACAGCACACGGCAAACGGGTTGCATATCACTGAGATGCCTTTTTGATTCGCGATTCATTCATTTTAAAATTAGTAGCTGTCAAACTTCCTCCCCTTTTTTTTCAGCGAATAAGAAAATGACAGGAATAACTTAAAATAAAATTAGGAGGTGTCAGCAGGACAGGGCCCATGTTAACTTAAAATTTGCTCTCTTCACCATCTCCCTAGCATTATCCCGTTTTTCACAGTGTCCGCTTACCTACCTTGAAGATTTGACAGGTCCGGTTTTTTACAGAAGCGACTGCCTGTCTGACCTTCCAACCCGCGAAGGGAAAACCAGCCCAATTCAGGTTAGGTGACATACCTCCGCAACACATTTCTCGGGTATGTGGGTTTCCTCGCGATGTTTTTTCCTTCACCGCTGAGCACGTAATAAAATCATTTATGATGCAAACATAAATTCGAAAACAAATTCGACAATCATTGGTTTAGGCCTGTGCTGGATTCGAACCTGCGACCTCTAAATAAGAGGCAACTATGGCACTATAAGGCGACGATAAACCTGAGTATATACATTGACCTGTAAAACTAAGTACTTATTAAATTTTTACAGGTTAGGTCACATACGTCCGAAAATGCATTTCTCGGTAATGTGGGTTTCCTCACGATGTTTTCCTTTACCGCTGAGCACGTGATAATTTATGATTCAAACATGAATTGGAAAAGTCGTGGAATATTTCGGAGATGTAATACGGGATTCTATAGGGACATCTCGTGTTCAGACAGAGACAGACATCGACGTCCTATTGAGAACTGGCGGGTATTATTCAGAGGGAAGATATTACTCAAATGTTATAATGAAATCCGAGAATAGTTGGTTGGTATCTACGTCTACAAGTTTGACAGCTGTCGAGTATTGTTGCTCTACAAAAGCAGCGTATTTTATTATTAAACTCTTTATTGTACACAATAATAAAATAATGACAAAAAAAGAACAAAAATAGGTAACTGGAGTTATCTCTAAAAGAGATGTCTTCCAACCAACCCCGCGTGGTTTGAGAGGCGTGGTGTGGTTTATTCAGAATCAGAATCATTTATTCAACGTACTTAACTATCATGGATAAACTTGTTGAAGGTGTTATGGTTGTGTGCAATTGCGTTCCCGTATCCCCGCCACACGGCGACAAGGAGGAACACCGTTGGGTTTTAGTGGGTATACCGAGTGGCGACACCCGGGGAGTCCCACATAACCACGTCGCCTCCCGGGCGGCGTGGTATTCGTAACGCATTTCCCAACGTAAAAATGACAAGAAACTGCAACGGCAACACATGTTTTAAATCTATACATGAGTCTTTGACACGTTTGTGTGAAATATGTTTTGTATTATGAGGGGGTCAAAAGTGGCTCCAAATGGTTCGTGAATTTAGTGTATTAACTTGTTGAAATGTATTAACACGGTGCTGCTCGCCAGTTCTGTTACTTGAACTTGGCTTCACATGCTACCGCGTGTCTAGATGTAGGAATACATTAACCACCTTACGAATAATGAAAACCAGGGATGAACGTGGGTTTAAGTAAGAGAAGTATGTCAGGATCGAAGTTTCTACGACATGTTGAGTAGCTATTTTGTTAGATATTTAGTTATGACCAGTCTAGCGAGAAGCTATAAATTATAAAACGTAATTGAAGGGGTAATGAATCACAAATAGGAGCGAGTATTAATAAATTTAATAGATTTCTATGATTTATTTAGAAGGAGCAAAGAAAGCGAACGAGGAGCGCGCATAATCGCGTGGTAACGCCGAAGCCGCGTAAGTGCGCCGAGTCGCGGGGGTCAAACGATGCGTACAATTAGTACCGTGCGCAGAGCAGACCTGAAACTAAGCGTGGCCAAAATCGGAACTAACACTGTATCCTATGAAGATGTCATTTTTGACAGTTGTTTTGACAGTTGGAGAATAATATGGAAACCTGTCAATGTCATACACACGCCAAAAGATCCTCAATTATGCAACCTATTGCCAAAACCTAAAAAAAGATCTTCAATAAAATTCTTGATTAATGGTTTCTGTGTGATCACAATTCTGCGAGTGTCACGTAATGATGGAAATACACGATAGGGTATCGTGGAAAAAGACTTAGTTCGGTGTTAATTCAAGTTATTGTCTTTTTTGCAAGGTGCTTGTCTGTCACTTTAATTTGACATTGACTTTTGACCAAACACTACGACACGTAAGAATGTGATGAGTCGATGAATTTCTTTTGTCATAAAATTTTATAAACCAAATAATTATTTTTTGTTGATGATTCAGTAACAACCCAGACACCAGGGTTGATGGAGTTGGTAATCCACCTCACAATCAAGACGAAACAAGAAGATAAACCAAAGAGGATTTTTTATAATGAGAAGGGAGACAACAGGCACAACGTTATTTCTTTTTTATTTTTTGTATTGTTTTGCCGTAAATGGCATTAACTATTTGGTTAGACAAGTACAAAATATATTTGTTACTTCCATGTCTATATTTCATGACAATAGAAGTAATAATTGTGTTGCTGTCAGTACAGGTTGGAATAGTTCGTGATTCGTGACACGCAGCCGGAGAATTTGCTGTGAAATGATGATTCAGAGCATCCATACGAGATTAGGTTATAAACGAACGACAAAGTCAAAGAGGAGATTATTACAAGTTTCAAGACTGTGTCATCGTACTTTTTATAATTTTTGGTTTGCGTTTGACCACAACCTCACGTTTTTGCGCAGCTAACAAGATACCACTATCGTGTCCCAATGAGATTTTTAAGAGATTTAAAAGATGTGTTGCTGTGTGTTATAAAGCTTTTCTTTATTATATTTCAATGATTATTATTACTAAATACAATGTTAATAAAATATATAACATAGTCAAATTAAAAACCAATAAAAACAATAAGTCAAAGTTGTTGTTGAGTATAAGTCAAAGTTGTCAAAGTGTTGCTGTTGCAGTTTCTGGTCATTTCTACTCCTCAGCACGCAGAAATAACGTAAATGCAAAATGTTAAATTGACCTTCAACAAGTTTATCTAAAATAATTACGCGGAATAAATGATTCTGATTCAGTGATGAACAATACAATGAGATATCTCCTTTCGTGTAGGTAATGAGGTGGACCAACCCCGTCAACCCTGGTGTCAGAGTCATTTTTGAGCCGCCGAAGGCCCCTGACATGGCTCTTGTAACGACTACGTGCTTACATTAGTAAGTAGCAACCGGAACCAACGGGTTAACGGGTCTTCCTAACCACGGTTTACGGATTATCTTACTTTTATTTGCATGCTATTGTTGATAGCTGATAAGGAGGGACTTTTATGAGCATCCATCTATTAATGTACCCTTTTCAAAAGCAAATAAAGAGTATTTCTATTTCTATTTCTATTTTGGACAATCGGGTGATCAGCCTGCAACATCTGACTAAACCAGGGCTTAAAATATGAGGTTTGAAACTAATGGACTATGTTTTTGGTAAGTAATGATATAATTCCCTCGATTGTTATGACAAGTCTCAAATGATTAAGCTACTAAATGTAATTATATTCTATACTTTTTTACACCCGAATCCAGCACAGAATTAATATTTTTAAAACTCAATCGCAGCGAAAGCAGTATTTTATCCACACCAAGGGATTACACGAGTCATAAACTTACAATTTTACAATATTATTGTCAAATGTCATAACAGTATGTCGTATACTAACTGACTTTATGATGTCTCGAAGAAATAACTTACGGCTATTGTAAAATGTAGTTACGAGTTCGCATTGTTCTTATTGTAAAAGGGTTTTAATGATATTGTAAAACGGTTTGTGGGTCGCTTGTAATATGCCGCATATTCTCAACTTAAATATACTGCGCGGACCCCAAATTAGGATTAGGGCCAAAAGATAATGTTTTTAATATGTTTATAGTCGTCTCCTGAAGTTTATTAATTAAAAGTTTATGACGACCTCTGTTGTGTAACATATAGGTACCTGGGTTAACACCACAGGGCTCGGGTTCGATTCCCGGTAGAGCAAGCAATCCATATACTAAATGACTTATATTTACTAGATTTTTAAGCACGCGGCACGTTTTTGTCATCCCCTTTTCATCCATTTAAGGGATGATTTCAGGGATAAAAACTAACCTATGTTCTTTCCTAGGTTTCAAACTATTTTCATACAAAATTTTACTTACTTAATTATTTTTTTCGGAAGGCACGTTAAGCCGTTGGTCCCGGTTACTATTTAAGTACTGATGTAAGTAAGTAGTCGTTACATGAGCCATTTCAGGCGCCTTTGGCGGCACAATAATAACCCTGACACTAGCGTTGATGAGGTTGGTAATTCACCTCACAACCCACACGATAGAAGAAGACTAAATTTTATCTATATCGGTCTGTAAATGACAGACAGATTTTAATATTTAGAATGGTGGTTTCTATTGTACATTATTCTACTCGTTCATTACTTTCTCATTATCATCATCAATTTAAGAGCCACGCTCTTGTCGGTGCAGCATTTTCCATGCTAGTTTTTTAGGGAAAAATAGGGCAGTGGTTTCCCTCTTGCCTTCCGCCCCGCAGTACTCTGTCTGACGCAAGTGGGATGGCGCCCAGAGTAGTCTATTACAAAGCCGTACTAGGACGTATTCTAAACTTCCATAATATCATCACTATGGTGCACTAATGAGGACTCTTATGGGTATAAGCTTATCACAGCACAGGGAATTACTATACAAAATGATGTCATTTCTCGTCGCAATAAGGTGCAGTAACAAGTAATGCTGTCTGACTGCACTTTCGTTTTCCATCTGTACTTGTTCGGATACTTTCTAATAACGGGATTGGTTGTGGTTTTATCTGGGGTCATTGGACTTTTGAACAGCTTATGAATATAACAGCTTATTATGTATATCTGAATGTGAGGTTAGCGTTTAGCATACTTATTTTACATACTTTATAAAGTTTTACAAATTCTAATGTCTTTTAAATATTAATGTATTTGGTTTATGAATCAAGAGTGAACAATTAAAAATGCATCTTTAATAATTTTAATATGATCCATCACGAGTATTGATGCTACTGAAAAAAAAAATATGGGCGTATTTTTTTTAAAATACTGTAATTTATTTATTTATTTATTTAAATGGCTAAAAAACGTTTCATTATTATTTAAAAAGAATAACATTTTTTGATTATTGTAATAAATTTCGATTTATTTTTAATTTTCAATTTAATTTATTTCAATTACCTAATGAAGCCCACTTTATAATTTCTGCTCTTTTGGTGAATATTCTTATGTAATATAACACTAATTACTTTTAATAAATAATTATGGTATTATTGTTAAAAATTTAAATATACTAATTCTATAACGGCCCTTATTAGCAACTTTCGAGACGCTAGTGTGGGGGGTCTCTTATTTGTGAAAATATTTAGCATGGTTAGGTTAGGTTAGGTTAGGTTATTCTTTATAATATTATATTTATTATTTTAAAGATTTTAAGTAGAAAAATCTTTATAATTTCAATTTATAACGATTCTGTGTGATTGGGATTGTGTCCTCTAACATGATGGACTAATGTTATGGGCGATAGGCTGATCCCTTATCACCATAAGGTTCATCATATCCATCTTTGGAATTCGTATCAACAGTGGCTGCAAGTTGTCTTTGATTACTTGTGGCTCTGCCCACCCCATTAGGGATTACGGGCGTGAGTTTATGTATGTATGTATGTATAACGATTCTAATAGAGGTCCTTATTCGGTTCAAGTACCTTAATTGTGTATTGTGATTTATTTTTATGTTATTTATTGACGTTTTTTTAATAAAAAAGCTCATCACCGTTCAAAGTTAGGTCCCAACTACCAGAAGTTCATAAAATGGAGTTGGTTCTACTGGCGCCTCCCATACAATGGGTTACGTAAGCGTGACCTTAGCCCACGCTCAGTGACTCACGCTTCGCCTCTTATTTAGCATACATAAACACGAGATACGCCAAAACGGACCTGGTTAGGATGTAAATATACCATAATATTATACAACGTACGTACCTATGTATATTTATTCAGTGTTTTGTTAGTTAGAAGATAATCGTATGCATATTTGGTATTGACATGGTTTTTATTTCGATAGAACGCGATTTTGTGCACAATTGGCTCTCTCTTTTTATTTAAGAGCTGCGCTCTTGTTGAATAATTGCCTTCAATACTCCATAGATAGGGCGTGTAGAACGGTGGTTGCCCCAATCGCCTTCTGTTCCGCAGTACACCGACTAATTTCTCAATCGGTGATGTTCTAGCTAGAGCCCTACCAGAATCCATTTCTTCGGGCTCCAACCAGTACTGATACCGCTGCTGCCCGACATCAGCGGTGCGCTTTTGAAGTAGCGGCGCCTACTCGCTACGTCATAAGATCGTCGTAGAACCTAAGTAGCATTTTATAGGTTAGCCCGTCCCAGTGAGCTACCCACTACGTTCTGCTAATTCTGTCGCTGTTTGGTCGGGGACTGCTTATTTTTATAATTGGCTACTTGACGGTTTTCGATGAGTATTTTAAAAATTACAAATCATAAGCTTATGTTATGTGATATGATACATCCTAAGATTAATATTTTCTTTTCGTATTTGACCGTGATCCACAAATTGAGATACTTTCATCACAGATTACTTAATCTTTTATTGGTGCTAATTCCTGTAAATACCATCTAATTTTATTTTAAGTTATATCTGTCATTTTCTTATCCGCCGAAAAGGAAAGGGACGGGTAATCGACAAGCATAAAATTTATGGAACACACGTCAATTTTAAGCACATACCCCGAGTGTCGGGTTATCAGTCAATAACCCGACACAGTTAAGTAGACAGCACGTCAAACGGATTGCATACCAGCGACGTACCTTTTTGATTCGCCCGGGTTATTCATGCATTTACTCATTCTTCCTAAAATTAAGAGCTGTGAATCATCCGTCCCTTTCCTTTTCGACGGATATGAAAATGACGGATATAACTTAAAATAAAATTAGGCGGTGTCTGCAGGAATCGGGGCCAATATCTGCTTATCGAGTTTTAAGAGAAACCTACCGCCATCTGGCGATAAAACGTTTAACTGAACTTTTATAGTGTGGGTTGTTAGGTGGATTAGCAACCTCAGCAACGCTGGTAGCTGGCGAGGAGTGGGTATATTCAGGCGTGATGCTATTGTGGGTATATCTAAGATATTTTTCTATGGTTTGGTGTCATTCATAAACAGCCTATATACGTCCCACTGCTGGGCACAAGCCTCCCCTCAATCAACCGGAGAGGGTATGGAGCATACTCCACCACGCTGCTCCACTGCGGGTTGGTGTCATGTCTCCGATTATATTATCTCCCTAGCATTATCCCGTTTTTCACAAGGTTCGCTAACCTAACCTGAAGATTTGACAGGTCCGGTTTTTTACAGAAGCGACTGCCTGTCCGCTTGTAAGGCCTATTGGACTTTTTGAAAGCGGGACAAATGGAGAGGGTATCAAACTCCTTGTTCTAAACTATCTAGCATCGAAAATTCTTCCAGCGCAGCGAACCAAGAACACAGATAAACAAAACAACACGTCGACAATTTGCAACATTGGCATGATGGCATTCTTGATGATAGAATTGCTTACATCCCGTCCAACTGTTAGTTAGGCCAGTGGCGCGTCCAGGGAAAAGTGGCCACAAACTAAGGGGCCTCAAGTTCAGCAATTACCCATATATACATAAACATAACATAAGGATAATTCTCTGCCGTCTTCTCTATTTCCGAATGCATATAACCCGAGTGCTTTCAAGGTCAGAGTGAACAGGCACCTTCTGGGCGAGCTCGCTCCATCTTAGGCCTCGTCAATGCCTTCGGGCAAGTCTGGGGCCAAGAGAAAACCCATCAAAGGTAAAAAAAAGCTCACTCACGACTATGTCCCAATTGGGGGAGTCAGAGTTACAATCGCAAGTGGAACTAAGTACTTACCCATACCTCATCGAGCTTGTGAACCGTATCGCCGTCCATAATGGACGCGTCCATGTTGGTATTTAGCTGTAAGCTCCCCAAATAAAATAAAATAAAATAAATAAATAATGGTCGAGCCAAATTAATAACTCATTGGTGCAAATCCGATACTGGATGTACGCTGTGAGACTGTGGAATTCTCTGCCACCCTCTATTAGACGTGTGCGTTACCCCAGCAAGAAAGTATCTCCTAGAGTTATATGAGTGGAACGTATAGTTGGTGCCTTATCTGCTGTAAATGTGCCCCACATAAAAAATGTGTGCCCCCTGTCGTTTCGAAAAAAAATCGAAAAAACGATTCTTGCTGGGGTAACGTTTTTCTAGCAGGAAAATTCTAAACGAATGATCGGAGAGAGAAAAACTGTGCATGGCCAGATAGCTTATATGTGTGCCAAAATGTGCCCCCAAAAATAAAATCTGTGCCCCTTCAGATTTTCGAGATATTGCATTTCCTGCTGGAGTAACGTTTTGATGAATAGTATATCTCTAAAACCATTGCATGTGCCCCTGTAGAATAAACATACGCGAGTAGCTCTTAATGTGTGCCCCTTTGTGCCCCAATTAGATTTTAGAAAATATTTATAGTTTTCAAGTTATCGCGGTTTTATGAAAACCCGAAAAAACATCGCAGCGCCTAAATGAGACAAGGCATAACTTCGCTGAAAACTGTATTCGGTCTTTCTTGACGCTAATAATAACCATACAAAGTTTCAAAAATGTTCATGCATGCGTTTTTGAATAATCTTGCTAAAAGTAAAAACGATGGTGTCATAACTTTGACGGCAAAATACAAGGAACTGGCACAATCCCAGATGTGTAGGTGTAAACCAAAATCTTGTGCCTTTAGTCAAAAATATATGGTGAAAATATTGAGCTTCAAATGTTACGCATTAAGTAAATATAAACAAAAAACCAAAATATGTAAACAACGGCTGGTTATCCGACCAAATTTGAATGACTACTAAAAAGCGACGGATTCATACTTAACGAGGACCTTCTTTATTGGACGTATTATACCTAAGCTGTTGTCCTTACAGTCGCGTTCAAAAGTTTTGAGGGCTAATTAAAAAATATATTAAATGCACCTTGTGACTATATAAATGAAACAGCTTGTTGATGTGGAAATTATTATTTACATTAGTATAAAAATACAGGTATGTCACAAAACAGTTTGGTCACGATTTTGAGCATGTTAGTCACATGTACATTTTATTTGAAAATGGCTCTTATAAATGTACTTAATCATGTGTAAGGTCATAGAAACAGCTATTAAAATATAATCCAATAAAAACTTTATTTTATTAGTTATTACTTTTCTACTTCAGTGTACTCAGGCACAACACGTGTGAACCGGTTAGTGAGTAAAGTAAAGAAGGTCATCGATATGTATGAATCCGTCGCTTTTTAGTAGTCATTCAAATTTGGTCGGATAACCAGCCGTTGTTTACATATTTTGGTTTTTTGTTTATATTTACTTAATGCGTAACATTTGAAGCTCAATATTTTCACCATATATTTTTGAGTAAAGGCACAAGATTTTGGTTTACACCTACACATCTGGGATTGTGCCAGTTCCTTGTATTTTGCCGTCAAAGTTATGACACCATCGTTTTTACTTTTAGCAAGATTATTCAAAAACGCATGCATGAACATTTTTGAAACTTTGTATGGTTATTATTAGCGTCAAGAAAGACCGAATACAGTTTTCAGCGAAGTTATGCCTTGTCTCATTTAGGCGCTGCGATGTTTTTTCGGGTTTTCATAAAACCGCGATAACTTGAAAACTATAAATATTTTCTAAAATCTAATTGGGGCACAAAGGGGCACACATTAAGAGCTACTCGCGTATGTTTATTCTACAGGGGCACATGCAATGGTTTTAGAGATATACTATTCATCAAAACGTTACTCCAGCAGGAAATGCAATATCTCGAAAATCTGAAGGGGCACAGATTTTATTTTTGGGGGCACATTTTGGCACACATATAAGCTATCTGGCCATGCACAGTTTTTCTCTCTCCGATCATTCGTTTAGAATTTTCCTGCTAGAAAAACGTTACCCCAGCAAGAATCGTTTTTTCGATTTTTTTTCGAAACGACAGGGGGCACACATTTTTTATGTGGGGCACATTTACAGCAGATAAGGCACCAACTATACGTTGTACTCATATAACTCTAGGAGATACTTTCTTGCTGGGGTAACGCACACCTATTAGACAAGCCAAATCCTTGCATATTTTTCAAAATCTTCTTCGTTATTATTATGAACGTCAGTGTGGTTACTCATAAATTATTATTTTGTGTGTACTATTTATTTAAGTAGCTATATATGTTAGGTTATGTATATAGGTTAGGTATATATTATATTTGTAAGTATGTTATATATATTTATTTGCACGTATTTTATTGGTAAAATTGTACTTTATTGGTAATAAGTTGTACTTATAGTTTGTACCCGGAATCTTTCAATTTTTTTTTACATCTTTCCTCAACTTATGGTTGTCTGGAAGAAATCGCTTTAAGCGATAAGGCCGCCATTTGCCATGTACTTAATTAAGAGACTTTTTGTAATTATTTCTTTTTATTTTGGTGCAATAAAGTGTATTTGTATTGTATTGTACTGGGGCAAGCTGGTGTACCACAGGGCCGCATTACTACACAACATAAACTTACGCCAAAAGATTGAAACCACTGGATAAGTCTTAGGATGAATATGACAAACCATCTGTTGGGTTTATACGTAGATTGATCAACCTATCAACCCACGACCTTTATCCACCATCACCATCTAAGCCGTTTCGCCAGATCGAAACCTTACGGCTATGAAATCTAAATAGGATGTTAGTTACATCGTAACGAATACTGAGGGGGATGATTCCGACCATGATTATGAGTTAATATCAAATGAAATTTTCCGATAGGAAAAAAAATGATTTTTTTAAATTATTTTCCGTTCCATACTTTGCGACGGAAAATTTTACTTTATAATCTACTCAGAACCATGGTAATATTACTATTTGACGTTTCTTTGTATTACGCACTTTTGTATGCGTAAATGTCATATTGCAATAGTGTTTTTTTAGATGAATTGTTTCGATGTGGCCTTTTTAACCCCACTGGTCTGTATTTAATCAACTAGTTGGGGTATGATGCAGACTACACCACCCTGTTCTCTGCGGGTTGGTGGAGCTGTTTTTTTGGGGTTTCATTTCATTTTAGAATCAAATACGCCAGTTTTGTAAGTATGATTGCAATGTTCTGCACTGTGTTTGAGGTCTGTTCTTCAAATATGTTTGTGGCGTCGGATTTCCCCTGGGGCGGTTGTTTGATTTCAAACATATATGGGATTTCCCTACCAGGATATGACGTCATGTCACGGTGGTTTTAAGATAAAATATGACTATGTGTTGCGAAGAATCGCAACTCACATTATTCTCACTTCTTTTAGTGTAAGTACTCTTCTGAGTACTAATGAGTGAGTAATGTGAGTATTTATTATACGTAATATGATCCAAAAACACACACCGGACACTTCATACAACATACATACACATACATAAACTCACGCCTATTTCCCACCGGGGTAAGCAGAGACTTCATACAAAACACCTCGTTTTACACAGACACTACACATTGACGTTATCGTACACGCGCATCTGTGTGTGTGTGTGATGTCGGACGCCATACGATCTTCTATCGTGTGGGTCGTGAGGTGGAGTACCAACCTCATCAACCCTGTTGTCAGGGTTACTATTGAGCCGCCAAACGCCCCTGACATGGCTCACCTAACGACTACTTACTTACACGACACACACACACACACACACACACAACGATACGATACCCATACGATTATACCATACGATCCGATTGAAGACTAAAATAAGACCAAGGGGGGTTGAAGTAAACCTAGCTCAGACGCTGGTGGGGAGAGGAGAGTTGCCGTTCTGTATGTATTATTCCTTATTCTATGCCGGAAGTTTTTTTGCCCAAATGTAATAAGAGTACCTACTCTGTGGAGGTATTTTTTTGTTAGGTACCCAAATCATCCAGCAGACGTCTGCGTATACGTCCCCACTGCAGGGGCACGGGCCTTCCCTATGGATGGATAGGGAGATCGGGCCTTAAACCACCACGCGGGCCTAGTGCGGATTGGTGGTTATTAACGACTGCTAATGCAACCGGAACCAACGGCTTAACGTGCCTTCCGAAGCACGGAGGAGCTCGAGATGAAAACTTTTTTTTTGTGGTCACCCATCCTATGACCGGCCTTTGCTAAAGTTGCTTAACTTCAACAATCGCAGACTGAGCGCGTTTTCCGCTGCGCCACCGACCTCCTCAGCCATTACTAAAATTTATTTGAATTAGCTACCCCTAATCCCCCTCGGCGCGAAAATTCATGTCAGCAAAAGAAAATTAAGCCTTCAATTAACCTACATAAGGTCGATTAATTACAATACACTTCACACCTAATCGGCTTAAAGTAAAACGCTCACAAAAATGTACAAAGCACAATGGGGGTCGTTGACCGGTACCTGTCGCATGCCTCTAGTTGTCTCTTGTTAACTTATTATTTTGCGTATTTAGCTGTCCCGTTCTCGCCTGGAGGCATTATTCGTGTATCCTAAACAGTTGATTTATTAGGCGTCTTGTAGACGACATATTGCGGGGCACATTTTATACTGGAATTAGACCGTATGGAAATGTATGGAAGTGTATGGAAATCTATGTTATAAAGTACGGCCAAGTAGTGAATACCCTCCGAGGCGAATCTACTCTACAATAAGTGACAGCAAAGAAAATAGTTAATAAGAAAATAGTAGTCCAGTGGTCAGCAAAAAAAAAGATGAAACATGCTTTTGATTGTTGAGTTTTTTGGCGGGAGTTTACATAGAGTTTTAATGTTGTTTTAGTAAATCTAAGTACAGTCATGAGCAATATCATGTACCCACTTTAGAACCTTGTCGCACTATCATATTTGACATTTAATGAGACTTACGGTTTTATTTGTCAAAAAAGTTAATGTGACATAGTTTCAAAGTGTATACATTATTAAAGAGTAGGTACTTAAATTTACACAAATTCTACCAGGTTAACACATGGCTACTTTGAAATTCATTATCGCGTAGGTATGTTATAAACCTATTCTAATTAAGTTGTGAGATAAAACGTTTGGAAAATATTACCTATGCATAGATATATTTATTTACTTGTAAATTGCGATTATCTCCTTAGCATATCCCGTTTTCACAGGGTCCGCTTACCTAACCTGAAGATTTGAGAGGTCCGGCTTTTTACGAAAGGAAAATCAGACCAATACAGGTTAGGTCCCATACCTCCGAAATTGCGGAAAATATGAACCTAGGATTTATTTAGACTTTCATTTAGAATAGAACCCTAAACAAAAATAAAAAATAATAACGAGTCCTTTATGCAAGTATCTAATATTTTTTGTCAAATATATGTCTGTCGTCTGCAATTGACCTTAAGGTCATATTTCAAATTTCGTAACGAATTACGTCATAGCTATGGGAAACATGGATTTAATTAAAATTATCTCGTTTCATTGTCTCGTGCCATTTTTAGGTTAGCACATTTATTGTGCGGCTTTCTCATAGTTTATCACGGGCTTTTGTTTTCATACTACAGTATCAACGCATCTGTGTTGCGAGTTGGGAAGTGCTATGTTTTGTGATGATTATGGTCATTAATAATGCAACATGAGGTCATGACTACATCCCAATTTGGTAGTCAGGGGTACATCCAACGCAAGACGAACTAAGTACCCACACCTCACAGCTTACCCCGGTGGGAAATAGGCGTGAGTTTATGTATGTATGTTCCCTATCTATGTCCGTCCTTCGGAGGGCACGTTAAGCCGTTGGTCCCGGCTATTAGCCGTAAAAACACCTCCACCAACCCGCAGTGGAGCAGCGTGGTGGAGTATGCTCCATACCCTTTCCGGTTGATTGAGAGGAGGCCTGTGCCCAGCAGTGGGACGTATATAGGCTATTTATGTATGTATGTTATGTTCCCTATAAAAGTAGAATGCTACACCGACAAGAGCTTGGCTCTTAAATGAATGACGATGACCATTAGGTAAAATTACTATGTTCTATGATGTTAAAGCGACATACAGTTATGAACAATATAATGTACCCACTTTAGGACTTTGTCGCACTAACATATTTGACATTTAGTGAGACTTATAGTTCAATTTGACAAAAAAGTTAATGTGACATGGTACCAAAGTGTATACATATTAATGCTCGTGACCGTACATAGTTGTCGCGTGTATATTTAGATTATATCTACATTGTACTAAAGAGGCATTGATTACATGTTATTATAGTGAAGTAAATGGAAGGAGTATGTAGTTGATAAATGGTTTTATTATAAAACTAATAAACTATACTCCTAACTGAGGATAAAAAGAAACGTAGAATGTATTTACCTGCTTTTCGTTTCTTTGCATATACAAATAAAAAAAAAGTAAAAAGTTGTAGTAGTAGTTGTTGTTGTTTGTTGTTGTTGTTGTAGTTGTTGTTGTAGTTGTTGTTGTAGTTGTAGTATAAAGTTGCTTATTAAAGCCGGTTCGATCCCCGGTACCGGACTTGCACCAATGAGCTATTAATTTTTCTCACAAGAATCACTTTGTGATCCCTAGTTTGGTTAGGACATTACAGGCTGATCACCTGATTGTCCAAAAAAGTAAAAAATTCCGTTCGGAAGGCACGTTACGCCGTTGGTCTCGGTTATTACTTACAGATGTAAGTACGTAGTCGTTACATGAGACATGTCAGGGGCCTATGGCGGCTCAGTAATAACCCTGACACCAGGGTTGATGGGGTTGGTAATTCACCTCACAATCCACAAGATAGAAGAAGATTTATCTTAAGTGCAGTTGGCTCGACCATTATAGGCCTGAGATCTGGGACCGGCTCGGTAACAGCCAGAACGGTATCCTGATGACTATCAGTGAAGACTTCGCAAACCCTTTTACATTGGACGTCCCTACATCGGTAAGATCTTACTAACAGCCTCCGTGGTCTAGTGGTTAGAGCTTTAGGCTCACGATCTGGTGGTCCGGGTTCGATTCCCGATGGGGACATTGTCGGAATCACTTTGTGAGATTGTCCTTTGTTTGGTAAGGACTTTTCAGGCTTGAATCACCTGATTGTCCGAAAAAGTAAGATGATTCCGTGCTTCGGAGGGCACGTTAAGCCGTTGGTCCCGGCTATTAGCCGTAAAAACACCTCCACCAACCCGCAGTGGAGCAGCGTGGTGGAGTATGCTCCATACCCCCTCCGGTTGATTGAGGGGAGGCCTGTGCCCAGTAGTGGGACGTATATAGGCAGTTTATGTACCTATTTTATTTCATATTATTGTATAATTTTATTTTATTGTATCTTTTATTTTTGTATATGGGTTTTTTTATGCCTGAAATAAATGATATTATTATTATTATTATAGACGGCGTATCATTTATGACAAACTCGACAACCATTGGTTTAGGCCTGCGTTTACCAACGGGGTTACCACAGCTCTGAGCGTTGCTCTATATAAATTCATATACGTTTTTGCCCGTGCTGGGACGGTTACGGTCCTAGTAAGATACGGTGTAGTGGACACGGACCTTAATAACTAACCTTATATACGATTGTAAGATAGCAATAATTTATAGCGTAATTTAATAAATGTAGTGTGAAAATGATAATGCGTGTGTTTGATAGACCAATCCATTAAAGTGATATATTATTATCATTTTTAATGTTAGACTGTACCGTCATTAGTCTTAGCCAAAAAAGAAGTAATAGTTAGTATTAAACGGTTAACGAACTCTGTAGTTCAGTGCTAGAGCGATGGACTCACGATCCGGAGGTCCCGGGTTTGAATCCCGGTTGTAAATAACACAAAAATCACATTATGTCCTATCTATGATTATTATTATTATGTCCTGACCGTAGTATTTACTCATAGAGGAACATCCATCGTAAGATGAGCTAAGTACCCACACCTCACCGAGTCTTCAGTTAGACCAACGTGATATGTGGTGAGCCGTATTGCCGTCAATAATGTTCGAGCCGACTGTGTTAGTGAAAAGTAAGATTAAAAACTCCTCAACAAGCCAAAACAAATGAACAACTTACCCGATTAGTCATCATCATCATCAGCCCATTAACGTCCCCACTGCTGGTGCACGGGCCTTCCCTATGGATGGATAGGGAGAGATCAGGCCTTAAACCATCACGCGGGCCCAGTGCGGATTGATGGTTATTAACGACTGCTAATGCAGCTGGGACCGACGGCTTAATGTGCCTTCTGAAGCACGGAGGAGCTCGAGATGAATTTTTTTTTTGTGGTCACTAATCCTAAGACCGGCCTTTACGAAAGTTGCTTAACTTCAACAATCGCAGACCGAGCGCGTCTACCGCTGCGACCCGATTAGTACTCAACAATAAACAATAAGTAACTATATTGAAAATTACATTTCCGTCTGTCTGTCAATGCGTCGCTCCACAAAAACGGCATAGCGAATACTGAAACGTTATTTCGGAAAGACTTAGAAATGGAGAGCTGGAAGTGGAAGTCATTACCTGTGACGACCTTGAACGGTGTTCTTGACTTAGAGAAACTGATAACTTGCTTAACCACTTCAGTATAAAACATCATTGGCTGTCGATCTATCTATCATTCAGCAACTGTTCCAACCATGAGAGGTCTTGTGGTAGCTTGTGGGCTTCTGGTCCTCTTGGCTGTTGTATCAGCTAGGGATTTGAGGGAGAAGCGAGATGCGGACTTAGAAACCGCAGCTTCCCATCATGGTGGGAAGTGGGACAAGGGTGGTGGTCACGAGCACCACGGTCACCATCACCACGAACACGGCGATCACCACCACAAGGGACACAAAGGTAACATGAAAAAAAATATTTACAACAGCTGTTAGAAGTCATAATTTAAATTGATATCAATACGCCAGTGTGAACTGTCAAGAACATAATATACAATAATAAAAATAAAAAAATAAATTCATTAATAATTTATAATAAAAATTCAAAAAATATTATTATTAATATTACTCTGGTTGCCAATTGCCATGCAAATAGATAAGTTGCACCGTTTCCTTGTTTAGTGCTATAAAGTATTTGTTTTTTGTAAAGGTCATCACGAGCATCATCACGGGAAACACGGTCACCACCACCACGAAGGGCATAAGGGGCATCACGGCGAGCACGGCGGCCACAAGAAGCATCATCATCATGATGAAGGGCACCATCATCATCACCATCACGGGGAGAAAGGTGACCACGGCCACGGGCATCACGAGCACGGACACTTCCACAAAGGACACGACACGAAAGGACATCACGGCGTTGAGAAGCATGACGAGTTCAAGAAGCATAAACACTTCCATCATCATCACGGGGACAAGGGTCATCATGAGCATCATGGAGGACACCATCACGAGGGTGGCTACAAGAAGGGCGGTCATCATCACAAAGGACACAAGCACGGAGGTCACCATGAGCATCACCATGGCAAGAAGGGTCATCATGAGCACGGAGGTCATCACCATCACCACAAAGGTCATCACGGGGAACACGGTCACCACGAGCACCATCACGGTCACCATGATCACGGCAAGAAGGGCGGTCACGAACACCACAAGAGCTGGCACCACAAGGGTTAAACCAAGACTAACGATGTTTAAGTTGTTATTTGTTGAATTTGTTATGTTGCTAAGTGTTTTTGTTATTTTCATAAAAAAGAATAGGAACGTTTTGAAATGAATAAACGTTTTATTTAAAAAAAACATGGTTGTTTATGTTAAATCTATTTCGTGACAAACTTATACACCCCACTGACTCGAGATCCTTGGGGGAGGCCTATGCCCAACAGTGGGCGTCGTACGGCTGATGATGATGATGAAGAAATATATTTAAAAAAAACCATATGCATTGCACCACGAGATGTAAAGATGGTAGCTTTTTAATTGGCGTTTGAAGTTATTATATATTAACAAATGTATAAAAATCAATAAAAAAAAATATCAATCAATAATATAATAAAAAATTCAACATTACAAAAAAGCTACCCAAAAAAAAAAATTAAGAAATATATATTCATAAATTGCACCACGGTGTAAAGGCTTTTTAATTGGCATTTGTAAGTTATTATATTCAAAAATATATAAAAATTAATATAGTAAAAAAGTTACCAAAAAAAAATAACATAAAATTAAGAAAAATATATTCATAAATTGCTCGGATCGGGAACCGAATAAAGACATCTGATTTGAAGGTCAAGATCTTTCACCGTTACACCACAGAGGTCAATATACCAAATACAATTAAAAAATGAACAAAAACTATTTGAATCGTCAAAGCTACTAGTTTTTTTTATATTTGTACTGATGTCATCACAGAAATTGAGTCATAAGATTTCTACTTTGCAAAACAGTATTTATTGAACAAGTGCAAAAAATATAGTGAAATCTAATGAGGGGCGGCCTCGGTGGTCCAATGGTTGAGCGTTGGACTCACGATCCGGAGTCCTCGGGTTCGAATCCTGGTGGGAACATATCACAATATCATCCTTAGTTTGGTTAGGACACTACAGGCTGATCACCTGATTTTCCGAAAGTAAGACGATCCGTGCTTCGGAAGGCACGGTAAGCCGTCTCGGTTATTATTTACTGATAAAAGTGAGTAATCGTTACATGAGCCATGTCAGGGGCCTTTGGCGGCTCAAAAATAACCCTGATACCAGCGTTGATGAGGTTGATATTCCACATCACAACCCAAAACAACTCAAGTTTCGATCGGAAAGTCCCTCATCTTCTTATTATCGTGTGGGTTGTAAAGTGACTCACCAACCTCATCAACCCTGGTGTCAGGGTTATTATTGAGCCGCCAAAGGCCCCCTGACATGGCTCATGTAACGACTACTTACTTACATCAGTAAGTAAGTAAGGCTTTACTTATCTGTTACACATGTTTAAATCATTAAGTAACTATTATAGGTAATAAAAAAAAAATCTTCTATAAACATTAATGTGTCAGGAAAGTGCTTACTTAAGATATAACTATGCAAACAATTCATAATTTACACCGGGAGAGACTCGGCACCCCCCATTTGTCTGGCCAAGTAGTTACTTTTTGTAGGTAAAAGTAGTAAAAACCTAAAGTAGTATAACTCATGTCAAAAAAATAACAAAAAATAACCTGTTTATGTATTTTACTGAAATAAATAAGTTCATCTACGTACTTAGTTCGTCAAAACTAAATTTTAAACTAAACAACATTAGGTACATTATCTATATAACAAAAACTTCGCCTCTATTCCATCCTTTGTTCCCGGTGTCCGTTATCTTACCACAGGATACTGTCCGCTAATTTATTACCAACAAAAATATCAAGTTTAGTTTTACTCCAAACATTTTGTTGGTAAAATTTTCGTGAGCGGTAAATCATTTAAACCCTGAACATAATTATAGTACTTACGCAAACTAAATGAAATCAGACAGAATAAATTGCCTCCAGAGGAAACTCTTTACGTACTTTTTATTGATAGGGATTCTTGCACGAACTCCGACAACTTGAGGGGAATGCTCCGGCCAGAGACAAGACAAATTACACCGCTGTGACAGCGCCCCATAGAGAAGAAACACGATGAAAATAATCCCGCCATTTTGCACAAAAAAATAAAAATAATACTGCAATCCTTTCACGTAAAAACAAACTGCGCAGCTTACGATTCAAAGCTTTGTCGGTTCAGTTCCATTTGCTGATTCCGCGTACAGCGAAAGCGTCACTTCCAAATGCTTCCAGAATATAACCTAATCCTAAGCCGTTATCGAACAGCCAATAAAATGTGGAAATAAACAAAATGTCATCGCTAAAATGGCGAACATTCTCATTCACATTTCGTCTGTCGCGTTCCAGCGATTACGGTTTGCGCGGGAACGCCGGCTTTCTTTTTTCTCGGCAATTTGGGCGGCATTTTCCGTGGACTTTTTGCGGCCAGTTTTAATCGGTGTTGCCATTTTTAGGCAGAGCTCGCCAACGAGGCCGTTTCATTTGCTTGTTTCTTTTTAGAACGTTTTTTGAGTGTCTGGCATTTCATTTGTACCTGCTGGCGCTTAGGGGAAATGGGGGTTGTCTTTTGTTATTCAACTGTTATGATGTTATGTAAAAACGGTTTTAAAATTGATGTTTTCTTTTCTTTGGTTTACAGATCGGGGTAGAGTTTAAAATGGTGCGATGACGTGGAAGAGATGCTGCTGCAGCAGGCGTCGTCGTCGCCTGGTCCCAGCGGCGCGGCCAGTCCCAAACTCGCCCCGAGTCCTCGGCCCAACCCCAGCCCTAGTCTCAGCGCTAGGCTGACGGGTAGCCCGAGCTTAAGCGATGGGCCCTCGAGTTCTAACAGCCCCAAGTTGGGCGGTAACAGCCCGAAACTGGGAGCCAGTCCCAAGTATGGAAGTCCAAGACTCAGTGGCAGCCCTCGACCTTCGACGGCAGTGGAAGATGAAGCAGCACTCGAAAGGCTACAAGTAGAACTGAAAGAAGGGTGGACGGTGCACACCGGGAGAGATGGCAGGCTGTACTATTGCAAGTAAGTACTTTATTTTAGTATTTACATTTCATTAAGATGGGAAATATCAAAGTTGAGCTGCATAACTCACAAAACGGATTATGGCACTAATGGTTGGATAAGTTTAAATTGAGACGTATTTTGCATCTGCTAAAACAAGATTTCCAATTACAGCGGCGGCTGCAAAGCCAGGAGGAGCTCTTGAAAACTACACTCGGCTATATAGCTGCAATTTAACTCAAATTTATGTTTAGTCGCTCTCAGACGTCATAAGTATAGACGAGAAAGTTGAATTTAGCATTTTAAATAACTTTCGGTAGAAGATGTTTAACGGAGCAGACGATTCTTGTTTTAAAGTAAAGTTGTAAAGTCGCTTGCTCTATCGAAGCGTGGAAAATATTGGAGAAGCTGAAGGTAAAAAGAATATAAGAGTGAAGCCACATAATCCGTGCCATCGCAAAATCTACATGTAAATCTCAGGGACATTCCACACGATGCGATTAACGTCTCATGGCATTCAATACTATGATCTCATAGCATTGGGACGATGCAATGAATCGCCCAAGCCGATACGATCAATCTCTTACCAGTTATGTTTTTGTCACGTCTCACGTCGAAGCTACACATATTACCTATCTTCCTGTATAATGGTATATGTCTCTCGTGTAACAATCGTGTCTCCTCTTATTGTTTTCTTTCTTATTGTCGAGAGTACTCGAATCTCGCACGTGGAAGTTCCGACGAATTTCCCTATGCCTACTTAAAGCTCATGATTAAAAGGCTTATTTTTGTTTGCAAGTAGGTATAATTGCTTCCTTGTTTGCAAAGTATTTTCAATATTAATATGTTTTCTTGACGAGAGAACTGTTTACATAGAATCTATTAAGACCAGCAGACACATGTGTTCAGCTGTGTGTTTTCCCAGGCGTGTTGTAAAAGCCGAAAAAGGGATTGGGTCGATTGTAACATAATGGGCCATTATACGAACGATAGCCTGATGACCAGGATTGACAATGGGTGTTATATCTTCAGACATAGAATAAGGAATAATACTACGTAGAGCACGGCAACTCTCCGCTCCCCACCAGCGTCTGAGGGGCCAGGTGTCAGGGGCCTTTGTGCGGCTCAATAATAACCCTGATTTATTTATTTATTTAGATATCCAACAGCATTAACAATAGTCGTTTTCTTATATAATACATGTACAAAATTTCTTCGCCAATAACAGGATATCATAACATGCAAATTTAAATGAACCGTGTACGCGCACGTGTGTGTGTGTGTGTATGTGTGTAGTGCGATGTAATGTGTGATAATTACTTACGAAAACATTTACTTACGTATTTTATATTATATTGTATTGTATTATACCTATACAAAAGACAATGAAATAAAAAAATAAATACATACATATTAACATAATAGCACAATATATCTAAGTAATTATTATATTATATTATAAATATAATATGGATTTAACTACATGATGGTTATTTATATGCTTCTAATTTATAATTTAGATAACCTCTCGAGTACAAGTTTCTTAAAAGAAGGTTTCGATAAAGCATAAATGTCAAAATCACTAAATGTATTATTATAAACATTAAGTGCTCGTGAAGTAAAATCGTTGCTTCCGTAGTTTGTGCGATTCCGCTGGATATGAAATACTTTATGTAAGGGATGTCGAGGGCTGATACCAGGGTTGATGAGGTTGGTAATCCACTTCACAACCCACACGATAGAAGAATAACACCAGCGTCTGAGCTAGGTTTACCTCACACCCCCTCGGACATAGTTTAGTCTTGTATCGTATGGTGTCAGACGTCACACACACAGATGCACGTGTACGATAACGTCAATGTGTGGTGTCTGTGTAAAACGAGGTTGTTTGTATGAAGTGTCCGGGTGTGCTGTAGATGAAGATGGTTGACTACCTTGTGTCAAAAATGTAGTAAACTAACCCTACATGAAGAATTTAAAAAAGAAATTAATGCAAAAAGAAGCGCAGTAGCTTGCTAGTCTCCAGTTCTTTTACTAAATTACACTTGGTTTTTGGGAAATGTCTTCATCAGTGATGTGCCCAGGAATGTTCCCATTTTAGGGAAATTCCCGGCAGTAAAAAGGCGAAAAGGATATGTGATAAAAAAAATATATAAAAAAATATTAATTAATAAATTAATTATTATTTATTTTATAAAATTTATTTTATTTTTTTTATTTTTATTTTTTCTTTTGTGGAAATAAATATTTTCTTTCTTTCTTTTTTTCTTTATAAGAGCTTTATTACACGAACAAGTTCATAAAGAAACACAGCCAGCGTTCTCACCATTAAAGAGTTACAACGGGAACATTCCCACTTTGGGAATATTCTCGGGAACGGCACATCACTGGTCTTCATGCAAGGGCATCCTATTGGGTACTTTATTATGCCGTTGCTATTATTATTTATTAAAAATAAGTACAGTACTTAATACATTTTTTTACAATTGACGGTGCAACAAAAACCAACTTTGGTTTGTCCGTACACCGACATTCACCATCGTCGCTTCCAATTTGCAATATAATATCATGCTCGAACAAATAGTACAATAAATAAAGAACATGTAGGTAGGAATTTATATACTTGCAAACGAAGTACACAAAAACTAATTCGCTGCATCAGCTTCACCCCGCGCGTCACACGTAACTACCGGACAGCGCGACACACAGGAGGTTTTTGCGGTTTCTCTAATATTTTTCCTGATTTAAGGAATGGTGCTTTAGTTTGTATTTAATGTTAAGTTCAGTGATTTCATTTTTAAGGCTAGTAGGTAAGTCATTAATTAATTTGGGTACTTGATATTTTAGTAATGGCCAATGACTGGTGCCACTATGCTGTTTAATTATTTAAGCTGTGGAATAAAGGTATGAGTGTATTTATAAATAGCTGCGGTAACTACAACTGAGGAAAAAATATTAAAATAACATTTGCAAAAAATGAAAGTTACGATTGTAAAGGTCGAGTTAAATACCATTGCCGACGGGCTTTCTTGCGAAAAGTAGTCTGGTTGAAATAACCGTACTTGCATTATTGAGTCAAATATTACTTGTTATCTATACGTCGTGGCCAGATCTTAGCATTGATCATTTCATGATGTGCTCGATCATTTCATGAAATGATCATATTTCATGAAATAGCCAACTTATATTGACCATATCTTTAAAACGTCAACATTCAATGATATTTCAATCAACGTTTCAATCGACATATTGGCTTTATGAGACACGTATTATAACTAGGTAAGTTTTATGTCTTTTGCCCTGTAGATTAATCCGTTAAATTAAATGCAGGACGATTAATTAGACCACAGGACAAAGGTAGTGTATCCTAAAAGAGACAGTAGGGTAGTTTACAACTAATCAATTCAGTTACTTTTTATTATACATCAAAACACGAAATTACTATGTAATTTGTATGAAAGAGCAACCTGTGACGTCGTAGAAAAACGTGACAAAATGTAATTTTTCTTTATTAAAATTCATAAATAAGTTAAATAGAAAAAAGAAAACGTTTTTTCACACCTTGAGATCTGTCTTTATTTAGTAATCAGAATTTCATAATGTATATTTGACCTAGGAAAGTACCCAATTATTATTATCAGGGAAATGTATTGCTCTATCAGAAGATCCTCCTGGACTTGATCTGCCGTGAATTACCTGGAAGTCTTTGAATAGACTTCGTACACAGGTCTGCCGAACAAAGAGAACCTATGAAGGTGCGGGGATATTTGGAATCAAGTAGGGCTAACATGCGCAATATGATAATATTAGATTTGTCACGGTCATTTTATCGATTCTGACGATATAATTATGTCGTTTTGTTGATTAGTGCTAATATGTGTACCCAAATAAGTCACCTATCCATGACCCATGTACGAAGTATATCTAAAGACTTCCATATAATTCATGGCAGATCAACTCCAGGGAGATCTTCTGATAGAATAATACATTTCCCTGATCTTCTTCTATCGTGTGGGTTGTCAAAATACGAATAAAATCACGTGCCACGCATGTTAGGGGAAAAAACAAACTTATCGATTTCGACAAAATTTATTGAATCCATCGATAATTTTATCACATTGCGCATGGAGAGCTCTAGACGATAGATCATTTGATGTCGTTCCCAAACAACTGCACACTTCAATATATTACGAAAACTAAGGACAATGCAACATTGGTAACAAAGGTTTGCACCATATAATTTTAAGAATCGCCCGCTCATACGTAGGTATGATGCGCCTCACTTGTGGCGAATTACCTATTCTACCGGTCCTTTCGTCTATGTATGTATTTGACGTACTTATATAATTTATTTATTCAATAGTGTAATTAATTAGTAGTATACTTCTGAAATAAAAACTGTTACAATAGCGGAATATTGCATTGAGACAAACCTGCAAGGTTTAGCAATGCGATTCAATTGTATCATTATGTAAAATGTTATCAACAATAAAAAAAAAAAGATTTTAAGAAGGACTCTACTGTCACTTTGCTGTAGGATGCATATTTAAGTTCTTAGTGACACGTAATAAGACTTCATATTTTTAAGTCCTTCACTGGTCAATAGTGACACCGCTTTTATTTATCTATGACGACATTGATTTAATGGAACCCGCAGCCATCTGCGAGGCACAATGGAGGCAACAAACTGCGTCGGAACACTCCGCTCGTGACGTCACATTTTCCCGCCATTGTCCGCGGCAGGGTTGCCATTTGTGAGAAACTTACGCTGCAAGTTTATTCTATTTTATTTTCAAAGAAGTGTGTGTGGGTGTAATGTGTTTTTTTTTTAATTGAAACTGTAACCTTTAAGTGAATGTTTCTGCACACCTTAACTATCATATTAAAGTTTCCAGGTTTGAGTCCCGATCGGGTTAATTTATTTCGATATGAAAGTGGCTTGTCGTTCTGCTTAGTATACTGGGTGTTAGTGACATCGTAACGAAAACTTTGAAGGATGATTCAGGGCATGATTCTGAGTTGATATCAAGTGGAATTTACCGTCGCAAAAGTATGGAATGGAAAATAATTTAAAAAAACACATTAATTTTCATGAATTTTCCGACAGGAAATTCCACTTGATATCAACTCAGAATCATGGTCTGAATCATCTCCCTCAGTATTCGTTACGATGTCACTAGCACTATATTACTATTCAATTAACTAACAGTAAAGTTTAATAGACTACTTGGAAGCACTTTCACTAATAGCTCCGTTTATTACTTGACCATTTCTCTCGACTTTTTGAAAACTTTACACGGTGAACTTCCAAACAAAGAAAACTGTGGAGGCAAATCCGAACCAAATGACTATACTTGTTTACTTAAGTGTAAAACATTTTATAATATCAAAAAGTTTCAATAATAAGAACCGTTCTTAAAATGTTTCCTGTCTTATTAGATTTTCCCACTTTATATTCATTAAGCATTCCTTCCAATTACAAACAAAAAATAATATTTGCATTATAAATAAAATCACGACCAGTTTTATTCCACAAGTTAAAAGTTTCTAATAAAAATTACGTCACAACTTCTAAATCAATTTACATTTAAATTAAACTGGTAAAATTTTATTCCTCAACTTCCCCATTTGCGAACAATATTAATTAGTCTGGCAACCCTGTCAACATGGCGGCTTGTCATTCGTTCCCGCGTTCATTAGACGCAACCGACGAGACAATACGCCCGGATGTAAATTATCCATGGACACACCTTCATTGCTAAATAATTGCCTGGATCACATTTACTACGATATTTTTATGCTGTTTGACAGTTATATTACGTTCATATAGACTGAAAAGTAAATGGCATGTGCTAATCACGCCAGAATCATCTTGTCCGACTTAAAAAAGAAGAAGGTTCTGTGTTACACTATATGTGACTTTATAGACAAGCTCTATCAACCCAGAGTGGAGCAGCGTGGTGGAGAATATGGAGTGTTCTAGTTTCTAGTGAGCATTTTGAGCTTTTTGCCGACCCGAGCTATTTTTTCCTAACCGACTTCAAAAAGAAGCAAGTTATCAATTTGATTCGTATGTGTATAATATTGTTAAAATTGCACAGTATTCGTACAATATTATAAAAAGCTCTTCTTGGTCTTCCTCTCTTTCCTTGTTGTGCGTGCGTCTTGTAAAAAGTACAAAATTACAAGTTTTGGGCCGATACTATTTAGTTTGCCATCGACACGATAAGAAGAAGACAAAATTACTTAAATGTACTAAAACGAAGTTAAAACTAAATTGCAAATGCTTACAATCCTTCTGCATTCATTAAGATATACTACATAGGCAGTTCTGACGTTCACGAATGAGTGCGGTATCGATCTACTTAACCAGCGGTTGTCGGTACTTGATGCGATGGGAGAAGAGATAGCATTGATCAGCTCACAAGTAGATTGGTTGACACGACATGTCGATCGGCTGTGGAAGCTTTTGCAGAATATTTTGCTGTTCTGCCATAGGTCTCTGACCGCCTATCGTGCTGTAAAATCCCGACTCGGTCTCGCAAATTCTAGATAACACTTCACTTTTATCGATGTATAAAGTGAAGGTAAAGTTCTAGAATTTGTAAGAGAATATCCTACTAAAAACATTCTGTAAAAAACTAGCCAAGTCTCGATGGTGCTGTTTGTTTATCTCTAAAAAGTAATGAAAAGGGGATGGAAGTGTTTGCTTCGCACTCGACTTGGCGGGGACACTGCCGTGCCCCCCGATTTAAATCTTGTCACTTACAGAATACGTTGCAGAATAGGTACTGTTTTGTTCTTGTTTTCATACATACATACATAAATTCACGCCCGTAATCCCAAATGGGGTGGGCAGAGCCACAAGTAATCAAAGACAACTTGCAGCCACTGTTGATACGAAGTCCTAAGATGGATATGATGAACCTTATGGTGATAAGGGATCAGCCTATCGCCCATAACATTAGTCCATCATGTTAGAAGACGCAATCCCTCTGTCGGTTTTTACGACATGCCCGGGAAGACAAGCAGCTGAACGTGTTCTATGTTTTTTATTTGCTCCCAGAACAGCATAGAAGCAGCATTCTTGTTTTCATCAATCTACTGATGTTAAAGATTGATTTGAAATCCGTCTTTGCGATAGCTTCAAGGAGCAGTACGCGTTAGATCTGTCAAAGTACAGAAGTCAGTGTTGTGACGGTATCGGTCGTGTTTGGGCCGATTGATTCTGTTCTATCTAACAGGACCTATGGAACTTTTGTAATAGAATAGAATAGAATATATTTTCTATAAATTTATCTTGTAGCTTATAATTTTCAGTTTTATGAGTACTTCCAAATGTGATTCCATCCATATGTGATCTATCGATCCGTCTTCGAATCGCTAGACTCGTTTCCTTCTTCATTTTGCGAACTGCTAAAGAATGAAATTCTCTTCCAGCGTCATTGTTCCCCGATACATATATTATTTGGGGATTTTCAAGGCAAGAGTGAATAGGTACTATTTGAGTTTGTGTGCTCCACCTTAGACCACATCGCTGCTTTAGACCAGGCGGGATCGTGGTAAAACGCACTCAAATCTTTTAAGGTATAAAACACCTTAGTCTTAAAGTCAACAAGGCTGAGCCAATATCTGTAAAATGTGACGTTTTGTAAATCGGCTTGCTTTTCAAACGGGGAGAAAATAATATCGAATAAATGAATTTAAATTTAAAAGGAAATAATATATAAAAACCTATCTATTTGCGTGCTACACTGCAGTCTGTATACATAACGAAAACTTTGAGGGATGATTCACACTATGATTTCGAGTTGATATCAAGTGGAATTATCCGTTGCAAAAGTAAATATGGGACTCAAAACATTTAAAATACACATTAAACATTTCGTGAATTTTCCGACGGAAAATTCCACTAGAACTCAGAATCATGAACTGAATCATCCCCCTCAGTATTCGTTACGCACTTTGTTGGTTAGGTTGTCTGGAAGAGATCGCTTTTATCGATCGTGATAGGGTCGCGTTTGTCTACTTTTAAATTTTCCTTGTACCTGTTTGTGAGTGCAGTAAAGTTTTTATTCATTCATTCCAACGGTTCTGACGTCAGGATGGCCGGTGTATGAGACATAGCATTTAGCGGTCAAAGGTTTTAAATACAAATATTTATTGTCTTAGAACATTTCAGTAGAAGCGGGCTCTGTGAAAAACTTGACAATGCTAGGGAGATGATGACGATAAGTACATTTCAGTACAAAATTTGTACAATCCTTCTGCATATATTTTTTTAAGTAAGATATTTGATACTACATAGGCGGTGCTGACGATAACCAAGCACAACCATCCACGGAAATCCCTGACAATAGCAACTCCAAGAGTATAATATGCTAACATTAATCACTTACTGTAGCTCATTGCAAAGATTGCGAAGTATATTAAAGCTCGGAACAACGTTTCATTATCTCGGCGTAACTAAACCCTCGGTTATACAACAGACTTTGTTTAACCATTGAAAGTGATATCCTCAGAGAGGTAAAGAATTACTAGAAGCGACCATTCATAACATTACATAAACAACCTGTACACGTCCCACTGCTGGGCACAGGCCTCCCCTCAATCAACCGGAGGGGGTATGGAGCATACTCCACCACGCTACTCCACTGCGGGTTGGTGGAGGTGTTTGGGCTAGTAGCCCGGGACCAACGGCTTAGCCATGCCTTCCGAAGCACGGAATCATATTTTTTCGGACAATCAGGTGATTCAAGCCTGCAATGTCCTTACCAAATAAAGAACAGTCTCACAAAGTGATTTCGACAATGTCCTCATCGGGAATCGAACCTGGACCTCCAGATCGTGAGGCCAACGCTCTAACCACTAGATCATTTCTTCGGGGTCTTATTTTGAAAACCCTCGCCTTTAAAACGCGTGCGAAAATATGTACCTTTTTCATCTTGCATGGGATTAACTGTCTAGGAACTATTTGGCAGCCAAATTCCTAAATTGTATAAACCTATATTTTGTTTTTTTAGAGAACGTCTAGGGCCCTGTGCTGAGGTTTTTCTTGCAGTTTCTTTTATATGATACGTTAGTTAGCGACGGTATATGTATAATACAATTCGTATTCGGCTGGCAAAGGAAGACCGAGAAGGACTTACGATGACCAAATTGGAGATGTCCTTAGAAAAGGTTTAATACGATCTACTCTGAACCGGCGGCGTGCGTGTATGAAGCGATTGATGAATGTGGAGGAAGCAAGAGAAGTGTGTCAGGATCGAAGCAAATGGAATTCTATAGTCTCTGCTTACCCCGGTGGGAAATAGGCGCGAGTTTATGTATGTATATATGTATAATTCGTATTTACTGATGTTGATTTTATATCAACGTCGTTACAACATGTGGGGCGGAAATTAATATAAGTCTTGTGGTTTTGCGCGAAATCTCTGCATTATACGTAGATATGTTTAAGTAAAGTTACAAATCGTTATAGCTCTGTTCTGAGAACGCGTGACTTAGGTAGGTACATCGCAGTGTCCCGGGTTCGAATTCCGGTGGGGACATATCACAAAATGCGATCCCTAATTAGCTTAGGACATTACAGGTGATTACCCGATTGTCCAAAATTAAGACGATCCTATGATTATTCAGGAGTAGGAGAAGTATAAATAAAGACCCCATTCTGTTGCTTTATAGCGAAAACCTCGACACTAAAGACTCGAAACGCACACGATAGTTTCAAACTTCCGAGACTTTAATTCTCACTAGTTCTATTGAAACTGAGATGTATACCTGAATGTATACCTGAATAACGTAAAGAATACTGAGGATCGCATCGTTACCACTAACACCCTGAATCCCGTCGGAAAATTCATGAATTTATTTGTTTTTTTTTTTTCATTATTTTCATTTCCATATTTTTGCGACAGGAAATTCCACTTGATATCAACTCAGAATCATGTTCTGAATCATTCCCCTTAGTATTTGTGACGGTGTCACTAACACCCATACCTACTTGTATGGCTACCTGTATGTACTTGTACGGGGTGTTAGTGACATCGTAACGAATACTGAGAGGGATGATTCAGCTCATTAGTATGAGTTAATATCAACGAAGGAAAATTCCACTTGATATTTACTCAGAATCATGGTCTGAATCATCCCCCACAGTATTCGTTACGATGTCACTAACACCCTGCATATTTCAAAAGGTTCAAAACACTGTTTATGTTGCTGTCAAACCCCCATATACGAAGTTCTCTCAATTATCACATCCACGGCATTCAATGGCCCCTGGCTCGTTTGTATGAGTAGTGACAAGTTGTACAATAGATGAGCGGTTACAACATCTTCTCATTTCACTATCATTCTGCCGTCGACCCACATCTGTCGGAACGTGGGTCCGTTGTCTAATGCGATACGATACACTAATATTAACGGCCTCGGTGTCCCAGTGGTTAAGCGTTGGGCTCACGGGTTCGAAGCCCAGTGGGGGCATGTCACAAAAATCACTTTGTGATCCCTATTTTGGTTAGGACATTACAGGGTGATCACTTGATTGACCGAAAGGAAGGTGATCCGTGCTTCGGAAGGCACGTAAAGCGTTGGTCCCGGTTACTACTTCCTGATGTAAGCATGTAGTCGTTACACGAGGCACGTCAGGGGTCTTTGACGGCTCAATAATAACCCTGACACCAGGGTTTATGAGGTTGGTATTCCACCTCACAACCCACACGATAAGAAAAATACACTAATATTGTTATATCGTGTAGGTTGTGAGGTTGATGACCACCTCTGGTGTCAGATCTTAACCCGCCAACGACCCCAGCTCGTTCGTTCGATTCGTACTAGCGGCTCAACTTGCTTTCCGAAGCACGGAATCATCCCACATTTCGGACAATGAGACACTTTCCAGGCTACGTTCCCAAAAAAACATTAGATGGTGTTGTACAATACAAGACATATGCATATTTTATCTTCGTTCTTGAGTATAAATGACCATTTTTGTTACGAATTGTAGCGTTGACAGCGACTCCCCGAACGGCGATTGCTTGAAATCACGTCAACAGTAAAACATTAAAACAGTTTTTACCATAACTGTACAATAACATCAAAACTCGCTCGACGTAGAGGGAAAATAAGGCCACTCGCCGTAAAGAGACTCGCCGTAGCGAGGGTCGCCGTTCGGAAAGTCGCTGTCAACGCTACAATTCCTTGTTGAAATTACTCCCAGGCACAACGTATCTTTCACCCATTATTATTAAAGGGAAGCTGCATATTATATAGAATTAATAATTGTATATTACTACCCCAATTGGGATATAGTCGGCAGCTTATGTTTTGTCATGTGTGTCCTAGTATAGCCGAAACAGAAAACCTTATCGAAATTAGTAAAAAAATGATAAAAATAACGTACGACAATGGAAACAAACTCTAGCGTACAGCTTTGTGCTATCAACTAGTTTTGATTTATGACTAGTGAGTGCCGTGTGCACTGCGCCATAGATATACTGATTACCATACTTAGTAGAAACACGAGTTTTGCGGTAAATTATAAATTATATTAAAAATGGCTGCAAATAGTTTATTATTTGTAGTTCTGCCCACCCCTTCTCGTCCATATTTCCGGGCGTGAGTTTATGTATATATGTATGTATAAATTATATTTATTACTTTGGATCCATGGTAGCCCACTTGGTAGAAGGGTTGCATCTCACTTTGAGGTCGCAGGTTCGAATCTAGCACAGGCCTAAACCGAATTTGATTTCGAACTTTCGAACTGTTTGTTTGGATCATAAATGATTATCACTTGCTCAGCGACATCGTGAGGAAACCCACATACCCGAGAAATGCATTGGTGGGTTTTCTCTTCGGGTTGGAAGGGTAGACAGGCAGTCGCTTCTGTAAAAACATGACTTGTATAATCTTCAGGTTAGGTAAACGGACCCTGTGAAAACGGGATAACGCTAGCGAGATGATGATGTAACTAATATGATGTATCTTAAAATATATCTTGACCGTTTAAATAAAGAGAATGTTTGAATTCTGTTCAAACAAATTCTATTAAAAGCACAACCCAACCTTTTAAACACTTAATGCAACTTATCCGACAAGTAGGTACAGTTCCAAAAAGCTTCTTCAAAAAATATCAAAGAAAAAAATAATCTTCCACGCTTTAACATTTTTTATCTAAACCCCTCGAAACATCAAGAGTCAGGGACGATGGCATCCTGTCGAACTTGAGGAACAAAGGCTCTAAATTATTCATCGGTTCAGGTTTACCATAGAATAAATATTCTTCTTCTATCGTGTGGGTTGTGAGGTGGATTACCAACCTCAGCAACCCTGGTGTCAGGGTTATTATTGAGCCGCCATAGGCCGCTGACATGGCTCATGTAACGATTACTGACTTACATCAGTAAGTAGTAACCGGGACCAACGGCTTAACGTGCCTTCCGAAGCACGGATCATCTTACTTTCGTACAATAAGGTGATCAGCCTGTAATGTCCTGACCAAACTAGGGATCACAAAGTAATTTTGTGATATGTCCCCACCGAGAATCGAACCCGTCTCAGGATTGTCAGCCCAACGCTTAACCGCTGGACCACAGAGGTCGTTAGAATAAATATTAATGCTTCGTACAGAAGGGACATGATCTGTCCCCCGCCGATACGAGGTTGGATTACCTCCCCCGCTCATATTAGTCTATTTAAACAGATAGAGTAAGACAGGACGTACGCGTCTGTCTCCCTCGCTCGGGGTTAATCGGCGCACACTGCAACTGTATAGTGTTTGATTTCTGTATGGAGTGTCCGCGCTGTGCTTGAAGAACAAAGACTAAATTATTCATCGTACCAGCCTTACACTTTGATGTTAAGTTGCTGACAGCGACACAATATCGGTGTCGATATGTATACGCTATACCGTAATACTTATGCGGATGATCAGTGGCAGCCCTAGCAATGTATTTAGGTGGGGCGAGACCTCATAACGTGACGGGAGGAGCTCGGTGGCGTAGTGGTAAACGCGCTCGGTCTGCGATTGTTGAAGTTAAGCAACTTTCGCAAAGGCCGGTCATAGGATGGGTGACCACAAAAAAAAAGTTTTCATCTCGAGCTCCTCCGTGCTTCGGAAGGCACGTTAAGCCGTTGGTCCCGGCTGCATTAGCAGTCGTTAATAACCATCAATCCGCACTGGGCCCGCGTGATGGTTTAAGGCCCGATCTCCCTATCCATCCATAGGGAAGGCCCGTGCCCCAGCAGTGGGGACGTTAATGGGCTGATGATGATGATGAGACCTCACAATACAGTTTTTTCGATTAGTTTACGGCCACCGAAATATACTTAGTTGGGTGAATATCAAAATGTCAAGTTTGGTGGCGAACTTTCATAATATTTTTTCGTGAAAAATTGCGTTCCGACATGAAAAAAGATAGTTCTATCTACGAGGTAACTTGTTCTTACGTGCCACCCATTAAATGTATGAGTTTTATGTGGTCGCTAAGAGGTCTCATTTACAGGGCAGGTGTGCTCAATCGAGTCACTCCCCTGTAGATCAGACTTGGCTGATTTTAACACCAAAATGGCACCCAGTACGATAGCACCGTTCGTATCGCCCTAGGGCCGCCATTGGGGGTGATTCAGTTCATGATTCTGAGTTGATCAAGTGAAACTTTGAGCGCTAAATGCTATGTCTCATACACTGGCCATCCTGCCGTCAGAACCGCCGGAATGAATGAATGAATGAATAAAAACTTTACTGCACACACAAACACAGAACTGATACAAGGAAAAATTAAAAATAGGCAAAGGCGGCCTTATCACAATCGATAAAAGCGGTCTCTTCCAGACAACCTTTTCGAGAGGTTACATATATACATACAGGGTGTTAGTGACACTTTAAATACTGAGGGGGATGATTCAGTTCATGGTTCTGAGTGGATCAAGTGGAACTGAATGTGAAAGATATTTTTGAATTTGATATTGTGTGAGAGTGTGTCTGTGTGTGTGTGTGTGGTGTAGGTATATGGAATATAAGTACCTTGAAACTTGGGTCCGTAACAGGAATGGTTCCAACTGGCCATGTTTCAGTTTCGTGTTACGAACATTTCAAACTACAGTTTAAGCACTGAAAATGCTGGAATTCGGAGGGCCGCGAAGTTAGCGATTGTTTGAGCGTAAGCGGAGTTGTTTTGGTTTTATTTTATAGAATGTTTTTTTTAACCTGTCTCTCTTTCTTTATTTAAGAGCTGCGCTCTTGTTGGTGGAGTAATCGCCTTGTAGGTTTGTAGGTAAATCGTAATGTTAATTCCGTTCCGCAGTACACCGACCAATTTTACCTTTTTTTTAATTTTACTTTTTATTTTTATTTTTTTTATTTTAAAGAAGCTGCAAGAAAAACCTAGGCTGATGGCCCGTAACGTTCTATAAAAAAACATAAAATATTGTTATACTTACCTACAATTTAGTAATTTTGGTAATGCGTTTAGGAGGTATGTGACCTAACCTGTATTGTGCTGGTTTTCCCTTCGCGGGTTAGAAGGTCAGACAGGCAGTCGCTTCTGTCAAATATCGGACCTGTCAAATCATCAAGTTAGGTAAGCGGACCCTGTGAGAAACGGGATAATTCAAAATTCAAAAATATTTATTTTTCAAAATTGGCTTACAAAGTTAGCGCTTTTTGAACGTCAAACAAAATTAAATTACATATTATGTAACTAGCTATAAAACTACTAATGCTAGGGAGATGATGATTCAAATCTTCTAAATAATCACTATAACTTTATGATAACCCTTTTTACAAAGTCGACTTTCTTACAGTCGCTTACTCACTGGCTACACTGTAACTTAGTTAAATATTAAGTTGTTATGACGATCACGTCGTTGTTTGTTTCCAGATAATAATTAGTTTAATTAAATATAAACAAGAAAACTTTAACGCTTTATAAAATTATCTTCGTTCTAGATAAAGTTATAAAGCTTAGAGCTTTGTACTAGACGTAGTTAGTAGCTTTTACTAACTTTTAATGTAAAAAGTAAGTTGTTGATTATTCAAAAGTAACAACATTGCATCACGCCTAAATTCCCGAAGGGGTAGGCAGGGGTGTACATTATATACCACTCCCCACCAGCCATGTTTTATACCCTAGTAATAGGAAGCGAGCCTATGGGGGCTTCAAAAACAAACATTAGTTTTATTGTATTTTTTTGTCATTTATAGCCTTACAACACAAAGACTAAAAAACCAGGTTTAAAATATAGTCCGAGCCATGAGAGAAGTCTCGTGGCCGCGGCGCTAGTAGGTGTCTACGTAGATTCTGCATAGCGTCGCTACATAGTATAAAACAAAGTCGCTTTTTCTGTCCCTAAATCCCTATGTACGCTTAAATCTTTAAAACTACGCATCGGATTTTGATGTGGTTTTTTTAATAGATAGAGTGATTCAAGAGGAAGGTTTATATATATAATAACATCCATTAAATAGTGGAGAAATACTGTTATTTTTGAGATTTTTAATGTGATGTCGTAAATCATTTCATTTTTTCTTCAGCATTGCACCCGAGCGAAGCCGTAGGGTCGCTAGTTTACTTTAAATGAGTAACTTACCTCCAAATTGTTATAACAAAGTAACATAACATAAACTAACTTACTAACACAAATTACTATTATTAAAAAATTAAAATTAAAAAAAAAAAATTAATTACATATATATTATATTATTTTTTATTAATTTTAAATTAATTAATTAATTTTTAAATTATTATTATTACTAACATAAATTAACTTTATAGTATCTATGTGTTCTCGCAAATAAATTGATTTGATTTGATTTGACTCACGAACGCATTCCTTTAAAATATTTAAAAGTAAAAAATTAAAGCCTTGAATTTATCAAAGGATACGTCCAATCCTCCTTAAACCGTCGTTCAATGGTAAGCATCTTATAAAAGGTCCCTGCCCACTAAGTCGGTAATCCTGAGCTCCACAATATGACTGGAATATTGATAGATTACAGAGCCGATCTCTGGGAGGATTACAAGTTTATCTTCCTATAGATCTAGGTAGCTAAGTATCCTTTAATAAATTTAATAATAATATAACATCACGTCTGTATCCCAGAAGGGGTGGACAGAGGTGTATAATATACCCACTCCTCGCCAGCTTTGTTTAAGTCCCATGTAATAGGGGTCGAGCAACACGCGAACAAGATGGTCGGATGTGATAAAAAAGGACCTGTGCATGTGCAATGTCTCCGAGAACGACCGATAGAGCGAAGTGGAAGAGAAGAAGAGAGAGAGAGAGTAATAGGGGGCGAGCCTATTGCCATTTAACTGTGTTCCAAACATGAATTCAAACTCATTAAGTCGAATACAGGGATTCAAACCCGTGACATCACGGTGTAAGTATCCCTTATTCATGAATACGTGTTGTATTCAGATTAAACAACTAATCGGCGTAGTTTTTTAATCATTTCACTAAACTTAATCTAGTTTTATGATTATAAAACTGAACGTTATGATCGTTATCCGACTACAATCATCTTACTGCGAGTGTACTGTCCGTCTTAGTACCCGTGGCCCCGATTCCTGCAGACACCTCAAAATTTTATTTTAAGTTATACCTATCACTTTCTTATCCGTCGAAAACGAAAGGGACGGATGATTGACAACTGTTAATTTTAAAGTGGATGAATAACCCGGGCGAATGAAATAGGCATCTAGCTCATATGGAATGGAACTCGACGTAAGCTGTCAACTTAATTTTGTCGGGTTATTGAACAACATGCAATTTTAGAAGGGTTTTTTAAATTTCTGCCTAAAATTGACGTGTGTTCCATAAATTTTATGCCTGTCGATTACAGGTATAACTTAAAATAAAATTGGATGGTGTGTACAGAAATCAGCAGTAGTTTATAGGATTAACGCGTGCGCATTTTATACAATCAATCATTAGGTCAATCATTAATTTTATATTTGTCAGAAAATAAATTTAAAGCTTATGTGAAGCGTACTTTATGTAAAAAAGCTTATTATAAGTTTAATGATTACCTAAATGATAAAAATGTCTGGTATTAAATGTGTTCCTCTAATTTTTAAATAACTTGTAATGTAAACTCATTGATTTAAAAGATGTGTTGCTGTTGCAGTTTCTTGTCATTTCTTCTCCTCAGCCATAACACCTTGCGAAATGACGTAAATTCAAAAATGTTACATTGACCTTCTACAAGTTTATCCATGATAATTACGTTGAATAAATGATTCTGATTTTTTAGGTAAGTACTTAGAACTCAAAAACATATACATTAGTTGTTTCTGCAGTTGCGTAAGTTTGGAGATAAACAAGTGAAATCATATCGATCAATACAGTTCATTACACAGACCGACGCAAGTTAGTAAGATACATAGAAACTATAAACTTTTGTAAGTTGGACTGACAGTTTGTACTCGACATCAGAAGACGAGCATTAGAGACTTTCCATACAGCGCGAGTCGATGTCGATGTCGCATTTCGTGTTAATTAAGACGACAATTACGACCATAATCGATGTCTGCATATATTCAAAATGAATTTAATTTAATTAAAAAAAATGTCATTTAACAAGTTTATCTATTATAATTACGTTTAAATAATTGATTCGGATTTCTGTTTTCCGACCTCACCAACGCTGGTGTCAGGGTTGTTAGTGAGCCGCCAAATGCCCCTGTCATGTAACGACTCCGTATTTATTTAAGTACTTAAATAGTAGCCTAGAATAATGTACATGGTATTGATCTGAAATATTAGGGTAAAGTTTATATGGTTCATTGGAGCATATCAAGCAAAGAGTTCGTTTGACTATTTATTGGAGAGGCGCTAATTACTTTATTCTATAGAGACGTTTTGACGTTTCGTAAATTGTATTAAGTACATATCCTTCCTCTTCTTCTAGGTAGTGATAGGAGGCGAAATGACTAACGAAAAGTTTTAAAATATAATCTTTAAACTAGCTTTTATTTCTAGATTACCATTTTATAATTTATCTTCAACCTAGTCATATAACCGATTACATCGATATCGTACGTATCGTGTCGCGTGGTAGGGAAGGTCACCAAGACAGGCGTCGGTTTGTTCTGAACATCAGAAGACAAGTGTTAGATAACTTGTCGGAAGGAAGTGGCGACTATAAAGTTATCACTTCTAAGTTCTGACTGTTCTAAGTAGGGCAAACTTATTGGTTGTCATTGGGCAACGTGTTGTACTTAAGGAACTGATAAGTGTATTGTTTGCAGCGAATACTTACATATCAGTAAAACCAGCCTAATAAAGATTAGGTCACATACCTCCGAAAATTCATTTCTCGGGAATGTGGGTTTCCTCACGATGTTTTTCTGTTTTCCTTCACCGCTGAGCACGTGATAATCCAAACATGAATACAAAAACAAGTTCGACAATCATTGGTTTAGGCCCGTGCTGGATTCGAACCTGCGACCTCAAAGTGAAAAGTAAGCATTATACCAACTGGGCTACCACAGCTTCAAAGGATTGTAAGAGAATACTCTATTAAATTGCACAATATCTTAACAAAAGAGAACCTGTTTAAAGAAAAATACGAATCATTATTTTTTTCTTTCTCTTAATATTTTAGTTAAGAGTTCCCTTCCTTGATTGTTCTTTAAACGATGTCTCGAATTAATCAACCCTTTATACGAGGTTATGCTTCAACAACAGGGTTTTCCGGAAAATGAATTTATCTTTTTATCTTTTATATCCTTAAAAGAAAAACAGCTAATGTCGGCGACTCATCTCGGTAAGGTAAGCTTTTTTTGACGTGACTTATGTAGATTTGCCGCACATGGCATTAACTACTTGGCCGGAGGTAAGGTTAAAGTACCTATCACTGACGTACTATAAACAAATAGACACAGTAGCTACGGAACTTAAAAAAAAAGTGCCCGAGCCGTGATACATGCGTATACAATAAACTAAGTAGATAGTACAGTCATGAGCAATATAATGTGCCCATTTTAGGACTCTGTCGCACTCGCACATATTTGACATTTAGTGAGACTTACAGTTCAATTTGTCAAAAAAGTTAATGTGACATGGTACCAAGGTGTATAATTCAAATTCAAAATTCAAAATTCAAATATATCTTTATTCAGTAGGTAACATAGTTACACTTTGAATCGTCAATTTTACATAACGAACGTCTCATCCGCCTAAAACTACTATAATTAATGCTCGTGACCGCACAAGTTCGTTCCCTCAAATTAAGGTATTATGGCTGTTAAAATAAAATGCAATATTGAATGTACAGTGTCATTACACACCGTAGTTATAAGATGCGCCGCAGACATTTTTGTAGAAATTGGTAGAAAATGGAATGGAATTGAAAATAGTAAAAAACCACTAAAATTTTCATGAATTTTCCGACAGGAAATTCCACTTGATATCAACACAGAATTATGGCCTTAATCAATCCCCTCAGTATTCATTACGATGTCGCATTTCATTTAATTTCCTCGCTGCAGCGGCTATAGTCAACCTACTGCAACCTAAGCAATTATTACGACGCTTTGTTTACATAAGTAGTCCCTGTGGTTACTCTGGCTTCCTGAATTAACGTAGAAGGGTGGATAAGTAACGTTTATTGGGATTTTTGACTAATTAATTCGCCTCATCTTACCTGCTGAGATAAAGTCGTTAAAGGATTTAATATTTCACCCCCGGTTCAAGCGATAAGCTGAAGCTTACATACATAAAGTAAAGTAAAGTAAAGTTTATTATTAGAAGTTTACATATATACATAAACTGAAGCTTACTTTATGTAAAAAGCATATTATAAGATTAATGATTGCCTAAATGATAAAAATGCCTGGTATTAAATGTGTTCCTCTAGTTATTTAAAAACTTGTCCTGTAAACCTACATTGTTTTAAAAAATCTCCTGCTGTTGCAGTTTCTTGTCGTTTCTTCTCCTCAGCTATAACTCCTTGCGAAATGACGGATTTATCCATGATAATTACGTTGAATAAATGATTCTGATTTCTGAATCGTCTGTGATGGGCCTAATTATACATAGAGGTAAATAGAGCATAATTATATAAAAAGTATTTGGACATTTTGGAATATCGTGTTGAAAATACTCTTGTAGCATTGTAAGCTGTGGTGCATCTAATAATAATAATAATAATAATAATAATAATAATAATAAAATTCTTTATTACTCAAACAAGGTACAATTTAAACACTTAACAGCGAGCCCTGCACTAGGGATCACCCTGTATCGCAGTGGCTCAATGAGATACAATTTTCTATTTTTTGATATTTTTGAAATTTGAATTTGAATTCATATTCATATTCTGTGGCTCTGGAGTTGCTTATTATTTTGTGTGTACTATTTATATAAGTAGGTATATATGTTAGGTTATGTATATAGGTTAGGTATATATATTTGTATGTATTTATTGGTAAGTTTTACTTATAGTTTGTACCCGCAATCTTTCAATTATTTTTTTTTTTCATTTTTTCCTCACCTTATCTCTGGAAGAAATCGCTTTAAGCGATAAAGCCGCCATTTGCCATGTACTTAATTAGGAGACTTTCGTAATTATTTTTTTGGTGCAATAAAGTGTATTTGTATTGTATTGTATTGTGTTGTGTTGTGTTGTGTTGTGTTGTGTTGTGTTGTGTTGTGTTGTATTGTATTGTATTCATTCATTCAAGGTCTACCACGTCTTCTCACTTGCGCCACACATCATTGTTAGAACGAGTTTTAAGTTGCTCCCTAAGTAATTTACGCGATGAGATGGGATTAATTGAATTCAGTCGCGGCCACAACGCTTGACTACGGTACAAAGCATAGACTTTAGTACAATAGCATAAAGCTCACAAGTGTATCCCCGTTGGGGTAAAATGAACTAAGAACCCACACCTGTTTTTGATTTGATTGATTTAAAAGATGTGTTCCTGTTGCAGTTTCTTGTCATTTCTACTCCTCAGCCATAACACCTTGCGAAATGACGTAAATTCAATGATGTTACATTGACCTTCAACAAGTTTATCCATGATAATTACGTTGAATAAATGATTCTGATTTCTGATTACACCTCACAGAGCTTTCTGTTACACCATCGTGATAGGTGGTGAGCCATATCACCGTCTATAGTAATCTAGCTAACTGATTAGTGAAAATAAAAAAAAAACTCATTGGTGCGTCCGGTAACGGAGTTTGAAACGGCGCTCCCCGTTTGAGAAGCAAGTCGGCTAACCACCGGACAACACTGACTACTTTATATATTAGCTTTTACAGTAAGATCGTGAATTGGTCGATTTTTATGGAAAATATGCCTACTATATAATAAAAAATCTCTTAAACAAGCAGTTTAAACTAATGCTTTATCAGCAGCATATCCCAAGCTTGAAATATGTAATTAGAAGAAAACTTGCAGCCATTTTATACAAAGTTCTAATTATGGATATGATGAACCGTATCAATTTTTAATTATTATTTTTTTATTTATAAACAAAATTACATATATATACACTTTAATACCATCGCCAAACTACAACCGCAGTATGTTAGCGTCGCGCAGGATCATGACAGGTCTTCTTCTTATCGTGTGGATTGTGAGGTGGAATACCAGCCTCATCAATCCTGGTGTCGGGGTTACTATTGGGCCGCCAAACGCCCTGACATGGTTCATGTAACGACTACTTACTTACAACAGTAAATAGTGATCGGGACCAACGGGTTACCATGCCTTCCGAAGCACGGATCATCTTACTCATCATGACAGGTAGTTGCCAATAGTTATGCCCATTTATGATGGTCCTTCATAATATTTACAGCACACTCATCGTCTGTAGGTGAAACCAGAATACAATTTTGAAATTTTATTGTTGCATAAGACACGACGAATTGATTAAAAACATCATAGAAGGTAAGCTACAAGGAAAGAGAGGAAGGGGAAGACCAAGAAGAGCTTATATTAAACAGATTAAAGAGAAGGTGAACGTCGTGTCATATAAGAAAGTGAAGGAATTGGCCTATGATAATCAAGAATGGAGAATGCTACACCGACAAGAGCGGGGCTCTTAAATTAGTGATGACTGTTGCATAAACGAATTAACAGGTTAGGAGTTTCTCATTGGTTGCGGCACCAGTAGGAAATTATTCAGTTACCAACAACAAATTTGTTTCGCGGCAAGTGATAGGTTTAGATACCTGTAAATGTTTGGCAGCGGGTGCGCGGAAATAAAAAGAAAAACTAAAGGAATATCACTTTACTAAAAAATATATACGAGGAAAAAATTTTTAGCAAAAAAAAAAACCGACTTCAAACGCAAAACTAAAAAGCAATAAATAATTTTACTTCCCACAAAGTAATAAGTATGTATTTTCAATTAGTTAATTAATTGTATAACTCTGAAATCGGTTCCAAGTAAATTCGGATCGGTTCAAATTCATATACGACGAAGTTATGCCCGAACAAACATAAAAAAAAAATATACGGTCGAATTGAGAACCTCCTCCTTTTTTGAAGTCGGTAAAAAGAAAATACATGAAAGAAAAGCAAAAATAAAATAACTTAAAAACTGGCGACAGCGAAAATAGAAGAAACAAAATACAATCATATCATATAGAAAAATAAAACAGAAATTCTTATAAATTGAGGAGATTGTATATAATTTGTAAAAAATAAAAAATCCATATAAAAATGTTCGTGGGTCGTTTACAGTACGGTTACGAGCATTAATATGTATACACTTTGGTACCATGTCACATTAACTTTTTTGACAAATGAACAGTAAGTCTCACTAAATGTCAAATATGTTAGTGCGACAGAGTCCTAAAGTGGGTACATTATATTGCTCATGACTGTACCCTTTATACAACATGCATACTTTTTGTTTCCTAGCAAGATGGGACAACTTGCACTTTGTGAATATTTCTTTTTTATTGGTAAAGTAGTAATGATTGTTACGTCTGAAATGGTCATAAAGTCATAAATTTTACGAGTGTGCTCGGGGCCGCGGATTTTGTTCGCGTAAAATATTTTAGATGCCATCAAACTTTTCTATGGCCGTTGAAGCATTCACCCTTAGGGTTACTGACACTTTGTATTTTATAAATACTTACTTAAGCATTTTATAAAATTGTTATTAAGTACAAGCGATTGTAGTTAATAATAAGGGCTCTTTCATACTAGGACACTGTGGTAGCGCAACCACGGTTGAGCAACAACAAAATGTATGCTTTTGTATATAAGCTTGCTATCTATTTGGTGGCGCCAGTTCCCTCAATCAGCGCTTATCGCTATCGACCCACTAAGGTCGATTAATTCTTTCAAATATTTTTCCTCTCAGACGACGCCCTGAGCCGAGGTTCGAGCCCAACTGGGCACCCTCAGGCCTGTTGTCTTAAACGTTGTACCGGGTGAGAGCCTTCAGCGCTCCCCATTTGTCCGGCCAAGTAGTTAATGCCATCTGCGGCAAATCTACAATAAGTAAAAAAAAAGGTTGCGCCACCAAGCGGACGCTAGCCAAGTTAAACCACTAGAAAAATAATGTTTGGAATTGACATGCTTACCTAAGGTGACACTCCAGGCTCAAGATCTGCCAAAAAGCGACTAAGCGTAGTGTTTTAGGTGTCAAACGAATTGATCGAGTCCGAAACACAACATTTCAAAAACGGGAATCGCTGATGTGTGACGAAAAGTCGCCAGACTCAAATGAGATTGGACCGGACATGCTTGTCAAAATAAAACTAATGCCTTTAGAAATCATTTGCAAGTTGACTAACCTGTCAAGTCAGGTTTCAACTGCATATTTTTTGGTAGGACAACTGTAGTGACGCAATTGTTATTAAATAAAAAAATATAAAATTCCTTTTAAACATATCCACGGTTGCCTCAATTTTCTTTCAGGCGTGAATGCAAACTAATGTCTGGACTTAAATTTTAATCTGTGGATCAACAATTAGATAAGGGTCATTGACCACCAAGCAACGTTGTGGCTTTGGCTGCGGTCCCCGGCTTCCCGCCAAGTAAAGCCTTTCCTTATGTTATACTTCAAAAACACATGGTGGGTATTGCTTGATAAACAAAGTACACGCGTTTCACTTTCACCGTTTATAACGACCTCAATGGTCCAGTGCTCAAGCGTTGGGCTCACGATCCGGAGTACCCGAGTTAGAATCCCGGTTAGTGTCCCGGTGGGGACATATTAGAACAATCACTTTGTGACGGAAATTTCCACTTGATATCAACTTAGAATCATGGTCTGAATCATCCCCCTCAGTATTCGTTACGATGTCACTAACATCTGTATATTCGTTAGCTTATGTTATGTCACACCCCGGACGCTTCATACAAACATTCACACACACGCGCACACACACATCACATTTTGTTTGTATGAAGTGTCCGGGGTTGAGTGTGTCATTGATTGTTGCAGTGTCTACTACACATTGACATTATAGTACACACGCATCTGTGTATATGATGTCCTGAACTCCTGACACCATACGATTCAAATCTAAACTGTTTTCGAGGGGGGTGAGGTAAATTTAGCTCAGACGCTGGTGGGGAGCGGAGAGTTGCCATTCTATATGTATAGTATATTATTCCTTATTCTATGGTTATGTTGAGAAAGGATTGTATGCATTACACAAGCTATCTATGGTTCAGTCATCAATATTCCTCATTGTACGTATACTCAAAGACATACCGTGTCTTCCTCGGGCATGAGACAGCGAGTTGGTGAATTAAATTCTAGGTCGTGAACAGAATGGCTGGAATTTCATTACTCGCCACGGCGCAGGTTATATTCAATATGTTCTCGATCGATTATGCATTGTGAAGATTTAGCGGCTTAGAACGCTAGAACTCTCTAAAGTAGGTACTCAGGCAGGTACTAGCAGTGGTATACCACTAGATACTTATCTAGTTAGGTTTACCGTACCAAACTAGGTAACTAGGTATTTATTATAGGTAACCAGGTACTAGGCAACTAGGTACTAGATAACTAGGTACTAGTTGACCAGGTATTCGATCACCAGGTACTAGGTACTTGGTAACAAGGTATTAGGTACCCGGTATTAGGTAACCATCTACTAGGTATACATTGTTTTAAGTTTACGCGGTTATTATCATAATTAAAGCACATAATAACGGGTTCTTATGAGACTCCCACTGGGGAGTCTCATATTCCCATTTAAACGCAGTAAGAACCCGTTATTATATGCTTTAATCATCTACTAGGTAACTAGCACTCACCGAGCTACCTGTATAAGGTACTAGTAGTAGTATACCACTTGATACTCACCTAGTTAGGTATGCCGTATAGGTAACTAGGTACTATAGGTAATCAGGTACTGGGAAACTAGGTACTAGATAAATAGGCAACAAGGTACTAGGTGACCAGGTATTAGATGACCAGGTACTAGGTAACGAGGCACTAGGTATTCGGTAACAAGGTACTAGGTAACGAGGTATTAGGTAACCCGGTACTAGGTAACTACATCTCACCGAGCTACCTGTATAAGGTAGGTACTAGTAGTAGTATACCACTTGATACTCACCTAGTTAGGTATACCGTACCAAATTAGGTAACTAGGTACTATAGAAAGAAAGAAAGAAAGAAACGTTTATTATAGAGGGACACCACAGTAACAAATACAAAACAAATATATAATTTAAAACACGGAGTAACACACAACTTACAATCAAACAAAACACATAATAAAAACAACATACACGAGAAATACAAATAATTGAGTGTATGGACTGGTCAACGATGGTGGTGGTGATAGGTAACCAGATACTTGGCAACTAGGTACTAGATAAGTAGGTAACAAGGTACTAGGTAACTAGGTAATAAGATTCTACGTAACTAGGTATTAGGTAACCCGGTACTAGGTAACTAGCACTCACCGAGCTCTCTGTTAAATTCAAATTTCAAATTCAAAAATATCTTTATTCAGTAGGTAACATAGTTACACTTTGAATCGTCAATTTTTACATAACGAACGTCTCATCCGCCTAAAACTACTGCAGCTTGTCACAACCTGTATAGCCGGGGGAAAGAAGCTGCAAGAAAAACCTGCATTATCCCATGCATTCAACCAACATGATAGGTGGTGAGCCGTATCGCCGTCTATAATGGTCGAGCCAAATGTGTAAAAGATAGGAAAAATAAATAAATAAAAAAAAAAAAAAAAAAAAAAAAAAAACAAAAAATTAAAAAAAAAAAAAAAAGAGCATAGAATTAAGGAATAGATTTAGGAGCAATTAATTAAGTAAACTAACAACTATTGTAAACCAACAAAGGTGCGGACCACTGTGTCTGCAGTCTGTAGTGCAGAGGGGGTTTTAGTGGGCGCGAGTCCCACATAACCCAGTCGTTCGTGCGACTGGGTATGCATAAGGCATCTCCCCCTCTATAAAAAAAAAAAAAAAAAAAAAAAAAAAAAAAAAAAAAAAAAAAAAAACACATTATCAGTTGTGGCCGAAAAGGAGGAGCCTCAGCATTTTTGTTTTGTGATTTTTTTTAAATGATGTTATTGTCTTGTTTTTGGTTGTGGCGTCGTTCTGTAATAAACTATTTCTATTCTTTCTATTCCATTCTAGGTCTGCCTCTGCCAGCCCGAGTATGAAACTTTACAATAATTCCCGTCCCCGCTACCGCTTCTTTATACGTACATGGAGTTAAAACACACGGCAATAAGGGTCGAGAGGTATTGTTTAAGGAAAACTGACTCGCTTTATTCAAATGTAGGTCTTTATTAGGTTATGAAGGTCTTTAGATAAATATGGCGAGTTTTAAGAATGTTTTACATTTGTTTTCGTGGATTTTATGTTTGTTTCTCTTGGAAACTTCTACGTTAGACTTGAAACCGCGGACCAAATAATAACGTAGACCGCGATCAGCTGTTTTTTCCGGGCGTGTCGTAAAAACCGACACGGGGATTATGTTTTAACTTGATGGACTATTCTTTTCTTCTATCGGGTGGGTTGTGAGGTGGATTACCAACCCCATCAACCCTGGTGTCCGGGTTATTATTGAGTCGCCATAGGCCCCTGACATGACTCATGTAATATTCAGGTTACGTACTTACATCAGTAAGTAGTAACCGGGACCAACAGCTTAGGGTGCCTTTCCACCAAAGATGTGCTATGCTACGATGCTACAGATGCGGTTGATATTCACCAATCATATTCATTGGTGCACATAGCATAGCACCGGTGGAAACGGATTCAACTAAGATATTTTTGTAAATGGAAGGATGCGTGCTGTGAATGCGTACTGTGGATGCGTGCAGTTGATGCGTTCTTTAGCTATGTTCCGAGCAGAGTACCTACAGTATGCCCACACAGCTACCTACTTTGCGGAGGCGCATCTTCGCAGCGCATCTTCTTCGCACAGCTACATAGCTTAGTATTGGTGGAAAGGGTCACATAGTTTCGTAGCGCAGCTTATGAAAGGCACCCTTCACGTGCCGCACGGATCATTTTACTTTGATGGACCATACCATGACGGGCGATGGACTGATGATCATAAGGTTGATGATATCCATATAAATCAAATATACTTTATATCAACTGTTACTATAAACATAAACAGCTTATACACGCCTCACTGCTGGGCACAGGCCTCCCCTCAATCAACGTGAGGGGGTATAATTAAGTATTAACTGGGGGAGGGGGGAATTCTCTGAACCAAAAATATGGTTTTATAGTTGGAGTAAATACTAACTTGGTCTTCGGTTGGTTGTTGGGTTGTATTGGTATTTTTCCCTAAAAAAGTAGCTTGGAAAATGCTGCACCGACAAGAGCGTGGCTCTTAAATTTCATTTATACAGAAGAAATTTTATTTATAAACAATCATTTTAATTAAAGCACATAATAACGGGTTCTTACCGCGTAAAACAATGTATAAACAATCATTTTATACAGAAGAACTCAAAACACCGATTTAACCTATGTTATTTGTAAGAAAAGACCGAATCTTTGTCGGTTTTTACGACAGTTCCGGGGAGGTAGATAGCATTTCTCGTTATAACTAAAATTTTCGTCAAGGACCTTTACTTTGAGGGGGCACAATCAAGAAGGCCCTTGACAAATATTGGTATTGCCTCTCTGGGATGTGACCTCGCTACAGTGGCTAAGTTTTAAATCAAATCAAATGTTTGTCTCTCTTCTGAATCTAATCAGCGTTGACTTTTTTACTTTTGTTTTTTTGTATAATATCTTTATTTTTTACTGAAAAAACATTAAATATAAGACAATATTTTTTTTATTTATTTACTTATTTAATTGTTTATTGTACACGGAACAGGCAGGATATAAAACAATTAGACTAACGCAGTCGTTAATAACCATCAATCCGCACTGGGCCCGTGTGATAGTTTAAGGCCCGATCTCTATCCATCCATAGGGAAGGCCCGTGCCCCAGCAGTGAGGACGTTAATGGGCTGATGATGATGGGTGTATATACTATACATCTCTGCCTACCCCTTTTGGGGTACAGGCGTGATGTTATGCTATGTTGCTTGTTATAGCTACATCTACTAAAACTGTGCAAAACCAGACGGAATCAATCCCAGGAATAAGCAATTGTCATTTATCAGCAACTGGTCAGTATCCAACAATCAAAGGCTCCCTTGAGCGTATTGGCTACAAATTGTTGTAAACTTCCACAGCGGATATAAGATAAATCAAATCAGAAACAGAATTAATAGTTTAACAATTTGGCAACAAGTTTCACACAAACGTTCTGGCGCCTTTGAGCATTCTGTGTAGAGGGTTTTAGTGACATCGTAACGAAAACTTTGAGGGATGTTTCAGACTATAACTGTGAGTTATATCAAGTGGAATTTTCCGTCGCACAAATATGGAACTGAAAATAATTTAAAAAACACTCAAATGTTTATGACTTTTCCGACAGGAATAAAAAATTCCACTTGATATCAACTCAGAGTCATGGCCTGAATCATCCGTCAAAGTTGTCATTACGATGTCGCTAACATACCTGTATATTATAGGTACATTAGCTGATGGTTGCGATGATTGCGAGTGTGGAGTATCACCACAAACTATGGCTCACCTTTTGTGCTGTCCTAAGTGCCCTAACACCTGCACTATTAAAAACCTTTACGAAGCCACTGAAAATGCTGTAAGCGTGGACAATTATTGGTCAGCAATAATTTAGTATCGATCGCCATCGACTCGCAAAGAAGAATAGGTACATTGTTTTAGGTTTACGCGGTTATTGTCATCCTGTGATCACTTGAAACAGTGTCGAAATATCTGGAGTCTCATATCCCTGACTTAAATGCGGTAAGAACCCGTTATTAAGATGTCACTTTGAAATAAATTTAAAGAAATTAATATTTTAACTTTGGCATCACAATATATCTTTGAAAACTTAATATATGTAAAAAACATATAGGATTATTTGCAAAAAATAGCGATCGGCACATTGTTAATACCCGGAATAAAAATAAACTTGCTTTACAAGTCAGTCGATTACATAAGATTACTAAAACTTTTAAGGGGCAATGTATACGTTTTTACAATAAGATTCCCATCGACATTCAGAATTTGCCTTTCAACTGCTTTAAGACAGTAGTTAAACAAAAACTTTCCAAAAAAGGTTATTATAAAGTTAGTGATTATTTAGAAGATATGAATGCATGGGATTAACTGTCTGAGAACTGATATTAGGCAGCTAAATTACTCATTATTGTATATCAATATTTTATGTTTATTTTTATTTTTTTAAAGAACGTCTAGGGCCCTGTGCCGAGGTTTTTCTTGCAGCTTCTTTTCCCCGGCTATACAGGTTGTGAGAAGCTGCAGTAGTTTTAGGCGGATGAGACGTTCGTTATGTAAAAATTGACGATTCAAAGTGTAACTATGTTACCTACTGAATAAAGATATTTTTGAATTTGAATTTGAATATGTGTTTTAATTACCCTTTATATTGTTATTATTTATTGACGGCGTGATTTTATAGCGTTCTTAACATAATTCGAGGCCTTTGTTAAGATAAGACGACCGGCTGTAACGAACGTCCTCACAAGGGAAAAAAACAAGGGATTTCTTTGAGGAAAATGCTCACATCCTTGGAAAATCCGTTAAACACGCCTCTATCATCCTCATTATACAAAAGGATGTGTCTAGCTGAAAAAACATGGAATATTTTTCTCAGAGCGTTATCGGAATCGGAATTATGTATTCTTCGTCAAATTATCGGAATTTCCGCTATTGTACGAGCATTACTATAAGGAATGAATAGGTTTGAATTATAACAAGGGAATTAATTATTCTTGAACCACCTTTTTTGTGTAATTGTTTTTTTTTTTATGTTGTCCAGTGGTTGAGCGTTGGGCTCACGATCCGGAGGTCCCGGGTTCGAATTACCCTGATATGTCCCCTATCAGAAAAATCATAATCTGAGCATTTGGTTAGGACATTGCAGCTCAATCAGCGGATTGTCCGAAAGTGATGTTCCGTGTTACGGAAGGCACGTTAAGCCTTTGGTTCAGGATAATATTTACTGATGTAAGTACGTAGTTGTTACATGAGTCATGTCAGAGGCCTTTGGCGGCTCAATAATAACCCTGGTGGTTGCTGAGGTTGGTCATCCACATCACAACCCACACGAGAGAAGAAGAAGAAGCCTGCAGAGTACCTATGGGGGCATAGGTTAACCTACCCTAACGTTAACCGCAGTTTATAAGATTGGTGTCATCGTCATCATCATCAGCCCATTAATTTCCCTATTGCTGAGGCACGGGCCTTGCCTATGGATGGATAGGGAGATCGGGCCTTAAACCACCACGCGAGCCCAGTGCGGATTGGTGGTTATTAACGACTGCTAATGCAGCCGGGACCAGCGGCTTAACGTGCCTTCCGAAGCACAGAGGAGCTCGAGATGAACACTTTTTTTTTTGTGGTCACTCATCCTATTACCGGCCTTTGCGAAAGTTGCTTAACTTCAACAATCGCAGACCGAGCGCGTTTACCGCTGCGCCACCGAGCTCCTCAAGATTTGTGTAGATACTCAAACCGGATAAATTCTTTCCAAAATTACTGCATTTTTCTAGCACTTGTGCAATCCTACGTCATCATAAATATTCAAAGATGTACCAAACCTTATATGGAAGAGCGAAGAATCTTGGTAACTGCAATAGTAATATGGGGTGAACATCCCATACATTCCCTGAGGACGGCCGTATGTGATTAGGAAGGGATGCGACCGTATTGTAAGCCAAATGGGGCTTTAAATATAATGCTTTATTCCAGTTCAATGTCGATCAGCATAAAGGCCCGGGTTCTATTCTCCGTCGGTTCAATTTAGATAAATACGAGTAATTAAGTATTCTTGTAATATCTATAGTCTAAACTTAAAATAGTCTAATAGTAGCCCAGTTGGTAGAACGCTTGCCTCTCACTTGAGGTCGCAGGTTCGAATTCATTATCCCGTTTTTCACAGGGTCCGCTTACCTAACCTGAAGATTTGACAGGTCCGGTTTATTACAGAAGCGACTGTCTGTCTGACCTTCCAACCCGCGAAAATACATTTCACGGAAATGTGAGGAAACCCTCACAATATTTCCCTTCACCGCTGAGCACGTGATAATCATTTATGATGCAAACATGAATGAATTCGGAAAGAAATTCGACAATCATTGGTTTAGGCCCGTGCTGGATTCGAACCTGCGACCTCAAATTGAGAGGCAAGCGTCACGTCTAAAGAAGCATGCCATGGGCGTTTCGTCGGTTGATCTCACAACCTTCAAGAGAGAAAGATTGACAAATCCCCATCTAAAATCTAGGCAGTGTTGCGAGCAAGGACCAGTCGTATAATAAACATACTTAGATTTTTTTTTCTCGTCTGGCAATAAAGTGCGGCTCGACTGTTGGAGGGTTGCCAGCTAATTACCGAGAACTGTTTCAGACAGGGAAATGTCTCACTTTTATGCTAAGGATTAAACTTGGACTTAAACTTAAATAAGTTTGAAACTGTGTTAATTAAGATTTACTTGAAGACACTTTATAACCTCGCTTGTATGAATAAAACAATAATAAAATAATACATTCCATGGTAGTTCAGTTCGGAGAACACGTGGCTTGCATCGCAATGTCCCTGGTTCGAATCCCGGCTCGGGCTATCAACTGAATTCTACTTCATAAGTTTGAATTCAGATATATAGATAACTAGCTTTTGCCCGCGACTTCGTCCGCGTAGCATGTTAAAAAAGAGAGATCTTTGTGTGTGTGGGAGTGCATATCAAATTTCAAGCATCTAACTTATGCAGTTTAGATTTCTTCATACAAGTTTTTTCCCGCTAACTCCCATTTTTTCAAAATACAGTTATAACTAAACTTTATATTTACTAAGGTATATGCATACCTTGCATGCGCATGCTAGATTGAAAACATCTATCTTACGCGGTTTCGATTTTTTCATACAAATGTTTCTTCCCGCTAACTCCCGTTTCCGTGGGAATTTTGCAATATCCTGTTGCAACTAAGCTTTAATTAAATTAAAGCTTTAAATTTTAAGCGTCTAACTTAAGCGGTTTAGATTTTTCATACAAAAGGATTTTCCCGCTAATTCCCGTTCCCGTGGGAATTCCGGGAATTCCTTTCTTAGTGCACCTCTACGGTACCTAAGCTACGTCCCTTCCAAATTTCAAATGCTTACGTTTAGCCGTTTAGGCTGTGCGTTGATATGTCAGTCAGTCAGTTTCTCCTTTTATATATTTAGATTCTCCTTTTATATATTTAGATTCTCCTTTTATATATTTTTTTTTTTTTTTTTATTTAACCAAAAAAAATGTACATATAAATGGAATAATGCAGACATACCAATAAACCGTCTTGGGTTTGTCCTGGCATGCCATCGCTTCATTATATCTTGTTTTAGAAATTGGTTTACTTACTATTTTTAAACAGTGATGTGTTTTATTTCAACAGTTTTTCTTTAACTTTATTTCAATTTTTATTAATTATATTAGTTAAGACAACGCATATGTCGTGTACATATTATGTATGTGTGCATGTAGATATGTGTTTGGTTAGACCTACGAGATTCTAAGCCCTCTTGGTGTCGGAGGCTGCCATTGTTATGACAGCTTCCACTAACCTTATGTGTGTGTGTTAGAGAAAATGTATGTGTGGTTAATGAATAGGTATGCATGATATGTTCTTTATATGTTGCTTAGATATAGCTTTTTAAGGGTGTTTTTAATGTTTTTTAAGTTTAGGGATTCTGTTGGTATAGGCATTTCATTAAATATTTCCGGGACTAAACAAGCTACCGTCCGTCTCCCATAAAAATTATTTTGTTTAGGTATAATGAACTTTCGTGTTTTAGATGATCTAGTGTTTTTGTGGTATTGAAATTTAGATTCTCCTTTTATATATTTAGATTCATATCACGTGGTTTCCAGGATTTGTGCCCGGTTAATGGCAATAGGCTCGCTCCTTATTACATGGGACTTAAACCTAGCTGGCGAGGAATGTGTGTATATTATACTATACACAATGTTGTCGCCCACGGCAAATGACAACACTGGGGACGTATCAAATCATTATTTTAAAAAGAAGAAAACGGAAAACAGTGGTGCCATCTGCCGTAAGTGACAGGTATCTCGTTTAGGCGCGAATACGAGGTTTTATTAGTGGCAGTTATGGCCGGCAGCGGCCTATTTGCTCTTCGACCGCCCAGGAGTCAACTACATCTTGCACTAGGTTTTGGGTAAAAATAAACTGAAATATTAATGTAAGTGTTGATTTTGTTATAATGTTATTTAAAATTGGTATTGTAATAAATATATTTGTAAACTGTGTAATAATATGTTGTTTCTTTTATAACAATATTACACACCTCGCCTACACCTTTGGGGATACAGGCGTGATGTCTATGTATTATTAAGGTATTCTGTGTATTTTATCTATACTACCGCTCGAGTCGAGAAGTAAACGTATGCAGGTTCATCATCATTAATTTAAAAGCCACGCTCTTGTCGGTGTAGCATTCTCCATTCTTGTCTCATCATCACCAGCCCATTAACGTCCCCACTGCTGGGGCACGGGCCTTCCCTATGGATGGATAGGGAGATCGGGCCTTAAACCATCACGCGGGCCCAGTGCGGATTGATGGTTATTAACGACTGCTAATGCAGCCGGGACCAACGGCTTAACGTGCCTTCCGAAGCACGGAGGAGCTCGAGATGAAAACTTTTTTTTGTGGTCACCCATCCTATGACCGGCCTCTGCGAAAGTTGCTTAACTTCAACAATCGCAGACCGAGCGCGTTAACCGCTGCACCACCGAGGTCCTCATTCTTGTCCATCAAAGACCAATTCTTTCACTTCCTTATAACACGACACGACACGACGTTTACCTTCTCTTTAATCTGTTCCATGTAAGCTCTTCTTGGTCTTCCCCTTCCTCTCTTTCCTGCAGCTTCCCTTCTACGATGAAAAAACACGTCTGAAAGTTATAAGGCTATATTTCACTTCTTTTATCCTTAAACCACCAAACATTCGTAAGCAAAAAACCGTCTGTATTTCATAGCGGCCTGGCAAACCCCGAATGTCTAGTAGGCGTGTCTGGCAACCAGCCAAAGTCTGGGTTTGCAGTTCGGTTCCCGTGCAGTCTTTATTATACATTAAATTTACATATTAGCTGTGCTTTGCAGCGCATGATATTTAGGTGATGTTTTGTATAAAAGGTTTTAGGGGAAAATAGTGCGTGAAAATTATGTTAGCGCTCTTTTAATAACATAGGGGTTGACACTGAAATGAGATTAGATGGATCCTGACTTGGAGTTTGAAGGCTTGCCTATTTCCCACTGGGGTAAGGCGAGGCATGGCGGTATGGAATTCCATTTGCTTCAATCCTGACACACTTCTCTTGCTTCCTCGACATTCATCAATCGTTTCATACACACACGCCGGTTCAGAGTAAATCAGTTGTGCGCGAACCTCGGCACAGGGCATGTCTGAGAGGAAGAATATTTGATAGAATTAATCGACCCTGGTGGGTCGATAGCGATAAGCGCTGAATGAGGGAAATCGTCAACCACTCGTTTGGTGTCGTGACATAAGCCATGTCAGGGGCCTTTGACGACCTCACAATTCACACGATAGCAGAAGAAATGCACTATATTCAAATAATGTACAGGGGTAAAATATGCAAAATAAGAAAATATAGCCTGTGTAAATTTCTGCTGTTGAAGTTACTATTTCATGGTTTGTGTTTTAAACTTGTCTCGTAGTAATATCTCTGCTTTTAGTTTCTACTCTGAGCACCTGCGTATCCTGAGACTATTTTATACATTGTCCCTCGTACACCATTTGTCCGGCCAAGTATTGAACATATACAATACTGATAGGATGTTGAGCCGTATCGCCGTCTATAATCAGTGGTCGAGTCAACTGTGTTGGTGAAAACTGCACTATGTAATTAAAACACATAATAACGGGTTCTTACCGCGTTTAAATCAGGGATATGAGACTCCCGATATTTCGACACTGTTGCAAGTGCCATAAGTGGGATGACTGAACCCGTTATTATGTGTTCTAATTACAATAATAACTACGTAAACTGAAAACAATTACTAAGTAATTAGTGCAAATCCAGTACCGGGGTTCTAACCGGCGCCATTGAATAAAGACTAATACTTCGTATAGAACGGCAATTCTCCGCCCCCACCAGCGTCTGAGCTAGGTTTACCTCACCCCCTTCGAATACAGTTTAGACTTGAATCGTATGGCGTCAGACGTCACACACACAGATGCGCGTGTACAATAACGTCAATGTGTGGTGTCTGTGTAAAACGAGGCTGTTTGTATCAAGTGTCCGGGGTGCGCTGGCGCTACCCGATTGAGAGCACTGACTTCTTCTATCATGTGGGTTGCGAGGTGAATTACCAACCTCATCAACCCTGGTGTCAGGGTTATTATTGAGCCGCCAAAGGCCCCTCACATGGCTCATGTAACGACTACTAACTTACATCAGTAAGTAGTAACCGGGACCAACGGCTTAACGTGCCTTCCGAAGCACGGATCATCTTACTTTTTTGGACAGTCAGGTGATCAGCCTGTAATGTCCACAAACCTTATAAACTGCGGTTATTATTAGGGTAGGTTTACCTACTACTATTTTACTTACATCAGTAAGTATGTAGTAAGCGGAACCAACGGCTTAACGTGCCTTCCGAAGCACGGATCATCTTACTTTTTGGACAATCAGGTGATCAGCCTGTAATGTCCTAAATAAACACACATCACATAGTTATTTTTGTGATATGTCCCCACCGAGATTCGAACCCGGGACCTCCGGATCGTGAGCACAACGCTCCGTCACTGGACCACGGAAGTCGTCAAGAGCACTGACTATTACATCATCATCACCAGCCCATTAACGTCCCCACTGCTGGGGCACGGGCCTTCTCTATGGATGGATAGGGAGATCGGGCCTTAAACCACCACGCGGGCCCAGTGCGGATTGGTGGTTATTAACGACTGCTAATGCAGCCGGGAGCAACGGCTTAACGCGCCTTCCGAAGCACGGAGGAGCTCGAGATGAAAACTTTTTTTTTGTGGTCACCCATCCTATGACCGGCCTTTGCGAAAGTTGCTTAACTTCAACAATCGCAGACCGAGCGCGTTTACCGCTGCGCCACCGAGCTCCTCCAACCAACATAAAATCGGTGTTTGGTTAAGGAAGTTCGGCTTGGTACAAATCTGTTGGCTCAGTGCCAAGTGTTGGCCGCCTAGACTGCCTAGCCCGCCTACAGTCGGTCTAATTACTTAACACTCCACACGTCTAGATAGGCGAACTTGAGATCGTTTCATCATTTGGCTGGGAGGTTTGAGGGTTGCGTTTGATCCCGCAGTAAAACCGCTTGAAAAGTTTTGCAGGTCTGCGTGATATTTTAAATCCGACTACACCGGGTGTTAGTGACATCGTAACGAAAACTTTTAGGAATGATTCAGGCCATGATTCTGAGCTGATATCAAGAGAAAATTTCCGTCGCAAAAGTATGGAACTGAAAATATTTAAAAAGACACTAAAATGTTCAGAAATTTTCCGAAAGTAAGATGATCTGTGCTTCGGAAGGCACGTTAAGCCGTTGGTCCTGGTTACTACTTACTGATGTAAGTAAGTAGTCGTTACATGAGCCATGTCAGGGGCCTTTGGCGGCTCAATAGTAACCCTGACACCAGGTTTGATGAGGTACTCCACCTCACAACCCACATGATAGAAGAAGACCAATTAAGTAATTACAAAATTCCTAGAACATATCCGCTGCGCTGATAGACAAACTTACCTAAAGTAGATGGGTGTTAGATAAAGCAAACCGCTGGGAATTGAGTTTTCGTTAACTTGCATGTGAGTTATGCTTTGATAAGGCAAAAGTTGGTTATACTATCTAGAACTGAGAAAGTTTTGGTTTTCATTGCCTAGAAAAAGGACATTAAATGAATCTAGGACTGAGATTACGGTTTTTAATGTAGTTTCAGACGTTAAGCGTCTTTGGCCAATAATAATCCTGACACCAGGGTTGCTGAGGGTGGTCATCCACCTCACAACCCACATTATTTTAACGGCCTCAGTGGTCCAGTGGTTGAGCGTGGGGCTCACGATCCGGAGTTACCGGGTTCGAATCCCGGTGGGGAAATATCACAAAAAATACTTTGTTATCCCTAGTTTGGTTAGGACATTACAAGCTGATCACCTGATTGTCCGAAAGTATGATGAACCGTGCTTCGGAAAGCTCGTTAAGCCGTTGGTCCCGGTTATTACTAACTGATGTAAGTAGGTAGTTGTTACATGAGCCATGTCAGGGGCCTTTGGCGGCTCAGTAATAACCCTGACACCAGGGTTGATGAGGTTGGTAATTCACCTTACAACCCACACGAGAGAAAAAGAAGCCTCGTGAGTACCTTAAGAGCACTGTCGGTTATAATTTCAAGGGTAGAGGTAAACCTACCTGTTATATCTGGTGTAATTAATTAATACAACCAAAATACATTAGAGTTGTTTATTTATTCAAAAAGCGGGAAAACGTACAAGACAGTATTCTATCTATATTTATATCTATTTATTAATTGGCGGCACAGTGTTGCCCTATTTATTTTTCAGACTATACAACACTACTGTAAAAATAACGGCGGTTTATAAGATTTGTGTATTTGTGCACCGATACTCGAAACCGGATAAACTTTTTCGAAAATTACTGTATTTTTCTAGCACTTGTAAAATAATACGTGTTCAAAGTCTGTATGGCGCATGAGCAGGTGGGCGCAGCGAGCATGTAACGAGTGTGACCGCACCTCCTTTCCGATCCGCTGACCTACCCACGAGCTACGAAGTATTGGGTATTTGACTGGGTCAAAAACCACTCATCATTAGCCCATTAACGTCCCCACTGCTGGGGCACGGGCCTTCTCTATGGATGGATAGGGAGATCGGGCCTTAAACCATCACGCGGGCCCAGTGCGGATTGATGGTTATTAACGACTGCTAATGCAGTCGGGACCAACGGCTTAACGTGCCTTCCGAAGCGCGGAGGAGCTCGAGATGAATTTTTTTTTGTGGTCACCCATCCTATGACCGGCCTTTGCGAAAGTTGCTTAACTTCAACAATCGCAGACCGAGCGCGTTTACCGCTGCGCCACCGAGCTCCTCCAAAAAATCACTACATAGTATAAAACAAAGTCGCTTTTTTTATCCCTATATCTTCACACTTCACATTATAGCATGTAACTAAATCAAAACGCTTCTAGTGAATTAAAGAATCCAACTAACAGTCAAATTCTTAAATTCATATAAACTAAAACATAAACTTACACCTATTTCCGACCGAGTTAAATAGAGACTATGGAATCCGTTTGTTACATATATAAACAGATAAAGATGTAGTTTTTCATTCGTGACTTCGCCCGCGTGATGCTGAGCTTGAGCACACCTCGGACACTTCATACAAACAACCTCGTTTTACACACACAAAGTAACATAACTTAAACTCACGACTTTACTCCAATGGGTCAGAAGTACGTCCATCGCAAGAAGGAACTAAGTAGCCACACATCAGCAAGCTTTCTGTTAGACCAGCGTGATAAGCCGTATTCCCGTCTATAATGGTCAAGCCAACTTTGCTAGTGAAAACTGCACTTAAGATAAATTAATAATGAATAATACAAGCAAGTCCGGTACCGGAGTTCTAACCGGCGCCACACCCCGGACACTTCATACAAACAACCTCGTTTTACACAGACACTACACATTGACATTATCGTACACGCGCATCTGTGTGTGTGACGTCTGACGCCGTACTATTCAAGTCTAAACTATGTTCGAGAGGGAGTGAGGTAAACCTAGCTCAAACTCTGGCGGGGAGCGCAGAGTTGCCGTTCTATACATAATATTATTATTCCTTATTCTACGGTCTGAGTCTATTCCTCATTCAAATCGGTCCAGCGGTTTAGCAGGAAACATGATAGCCAGACTTACTTTCGCATTTATATCAAATGAATTCTATTGCCCATCTTTCGTAGCTCCACGACCTATCACACTGTGTATTCGGTGAGGAAATTTGAATTTCTGGCAAAATTAATTTTCCGGAGTTTGCCCACTAAACTGTCGAGTGGGGGTTGTTAGCGCTAAGCTGCCCCCTGTGGCCCATTTGGTCTCACGTAGAGACATGTAGATGTTCACAGCTTTGAACTAGATTAGACTATTTCATGGATATTTGTTCCGGGATTATAGTAGGTAACATAATAAATCTTAAGCGAATTTCTTGTTAGTTAGTACTGCTGTGAGGAAATTTTCATGAGCTTTAATAGAAATGCATCGTACAGCTTATTCGGGAATGTGGCAGAATTTGTGTAAAGGTCATTTACTGTGTGAGAGCATCTTCGTTTACTTTTTAGAGCCTCAGTGCTCTCGTTAACTGTGTGAAAGCCTCAGCGCATACTACTTACTGTGTGAAAGCCCCAGCGCACACTACTTACTGTGTGAAAGCCCCAGCGCACAGTACTTACTGTGTGAAAGCCCCAGCGCACACTACTTACTGTGTCAAAGCCCCAGCGCACACTACTTACTGTGTGAAAGCCCCAGCGCACACTACTTACTGTGTGAAAGCCCCAGCGCTCTCCGTTTACTGTGTGAGAGCGTCAGCGCCCACCATATACTGTGTGAGAGCTTCAGCGCTCCCCATTTAGTTTGTCAGAGGGTCATTTTTTATTTATCTAAGCAGTTTATTGTAGATTTGCTGCAAATGGTATTAACTACTTGCTCGAACACGCTCTCCGTTTACTGTGTGAGAGCCTCAGCGCTTCATTTCTCCGGTCAAGTAGAATATATCATAAAAAAATGGCGACTGTATTTTGAAAAACATTAGTAGAAATATATAACTTCTAGTCGTTATAATATTTAGGTTCTCTTCGAAGAATTTGGAGCAAGGAAACAATATTTTCCAACAAAAGGATCCTTTATTTCAAACAATAGGTAGTTCAGAAGTATTCCAATAGCAGCGACATTAGCGATTATCGGCCGACTATCAGACGACTTTCGGTCGACTATCACCGGACCCGGAAGATGGAACAGCAACAAGATATCTCAAACTTTAGCCTACCCTCTGTTTATGTTTGTTCAGGACGGTACAGTCCGCAAAAATTTTGGCTAGTTGACAAAATATTTTGGGTTCCGGCCGCTTTTGAAAATAGTTGGGGTTTGTGGTTTATTGTCCTTGATTTTTGAGCAAGTTATTATTTAAAAATATTTTTGTTAAACGCTCTATTACATGAATTTTATTCATTTATTATAGAAAACGCTAGTTTCTTTTTTGGCGTGATTTATCGTAGATTTGCTGCGGATGGCATTAACTACTTGGCCGGACAAATGGGGAGCGCTGAAGGCTCTCACCCGGTACAACATTTAAGACAATAGGCCTGAGGTGCCCAGTTGGGCGCGAACCTCGGCTCAGGGCGTCGTCTGAGAGGAAAAATATTTGAAAGAATTAATCGACCCTAGCGGATCGATCGCGATAAGCGCTCATTGAGGGAAATCGTCGACCAGCCAGCGGGGTCGGTATCGGGGTCCTGAAGTGTTTGGTGTCGCGAGATGATTGGTCGCCTCTATGGCTAGAGTAATCGGGTCGCCAGGATCGTATATTACGTCCTTCGTATAGAAAACTTTAGTATACCCACCTAAGGTGTACTGTAATTATTTTTATGAAAGTTTTAATTATTAAAATGTGTTTTTTTCCTGTTTAAGTCCTTACACCTCTTATTTCATGCACCCTTCTCTTGCAAGCTTATGTTCTTTGATTTATGTTGTGTTTTTGCCTCTATCAACTATTTCATGATTTATAATATGACTTCGAAATATTCCACCGCAAACGTAACAAAAAAAGGTGTATTTTTCTTTCTTCCTCATGTCTTACCCCAAAAACTCCGTGTTTGTTTTGCAATCGCTACCTCTCACAGAACATAAGGCTGCGAGCACAAGCACCACATTGTTACGGGTAAGTGAGTGCGCACGTGACGAGAGTGTGTACTTAGCTTTATGTTCACACATGCCATCTTGCTTTAAGAGATCTTGCAAGAAATTGAATGTCGCTTTTGTGTATTTGGATTTAGGTTTTTAGGGTCTTCTTTTCTATACGGCCATGTCTAAACACAAAAAAGCGAAGCTTATTGAGCCCTTATATAATATGGCACAGTTTTATCTTTATTTTAATACCTATGTTTGTCTTTTCCAGGTAAGTTCTACTCTTCTTACGCAAAACTTTGGTGAGAAAATATTTTGTATCGCTAAGGTCGTAGGTTCGAATCCAGCACAGGCCTAAACCAAATCAATCATAAATGATTATCATCACATGCTCATCGGTTAAGAGAAACATCGTGAGGAAACCCATAGTCCCTAAAAAGCATTTTCAGAGGTATGTGACCTAACCTGTATTGGGCTGGTTTTCCCTTCGCGAGTTGGAAGGTCACTTATAAATTGCATAATTGCCTACCATAAATGAATGAATAAGTCAAATATACAATATTGCACAGAACATTTCAACAATAAGACATCATTCATGGTTACATTACCTACAACCGAACGAATCTCACGTGGTTTCCAGGTTTTGAGCCCTATGCATGTCGAATTCTGAATGGAATCTGTTCCACTTCGTGTTGATGGAGGTGTTTTTACAGCTAATAGCCGGGAGCAACGGCTTAACGTGCCCTCCGAAGTACGGAATCATCTTACTTTTTCAGACACTCAGGTGATTCATGCCTGAAAAGTCATTACCAAACAAAGGACAGTCTGACAACGTGATTTCGACAATATCCCCATCGGGAATCGAACCCAGACCTCCAGATTGTGAGCCTAACGTTCTAACCGCTCCTACTATTCCCAAACTTAGAAGCAATTGTACAAATGTGTGAACAAGACCTATCTGAAATTACGGGCATTACATCCCAATTCACAAGATCCGACACCCAAACTCGAATGTCTAACTTCGACACATCGTCATGATGTCCAATTTCCGCCAGGGATGTAGGATGGTGGATATGAGGCCCCGCTAAAAATAATTTTAGACCCTGATTACATTTAAAAAACGAAAATGGACGAAACTGGTCCAAGAACCTCCACTGATGAGACTTGCATGTAATGAAAGCTGCTTTCCCTATGATTCTGAAAAAAATCTATTAGATTCTGTCCCGGGGTTCTTTTTCTACGGCCATGTTTGTCCTGGCGAAAAATGTGATACAATACAGTGGGGGACTAAAATCGACTCAAGAATTGTTGCTTTATAATTAAGGCTACATAAATAATTATGTATCATAATGTATATCACTTTAAAAGGAAGTTTTCCAAAGTCCGAAACACATAGAAAAATCCCCATCAACCCTGGTGTCAGGGTTACTATTGAGCCGCCAAAGGCCCCTGACATGGCGCATGTAACGACTACTAACATACATCAGTAAGTAGTAACCGGGACCAACGGCTTAACGTGCCTTTAAAGCACGGATCATCTTACTTTTTTAGACAATCAGGTGATCAGTAATATCCTAACCAAACTAGGGATCACAAAGTGATTTACTGAACTTGTAAGATGTTTTTTTTTTACATTTGAATGTAGAACCTCAGGGTTAGTTCAGGACCTCAGAGTCAACGCCCTACTTTGTCCCTGGTCACAGATTCTCCACTTCCCCGGAGCACTCGTATTAATTCCTTCAAATTCCAATCTGATTGGGATTGTTCCCAACTTGTCGCAAAAAGGGAATGACGCGAATAACTATTTTAATATCATAGATTATATTGGAAATTTGGAAGGGACCAAAACGGGTTGAAATCGTCTGACGGGTTTGGCAAAGGAGGTCAATTAGGTAGCGTTTGAAGGGTCACAGTCCTTTTTACCCAACTGCGGGGAAACAAAAGAAGGGTTATAATATCAGGTACCCATTGTTTAACATGTACGCGCACGAATAAATGAATTTTGTTTTTTTTTTATTTGAACTATTCACTTACGAGAACCAGCCGGGGTTGCATGACAACCGGCGCGAATTATATTGAGCGATTCGACCAATAGCCATTTGACGTCCATCTACGTAGATAGCATTCGTATCGTTTATTGGTCCAAGCTTGATTATAATCGTGCCGCGCGCGGCGCGGTTGTCATGCAGACCCGGCAGCTTGCGCGTGGCGAATAACGAATACAACAACATGAGGCTTAGGCAGAGCTGTTTAGTACACCTCCTCCTTGCCAGCTGTGCTTAAGTTGCGAAGCAGAAATAGATATGCACCGTTTGTTACTTGCAGATTGTTCTAGTTCTTCATTCTATGATCCAGATCCTTTTAATTTGTAATGCCAATTTAGCGAGATGTGGGGGGTTAAAATGGCTACATCATAGCAATTCGGTACGTTTTTACAATAAAATACCAGATAATATTTTAAATTTGTCAGAAAATAAATTTAAAGCTCATGTGAAGCTTACTTTATGTAAAAAAGCTTATTATAAGATTAATGACTACCTAAATGATAAAAATGTCTGGTATTGATTGAATGTGTTCCTCTAGTTATTAAATAACTTGTAATGTATATCCTCATTGGTTTTTAAAAGATGTGTTGCTGTTGCAGTTTCTTGTCATTTCTTCTCCTCAGCCATAACACCTTGCGAAATGACGTAAATTCAAAAATGTTACATTGACCTTCAACAATTTTATCCATGATAATTACTTTGAATAAATGATTCTGATTTCTGATTCATCAAAGAAAGCAATATTCTTTACTATGCGCAAATGTCAAATTGCAATATTGTGGCCATTTTAAATCCCCTGCATAGTACACACTAAAATTTGTTTTATATTATGGCAACACCGCATTTTAATCTTCATTCCTTCTAACATCATGGCGATGGGGTGATGCTTTTTTCATTTTTTGTTAATTTAAATAATACAGTCCATTTCTCAAAAGTCAAGCATGTGTTTATTATTTATATCTAACACCAGTGACGTACACCCCCTGTCTTATTCTATCGTGTGGGTTGTGCAATGGATTACTAACCGTATCAACCCTGGTGTCATTGAGCCGCCAAAGGCCCCTGACATGGCTCATGTAACGACTACACCCCCTGTACTGTACACAACATATTTATGTACACAGCCCTTTTGTACATCAACACACATTCGGTACTTTCTCCCTCGTCCAGAGTACGTAGTTCAGTTCCGTGAAGTGTTTATTGAAGGCTCCAGCCAGGATCTCGCTGAGCGTCTGTTTACCCAATACTCCACTATACGCTGCTGCATTGGCGTAGGTATATGGGATAGGGTAAAATGGATTCTAAGTAACTGGTTACAAATATGAATATCGCCCCCGACTCCAATACTCGTATGTAGCAAGTTCATTCACCCTAAGGTTGCCTGGAAGAAAATGCTATTTAGCAATAAGGCCGCCGATTGTACTTCTCCTGTCACATTTGTAATTGTTTTAGTGTTGTTTATTTAATTCATATACGGGGTGATAGAGACATCGTTACTAAAACTTTGAGGGATGATTCAGACTATCTGAGTTGATATCAAGTGGAATTTTCCATATCCTCCTAAGGCCCACGGCTCTACTAGTAGTACTAATCCCATTGTTTAACTATTGTGTCTGGAAATCCGGGCCTTAGGAGGATATGGAACTGAAAATAATTAAAAAACACACTAAAATTTTCATGAAGTTTCTGATAGGAAATTCCACTTGATATTAACTCAGATTAATGAGCTGGATCATCTCCCTCAGTATTCGTTACGGTGTCACTAACAATCATACGTACTTGGATGGCTACCTGTAAGTGACATCGTAACGAATACTGAGAAGGATGATCCAGCTCATTAATCAGAGTTATATCAAGGGAATTTTCCGCCGCAAAAGTATGGAGTTGAAAATAATTTCAAAAAGCACAAAAAAACGTGAATGTTTTGACGGAAAATTCCACTTGATATCAACTCAGAATCATGGTCTAAACCATCCCCCCAGTATTCGTTACGATGTCACTAACACCCTTTATTCTCAAATTGCCGACCTTTCGTTCATAGCTGTGTGTTCGTTTATTCGGCAGCTGTCAGCGCATTTGACACCTTGAATGGTGTTTTGTTGAATCGATATTTCCAGCTTGCATTGCTAACTGCATTGTACAAAGCGACCACGTTAACGTACCGTTGTTGTTACGATGACGGCGGTGAAATTGTGAAGCAAGAGGACCTAGATTTCAGAAATATATTACTCTAACCGATTATTATAAAGTCGCGAATATCCTATTCATATTCTCTCACACTCACACTCACACACACGCACACCTTTCATCTTCCTTTTCAAATGTTTATTAAAGTTTATTGTTATATACTTAAACAAGTATGTATTAAATAAGGACAATTTGAGGAGCTCGGTGGCGCAGCGGTAAACGCGCTCGGTCTGCGATTGTTGAAGTTAAGCAACTTTCGCAAAGGCCGGTCATAGGATGGGTGACCACAAAAAAAAAAGTTTTCATCTCGAGCTCCTCCATGCTTCGGAAGGCACGTAATGCAGGATGATGCAACAAAATATAAATACCAGAAGTAAAATTAAAGTGAATATAATAAATACTCTATACTATACATAATATATAGGCGGTCCTGACGCTCACCAATATAAGTATGTGTAAACAGTAGCTAGATAGCAGTCGACACTCACTGTGTAGTGTATCGCAATGTCCGGTGCATGTTGGCAACGTATCACCTGCTGTCTAGCCCAACTAGAGATGTACTGACTGCAGAAATAGTCAGATACATGTGGGATATAGAATATAAAAAATATATTTTAATTATATTGACTCCGTTTATTTTCATAAAACAAAAAAGCGGCCAAGTGCGAGTCGGACTCGCCCATGAAGGGTTTCGTAACAGCAAGTAACAATATAAAAGTAAATTACGGTTTACGATTTATGATGTATTAAAAAAACTACTTGCTAGATCTGGTTCAAACCAATTTTCGTTGGTAGTTTGCATGCTAATCTACACCATATATATTTTTTTAGTTTTATCCTCCTCTTATTTTAGAAGCTACAGGGGGGGGGACACATGTTACCACTTTGGAAGTGTCTCTCGCGCAAACTATTCAGTTTAGAAAAAAATGATATTAGAAACCTCAATACCATTTTGGAAGACCTATCCATAAATACCCCACACGTATGGGTTTGATGAAACATTTTTTTTTTGAGTTTCAGTTCTATGTATGGGGACCCCCAAAATTTATTGTTTTTTTTTTCTATCATTGCATAAAAATCTTAATGCGGTTCACAGAATACACATATTTATCAAGTTTCAACAGTATAGCTATTATAGTTTTGGAGAAAAGTGGCTGTGACATACGGACGGACGGACAGACATGACGAATCTATAAGGGTAAAATATAACACCACCTCATTCATCACTAATTTAAGAGCCACGCTCTCGTCGATGTAGCATTCTCCATTCTTGTCTATCAAAGACCAATTCCTTCACTTCCTTATAAGACAAGACGTTCGCCTTCTCTTTAACCTGTTCCATGTAAGCTCTTCTTGGTCTTCCCCTTCTTCTCTTTCCTTGTAGCTTCCCTTCTATGATGTTTTTAATAAACATATTAAGTAAGTGTCCAATCATCTTGCCTCTAAGCACGGAATCATCTTACTTTTTCGAACAATCAGGTGATTCAAGCCTGAAATGTCGTTACCAAACAAAGGACAGTCTCACAAAGTGATTTCGATAATGTCCCCATCGGGAATCGAACCCATGTGTTGCATGTGGCTTACGAGGATATAAAACATATTCGAAAGCGCTTTTCATAAAATCTCGTGCTATCTTTACTGGCACTACAGTGGCCCTATCAGTTACTTAACTATTTTAGTTTAAGTGTCAAGTGCTTAACTTTGATGTTTGTTTCTCGCACTTACCTAATATAAACCTGTTGATAGTAAGGATGTTGTCTGTCTATTTATGCAATGCCGCTGCTACTGCAGCAAGAGAAAGAAGTATTTATTTTATTTATTTATCAATGTTCTAGAACTATCTTTACAGGACTATCCCAATACAATAGTTCACTAGAAATATACAAACAAGGTGTTAGTGACATCGTACCGAATATTGAGGGGGATGATTCAGACCATGATTCTGAGTAATATTAAGTGGATTTTTTCGGTTCTGGAGGCCTGTGCCCAGCAGTGTACGTACGTAGGTTGTTTATGTTAAGCTTTAAAAAAGTTAACTAAATAACAAATGGCGTATCAACCTGTAAGTAATGAGTCTAATTTCCGTATCGCTTATTTCTCGTATTACTGTTGTAAAGTACTTTATCATTACTAATTTAAGAGCCACGCTCTAGTCGGTGTAGCGTTCTATATGCTACTTTTTAGGGAAAAATAGGGCAGTGGTTTTCTTCTTGCCTTCCTAAAGTACTCTAAGTTTCCCTAAAGTACTAAAGTAGTTAATACAACCAAAAATTTTCATACAAAAATATGAAAAACAAACTTGAGTAAAGTCGAAAAACTCGCCTAGTGCTATCCTGTTGACACCGTTCGTGTCGTAAAATTTTATGGATATTACACCCATCAACGTTTATGGACATAAATTTAACGTGTTTCAGATTGTATTTGTAATTTTCAGCGGTTTTATTCGGCAGAATCGGACATTTATTTGTAATTGTAATTTGTATACTTAATAATGTTTTCGGTGCCTTTGGTTTCGGTTTCATACAAGACCATTAACCCGGTCTCAGGGGGGACAGAGTCATCTTCTCTGCCCTCCACTGCGGCAATGTCGCGGAGGACGCCTCTTACTTCAGTAGGCCGGAGTATAACGTAGAACCCTTGCCCAAAGATACGGGTGAAGACCTCAACGGTTGTAGAGGCGGAGATGGGAGCCATCGGTACGGCAATGTAGGACGGAAGAGGCGAGTCACATCCATAGCAAGGTGAACTAAGTACTAACACGTCACCGAGCTTTTTGTTAGACTAACGTGATAAGTGGTGAGCCGTATCGCCGTCAACCAACCAGCCAACTGTATTAGTGAAAACTGCTCTTTTGATAAATTAAAAATTTATTGGTTTTAGTCAAGCAAGCTGGTATGCCACAGGACCACATCGACTATGTTGTATCTTGCATTTAAATTAAAATTCTTCGTCAGAAACGAAACGGATCGTTAGCAATGACAAGCACGTGGAACGGAACGTAAACGTCAGGAATTAGTTAGATCACAACCTTTGGCAGTAAAACTCGGACCTGTTGCCTATCTGATGAGTTTATGAGCTATAAAGCCTGCAATGTGTTCATTTGAATGGAAAATGTGGAAGGGAACTGTGAATTGGGCTAGAATTGGGGTGAAGTTTTAGTCCATTTGTGCATTGTTGTTTTTATTTTTATTTTTATTATTTTCTTATTTTTCTTTAACATAACATAAACATAACATAACATAAATAGCCTATATACGTCCCACTGCTGGGCACAGGCCTCCTCTCAATCAACCGGAGAGGGTATGGAGCATACTCCACCACGCTGCTCCACTGCGGGTTGGTGGAGGTGTTTTTACGGCTAATAGCCGGGACCAACGGCTTAACGTGCCCTCCGAAGCACGGAATCAACTTACTTTTTCGGACAATCAGGTGATTCAAGCCTGAAAAGTCCTTACCAAACAAAGGACAGTCTCACAAGATTTCGACAATGTCCCCGTCTTTCTTTATTGTTCATTTTTTTTGTAAGTACTTCTTTATGTTTACTTTATTACCAATACCAATGAATCACATAGAAGAGCGGGGCAACTAACACAAGTAAATATTTGCTTAAAAGTTTTTTTTGATTTTTTATTTGATTGTTTGTTGTACCGGCTTGCTTATCAAACGTGGAGCACCGGCATAAAATAAGGAATAATACTACGTATAGAACGGCAACTTTCCACTCCCCACCAGCGTCTGAGCTAGGTTTACCTCACCCCCCCGAGAACATAATTTACACTTGAATCGTATGGCGCCAGAAATCACACACACAGATGCACGTGTACGATAATGTCAATGTGTAGTGTCTGTGTAAAACGAGGTTGTTTTTATGAAGTGGCCGGGGTGTGGCACCGGTTAGAACTTCGGTACCGGATTGCACCAATGTATTATTATACATATATCATAAGTGCAGTTTTCACTAGCACAGTTGGCTCGACCATTATAAACGGCGATACGGTTCAGAGCATGATTCTGGGTTGATACGTGGAATTTTCCGTCGCAAAATTCATGATTATTTTTAGTTTTTTTAATTATTTTCAGTTCATACTTTTGCGACGGAAAATTCCACTTGATATCAACTCGGAATCATGGTGGGAATCATCCCTCAAAGTTTTCGTTACGATGTCACTAAAACCCTGTATAGCATCGATCGCCACCGACTCGCAAAGAAGAAAAAATAGATGATTTCCTATCCTAGATGTGGTTTTGTGTGCAATACAGTTTATGTTTAATTTCCTATCACTCTAAACTTACACCACAATGCTTTTATCACCATACATCATGAATGGATTACTCTATTCACTCTCCCATTTTCATTGTAAACCACCTGTAGATTTGGGACAAATCCCCAGTCCCGCCCAAAGTCATATCATGCGGGACAAATCCTTATAGTAAAATACGTCCTTGTGATAAGACCTTTCCACAAGGCACCCATACGGACATAAAATGCTTCCCCTTGTTACCACGTCTGCAGATATGATTGTCAATTGTTTTGATAGTCGATGATACCCACAATACAAGGAACACAAATAAAATGGCTATCCAAAATTCCGGCTTAAGTAAATTCAATTCAGCTTTTTGAATTAATTTATGTAAAAAAGCTTATTATAAGATTAATGCTTACTTAGACGATAACAATGCGTTTGTGAGCGTGGCATCCCAAGTCTCTCGCGGCTTTCGAATATTCCTTAGCTGTACTGATTACTCTAGCCATAGAGACAACCTCAATGTCGACCCCTCATACAGCGTTTATCGCTATTGGCTCAATAGGATCGGCCTGAGCCGAGTCTCGCGCCCAACTGGGCACCGGGTACATGCCTCGCAATATTCTTCTTCTCTTCTATCGTGTAGGTTGCGAGGTGAATCGATCTCATCAACTCTGGTGTCAGGGTTATTATTGAGCAGCCAAAGCAATGTTTGTATACGCCTTAGACTGGTGGCCATCTTTCTTAATACACGTCAAGGTAGATCAAATTAAAATTAATAGAAATAAATCAAAATTAAACGGGAAACGTTTGCCTAATGGGCTATTAGGGAAGTCGAGAAAGGCTGAGGCATGTAACAAATCAAGATTTACTTAATTAAAAGGGGAAAATTTCGTACTATTTAGGAGGTGATCACAACATCGTCGCTGTATAGAGAAAGCCAACCACACCCACCACCCACAACCCACACGATAGAAGAAGAAGATAGATCATTTTTATTAAAAAAACTCGCAATGGACAAGCTAGTACTTACTTACTGAAGTAAGTAAAAATTTGTGTCAACCCAGATTGAAAGAAATCGGAAGAAAATCAATTTTTTTTTATTAAATAAAAAAACAACCTTAAGTCTAATACAATTTACTGTCCACCAAAATGGAGGGCCATTTGAACGTGGGACTAGCCATCATCACTGGCGAGACGTACAAAGAAGTGTTATTATCCAAAATAAACAATTAGTTGAGTGTAGGTACGCAGCGTGAGCACATCACGTCACACACACACACCGATATAACTTACAATAACCTAATATGCGTTATACAATTCAAACTTGCAAACGGGTATCTGCAACATCGCATACCTAATATACCTCTAGGAAAAAAACAGTCACAATCGGACTGTGGTTTTCCAAAAAAGCGCTTAGAAGCGCTTTCACGCGTTATCGTCGTGCTCGACAGACGCTAGTGTGGGGGATCTCTTAACGCGACGCCAGCGCCGCGCAAGTTCGGCGTTCGGCAGCCGGCCAGCGCTGGCGTCGGTCGCGTCGCCGCGGCATCGACGTCGCGTGGACGTTGCGCGGAAGTAAGATGATTTCGTGCTTTGGAGGGCATGTTAAGCCGTTGGTCCCGGCTATTACGCGCCCTGTTCCATGTGCCTAACATTGGGACGTATATATATATGCTGTTTATGTATTATAAATAAGAATTATGTTAGCTGTAATGTATGCAATAAACAATAAAATTAAGTACCTACTATAAATGTATGCCTACCCCTTTGGGATACATGCTTGATGCTTTGTTTAACCATGTTAAGTTTTACCATGCGGTGAGGAGGACGGGATAGCATGCTCAAGTGGGTAAGAATTGCACACATAAATAGCTGGATAATTCAGACAGACACCCCTTAATTTTCACGCACTAATCTCACTCATTTTTTTACGTCGTCCTAATTTAAGGAAAACCTTAAAAAGTCCTCCTTATAAATTACCGCCGTCCCGGCCAGGCGCGCCATTTTTTAATTGTTTTCCAAAACTAATAGCCACTTCAAAGCGTCGAACCTCATTTGTTTATTGTGGGGATATTGGGAAAGAAAGAAAGATATTGGTAATGTAATTATAATTTATTGATATTTTTATTAAAATTTATTTTACCGTGAAATCTGGACTTATTAATTCGTTCTTTTGATATTAACAATCCCCTAATAACTGTGTCAAATATCCACTCCACCCCAGCTTCGTTTAAATCCCAAAAATAAAAAGAAAAAACAATCTAAAGAATCTCGTATATAAAATAATAAAATAAAGAGGTAAAGTTTGTAAGTTTTTTTATAGGAAGTAATCTTTTTTTTAAATTCAACGATTTGAGTGCGTTCGAGCGCGATCCAGCCTGGTCTAAAGCACCGATGTGGTCTAAGGTGGTGCACACAAACTCAAATAGTGCCTACTAGCTTTTGCCCGCGACTTCGTCCGCGTGGCGTGTTATAAAAGAGAAATCTTTGTGTGTGTGGGAGTGCATATCAAATTTCAAGCATCTAACTTATGCAGTTTAGATTTTTTCATACAATTTTTTTTCCCGCTAACTCCCATTTTTCAAAATACAGCCATAACTAAACTTTATATTTACTAAGGTATGCATGCATGCTAGATTGAAAACATCTATCTTACGCGCTTTCGATTTTTTCATATAAATGTTTCTTCTCGCTAACTCCCGTTTCCGTGGGAATTTTTCAATATCCTGTTGCAACTAAGCTTTAAGTTAACTAAGGTACCTGCATGCCAAATTTCAAGCGTCTAACTTAAGCGAGATTTTTCATACAAAAGGATTTTCCCGCTAATTCCCGTTCTTAGTGCACCTCTACGGTACCTAAGCTACGTCCCTTCCAAATTTCAAGTGCCTACGTTTAGCCGTTTAGGCTGTGCGTTGATATGTCAGTCAGTCAGTTTCTTCTTTTATATATTTAGATTCACTCTTGCCTTGAAAATCCCCAAATTATATGTATCGGGGAACAATGACGCAGAAAGCGAATTCCATTCTTTAGCAGTTGGCGTGATGAAGAAGGAAGCGAATCTAGCAGTTCGAAGGGGAATCTCGACCACATATGGATGGAACCCCTCCTCGATGGCGGAAAGGTTCAAGTGGAATCAGTTCGTGCAAATCCTGAGCACACTCATCATCATCAGCCTATTAACGTCCCCACTGCTGGGGCACGGGCCTTCTCTATGGATGGATAGGGAGATCGGGCCTTAAACCATCACGCGGGCCCAGTGCGGATTAATAGTTATTAACGACTGCTAATGCAGCCGGGACCAACGGCTTAACGTGCCTTCCGAAGCACGGAGGAGCTCGAGATGAAAACTTTTTTTTTTGGTCACCCATCCTATGACCGGCCTTTGCGAAAGTTGCTTAACTTCAACAATCGCCGACCGAGCGCGTTTACCGCTGCGCCACCGAGCTCCTCACACACACTCACCGAAATGCAATGCGTAAAGAATACAAAGACACGCAGAGATTTTTTGGTACTTTTCTGGAAATATTTAACCGATTTTGAAAATTTTAACTCCAATATAAAGTTTTATTATTCCTGAGTGCTGTGGATTACATTGATATCGGAAGTCTAAGGATGGAGTCGCTAGAGGATAACATACATACATAACTCACGCCTATTTCCCACTGGAGTAAGCAGAGACTATGGAATTCCATTTGTTTCGATCCTGACACACTTATCTTTCTTCCTCCACATTCATCAATTGTTTCATACACGCCTGTTCAGAGAAGACTGCGTGGGGATAATAGCAAAAAATAAAACGACTGTCGGTAGATTTTTTTATTCCAATCAATGAAAACATATTTACACAATTAAAGCAACATCGACGTAAAACATGAGATATAAAAGATTTTTGTAATGACATTTTTGTCATGACATGTCTTGCCACAAAAAAGCGGCGTTTAGCATTTTAAGAATTTGACAGCCAAGCAACGTTGGCAAATACATAGTAGATAAAAATAAAAAAATAAAACATTATTTGATAATTTTGCTAGGCTGCCATGCTCCTAAAAGCACCAGGGGCCTTAGGCAAGTTGTAAACGATTATGATAATCGACAGTGACAAAATAATACGTCAATAAAAAAAGGTCGTCTTGTGCATTATAACTTGCAGGCCAAAAGTTAAATATCGACTTGCATGAACGGAGGTCCTTCCGTATAACAGGAAAGCTAAAAACCTTAGTATGATCAGCTAGTGACATCGTGACAGCTAGTATGTTAGTGACATCGTAACGAATACTAAGGGGGATGATTCAGACCATTATTCTGAGTTAATATCAAGTGGAATATTCCGTCGCAAAATTCATGTATTGTTTTGTTTATTAAAAATATTTTCAATACTATACTTTTGCGATGGAAAATTCCTCTTGATATTAAGTCAGAATAATGAGATGAACCTTCCCCCTCAGTATTTGTTACGTTGTCACTTACACCCTGTACCAGTACATACAAGTAGCCATACAAATAGATAGGGTGTTAGTAACATCGTAACAAATATTGAGCTGGATGACTCAGACCGTGATTCTGCGTTGATAACAAATGGATTTTGTTTTTTTTTTAATTATTTTCCGTTCTCTGTTTACGACGGAAAATTCCACTTGATATCTACTCAGAATCATGGCCTGAATCACCCCTCAAAGTTGTCACTAACACCCTATATGTCAAAAGAAAAAAAAAACTTTTGTATGCAGTAAATATTACGAAAAGTATTAATAATATTGCAGCATATAATAAACAATATACATTGTTTGTAAAGTAGCTATGGAATTTAAGAAGCAGTAGAGCTATCGTAGTTCGCTGGAGTAGTAGTAAAAGAGAGTGGGGTTGACCGGCGACAGCTGTTCTCATACAAAATGCGCGTTAGGGCTTTTCCAACCTCTTTTTTCTATTACGTGGATGATGCATGTCTGTTATCCATAAAATTAGAAGGTTAAACGAAGGAAAATCTTTACAGCACCATCCATATTATTTTTGGAGAACGTAGCATGGAAAGTCCCTACTGCTTCAATATGGCCTTTTTAACACCTAGCCATGTTCTATGTGTCTACCACAATATCCTTGTCAAGCTATACTTTATGTTTCTTAAACTTGTGTCTAAGTGCTAAATACCGTTTTGTTGTAGATCTGGTAATATTTATATAACCTCTATTACCAGGGCCCTTCGCTGCATTTCTCAGTACATTTAATGTAGTTCTGTGTAAATCTAAACCGCATGTCCAAATAGTCTTCTTCGGGGTAAACCAGTAGAAATCTGAAAATTACATTTTATGTACAGTCATGAGCAATATCATGTGCCCACTTTAGAACCCTGTCGCACTATATCATATTTGACATTTAAAGAGACTTACGGATTAATTTGTCAAAAAAGTTAATGTGACATGGTTTCAAAGTGTATAATTAGTACTCGTGACCGTACATAGCTAAGTTAGCGTCTAGTTTTCATCTATCATATACTTATTTATACAGGGTGTTAGTGACACCGTAACGAAAACTTTGGGGGATGATTCAGACCATGTATCAAGTAAAATTTCCTATCGGAAAATTCATGAACATTTTATGTTTTTTTTTTTAATTATTATCAGTTCCATACTTTAACGACAGAATATTCCACTTGATATTTACTCAGAATCATGTGCTGAATCATCCTCAGTATTCGTTACGATGTCACTTACACTCCGTATCTATAGGTGAGAGAGATTCTGAGTTGATATCGAGAGGAATCCGAGGACCCAGGTGCTTTCAAGGCCAGAGTGTACAGGCACATTCTTGGCGAGCTCGCTCCATCTTAGGCCTCGTCAATGCCTTCGGACAAGTCTGGGGCCAAGAGCAAACCCATCAAAGGTAAACACAAAAAGGAATTTTCTGATGGAAAATTCATGAAAACATATCAACTCAATACCATGGTCTGAATCATCCATCAAAGTTTTCGTTACGATATCACTAACACCCTGTATATCAATGGGTGGAGTATTCTCCATTCCCTGGTTGATTGAGGGGACGCCTGTACTCAGCTTTGGGATGTATAGTCTGTATATGTACGTATGTACCTGCGCAGTGGCAGGAACTCCATGACAACGCGCAGGCGCGACGTGAAGGGCAGCGCGAAGTGTTGCGCCGCGTCGATGTGCTGCACTATACCGTACGCCCACTCTGACAGCTCGTATAGATTGCCTACAATTCAATAAAAAAAATAAACATTTAGGCGGCCTTACTGCTCAGGCAGCAATTTCTTGCAGTCAATCATTAGGTGATTTTATTTATTTATCATTAACTTAACGGCCTCTGTGGTGCAGTGGTTGAGCGTTGGACTCACGATCCGGGTTTCAATCCCGGTGGGGACATAAATCACTTTGTAATCCCTAGTTTGGTTAGGACATTACAGGCTGATCAATAAGAAGAGAAGAATACTAAAGCCAGGCTACTCACGCTCGAAGGGGCTGTTCTTGTTGTAGTGGCTCAGGTCTGGGATGTCCAGGATCACGTCCAGGTTCTCGTCTCCAAGCACCATGTACACCTCGCTCCGCTTCTTCTTCAGGGTGTACGGGTATGATACTTGGATTGTCGCTGGAATGTATACAGGGTGTTAGTGACATCGTAACAAACACTGAGGGGAATAATCCAGACCATGATTCTGAGTTGATATCAAGTGGAATTTCCTGTCGGAAAATTCATGAAAATTTTAGTGTTTATTAAATTAATTTCAGTTACATACATTGCAACGGCAAATTCCACTTGATATCAACTCGGAATCATGGTCTGAATCATTCCTCAAAGTTTTCGTTACAATGTCACTAACAAGTATAATTGGATCCATATATCCATAACATAAACAGCCTATAGCCATAGAATAAGGAATAATACTATCTATAGAACGGCAACTCTCCGCTCCCCCAGCGACTGAGCTAGGTTTACCGCACCCCCTTCGAACATAGTTTAGTCTTCAATCGTATGGCGTCAGACGTCACACACACATATGCGCGTGTACGATAGATAATGTCAATGTATAGTGACTGAGTAAAACAAGGTTGTTTGTATGAAATGTCCAGGGTGTGCTATAGCCTATATATCATAAGTCTCACTGCCAGGCACAGGCCTCCTCTCAATCAACTGGAGGAGGTATGGAACATACTTCTCAACGCTGCTCCATTGCAAGCAAATGGAATTGTTAAAGATTTTACGCCTAATGTTCATCATATCCATCTTTGGACTTCGTATCAACAGTGGCTGCAAGTTGTCTTTGATTACTTGTGGCTATGCCCACCCCATTAGGGATTACGGGCGTGAGTTTATGTATGTGAATGTATGTTTACGCCTAATAGCCGGGACCAATGGCTTAACGTGCCTTCTGAAGCACGGAATCAATTTACTATTTCGGACAATCATCGATTTTGAGTTTGACTTTCAATTTTGTGTACGCTTACTTAATCTAAGGGCCATAACTAGAGCCATAAGTTGCCGGCGACTGTCGCCAAACAGTTCATACTGACACGGCAGGCGATGCTTTGGAAACTTGGCGACGGCTTTGTAAATTTATGGCGACATAGCCGGCGACGTGGATTTGAGGTCTCGGTGAGTTATGGCTCATTACACGCCAATTATTTTCTATCACGAACCCTCGTAGACGAACCCTATGAAAAGGACGTTGAAATGCATAACTACTGCACGGCGTAGACTAAGTGCTACGCTCTAAAACTTTTCTCCGTAGACGCTACGATTCGTAGCTATTGGGTACTTTCCTAGGTCAAAGATAAATTATGTAATTCTGATTACTAAATAAAGACAGATCTAAAGGTATCATAAAACGTTTTCTTTTTTCTATTTAACTTATTTGTGATTTTTAATAAAGAAGAATGTTATTAATACGTGCGACATTTTTATCACGTTTTTCTATGACGTCACAGTGTGCTTTTAAAACATACAATTCCCATAGTAATTTCGTGTTTTGACATTTAGTAAAAGGTAACTGATTTGACTAGTTAGAAACTACCCTATTTTATTCAATAAAAAATCTTTCTAAAATAACTTATATTTTTTAATAAGTAAATAAATATGCAATGTGTCTGTGTAGTATGTGTAACATCTGTTACTGTGCAGTAAATTGAAAGGTACTTACCATTTCCAGTGAATTTCTTCAAAGGGCCTGGAATATAAAGTAATATTTTTTTTTATATAAGATGTCTGAAAATAATAATTCACATTATTTCCAGAATACAGTATAGAACATTCAGTTTTAAAGTCACAGCGACCATTTGAACTTGCAATAGCATTAAAAAAAATACTAATTAGTGGTAGTGGTTGTCACTGTGGTACACGGGCGGATTTTCGGCGGGAAACGGGAACGGGACAGTTGCTTTCTTCATTGGGTAATCTAAATAATTAATACGAAGTGGTGTTTTGTGGTTAATGATCGCATTAAGTTAGTCGGAAGACATTCGCGAGTGTTATTATATTGGAGTATTCAATAAACAAAGTGTATCTGCCTATTTTCGCTTCGTGCCGGGAAGCCGCTTCATAACTCAAAAGTTTATGCGGACTTTTGAGTTAATTCGTTTGGGGTTCGGAGTAGGAGTCTACTCCGAGGGTGGGGGCTTAGGTTTCATCATCATCACCTTTCATCATTTCATTAGTCATCAAGAAAAAAAATACGTCAGACATGGCTGTATGGGCATAGTTCCCTTTGCCTTACCCTTCGGGGAAAACCAAAACAACAACAAAGGTACACGGGCTTGCTTCTCAACCGGGGAGCGCCGGTTCGAATCCCGGTACCGTACTTGCACCAATGAGTTATTAATTTATCTTAAGTGCAATTTTCACTAACACAGTTCGCTCGACCATTATAATGATGATGATGATGTCCTCCCAGACGTATCCGTCGACGGCGACACCCTTAGCTAGTGTTAGCCTGGGCTCTTCCATGGGCGCGGGCGTGACTAGCAAAACCAAATTTAGTTTTGAAAGTCCTGTTGCAAGAAGTACAATAGAGAGTCCCATTTGAGTTAGAAGTGTAGTGGTAGGAGGGCTTGGGTCGAGTTTTTCGGATCTGGCGTTTGGCGTCAATATACCGTATATTGTCCGGGAGGACAATACCTGCGACCATTATAGACGTCGATACGGCTCACCACCTATCACCTATTTTTTTTTTTGTCTATGTACTTATTGATTTCCGTGTGGTTTCTGTCCTGTGTTAAATGTAATGTACCTGTCTGTCTGTGTCTGTGGTGTCCGGAAGTAATAAATGTTTCTTTCTTTCTTATCACGTGGGTCTTACAGAAATCTCGGTGAAGTGAGTAGTGGGTATTTAGTTCATCCTGCGACGGATGTACCTCTGCCTACCCCAATTGGGATATAGCTGTGAGCGTTTGTTACCTATAAATTATTGGGAGTCTTACCATTTTTGCTCGCTAGTTTGGGATCAATATTCGTGAATTCTGTAAAGAAAAAAATAAACTTACATTTCGACATTAAAATAAATTATTTGTAAGTGCCTAGATATTATTATCAATTTTTAAAAGAAATCCTTTAATTTATAATTTAATAAAAATGTAAAAAGACTAGGCATCCACTACAGGTCGAATCAGTCAATGAAATCCATACAAGCTTCGTCGTTTTCTAAGTTGTTGTTGTTACCTTTAGGTTTGTACGTAATTATTATATCTTTACAGAACTACGTAGTTTTTTTAAAAAAGGTAATGATACTGACTCCACCTCCTAATTATATTTTCAGTTATACCTATAGTTAAGAAAATGATAGGTATCATCATCAGCCGTATGACGCCCACTGCTGGGCATAGGCCTCCCCCAAGGATCTCCATGACGATCGGTCCTGCGCTGCCCGCATCCAGCGGCTTCCCGCGACCTAATGATAGGTATACTCGTACCTAATTCAAAATTAGCATCAATAACAGTAACAGTTTTAGGTTAAAATGTAGATTTGTAGAATACAAACACCATCCAATGATGATGATGATGATTACAGACGGCGATACGGCTCACCACCTATCACGTTGATCTAACAGAAAGCTCAGTGATGCGTGGGTACTTAGTTCATCTTGCAATGGATGTACCTCTGACTACCCCATTAGGATGCATTCGTGAGCTTACGTTATGTTAATAACACGACACAGATTCGAAGCCATTCTTTTGCAAAAAAATGTTTTTAATCAATTAGTAAGTACATTGTTACAGTTTCGTAAAGCTAAATAGATTTTTAGTTTAAAAAAGCTCGATTAATTTCCACGAAAAACAGGTTTTAGTTTTGATTTTAGTTTTAGTGGCTCACTGCGTGCGTGTTTGATTATGCGCGGGGTGCGGGGGAGCCGGATACGGAAGCGCCGGCCGCCCATGCGCCGGTCCAACCACACCAGTCCGCTTGTCCAAAGCACTGAAAAACATCACCCCCTATTCAATGTGCCCTGACATAAGCAATCACTTGCCTACAGCCCTAGCCATACCCCGGACACTTCATACAAAAGCCTCGTTTTACACAGACACTACACATTGACGTTATCGTACACGCGCATCTGTGTGTATTACGTCTGACGCCCATGAAGACTAAAGTACGACCGGACGGGTGAGGCAATCCTAGCTCAACAGCTGGTGAAGAGCGAAACGTTGCCGTTCTATGCGTAGTCATCATCATCCTCAATTTAAGAGCCACGCTCTTGTCGGTGCAGCATTTTCCATGCTACTTTTTTAGGGAAAAATAGGGCAGTGGTTTCCCTCTTGCCTTCTGCCCCGCAGTACTCTGTCTGACGCAAGTGGGATGGCGCCCAGAGTAGTCTATTACAAAGCCATACTAGGACTCCTGTCCCCCGCCTCTGAATAGTACTGACAGTTACTGCTGCCCTCTGTCAGGTCCCAGGTCCCTGTCAGTCTATGCGTAGTATTCATTCCTTATTTTATGCTCTATGACCTCTGTCATAGAATAAAGAATAACACTACGTACAGAACGGTAACTCTCCGCCCCCTCTGGGTCGGGTCTCTGGGTACTTTAGTCTTAATTATCTAATCTATTTGCTTATATATTTTTATTTATACTATCAATTATGATTTAACCCCTTGGCATACTACTGATTTTCATATTATACTTTGTTAACTTTACTTCTTCTTCTTTGCGAGTCGATGGCGATTATTTATTTATTTTTTCGTTTAAACAATTCACAGCACGGTTTTTTTCTTGGCACATTAAATTCATTTATTACCAATTGATAAGCGTAATTTGGGTACTGGCAGAATATCAGTGTTGGTGAGAGTGGGTACTCGTACCATACTCTTAGCAACAATATGCTGAGTCAGTCCCATTTCCCTGGGCAGTGTTAGCTACTAGTCACAAATTGTTAATCTTAATTTATGTAAATGCTTTTGTAACCTTCGCTGTTTTGGGAATGAAGTTATTCTATTCTAATTAGCCGTAAGCCACTGAGGAGTAAGGGTGTCCGCGCGAGGACTCTGTCTCGTTCGCACTTATGCGATAGGCGGCACAAGGTAAGATTTTTGTATGTAGTGTCCTAGGTTTGCCAGTATACAAATGTTCTAGTAACATCCTTTGCTTATTATATATTATTTTTTTCCTTTCTGTCAGTAATAATAATTATAACACGTTAAACACTCTATTTTAAAAAAAATGCTCATAAATGGACAATGCAAAAGTTAAATGATGATATTTTTCAGTCTTTGGATACTTGAATTTAATATTTTTAGTTAGTTTAGTGCCTAATTGTAATAAACGTCTGTTGCTTTATTACAAAATGAAGACTTAAGTTAAAACCAGCGGGCTTAGCACCGTAAGGGCGCGACTCTTTCTCGCCTCGACATGCGTCACCCGTCACTCTCTCACAGTACTGCATAGAAAGAAACAGATGTTCTCTGTCGCGGCGAGAAAGAGTCGTGTGCTTACGGTGCTAAGCCCGCTGTTTTAAAATACAGTCCGCGCCACGAAAGAACTCCACGGATTACAATTCTCATCATTTTATGCGGTATCTGCAATGGAGCCGCGGTCGCAGGGCTTCTTCAGTGATGCGAACTATATTTTATTTAGTTATTTAAAAGGTACACACAACAGGTTTGTTACCTGTTGATAAAGTTGGTATTGGTGGTGATTCCACATCATCTAATTTTATTTTAAGTTATACCTGTCATTATTTTATCCGCCGAAAAGGAAAGGGACGGGTAATCGACAAACATAAAATTTATGGAACACGTCAATTTTAGGCAAATATTTTTAAAACCTTTCCAAAATTTTATATTGGCTAATAACCCGATAGAAAGTTGACAGCACACCAGAAAGTCTATTTAATTCACCCGGGTTATTCATTCATTTTAAAATTAACAATTGTCAATCTTTTGTCCCTTTCCTTTTCGACCAATGGTCCCGATTCATACAGACACCTCCTAATTTTATTTTAAGTTATACCCGTCATTTTCTTATCCGCCGTAAAGGAAAGGGACGGATGATTAACACCTGTTAATTTTGTAGTGAATTAATGGATTTTGTAATAAGGAGGCTGCTGTTAGTAATAGCAATGGTGTTAATTCTAATATTATTCATAAGCCTATAACCACATAGAAAAACAGTGTAATCATGACGTAGGCAGTGTCTAAAAAATGAAAAGGTGCGGTAGTGAGTGGATTATAGTGGTCTTTTTCGGAATTATGGTAACTTTATTTTTAAATAAAATAGGCTCTCGTTTGACCACAATCTCACCTGATGGTAAGTGACGATGTGGTCTAGGATGGATCAGGCTTACTTAGCAAATGCCTATTCACTCTAGCATTGAAGACTCCCAGTTTTCAACGAGTTGGGAAAACAGACGACGGAAGATAGATCCAGTAACTAACCCAAAAGTCATACTTGTCAAGCCACTGGAAAATTTCTTGCAGGACGTTAAGCGTTACGTCATCCGTAGTATATCGGGTGTTAGTGACATCGTAACGAAAACATTGAGGGATGATTCAGACCATGATTTTGAATTGATATTAAGTGGAATTTTCCGTCGCAAACGTATGGAACTGAAAGTAATTAAAAAAAACTCAAACATGTCATTAATTTTCCGACAGGAAATTCCACTTGATATCAACTCAGAATCATGGTCTGAATCATCCCCCTCAGTATTCGTTATGGTGTCACTAACACCCATACCTACTTGTATGACTATCAGTATGTACTTGTACAAGCTGTAAGTGATATCGTAACGAATATTAAGAGGGATTATTCAGGTCATTATTCTAAGTTAATGTCAAGTGGAATTTTTCATGGCAAAGGTATAGAATTGAAAATAATTAAAAAAAAAATAAAAAATAATTATGAATTTTGCGACGGAAAATTCCACTTGATATTAACTCAGAATCATAGTCTGAATCATCCCCCTCAGTATTCGTTACTATGTCACTAACACCCTGTACTTACGGCAATCTACCTGAACTCCCTGCGACCTTCCTTACGAGACGATCGGATATGGTTATAAAGAATTTCCGTTCTATTTTTCTATCCTTATTGCTTGATTATATTCTATAATAAGTAGAGATTATGTCGATTTTATTCATATAATTAGAAATTGTGTACTGAATCCCGATCTCGTCTAATTTTTCGGGATCAATCCCGAAGCATATTATTCGAGATTGATGTTATTGGGCGAATCTCCTTGAGTTATACTTTTTGTTTTGATCATGCTGTTTTCCAAAGAAAACTTAATTACTTAGTTAGTAATATTGAAGAATAGATGTTTTTGTTTTCAACTTCAACTTCAACTTTATGGTTGTATGGCAACCGGTCGTCATAGAGAGTTTTTGTTTTCTTTCAAAAAATATTTTGTTTTAATTACCCTCACTTTCACAAACAAGCAGTTTTCACCGTTTCCAGCCATTCTAACTTCACATTTTTTATGAACTAGACGAGGTCCCGAGAAATTAGGGGTTAAACTGGCTACATCGAAGCAATTCAAAGAAGGCAATATTGCCATTTGACATTTGTATGCATTGCGCACTTACTTTTATATGCGCAAACGTCAAATTGCTATATAACTTTTTTAGATGAATTGCTTCGATGTGGCCTTTTTAAATCGCCGGCGTTATCGACGATTTCCCTCATTCGGCGCTTATCGATATAGACCCACTAGAGTCGATTAATTCTTTCAAATATTCTTCCTCTCAGATGACGCCTGAGCCCAACTGGGCACCCTTAGGCCTGTTGTCTTAAATTTTGTACCGGGTGAGAGCCCTCAGCTCAAATGGGGAGCCATTTGTCCGGCCAAGTATTTAATGCCATCTAAGGCAAATCTCACGTCACGTCATAAAAAAGGCCTTTTGAACCCCCTTGGAGTCCATTGGGCAAACAGGAAGGGGCTTGTTGTGTGAGGTGGCGAATTGATTCGCACGAGTTGTAATTGTAACAATATCCTGGGTTAACGTTATATTTTCTGAATATTTGTTATTTACCGTTTTCCGGCTTCACGCATCTCGCTGAGAAGTTCTGTATCTGTTGTATTTTGAAAGGCAGATCTAAGGTCCATATTAACTCCTTATTGTTGGTGTCCAATCTGTGTAAAAGAAGATTTTTTTAAATAAAATAGGCTCGCGTGTTTCAGGATCGAAGCAAATGGAATTCTATAAGTAGTCTGCTTACCCCGGTGGGAAATAGGCGTGAGTTTATGGATGGATGGAAATAGGCTCGCGTAAGACCACAACCTAAGTGACGGTGTGGTAGATAAACTTTAATGTACAGTTTTTTTCTCTTGTGAAATCTACTGAGCCGCCAAAGGCCACCTGACATGGTTCATGTAACGACTATACGTCTACTTAAGTACATAGTATAAAACAAATTCGCCTTTTCAGCCCCTATATCCCTATATACGCTTAAATCTTTAAAACTACGCAACGGATTTTGATGCGGCTTTTTTTAATAGATAGAGTGATTCAAGAGGAAGGTTTATATGTATAATAACATCCATTAAATAGTGGAGAAATACTGTTATTTTTGAGGTTTTTATTGTGATGTCGTAAATATTATTTTTTTTCTCAGCATTGCTCCCGAGCGAAGCCGGGGCGGGTCGCTAGTACTAAATAAATAAATCGCCTTAAAGGTTTGCTTGTGAGAGAAACAACGGGCGTCCTGGTGGTAAAGCATCCCGTTTCCCAATATTATAATTATATACTGATACTTTTATTAATCACCTTACGTATTATCTTTATTGTTATAATTGTGTTGTTGCAGTGTTGTTACCTATTCTCTATTAATATTTATGTTTATGTATACATAATATATAATATGTTTAATTTTATATATATTTTGTTTATATAGGTAACTCTATCTGATAGATACTTAATTTGCTTATTTGCGCTATGAGTCATGTCATCTTCGCGGGATCCAACAGACGGAAAATTAAGGAGCGACTGAAAAACAGCGTCTGTTTCTCCGGAAATAGACACAATTCTGAGTTCGTATCCTATTCACTGCTGTGCCACATTATGTACTGAGTTTTAAAAATTGTTTTATAATATTTTGTTGTTTTTAGTGTTTGTAACACTTTGTATGTAATGTGTCACAATTTGTTGAATAAACATTTTCTCTCTCTCTCTAAAATATAGTAGCTTGGACCGAGTGCTTTAACGTACATTGACCAAGTTAACTTACTGTATCCCTCCAAGCTCGCTCTGCTCCAGCCCGCCGAGTTTGATGCACGTCCCAGTGTTGCCATACTTGAAGATGTAGTTCTCGAAGGTGGGGATGCCCAGGCGCATATTTCCCATCAACACGTGGTCGCGCAGGTTCTTATACTGACGCCGGAAACACTCGAAGTCCGTCGAATGACACGATATTATGTAGCGATCTGGAAATAATACAGTGGTACAGTGGTTGAACTTTGGGCTCACGATGGAGGTCCTGGGTTCGAATCCCGGTGGGGAGTGAATAGGCATTTGCTATGTAAGTGATCTACCCTAGACTATATCAGCACTTACTATCAGGTGAGATTAGGATCAAATGCAAGCCTTAATAATTAAAAGAAAATTGAACAGGTTGTGAGAAGCTGCAGTAGTTTTAGGCGGATGAGACGTTCGTTATGTAAAATTTGACGATTCAAAGTGTAACTATGTTACTGAATAAAGATATTTTTTGAATTTGAATTTGATATTGAACAAACTTCGCTATCGATACTGTAGATAGAACGACCTCTGTGGTCCAGTGGTTGAGCTTTGGGCTCGAATCCCGGTGGGGACATAACACAAAAATCACTTTGTGATTCCTAGTTTTAGGACATTACAGGCTGATCACCTGATTGTCCGAAAGTAAGACGATTGGTGCTTCGGAAGGCAGTTACTACTTACTGATGTATGTACGTAGTCGTTACATGTGTCATGCCAGGGGCCTTTGGCGGCTCAATAGTAACCCTGACACCAGGGTTGATGAGGTTGGTAAGCCACCTCACAACCCACACGATGGAAGAATTTTTTGGGTGGGTTCCAGGTACTTGATTCAAAAAATCCAGCACATTTTTATCAAAAAAATACAGGGTGTTAGTGACATCGTAACGAAAATTTTGTTGGGTGGTTTAGACCGTGATTCCGAGTTGATATCAAGCGGAATTTTCCGTCGCAAAGATATAAACTGAAAATATTTAAAAAAAATCATGAATCTCCGAGAGGCAATTCCACTTGTTATCAACTCAGAATCATGGTCTGAATCATCCCCTTTAGTATTCGTTACGGTGTCACTAACAACCATATGTACTTACTTGCATGGCTACCTGTTAGTACTTGTACGGGTTGTAAGTGACATCGTAACAAATACTGAGGGGGATGATTCAGCTCATTATTCTGAGTTAATATCAAATTGAATTTATCATCACAATGCGTAAAAAAAACAGTGTTTGCGACGGAAAATTCAGTTGATATTAACTCAGAATCATGGTCTGAATCATCCCTCTCAGTATTCATTACGATGTCACTAACACCCTGTATTAATAAACAAACCCCGTCATCCATAATCTGTTAGGCTCCAACAATTAACGCGTCATCTATTCCATTTTAATTAACAAAACAGAAATTACCTTCCACCGAAATTGAATCCTTTACAAAAGGGTATTTTGTTCAAATATCATTCGGGTCGCTTGTTCATAAATATTTATAGCTTTAGAGAATTTTTCATAACTCGCCCGCGTAAGCTAAAGGGTGGTTGTGAACATTGATGTACCGTTCTCGGGAATCTTCCCAAAGTGGGAATGTTCCCTTTGTACAACATAACATCATCATCATCATCAGCCCATTAACGTCCCCACTGCTGGGGCACGGGCCTTCCCTATAGATGGATAGGGAGATCGGGCCTTAAACCACCACGCGGGCCCAGTGCGGATTGGTGGTTATTAACGACTGCTAATGCAGCCGGGACCAACGGCTTAACGTGCCTTCCGAAGCACGAAGGAGCTCGAGATGAAAACTTTTTTTTTTGTGGTCACCCATCCTATGACCGGCCTCTGCGAAAGTTGCTTTACGTCAACAATCGCAGACCGAGCGCGTTTACCGCTGCGCCACCGAGCTCCTCACAACATAACATAACATAACATAAATAGCCTATATACGTCCCACTGCTGGGCACAGGCCTCCTCTCAATCAACCGGAGAGGGTATAGAGCATACTCCACCACGCTGCTCCACTGCGGGTTGGTGGAGGTGTTTTTACGGCTAATAGCCGGGACCAACGGCTTAACGTGCCCTCCGAAGCACGGAATCAACTTACTTTTTCGGACAATCAGGTGATTCAAGCCTGAAAAGTCCTTACCAAACAAAGGACTGTCTCACAAAGTGATTTCGACAATGTCCCCATCGGGAATCGAACCCGGACCTCCAGATCGTGAGCCTAACGCTCTTACCACTAGACCACGGAGGCTGTTTGTGTTCCCGTTGCACAAAAAACTTAAAAAAGAACTTTTTTTTCCCGTATTAAAAAAATGTTTACTGAAAACACTATTGATATTTTTGTAGAAATTGTAGAAAGCTTTTGTATTTCAAAACGTTTAATATTAACGATAATTATCATCGCTTGCTAGTTGTGCTAGGATGTACCGTTTTCGAGCAAATAGCGATTTCGTGATTTTAGTTTTAATTCTTTTTTTGGCTTGGTGCTGCAGTATTATATTAGCAGCTGCGATTTACTTTAAATTACAGCTACAAGTATTAAATATAACATAGGAAAAAAATAATGCTTAAATTCCGCGGCTACACGGAGACGTGTAACATTTAAGTATACGTGATTAAATAGATTTACTTTTACTTTTTTATTTTACCGACTTCAAAAAAGGAGGAGGTTCTCAATTCGACCGTATTTTTTTAAATTGATGTCCCGTACTAAAAATACAGTTTTGTTTTGTTAAAACGAGTTTTATCTACGGCACTTTATATCAAAGTTTAAAACATAACAATTTCAGAATTGAAACCGCTTCGTAGGTCGCGTCGGTTATTCACTACCCTTTACCTCTCATGTTGATTTTAAGAGCTCCCTTGAAACAAAAGGTTGAATACGGTTTGGATGATATAAGAGGCAGTTAAGTTAGTCTGGGGAATGTTGAGTTTCTACACTGTTTCGCTTATAAAGGGTGTCTGGGATAATTAAAAAACTCTGACTTCGAATTTTATTTCTTGTTTGAAATGGAAACACAGTTCGCTCAACCCTTACGGCTTATCACCTACTACGTTGCGTTGGTCTAACAGCAAGCTCGGTTGAGGTACTTAGTTCATCTTGCGATCTTCTCCTTCTTCTATCGTGTGGGTTGTGAGGTGGATTATCAAGCTCAGCAACCAGTGTCAGGGTTATTATTGAGCCGCCAAAGGCACGAAAGTGTGGATAGATTGTGTAAAGAAGTTAATGTGTGTGAAAGGTGTGAGTGCTGAGATGACGAGTGACCGAATAGAATGGAAGAGGAATACATGTTGTGCCGACCCCATCTAGGGGGGGGATAAGGACTGGAAGATGATGATGATGAGATAGCCTATATGCATCCCACTGCTGGGCACAGGCCTCCCCTTAATCAACCGGAAGGGGTATAGAGCGAACTCCTTGGTTCATATGCAACCAGCATATGATAAGCAAGATCAATGACCAACCTCATCAACCTTGGTGTCCACCATATTCGTAGTTGGCCATAACAAAGGCATGCAAATTTAGTCTTCTTCTTCTAGTGTGGGTTGTGAGGTGGATTACCAACCCCATCAACCCTGGTGTCAGGGTTATTATTGAGCCGATACAAGCCCTTGACATGGCTCATATAACGACTACATACTTACTTAAGCAAATAGAAGCACGGATCACCTTACTTTCGGACAATCAGGTGATCAGCCTGCAATGTCCTAACTAAACTGGGATCACAAAGTGATTTTTGTGATGTCACCACCGGGATTCGAACCCGGGACCTCTGGATAGTGAGCTCAACGCTCAACCAATCAACCATTGAGGTACAATAACTGGTACGTTATAATTAACAATTGCATGCCAGTTTAAATAATTGTCTAGTTACAGGGCGTGTTTTGTTAATGAGAAGATGATGTGTTTGTTTTTAAAACCTACATCAATAGATGAGAACATCTAGAATATGCAGTGGTCATAGATTTCTTAATAAGTAATTGAGGAGCTCGATGGCGCAGCGGTAAACGCGCTCGGTCTGCTATTGTTGAAGTTAAGCAACTTTCGCAAAGGCCGGTCATAGGATGGGTGACCACAAAAAAAAAGTTTTCATCTCGAGCTCCTCCGTGCTTCGGAAAGCACGTTAAGCCGTTGGTCCCGGCTGCAGTAGCAGTCGTTAATAACCACCAATCCGCACTGGGCCCGCGTGGTGGTTTAAGGCCCGATCTCCCTATCCATCCATAGGGAAGGCCCGTGCCCCAGCAGTGGGGACGTTAATGGGCTGGTGATGATGATAGATTTCTTAATAGTTTTGACATGTACCAATTTAAGTTACCTGTTTATTTGAGTTATTGAGGGCAGAAGAGGCAAGATGATTGGACACTTAATAAGACACAAGGAAAGAGAGGAAGAGAAAGATCAAGAATAGCTTACAAAGTTACAACTTTATCCGTTTCTTACAGCATTAACTGTATCCGTGTGTATCCGTTTGTTATAGAATAGAATAGAATAGAAATTGTTTATTATAAAAGGACGCCACACACAAAGACAAGACAATAACATCACTTAATTTTTTTACAAAATAACGTGTTACCCTGAAAAAATGTGTTACCCTGACACCAGGGTTGATGAAGCTAGTATTCCACCTCACAATCCACACGATACGAAGAAGAGCATTAACTGTTAATTATAACTTGTCTACATTTGTCGGGTTATAGTCTGAACCTCAATCGTATTACCTAATCTTAAGCCATATGTCTGTAGCTTGTTGTGTATACTTAACAAATAAATAAACATGGAATAGATTAAAGAGATGGTGAACGTCGTGTCTTATAAGGTAGTGAAAGAATTGACCTTTGATAGACAAGAATGGAGAATGCTACACCGACAAGAGCGTGGCTCATAAATTAGTAATGCACTATTTAAGTAATCCTTTCTGTCCAACTTATTCTTTCCATCCTCCTCCAACACCACATTTCAAAGGCCTCGAGTCTCTCTCTATCGTTCTGTGTCAGTGTCCAAGTTTCACATTCATAGAGGGCTATTACTCCATACGAAAGTTAACAAATGAGGAAGTGCTAGTAAGAGTAAGGGAAAAGAGACAAATACTGAGAATTATTGAGGACAGAAGAGGCAAGATGATTGGACACGTAATAACATCATAGATGGAAAGCTAGAAGGAAAGAGAGGAAGGGGAAGACCAAGAAGAGCTTACATGGAACAGATTAAAGAAAAGGTTAACGTCGTGTCTTATAGGGAAGTCAAGGAATTGGCCTTTGATAGACTGGAATGGAAAATGCTACACCGACAAGAGCGTGGCTCTTAAATTGATGATGATGATGACTATTTAAGTGTTTTTTTTTTCTTGGCGTTGTGTTATGTCTATTTAAAATTTACAAAGTCAAAGTATTTATTGCACACCATATCATAAATGTCTTCCTTTGACTTATTAGTCCACAAACTTTGCATCCCGGTGGGGGCACATCACGAACATAGTTTGTTTATAGGACATTACAGGCATCTCCTGATTGTCCGATAGAAAGATGAACCATGCTTCGGAAGGCACGTTAAGCCGTTGGTCCCGGTTACTACTTATTGATGTAAGTTAGTAGTCGTTACATGAGCCATGTCAGGGATCTTAGTACGCGGCTCAATAGTACCGTAGCGGATTATAATCCATGAATCGATGTAATTGTACAATTTTGCATATCGATTAGGTAAATATTTTTGAACCTAAGAAATTAATCGACTATTCGCATTTTTATTACTCCACATAATATGGACACCCCGTACATTAACGATATGGCCAAACGTTGATTTAATGTAATTAAAATATCATTAAACGTTGACGTTTCATTAAATAAACGATGTAGTCAACTTAAGTTAGTTCATGAAATGATCAGTTCTAAGATCTGACCACGACATCGATACCTTGGTATTTTAAAATAAAACTTACCGAATTTATCTTCCAATTCCATAGCGCTACACGAACAAACTAAGAATATAAGTAATAAATACATCATTTTACAACTTTAATATTAAAAATGTATACTAGAATACTAGTAGACACTACCGACTTCAGATGATCAATGAATAATAACCAGATCTGGATCGAAATCTTTATGTTATTCAACGTCAGGCGACTACGAAAACCGTGAGACTCGGCACATAATTGAACAGCTATGAACTCATACAAATATAGAATTGTTTATACAAATCTAGTGGAAATAGTAAACAATACTTATTGAATAGATAGATTTGGCTAAGTGAAAATAAATATTTATAAAATTAATGTTTAGGTTTTGGTTTTTAAAGATAATAAATTAAATAATCACTTTCCGAACAGACTAAGAAACAGGCAGACATATTCCGGCAAAGTGGTCACGTCAAAAAAAAAACAGACAGACTAACCATTGATCAGATATTTCGATGCTTTGCCTAAAGTTGCGCTTGTTATCAAAAATAGAAAGCAATTCTTTATTTAAAAAAAACCCTTTATTTTTAAATATCCCTTTTTTATCACTTTTTTTTTAAAAATAATTCGGTATTCACTAAAAGTGGTTTATATTACTTAATATATATTTTTATGGAATAACCTACAGTATTTTAAAGTTTAAACCTTCGTTTTTATTTTATTTTATCCCGGGATTTTAAGAACCCATTTCGTGAACACGCATTAAACCCATACAACATCCAATCCGAAGGGAAACCCACCCCAATACAGGTTAGGTTAGGTCCCATATTTACCTACGTAAAGCATTTCTCGAGTATTTAGGTTTCTTGGTGTTTTCCTTCATCTTTGAGCAGGCGATAACCATTTACAATCCAAACATGAATTCGAAAACAATTTCGAAAATCATCAGTTTAGGTTTGTGTTGGATTCGAACCTGTGACCTCACAATGAGAGTCAAGCGTTTGAAAGGACAGAATCAGATTTCTTTTTTTGACTTGACTTATTGTAGATATGCTGCAGATGACATTAACTACTTGGCCGGAATGGGGAGCGGTGAAGGTTCTCACCCCGTACAACTTTTAAGGCAACAGACCTAAGGATGCTCAGTTGGGTGCGAACCTCGGCTCAGGGCGTCGCGTCGTCTGGGAGGAAAAATATATGAAAAAATTAAATTAATAATTATAGCGATAAGCGCCGATTGAGAGAAAATCGTCGACCACGGTCGGTCGAGAGTAACGGTCGGTCGGTATCGGGGTCCTGAAGTGTTTGTTGTCGCGAGCTGATTGGCCGCCTCTATGGCTAGAGTAATCTGGTCGTCGGGATCGTATATTACGTCCTTCGGACGCCGATACTTTTCAGTACCTGACGTCCCTAAAGAATCATTTATTCAACGTAATTATTATGAATAGCATACGAGGGGAGGTCAAAAAGTTCGCGGAATGGAGGGGTTGGAGGGGGTTGGTTTGCTCGTACAGGTAGCCGCTAGTTGCAGACCTCATTAACAGTATATGTACCAAGTTTGAAGCAAATCGGGTCATTAACGTTTGAACTATCGACCAGCAAACAAGTGAATCGGGAAGAACTCTGCGAATATGGAGAAAATTGAACACCGCGCCGTCATTAAGTTCCTCACCAAGCAAGGAAAATCCGAATCCGAAAAAGTAGAGAAACTTGTATTAGAAGATACCCGCTTGAAGAAGAAGCAGCTTGCAGCAATGGTCGGTGTATCCGAAACAAGTATTTTAAATATCCTACATCAACATCTTGGGATGACTAAGGTCAGCGCAAGATGGGTTCCAAGAATGCTCACGCCACTTCAAAAAAGCGAGCGTGTCGAGTGTTCTCGCCAGTTTTTAGAGCTCTGTGGAGAGAATAAGGAAGAAGTTATGGCCCGGATTGTTACTGGAGATGAAACCTGGGTTCACCACTATGAACCTGAGTCGAAGCAAGAGTCGATGCAGTGGCATAAAAAAGGCACACCTCCTCCAAAGAAGTTTAAGGTGTCACAATCGGCCGGAAAGATCATGGCCACTATTTTTTGGGATACAGAAGGTATTTTGCTGATTGATTATAAAGATCGTGGTGTGACTATAACGGGACATTACTACGCTTCTTTACTGGATAGATTGAAAGAGGCTATCAAGGAAAAAAGAAGAGGAAAGCTGTCAAGAGGTGTGCTCCTTTTGCACGACAACGCACCCGTCCACACGTGCCATGTTGCGACGGCTGCCATTCACCGATGCGGGTTCGAAAAATTAAACCACCCGCCTTACAGTCCAGACTTGGCCCCCAGCGATTATTATTTGTTCCCAAAAATGAAAAAGGAACTGCGTGGACGAAAATTTGGCGATGATGAAGAAGTCAAGTCTGCAATTTCGGCCTATTTTGACAGCAAAGAGAAATCTTTTTTTTATGATGGAATAAACAAATTATTTGATAGATCCGGAAAATGTGTTAAGGTTAAGGGAGAATATATTGAAAAGGAAAAATAGTTTCGTGTTTAATTTCGACCCCCTTCCCCCTCATTCCGCGAACTTTTTGACCTCCCCTCGTAGATTTCGCAAGTTATGGCTGAGGAGAAGAAATGACAAGGAACTGCAACAGCAATACATCTTTTAAATCAATATAGGTATGCATTACAAGTTATTTAATAACTAAGGGAACATATTTAACACCTAAAAAATAGTATTTTATGCAACAGTTGTATAAGAAGGGTCAAAAAATGCGAGTGGCGTGAGTTGCGATGTGAGCCTTGGCGAACATCAATAACAATACTTTTTCTACGACGACGTAATTTTAAATGAAACAAAAATTATACAAAGAAAAATTTTATTTATAAAAATTATTTTCCAACGCGCGGGAAAATGGCGGCAAATGTATACTTTTTTTTATAGTATATCTATGGCACCAAACAAAGTAAAGGTGACAGTTTCCAGGTCAAAAAAAAAACAACAACAATGCTTTTTTGGCGACATTATAGTACAGTTACACTTTGTAAACAATGCTTTTATAGGCCATAGAGCGTACACTTTTTCAAAGAGTTTAATTATGTATGTACTTATATTAGACTTTTTGGTTATTTAAATGCCAGATTAAAGTAGAGGAGTAGAAAAAGAAAATAATGAAACGTTCCGATGTTCTCACAGTAAGTGATTTTAGTTTACTATTGTGCTGGAAGACAATGGCAGTTGATTGTATTTGTCCAGCTCAGTTAGCGTGACATTGAACAACTAGGGGTTTTATTTACCATTTACCTTACCGGTTAGATGCTAGATACAAAATAAAAAAATATGTTTGTGAACTATGGGTCATAACCACGAAATAGAAGAAATATGTTGGAAAGGCCCTAACGCTCATTATGAGAACCGCTGTTGCCGGATCAACCCCACTCTCTTTTACTACTACTCTGGAACACAACTACGATAGCTCTACTGCTTCTTAAATTCCACAGTCCCTTTTCCAGCACTGTATATAACATAACATCACATAACATAACAAATACTCTATTGCACAAACAGGAAAAAACAAAATACAAAACAAAAGAGAAATAAAATGAGTACAATAGGCGGCCTTATTGCTAAGTAGCAATCTCTTCCAGGCAACCTTTAAGTATAGGAGATATTGAATATTATGTAATGTAAAGTGCGGCATGGAAATACTTGTACGTATAAAAATAAATACACTTTAGACTACATGAACTACATAATAATAATACACATAATTATATTTTTTTATAATAAAAATTAATGATATATATATATTTTTTATGTGATAGACTGCAATTTTATCATTACTTTTCGTAAGATACTGTATGTATATAAATACATATATACATATATAAAAGAGAGTTTATTTCAGACATCATTCATAGAATATATATATAGACTTATAAGTTTTGATAAATACGGCACAGATCGCGCGTTTTGACTTTAAAATGTTACTCTGACTCTCCAAATAATAACAGTGAAAGCAACGCAATTTTCACCTGAAACATTACCCTGTACGCCCCAGGGATGGCAGCTATATTGTCGTAAATATTTTCCACACTTTTGTTGAGAGGAAGTTTCGTACCCAGTGATATGCCGTTACCGGGAATGTTCCCAATAATTAACAGTAAAAAAGCGCGAAAGTTATGTAACAAGGGCTTTATTACCTAGCCTTTGGCCCCGATTCCTGCAGACACCTCCTAATTTTACTTTTTACCTGTCATTTTCTTATTCGCCGAAAAGAAAAGGGACGCATAATTGACAGCTCTTAATTTTAAGAAGAATGAGTGATTGAATAACCCGGGAGAATCAAAAAGGTATCTCGCTGGTATGCAAACCGTTTGACATGTGCTGTCAACTTAATTTTGTCGGGTGACGTGTTTTCCATAAATTTTATGCTTGTCGATTTACCCGTCCCATTCCTTTTCGGTAGATAAGAAAATGACAGAAATAACTTAAAATAAAATTAGATGGTGTTTACAGGTATTAGCACCTTTAGGCAGATAAAACCAGAGTACAAGAAAGAACATTTTGAAAAAAGCAGTCAGTGTCCTTAAGGGTGTTGGGACTGTCGCTCAGCAACAACAGATGGCGTAAGTATAGCTGTGATCGAAATTAATATTATTGTCATAAATAAACTAAAGTAAATGAGCTCTACACCTTTTTGCTACTACTTGAAGGTCTCGAGAACCTACAAACAATAAAAAATATTATAAATCCTTCCCGCAGCCCAGACCCAGCCGCCTGTGCCCAGCAGTGGGACGTTTATAGGCTATTTATGTTATGTTATGTATAAATCCATCCTATTTTCTTCAGGTTTGCTCTCGATCTGAAGTTACGTCTTTTATTAGAAATAAAATAAACCTTTTTTTAAATGTAGTCTCTAATATATAAGTAATAAAAATTACATTTAAGTAGAAAGTTGACAATAACTTCAGACCCAGAGTTAACCTGAAGAAAATAGAAAGATTTTTTTTAATTTATTTTTTTGGGCTTGATTTGTTTTTTTTTTTATAATATTTCTTATTGTTTGTAGGTTCGCGTGACCTTCAAGTAGTGGCAAAAAGGTGTAGAGCTCATTTAGCCTAGTTTATCTATGACAAAAAAAATATTTTCGATCACCGAATGGCATGGCTGCACTTACACCATCTATTGTCGCCGAGGTAGGGTCCCAACACCCTTAAGAGTTTTTTTACAACAGAAACATTGTAGTTTGTACCCGCAATCTTTCCATTTTTTTACATTTTTCCTCACCTTATGGTTGTCTGGAAGAAATCGCTTTAAGCGATAAAGCCGCCATTTGCCATGTGCTTATTTAAGAGTCTTTTGGTAATTATTTCTTTTTATTTTAGTGCAATAAAGTGTATTTGTGTTGTATTGTATTGTAAACATTCTGAATCAGAATCAGAATCAATTATTCAACGTAATTATCATGGATAAACTTGTTGAAGGTCAATGTAACATTTTTGAATTTACGTCATTTCGCAAGGTGTTATGGCTGAGGAGAAGAAATGACAAGAAACTGCAACAGCAACACATCTTTTAAATCAATGAGGGTACATTACAAGTTATTTAATAACTAGAGGAACACATTCAATACCAGACATTTTTATCATTTAGGTAATCATTAATCTTATAATAGGCTTTTTTACATAAAGTAAGCTTCACGTGAGCTTTAAATTTGTTCTCTGACAAATTTAAAATATTATCTGGTATTTTATTGTAAAAACGTATACATAACCCCAAAAAAGATGAATTTAATTTACTTAATCTAGAATTTTGAACAACAATTTTATTTTTATTCCTTGTATTGTAAGTATGCCTTTCACAGTTTCTCGGAAGGAGAGATACATTTTTACGCACATACATAATGTTTTCATAAATATATTGACTTGCGACCGTCAGTATATTTATTTCTTTAAACAGCTCCCTTAAAGAGTCCCGACAACGCAGATTATAAATAGCGCGAACTGCCCTTTTTTGAATAATGAAAATAGTTTCTACATCAGCGGCTCGACCCCACAATAAAATACCGTAAGACATTATGCTGTGGAAGTAGCTGAAGTAGACAAGTCTAGCAGTGGGTACATCTGTGAGTTGTCGGATTCTTCTGACGGCATATGCTGCTGAACTTAGCTTGCCCGCTAGTGATACAATATGTGGGCCCCATTGAAGTTTTGAATCTACAGTAATTCCTAAGAAAACGGTGTGTTCAACAAAATCTAGTTTCTCGTCGTTAATTTTAATGTTATTATTTACTTTCTTTACGTTTGGTAGAACAAATTTAATACACTTCGTTTTCTTAGCATTTAGAACTAGGTTATTTACTGTAAACCAGCTTAGAACCTGCGACACAGCGCTGTTTGCTTCGTCAAGTTCCTCTAACTTTCTATCGATTTTAAATATAAGAGAAGTATCATCCGCGAACAGTACAATGTCAGCTTGGTTCTGTACTACATAAGGTAAATCATTTATGTACACTAAAAAAAGGAACTTCTCTTTTTGGGAATGTTCTCGGGAACGGTACGCCGCTGTTCATACCGCACTCAGGGCAATTTACAGATTGGTAAATCTTCTCTTTACCTACTACTCCCTCGACGTAAGAAATGCAGACTAGCAGGATAGCATTAGGGCCCTATCTCTGTCACGGAGAAGCGCCATCTAGCGCATATTTTAGGAACCAATTAGTTCGCTTCGTTCGTTTTTACCTCAATTATTATTACCTCAGTGTCAAGGTATTTGAAAATGTGGCTTAGTTAACCAAGGAATCTAAGAAATGTCCTGAACAAAATTACCAAAATGGAGTGAACGACGAAACACGGCTTTTATTTTCCGCTCCCGATTACTATACACGACACTAGAATTTTAGCAACTTGACTGAGGTCCCAGGTACAGGACTTTATATCAATAGTGGCTGTAGGTTGTCTTCTGATCGCTTGGCTCTGCCCACTCCGTTACGGATTATGAGAGTGAGGTTTTCCATGAAAATCGTCAAGCTTCAAGCTTTCTCATAATTATAATGCAGCTCAAATGCATCCATTATTTTGATCGTCTACCTGCAAATTAAAGTGGAACGTATCGTTCACATATGACGAGCCATTATTGCATGAAACTGCCGATCTGAATGCAGGGTGGAAAGAATCGGGAACGTACAGCACAAAAACTAAAAGTAATCCGCGGGGATTAAAGTAAGGAAGCGGTTATGTGTATGAGAACAGCGGTTTGGATGAACTTGTATGGTCTTGGTTTACTTGTGGGTTTATAGAATAGAATAGAATGGAATGGAATGGAATGGAATGGAATGGAATGGAAATAATAGAATAGAATAGAAATTGTTTATTATAAAAGGACGCCACACACAAAGACAAGACAATAACATCACTTAATTTTTTTTACAAAACTATTACAAAAAGCATAGGAGGATATTCATTACAATTATCATAAGGTGGCGGTGGACGTCCTGAGATAAAAGGGCCTCACTCAGCACAAGTCGCGGCGTGAACCACGACGCTATTTTTTATGACGCTAGTTTACCCTCCCTATTTGGGTTTACGGTCGTGAATGTACATGACGTGGCCAGATCTTAGAATTGATCATTTCATGATGTGTTAGACCATTTCATGAAATGGTCATATTTCATGAAATAGTCAACTTAAGTTGACCATATCGTTGAAACGTCTATGTTTAATGATATTTTAACGCCATTGCATTGTATTTTGGAATAATTATGTACTCGAGTAATGAGAAAAACTATAATTACTTACTCATAGCCAACGCCAACGTTAACGTCATCTATATTTTTTTGTCGAATGTAGCCTGGAAAGTCCTTCATTGAAGCTTTTACTCTTAAGCTTTTTTCTTATTATCTGTGCTGATTCATTCAATAAAGTTTATAGTATACTGATTTTTTTTTTTGATATTTTCAGGTAAGTTCATCAGATAATGCGAGTACATACCAACAGCAACATTTTGGTATGAATATTTTGATCACTCAAATGACTCAAATGGGATTAGGCCGGACATGTTTGGCGCATGCACCAGAGCGGAGGGCACGGAACGTCACGCATTGGGTGCCTCATGACGGGTACAGGCGTCGTGGTAGACCTCGAAAGAGATGGCGTGACGACTTGGACGCTTGCCGGAGGGACTGGCCGGAGTACGCACAGGACCGCGAATAATCGAAAGAGGAAGGGGAGGCCTTTGCTCAGCAGTGGGATCTTGTAGGCTAGATTACATTAGATTAGATTTTGATCACGCTGTCCTTGTCACTCATACTCATCACCTCTCGCCTATCATCTATATTGTGGCCCTAAGTTGAGAGCAGGTTACCTCTACAAGTATGCAGAAAAGGCAACGAGTGTGGTGGCCAGAGAGACAGCGGGAGAAAGAGATATTGGAGCTGTTCAAACCGCGACACGTGTAGGTTCAAGTATTATTGACACACACCGGACACTTCGTACAAAAATCCTCGTTTTACGCAGACACTACACATTGACGTTATCGTACAAGTGCATTTGTGTGTGTGACGTCTGCAGTCCATAATTATGTTTGAAGACTAAAGTAAGACCGAGGGGGTGAAGTAAACCTAAGCACATCTCGGACACTTCATACAAAACACCTCGTTTTACATATGACCTGAAAAATATCATATTAAAAATATCATATATACTGGCTGCTAGCCTGCTTCATTGTGCCTCATAAAAAACCTGCTAGTGTGTCGTGTGTGCATAGCGGTTAATTTGAACACACCCTTAACTAGGGTCATGGCATGGCTGTGAATTATTTATGTTTGCGAAATAAGAGTGTAATTAATTAGGTTTTGTGTGCCCTGTTTAATTAGTGTAGGTAAGTGAGTACTTTACATCCTCTATAGGAGGAAAATAATATTTGACTAATCTAGTAATAGGACCGACCGTTCTACACGCTCTATCTATGGAGTAATGAAAATGGAGGCGATTAAATAAAGAGAGAGAGAGAGAGTAATATGACACTGTCGAATAATATGATCAATCTCAATTTTTTTTCGTATAGATGTTTCGCGAAGAAATATATCATTTGATAGCCGTTTCTGTCATTTTGATGTCACGCTTCTGTTTCTGGATAAAACAGGGGAGTTAAAAGGCCACATCGAAGCAATTCATCTAAAAAGTAATATTGCTATTTGACATTTGTTTGCATTGCGCACTTACTTTTATATGCGCAAATGTCAAATTGCAATATTGCTTTGTTAGATGAATTGCTTCGATGTGGCTTTTTTAACCCCCCAGTAGTGTTTCCAAATTACCTAAATAAGGGATGACGTTTAAATTGTTAAGTTGCAAATAGGCTACATGACAACTTAGTCAAATGAGATACTTTTTACGAAACGTCAAAACGATAATTTTCTATGGAGTTTGTATGGAAAAACTGTCCTGTGACATCATCAATAAAAGCGGTCAAACGTCATACTCATTATCACTTAATACATAAATAAAATTCGAAAATAAGTAGAAAAGTGTAATGAGATTTATTTTGATCATCTTAGGATCTTAGGCTGACTTCTATTTCTAGTTTAGCATTTTATAATTTATCTTTGACCAAGTCGAGTACCCAATTCTGTAACAAAATATTATGCTCTCTCTCTTTGCCTTCACTTCTCACTCGTATCTCTTCTCACTTCTTACCCGTTCAGCGGGCTTAGCACCGTAAGCACGCGACTCTTTCCCGCCGCGACAGAGATCATCTGTCTCTTTCTGTGCAGTACTGTGAGAGAGTGACGGGTGACGTGTGCCGAGGCGAGAAAGAGTCGCGCGCTTACGGTGCTAAGCCCGCAGGTGACGAAACAATATGTCGAGTTTCATGTGAGTTGCGAGTTCAGTTCTGAATTAACAGAATTTAATATTCTGAATCTAGGCTGTGTTGTAAAATAAATATTTTATGATATAATAATTACACGGTTGTCGTCATAAACCGCATGTTGTAAAGCCACAGGCATATGACCCCGTTGTTTTCAGTCTACAAAAATTAAACCTCTCTCATACATAATTTATCGCAACGTTCATAATCCTACCTCATCTAAAGGTTCATTATAAAAAATGGAAAATGAATGTCTCCCGTTAGAAAAGTATAATTATTCATATTAAGTCAAATCAAAAATATACTTTATTGCACACATACAAAACATACAAACATTATTCGTTGATTTATATTGGAACATTTTTAGTTATAATTCATGAAACAAGAGTTGATAACTTTCATTTTCATCTCCGTAGTCTTATCCCATTCTTCAAGGGGTCACAGACCGACCACGCATTTCTCGGGAATGTGTGTTTCATACTTTTTAGATTGCGATTTTTTGTAGTCAGGTACTTCAGCACAACAACAACAGCCTCCGTGGTCTAGTGGTAAGAGCGTTAGGCTCACGATCTGGAGGTCCGGGTTCGATTCCCGATGGGGACATTGTCGAAATCACTTTGTGAGACTGTCCTTTGTTTGGTAAGGACTTTTCAGGCTTGAATCACCTGATTGTCCGAAAAAGTAAGTTGATTCCGTGCTTCGGAGGGCACGTTAAGCCGTTGGTCCTGGCTATTAGCCGTAAAAACACCTCCACCAACCCGCAGTGGAGCAGCGTGGTGGAGTATGCTCCATACCCTCTCCGGTTGATTGAGAGGAGGCCTGTGCCCAGCAGTGGGACGTATATAGGCTATTTATGTTATGTTATGTGTTACCTACTTACTTTTTTATAAATAATTGTGTTACTTATCTGCAATGGGCTATCTGTTACCATACGGTTCATACTATAGGTTCTATTATGAGAACGTTTGATTAGGTACTGATTTTTAAGTTATTGGTGTGCGTTTATGTACCTATGCGTAGGTATTTATAAGTTTTTGCGCAAAATTATTTTATCATAGGGTATTTGACGGGGTCAAAGATAAATTATAAAATGTTAATCTAGAAATAGAAGCCAGTCTAACATCATCATCGTCACCAGCCCATTAACGTCCCCACTGCTGGGGCACGGGCCTTCCCTATGGATGGACAGGGAGATCGGGCCTTAAACCATCATGCGGGCCCAGTGCGGATTGATGGTTATTAACGACTGCTAATGCAGCCGGGACCAACGGCTTAACGTGCCTTCCGAAGCACGGAAGAGCTCGTGATGAAAACATTTCTAACATGATCACAAATCAATCTCAATTTTCTTTAACTTGTTTTCGAAATTTAATTATGATTTAAGTAACAATAAGTACGACTTTTACTGATGACGTCACAGGCCAGTATTTCCATACAAATTCCATGGAAAATTTTCGTTGTGACGTTTCGTAAATAGTATCTAATTTGATTAAATTGTCAAATAACCTATAAGGTGTCATTACTTTTTTTTTTTTTTTTGTTTTGGTTTTCCCCGAAGGGTAAGGCAAAGGGAACTATGCCCATACAGCCATGTCTGACGTATTTTTTTTCTTGATGATTAATGAAATGATGAAAGGTGATGATGATGAAACCTAAGCCCCACCCTCGGAGTAGACTCCTACTCCGAACCCCAAACGAATTAACTCAAAAGTCCGCATAAACTTTTGAGTTATGAAGCGGCTTCCCGGCACGAAGCGAAAATAGGCAGATACACTTTGTTCATTGAATACTCCAATATAATAACACTCGCGAATGTCTTCCGACTAACTTAATGCGATCATTAACCACAAAACACCACTTCGTATTAATTATTTAGATTACTCAACGAAGAAAGCAACTGTCCCGTTCCCGTTTCCCGCCGAAAAGCCAGGTGTCATTACTACAGAAGTTTTAGTTTTTTTTTTGTTTTCCCCGAAGGGTAAGGCAAAGGGAACTATGCCCATACAGCCATGTCTGACGTATTTGTTTTCTTGATGATTAATGAAATGATGAAAGGTGATGATGATGAAACCTAAGCCCCCACCCTCGGAGTAGACTCCTACTCCGAACCCCAAACGAATTAACTCAAAAGTCCGCATAAAGTTTTGAGTTATGAAGCGGCTTCCTGGCACGAAGCGAAAATAGGCAGATACACTTTGTTTATTGAATACTCCAATATAATAACACTCGCGAATGTCTTCCGACTAACTTAATGCGATCATTAATCACAAAACACCACTTCGTATTAATTATTTAGATCACTCAATGAAGAAAGCAACTGTCCCGTTCCCGTTTCCCGCCAAAAAGCCCAGAAGTTTTAGTCTAAGAAGTTTATAGGTTTTAATGTCCTTCTAGACAGTAGGAAGGCAAGAGGGGAATCACTGCCTTGTTTTTCCCTAAAAGTAGCATGATGAATGTTATAATGACAAGAGCGTGGCTCTTAGATTACTTATGTGATGAGACAGTAAGATGGAGATATAGTAGTAGTGGTAGTGCGAAAGAGACGAGAGATATATCACTCTAAACATGTTACGTTTTTTATGGGTTTTACGTATTTTTCAAGAAAACACTGAAATGGGTGACTTTATCGACTATTTATTAATTTCCATCGTAATTCTTACCACAACAAACGTCTCCTAGAAAAGTCGGGGAACCAATCCAACCCCGTTCTTCATTTGTTTCCTTCGCCGCGTAATTCTCACTTCCGTACCCGCCTTTTCTGTTTACTTACTTTTTAAATTGATGAATTAGTTGTGTAACATTTACAATTATAAATATTTTATATTAATTTTATTTTAAAATATTTTAAATCATTAAAATACTTTTAAATTATAGGCCCATTTGCTTGGACGATAAAAGTGCAGGTAAATTAATAATCCATATAAATTCCATCGTTTCGCAACTTTTAACTTTAATATATAATTAAACTTTTTTTAAATATGAGTGATCATGACATATTCATCTGCCATTTTACTGAATTAAATCACGATCCGGCACCGCCGGTGTGGTCGATGATTTCCCTCATTCAACGCTTATCGCTATCGACCCTCTCGGGTCGATTAATTCTTTCAAATATAGCCTCTCATACGACGCCCTGAGCCGAGGTTCGCGTCCAACTGGGCACGTTAAGGCCTGGTCGTCTTAGAAATTTCATAAAAAAACTGTACTAAATAAGAACCTAATATAATAACCAATATGAAAAGCGTTTCCCAAACTACTAATCGTTTTTCATAAACGAATTTGGATATAATTTCAATTTGCTAGCATTTGCATGCTTCGCGGAATTTGCCTGTGGAGCCTTGTTAGCGTTTATTAAACCACACAATAGCTATTTGTGTAAATATTTAAGAAACATAAATAGTTTAAAAGTTTTTATTTGCTTTTCCAAACCAGAAAAATATTATTATCATCATTTCGTGCTCAGCGGGGAAGGAAAACATTGTGAGGTAACCCACATTCCGGAGAAATGTTTTTCCAGATATGTGATCTAATCTGTAATTGGGATGGTTCTTCCCTTTAGGGCGAAAGGCCAAGCAGGCAGTCACTTCTGTAAAAAAAACAGGACCTGTCAAATCTTCAGGTAATACCTAAATGAAGCAGATTTCTTGAAAACGGAATATCACTAGGGAGATATATAGATATATTATTACTTATTGCTTGTAATATATATTTAAATAATGTATGTAATTAATTAGCAAAGTTTGATTATATAACTAGCTATTTATTGATTTTGAATTACAATTTTTAAAATATATAATTTTTCAGTACAAAACAAAGCATAAATATTTCAATAATTTGCGTCATAAATTCAACAAAACGAATTTTATATTCACCGCCAAAAAAAAACGAGTGCCGCGAGAGTTGATATTGGCGTTTTAACTCGCACCTGTGCTGTGTTGTGAAAAAAATAAAATAAAAAAGTAAAAAAGCGCGCCGTTCTGGTGGTGACAGAGCTATTTGTGATCGAACGTATTTTAAATATAGAACGTCGAAAATAACCGCCCATTTTCGGTTGAAAACCAGCGTACATTTAAATAATGGATACCTACCTATTTAATATTTGAAGTTATTTATGAATATTCGAAAATATTATTCTTGCAGCTTCTTTTCCCTGGCTAAACAGGTTGTGAATAAGTGAAAAGCTGCAGTAATTTTAGGCGGATAAGACGTTCGTTATGTAAAAAAATGATGATTCAAAGTGTAACTAAAGTGTACTGAATTAAGATATTTTTGATTTTGAATTATATTTTTATAGGTAAGTCACTTAGATACAATATGAAAAACCTCCTGGTCTGTAGTCTCCTAATCCTTTGTTACGTTTTGTTACACCATAATTGTCTTTATAATTGAATTACGTAGGTACCTAATCCATTGTAAGTAAGTTTCTTAAATTGACCCAATTGAGAATCAAAGTCCAGTTGGTTGTTAACCGGATATAACCTTACGACATTAAACAACTGTTCTTGTCAATTCGCGGGCTTTTTTTTAATTCAAAACTGCTGTCCAATATAGGTATATTAGTCAACAGTTTTTTGGTAAATAATCGTCTGAATATCCAATCACTGGTAATATTTAATAAAAAAACACTTTATTTTGGACATTTTACATCCACATGTATCATCATCATCACCCTAGATCATTATCCCGTTTTTCACAGGCTCCGCTTACCTAACCTGAAAGATTTGACAGGTCCGGTTTTTTCAGAAGCGACTGCCTGTCTGACCTTCCAACAGTTCCAACCCGCAAAGGGAAAACCAGCCCAATACAGGTTAGGTCACATACCTCCGTAAATGAATTCCTCGGGAATGTGGGTTTCCTCACGATGTTTTCCTTCACCGCTGAATACGTGATAATAATTTATAATCCAAACACGAATTCGAAAACAAATTCGACATTTATTGGTGTCGCTAATTATGAGTAGCTGTCCTCGCTGGAAGACACGTTCTACCTGACACTTCACTTATAACAAATCTGTTCCTAGTAAACAGAAAAAAAAGATACTGACTGCAGATATAGCCTGAAAAAAAAAGGTTTTAGGTAAGGACTGTGGATTCCAGGCACTGATCATAGACACAGGGAGATATGTTTTTTTTCTAGATTTATTGTTTTGCGGCAGATGACATTAACTACATGGCTGGAAAAATGGGGAGTACTGATTTTAAGACTTGAGGCGCGATACTAAAGACGCAAAGTTAAAAGTTTTATAATAAGACCGTTACCTAATATAATTTTTCAAAGCAAAGCAAAGTTGTTGCAAAGCTGAAGTGGCAGGACACATAGCGAGGAGAACCGATGGCCGCTGGGGCGGAAGGGTTCTGGAGTGGCGACCACGTGTCGGACGACGCTCAGTGGGTAGGCCCGCTACAAGGTGGACCGACGATCTGGTGAAAGTCGCGGGAAGCCGCTGGATGCGGGCAGCGCAGGACCGATCGTCGTGGAGATCCTTGGGGGAGGCCTGCCCAGCAGTGGGCGTCGTACGGCTGATGATGATGATGACCTTATATAATATGCTCATTTTGTGCATATTTCGGTCTTACCGACTATGCTCCCGCGGCATCTCTATATATTAATTACTCTGCGCCTCCATGGCATAAATGTTGATTAACGTATGTAGCGTTGAAGCTATTGTCAGGGTTATGATGGGTTGAAGTATTAAGGGACTTTGTCACTAAGATATTTCATGCTTATTCGCTAGCTATAGGTATACAGGGCCGCCGCAATCCGTTTTGTTAACGTTATGTATATTCTGTATATTTTATGTATAATTGTAGATTTATTTTTTAGTAAATCAACGGTTATAGGTAATGTTTATGTTAAATAAAGATAATTATTAGATACAATTTAATAAGAAGAAGTAGTTTTAGGCGGATGAGACGTTCGTTATGTAAAAATTGACGATTCAAAGTGTAACTATGTTACCTACTGAATAATCTGACAAATATCTGACAAGTTAGTTTTTGACCTCTCACACCATGCGGGGTTGGCTGAAAGAGATCTCTTATATAGATAAGTCCACCTTTTGTACCTATTTTTTTTGTTTTTGTCATTAATCATGTACCTATTAATGCGTACCTTAAATAGTAAAAACGAGATGTTTATACCGGGTCTATTATAGACGCGGTCCCCCAAGAATTGGAGGCCAAGAGGCAATCCCTTAAATCCTCATTTGAGCGGCTAAAGCATCTGCCGGCGCACGTTGCGCTCACTCTTATGCGCCTATGTTTTTCAGTGCCTAAGCTGACGTATCTGGTTCGCACTTGTCCCACATGGTTATTCCCAGAGCAGTCAGATGCGGTCGACGACGTCATTAGGGAGTCATTGGAAGGCATTTTAAATGTGAGTCTTAACGGAGATAGCTGGGTGCAAGCGGGGTTGCCTATCCGGCACGGAGGGTTGGGGATCCGTCGCATGCGTGATATAGGTCTACCGGCTTTTCTTGCTTCTGCGTGTGGAGTGGCGGGTCTCGTTGCTAATATACTTTCCTGTGATGGCTCCGAGATTTGTATTCCTCACGAGGAAGAGGCGCGAACTGCCTGGTCCAGCGCTAACCCTGGTGAGTGCTTTCCGAGTGACCCAACACGACAGCGTTTCTGGGACGATATTTCGTGTAAGGCAAGCCTGAAAGATCTGATAGAGAAGGCGCCGACGGGGTCTGATGCGGCCAGATTGAAAGCGGCCTCTGTCCCGGAGTCTGGGGCGTGGTTGCAGGCGCTACCGTCTCCTAACCTGGGCACGCTTTTGGATGACGACTCCTTGCGTATTGCCGTGGCTCTTCGATTGGGTTGCAATGTCTGTGAACCTCACGTATGCATTTGTGGCTCAACCGTCGAAGCTAGCGGCCATCACGCATTAAGCTGTCTGCGCTGTTCTGGAAGATTTCCGCGGCACCACGCTCTCAACGACTTAATTCGCAGGGCACTTGGGGCCGCCAATGTCCCCAGCGTCTTGGAGCCTCCCGGCCTCAGCAGGTCGGATGGTGAGAGACCGGATGGGCTTACTATGGTCCCGTGGTGCAGGGGGCGGTGCCTTATTTGGGACGCCACCTGCGTAAGCACGTTTGCGGTGTCTCACCTGCGCGGGACCTCGCGAGTGGCGGGTTCGGCGGCTGAGTTAGCGGCTAAGCTCAAGCATGCCAAGTACGCGGAACTGAAAACTGCATACGTGTTTGTGCCCGTGGCTTTTGAGACTGCAGGTCCTTGGGGTAGCGAGGCGAGGGAATTGATCAGGGAGATCGGCCGGAGACTCAAAGTCAGAGGGGGTGACCCTAGGTCTGCGTCTTACCTGGTCCAACGCCTGTCAGTGGCTGTGCAACGGGGCAATGCCGCTAGTGTAATGGGTTCGTTTGGACCAGGTCAGAATCAGAACACTTAAACGCGTAGTTGGGCGTGACGAAGTTACGTATGTTTCTGATTATGTGACAGATTGTATTATCTTAAGTATAATAATAATTATGTATCGTTTTGTGTTGTAAATAATTCGTTAATTATATGCCAATATTAAACTAATAAGTAGGCACTACGTGAGTCACTTTTTATTTATATAATATTATATATTAAGTTATATCTGTTATTTTCTTATCCAATATATAAATTCAATATTCTTTATTTGCATACTATAGTGGTGTACAAGTTTGTAAGTTACATAATTATATGAGTTTCACATCATAGACTCTTTCGGGCACAACAAAATAGAAGTTTGAAAAGGAAGCTTTTCAAATAGTAACATCAGTATCATTAAGGTGACGTAATATAAGGCCAATGATGATGATGATGAGTGCTGTAGTAACATTTATTAATGAGAAGTTCTTTTATTTTTTTAATAAAGATTTTGTCACTTTTTTCTTCTTTTAATATGTTAAGCAGTTTATTATAAATTTTGATGGACATCACATATGGGCTAGAGTATGTAGGACCAGTATAGATATAGGTAAATTTAATTTATTTCTTTTTTTCTTTAATCCACCGAAAATAAAAGCCGTGCGTGAATAAAATTTACCATAAAACGAACACACGGACACACATTCGGACTTTTATAACCATCACTTGGTATATCTTAGGATTTACTGTATTTCGATATACTTACATACAATCCACCTGTTCATTATTTCTACAGAACAGAATCAATCTTTGATAACTTTGCAAGGTAGTAAGTATTTTAAACTCGGAAACTTACTGGAACAGGGATGGTCTATGAAAGAGAATTGTCGAAATCAGACGGAGGCCTGAAAGTTTAATGCTGCGATTTGAAGTTGGAAATGATTTTGTGCAAAGGCAAGGGGGATCTTCAAAATGTGAGTGTTACAGCCTGACGTAATGGGCTGGCTATAAACCCTTTAATTAAGAGAGGGTTGGGGCGCGGGGCGGAAGGGGGGACCGGGTAAAGTACGAGGTATACCTATGTAGCTGTTTACGCTCACGTAGGTATTTATTAAAACATTTGTTGTAATTGATTGTATCTTAAGTTAGCGTTATTTGACGACTTTTTTGTAACTTATTTAATAAAGAAATAATAAAAATAAAAAAAAATATTGTAATACTTTTAATTATTACTAAGTTAGTATATAAATATTCATAACTTTGGACAATTTTGTTTATTACCGAACGTTCTTCGAAAAGTAATTTTTAAACGTGTTTCATTTTGACAGTTACGAGAGACTGTTGTGAACGCGCTTTTTATTACAACAGGGGCAACATAAAACTTACAATTGTATTTGTAATTTACAATTGCATGTATATTGCGGAGTGTGTGATCACGAATATTTTGCAGTTTCATATTACCTACGCAATGAACACCAAATTGTCGTAATTTACAATTGTAAGTTTTATGTAACAGGCCCCTGGTTCTGTACCATAATACTTTGTTTTTAACAATCCGGTAGTTTCCTAGGTCGTTCGGATGTACCTCTGTCTACCTCATTTGAGATATAGTCGTGAGCTTATATAACTTTGGCAAAGACAAATTCGTAAGTAATTAAAACACATAATAACGGGTTCTTACCGCGTTTAAAGTAGGGATATGAGACTCCCGATATTTCGACACTGTTGCAAGTGCCATGATCACAGAATGACTGATGAGATTGGAGTGGAGTAGGTAGATCCATAATTTTCTACGGGCAGACATATCTGTCTACCCTCTTTCTTTGCCGCTATCGGGAGTCTCATATCCCTATTAGGTATGCGTTATTATGTGTTTTAATTATGATAATAACCGCGTAAACTTAAAACAATGTATAAATTCGTAAGTAACTTTATAAGAAATGAAGATTGCCTGTGTAATTTTGTTTAGACAAAGTTCACAAATACGCGGGAACTTACCTAACCTAAACCATTATGACATTAAACAGAGCCACAAGATGTCGGAAAACAATTTACAGCAACATTTGGCTTCTGTGACACACGTAAATTAACCAAGTTTGTAGCATGACATATCCACCAACCCGCAGTGGAGCAGCGTGGTGGAGTATGTTCCATACCCTCTCCGGTTGATTGAGGGGAGGCCTGTGCCCAGCAGTGGGACGTATATAGGCTGTTTATGTTGTTAGCATGACATCAACAACACGCATCATAACGGCCTCCATAGTCCAGTGGTTGAGCGTTAGGCTCGCGATCCGGAGGTCCCGGGTTCGAATCCCGGTGGGGACATATCACAAAAATCAATTTGTGATCCATAGTTTGGTCAGGACATTACCGGCTGATCATCTGATTGTCCTAAAAGTAAGACGATGCGTCGGAAGGCACGGTAAGCCGTGGGTCTCGGTTACTGCTTACTGATGTATGTAGTCGTTACATGAGTCATGTCAGGGGCATTTGGCGGCTCAATAATAACCCTGACACCAGGGTTGATGAGGATGGTAATCCACCTCACAATCCACACGATATAAGAAGGCATCACGCTTGTATCCAATAGCAGTAGGCAGAGATGTATAGTATATCGTCGTCTTAAAGCATAGAATAACGAATAATGTATCAAGGTATAGACCTCCCCGCGAGGTATCCACACAATAATACAGGGTGACCACACGATATTGCAGGGTGACCACACACAGCATGGTATTTGGAAACCGCAATCTATTCTGCATGTTCTCCAGCACAGGATATTGAAATTCTGTGGTTTATGCAACTTTTCGCAATGCATAGTGTGTTTGAGATTTACTTGGCTAAGAGTAAAAGAATAAGAAAGAAAGAAAGAAACATTTATTACTTCCGGACACCATAGACACAGACAGACAGGTACATTACATTCAACACAGGACAGAAACCACATGGAAATCAATACACAGAAAAAAAATCCAAAACAAGAAGAAAAACAAACCAAAATCATAAAATCACGGGTGAATAGGCATTTTCTGGGTAAGCTCGTTCCAACGTCGATATCTTCTTCTTGTGGAAGAACGAAGTCAAGAGCAAACCCTTCTTAATAAAAAAAAAAAAACAATAATAATAAAAGTAAGCATCCTAAATGCAACGCACTGACGGCCCGATCATCTGCGGTGGAGTCCGGAATAAAAGGACCTCGCACAGCATAAGTCGCATAATATCGTATTGGATATTCCTACTAGATTTATTTATCTATACTGGACGGCTCAGGACTGGTGAAAACCAACAATGTAAAAACCGCTTTAGCTCCCTTTTGAAAAACCACACCCTGATGTGATTTTCATCGCGAGGAAACCCACATTCCCGAGAAGTGCATTTTCGGAGGTATGTGACCTAACCTGTATTGGGCTGGTTTTCTCTTCGCGGGTTGGAAGGTCAGACAGGCAGTCGCTTCTTTAAAAACGCTTAGGTAAGCGGACGCTGTGAAAACCGAGATAATGCTAGGGAGATGATGATGATGATTGTATTGTATACATAAACTCACGCCTATTTCCCATCGGGGTAAGCAGAGGCTATGGAATTCCATTTGCTTCGATCCTGACACACTTCTCGTGCTTCCTCCACGTTCAAGGAAATACTTACATAAAACACATAAACAGCCTATATTTACAAGAGGAATATATCTAATATATATGTGCATAGTTATATATATTAAACTTCCCACCGCCTTTACAAATATGACCAAAGGTGCTTTTAAAGTTAATTTAACAAAATGGTTGCTATAACATTGCTTTTGTAGTATTTATGAATTTCTAGATTATAAAAACTAAATTTTGAGTTTGTTAATTGGAGTTTTATTATTATTTTATTTATGATTGATTTGTATTATATAATTCTTATGTATTTGTAGATGCATGTGTAGAAAGAACAACAGCATAAATTTGCATGCTTGTAAGCTGAAAACACGGATTACTGTATACATTAACATCTGTAAATACTGTTTTCTGGCAAATAAATTATTCTATTCTATTCTATAGATACGTAAAATTTAAGGGAAGAGAGGAAGGGGTAGAGCTAGGAGAACATTTATGAAACAAATAAATGAAAAGGTGCAGGTCGTGTCGTATCAAGAGGTGAAGGATTTGGCGGGAACAAGAGAGGAATGGCGATTACTTCACGACAAGAGCGTAGCTCTTAAATAAAGAGAGAGAGAGAGAAAGCTTCTATACGTCCCACTGCTGGGCACAGGCCTCCCCGAGAAAAAAAGAAAAGTAAAGAAAATAAATAAGTAAAAATCCCAGCCAGATTTGTAAAGCGACCATCATTCACTGGGTCTGGTTTCACGTTAGATTGATGGACTAACCCGGATCTGTCCATCAAGCCGTGACTTGCAAGATGTCGTGTCATTCACGGGGCAAAGTGTAAATGACCCCTACCTTTAGGTTTTTAGTGTAAGAATGTTATATCGGTAGGCATAACATTTAACATACGCTCACAACTATACAGGGTGTTAGTGACATCGTAACGAAAACTTTGAGGGGTGATTGAGGCCATGATTCTAAGATGATATCAAGTTGAATTTTCCGTCGCAAAAGTATGGAATTGGAAATAATTAAAAAAAAACCCAAAAATTTTCAGGAATATTCAGACTGAAAATTCCACTTGATATCAACTCAGAATCATGGTCTGAACCATCCCCCTCAGTATTCGTTACGGTGTCACTAACACTCATACCTACTTGTATGGCTACCGTATGTACTTGTGTGGGGTGTAAGTGACATCGTAACGAATACTGAGGGGGATGATTCAGCTGAAAAATTCCACTTGATATTAACTCAGAATCATGGCTTGAATCATCCCCCTACGTATTCGTTACGATGTCACTAACACCCTGTATGTATTTATTTCTTTTATTCAGGTAGTCAACAGCTTACATTTATAAATGAGGTATTAACAGTGTTTAGTTTACATCGTTAAGCCAATAACAGACTACCGCAGTATTAATGTGTTTAGAGTGTAACAATCAGTAAGTAACTGGTTGGACAAAATAACTTCAAAGTGTTTCAACAATCGATTTCTGTAACCAACGAATGAATGAAAAAGAAAAAAAAGAAAATATCGGTTAGACTAGGATAGAATATTTATACAAAATCTAGTAAGTATAATGAAAAGGCCAGCATGCTGGCTCAGACGAGTGAACACACGAGTGCATATCCCAATATAGTTAGTTATATTGCTATCATTTTTAATGTTAGACTGTTCCCAGTTGGGCGCGAACCTCGGCTCAGGGCGTCGTCTGAGAGGAAAAATATTTGAAAGAATTACGATAAGCGCTGATTGAGGGAAATCGTCGACCACGCCGGCGGGGTCGGTATCGGGGTCCTAAAGTGTTCGGTGTCGCTAGTTGATTGGCTGCCTCTATGGCCAGAGTTTGTACAATGACATGTTTAATTCTGTTATATTTCTATGTAATTTGTATGTCACGTAGGTCTTACAAATAACTCGGTGAGGTGTGGTTATTTACAGTATTTAGTTAATCTTGCGATGGATGTATCTCTGATTAGGGATATAATTGTGAGCTTATGTCATCTGTTGTTATGTTATTTAATTTGTATGTGTGCTATAAATAAAGAGAAAGATGTTCTCCAAAAATTTCCCTCAAACGCCTGTGGATAAAGCCATACCTAATATTTCTATAGTTTAGTTGCCTGCATGCACCCATAAGGCGCAATGCGGCGATTATCGATTTGGTGGATTTCATGGGAAACCATAATAATATAAGTGATAGTAATTGCACTCGAACACGCTATTTGCACTGACTAATGGGATTGTGAATTATAAACCTGTATTACGAAACTGTAAGGCAAAATGTGAAGTTCTGATAATTAGGTTAGAGCATTAATACGAGTAGTTACGGTATTTATATAACCAAGAATTGTCAGAAAGGAAAAGATAGCTTTTTATTATTTTCATGGATTATTTTAATATTGCGGTGGACCTCTGTCTATCCCAATTGGGATATAGTCGTGAGCTTGTGTTATACACAGTGTTAGTGATATCGTAACGAAAACTTTGAGGGATGATTCAGGAAATGATTCTGAGTTGATATCAATTGGAATTTTCCTTCGCCAAAGTATGGAACGGAAAATAATTTCATGAATTTCCCGACGGTCTGAATCATTCCCCTCAGTATTCGTTACGATATCACTAACAAAAAATAAATTACAAGGTTATTTAGATTATTCTGTTTTTATAAAGTAACATACTTTTATCGATATTTCAAAAATAATATTATTAAGTACTTACTTATACCTACTAATTTTCCTAAACGTAATGCGTAAAAGGGAAGATATTTTATTCTGTAATTTTCGCTCACCTACTAAAGTACGCCTTTTATATGAAGGTTATTACATAACGTTATCACATCAGTAATGTGAGGGAAAAAGCCATCTAAAAAGGTTCCCTTACACTCTCCAATATTGCAACGACATCTTCTATCGTGTGGGTTGTGAGGAGGAATACCAGTGTCAGGGTTCCTATTGAGCCGCCAAAGGCCCCTGACATGGCTCATTACCAGGCTAATACTAGCTAAGGGTGTCGCCGTCTGGGAGGACATCACCATTATCACATCACTAAATAGTAACCGGGACCAATAGCTTAACGTACCTTCCGAAGCACGGATCATCTTACTTTCAGACAATCAGGTGATCATTGTTTTAAGTTTACGCGGTTATTATCATAATTAAAGCACATAATAATGGGTTCTTACCGCGTTTAACGCGCGTACGGGTTCATGGCACTTGCAACAGTGTCGAAATATCGGGAGTCTCATATCCCCATTTAAACGCGGTAAGAACCCGTTATTATGTGCTTTAATTATAATCAGGTGATCAGACTGTAATGTCCTAACCAAACTAGGGAACACAAAGTGAGCCCAATGCTCAACCAGTGGACAACAGAGGTCGTCAACGACATGCAACGACATGGGAAATAAACATTAGAGCTAGAGAGATATTGAAAATCTGTTCTACACTCAGACAATTCTGGGTGTTAGTGACATCGTAACGAAAACTTTGAGAGATGATTCAGACCATGATTCTGAGTTAATATCAAGCGGAATTTTCCGTCGCAAAATTCATGTTATTTTTTTTAGATTTTTTAAATTATTTTCAATTCGATACTTTTGCGATGGAAAATTCCACTTGATATTAACTCAGAATAGTGAGCTGAACCATCCCACTCAGCATTCGTTACGATGTCACTTACACCCCATACAAGTACATACAAGTAGCCATACAAGTAGATATGGGTGTTAGTGACACCGTAACGAATACTGAGGGGGATGATTCAGACCATCATTCTGAGTTGATATTAAGTGGAATTTTATGTTGGAAAATTCATGAAAATTTTTGTGATTTTTTAAATTATTTTCCGTTCCATACTTATGCGACGGAAAATTCCACTTGATATTAACTCAGAATCATGGCCTGAATCATCCCTCAAAGTTTTCGTTACGATGTCACTAACACCCTGTATATGAGGGACTTCCAGGCTACGTTCATCAAAAACAATATAGATGGCGTTGTACAGCTTTATAACCATCTACCCACTGAGATTAAAAATACTAAAACTCTAAATATCTTTAAAAAGGCATTAAAAGCCCACATTCTTAAAAAACATTATTAAATGGTTTTAATCTTATTGTGAATCTTGTGTTGCTGGTGGAACAATGAAAGTGTGCATATAGAACACAGATACCTACTTATTAGTATAGTAAGTCTCGGAATGTTATTTAAGTACCTACCTACCTTAGTCCAATTCCAATGTTGTTTAAACTACTTACTATATTATGAAATTGATTGTTTCTCAGTAAGCGAATCAAATGTATTCTTTTGAGAAATAAAGTATCTTAAACCTCAAACCTTATAATTACCTATTTTCTCATTACTCGGGTACACAATTATCCCAAAATATAATATAATGGTATAAGCATGCGTAACTGTGGGTTGGTGGAGGAGAAAATATGTACTTAATAATATTAAAAGTTGTACGATGTAAGGGCCTTCCCTGACCGGGCTTCGTATAAGAAATCCTACTTACCGGGTCATGAATAAAATATATCCACGTAAGGAGACGTAATTCGTATGTTGCCAGGATTCGGCGACTAGGCTGTTTGGGACTGTCGCCTTTGCTTGTAAAACTTATTTTTTCTAAAAGAAGAATCTTGAGACATCATAATTTGATGACAAACGGACTTTTTGGCGGGAACGAAAACGGGACACTGTCTAAAATTAAAAAAAAAATAAATCAAAAAATTTTATAATCTAAATAATTAATACGAAGTGGTGTTTGTGGTCAATGATCGGATTAAGTTAGTCGGAAAACATTCGCGATAGTGTTATTATATCGGAATATTCAATAAACAAAGTGTACTTACCTATCTATTTTCGCTTCGTGAAAACAAGCCGCTTCATAACTCGAAAGTTTATGCGGACTTTTGAGTTAATTCGTTTGGGGTTCGGAGTAGGAGTCTGCTTCGAGGGTGGGGGATGCTTAGGTTTCATCATTCATCACCTTTCGTCATTTCATTAATCATCATCAAGAAAAAAAAATACATAAGACATGGCTGTATGGGCATAGTTCCCTTTGCCTTGCCCTTCGGGGAAAACCAAAACAAAAATTGATGAGATACTCGTAGTACTGACTTCGTTAATTATTATATTACTATAAACTAACTACTGGTGAGAGGTAGGTACGGTCACGAGTACTAATATGTATTCATTTTGAAACCATGTCACATTAACTTTTTTGACAAATTAAACCGTGAGTCTCATTAAATGTCACATATTATGATAGTGCGACAGGGTTCTAAAGTGGGTACATGATATTGCTCATGACTGTACTTTATCGCAAAAACCAAGATTCGATGATCCGGGTTGGATTCCCGGTCGGGTCAATTTAGGTAACTTTTCTAAATCTTAACATATAGAATACTATCTTATAAAGAATGTCAGAAGTTATCAGTTGTTGTGAGCCGTGGTAGCCCTGTTGGAAGAACGCTTGTCTCTCACTGTGAGGTCGCAGGTTTGAGTCCCAGCACGGGCCTAAACCAACGATTTACGAATTCTTGTTTAGGCAGATCTTAAATCTTTATCACGTGCTGAGCGGTGAAGGAAAACATTGTAAGGAAACCCACACAAAAAAATGAAAAGGTACCTACAAAGCTTTATAAAGCACTGAACCCATCAGCATCTTAGCGTTTATTCATCATGTTGTCTTGTAACTTTTAAGACTTTTTAGAACACTTGTCTCTCACTTTGAGGGCGAAGGTTCGAATCCAGCACAAGCCTAAACCAATGATTGGCGAATTTGTTTTCGAATTCATGTTTGGGTCATAAATGATTATCACGTGCTCAACGGTGAAAGAAAACGTCGTTTGAAAACCCACATACCCGAAAAATGTGTTTTCGGACATATGTGACTTAATCTGTATTGAGCTGGCTTTCCCTTTGCGTTTGGAAGGTCAGACAGGCAGTCGCTTCTGTAATAACCGGACCTGTCAAATCTTCAGGTTAGGTAAGCGGACCCTAAAAACGGGCTAGCAAAGACTCCATAATGTTACCATTAACAAAATATATCATGGCTGGCATTAAAATGTTTTACTAATATTTTACTTGATATAAGAACTTCACCCGACGAAGTATTGCCATCTTCACCTACTCGACTTGCCACTTAATATTACACTCGCCGTGTTAATTGAATAAGAAATTCATTACCCTCTCCACCGGACTTGCTAATGCAGCCAGTTATTAAGCATGTGCTCACCTCATTTTCCATCTCACTTGCCCATCAATTTCACCCAACTCCATTTAAAACTTACGAAGAACAAAGAAATTGCTCAAGTGAAATAATAAGAACTTCGCTAAGAACCTTTCAGTTGCCATTGCTCTTTGTCAGAGAGATGTAAGTAAAAAGAAAAAAAGAGCAACGAAATGGAACGCTAATTGCTCGGTAGATGGCGGGACTGTGACCTGAGGTCTTGAAAGGATATCTTATTGAATTAAGTAATACCTTTTGGAGAACTTTATTTACATAAAAATACATTTTTTTTCTGTAGCCTAATTATGTCCCACTGCTGGGCAAAGGTCTCCCCCTTCTCTTTCCAACCCTCCCTGTCTTGGGCATCTGTGGGGATTATACTTACATTATCATCATTCAGCGCTATCCCGTTTTCACAGGGTCCGCTTACCTAACCTGAAGATTTGACAGATCCGGTAAAACAAAAATTACAATTTCAAATCCGGTCTTATTCGGTTGAAATACAAATTATTGCACTGAAAATAAGTTATCAGTCACACTTATTTATCCAAGTAACCGGGTTTATCGCTTGAAATGATTTCTCCCAGGCAACCATAAGGTGAGGAATTTATGTTTGGTTATTTTTTCTGTAACCTAATTGATATCCCACTGCTGGGCAAAGGCCTCGATTTGGTATGGGTATTCGCGGGCCGATTTCCGCAACTCGACGTCTGAGCACCTGATTTGCGTGATACCTGAAACGGCTGGATCACTCCAGTCAGTCTAATTCCCCAAGGAAATCCAACAGTCCTTTGAGGCTGCTGACCTCCTCAGGGAGGTCCGTCAGGCCAAGATGCCTGGCCCGGTAGTTGGCGACTCCTCCACACTCCAGTAGAACATGAGCCTCGTCTACTCTTTCCAACCATCCCTGTCTTGGGCGTCGTGCAACCAGGTGTTCTGGAAGGTGTCTAGCTCTTCCCTCCATGTTCGACGGGGTCCAATCAGATGTCATTTTGGCCCACCCTTTTATTTTTGTTACTTATTAAATTCTTGTTTTTTTTTCAGGTAAGTGTGCGGTGCCTCTACGTTGCACTACAGAAAAAAAAGGTATAATTTAAGTAACTATTTATATTTATTGCACAAAATGATCTTATAACGATTCCGTTTTTCGTTTTGAGGTTCCGAACCCTAAAAATATAAATATGGTAATACAATTTCAGTCTTCTTCTTTTATCAATTGGGTTGTGAGGTGACCAACCTCATCAACCCTGGTTTCAGGGTTATTATTGAGCCACTAAAGGCCCCTGACGTGACTCATGTAACGACTGCGTACTTACATCAGTAAATAGTAACCAACAACTTAACGTGCCTTCCGAAGCACGGATCATCTTACTTTTAATGTCCTAACCAAACTAGGGATCACAAAGTGATTTTTGTGATAGGTACATAGGCGGTCCTCACGTTCACAATAAATTCGTATAGAAACATCAGTGTAACTTTGAACCCGTTTTGAAACTTTTCGACCTTAGTAAAGGTAATATAGGGACATTAATCCCACAAAGTTCACAGGGTCTCGGCGACGAAGTAAATCCCTCTGGATGACGTGAGTATTTCTGCCTTATCCCTTTGGGACCAGCATATATTTTCGATTATATTGGTTAACCTTCATGTTAATATGTTTTGATTTCGGTCTATCTACCTAGTCATTTTGTTCACTTAACACAAACATAAACGTATAAACGTATGTAGAGGTATTACTACCTACTTTTTTATGACTCGGGTACGTAGTTATTCCAAAATACAACGTAATTGCAGAAGCATAAATAAAAATAATTGTTACTTGATATTTAGATCAGATTATATATAGAATTATGTATATAAATGACGCCATAGTTGTTACTAAGCCAGGCAGCGCCGCGTGCGTTTAAAATTGGAACTAAAAACTGTAAAAAAGCGGATCTTAACCCGCTGTATTACATAATCGCTAGCCATTTTGAAATACGTAAAGAGCTGAACACATTAGGCCGCCATTTTTAATGCAAGTACCTCGTTAAGTCTCTATTGTAACTATTTTCTTATACTTTGATCCAATAAACTATTTGAATTTGGAATTTGAACACATCTCGACGAACACAAAACAAATGCCGATGACCTAGAAGAACATATACACCAGATTGAGATGTCTTTAGAAAATATTTAGTACGATCTATTCTGAACCGGCGTGCGTGTATGAAGCGATTGATGAATGTGGAGGAAGCAAGAGAAGTGTGTCAGGATCGAAGGAAATGTAATTCCATAGTCTCTGTTTACCCCGGTGGGAAATAGGCATGGGTTTATGCAATGTATGTTTGTATGTTTTTATGTACATATGTATGCCCAATCTATGTCAGTCTCGAGTACTCTTCTTCTATCGTCTGGGTTATGAGTCGAATTACCAACCTCATTAACCCTGGTGTCAGGGTTATTGTTAAGCTGTCAAAGGCACCTGACATGGCTCATATAACGACTACTTACTTACAACCGGGACCAACGGCTTAACGTGCCTTCCGAAACACGGATCATCTTACTTATTGGTCAATCAGGTCATCAGCCTGTAATGTCCTAACCAAACTAGGGATCACAAAGTGATTTTTGTTGTCCCCAGCGGGATTCGAACCTGGGACCTCCGGATCGTGAGCCCTACGCTTAACCACTGGACCACCGAGGCCGTTATCGAGTACTAATATGTATGCACTTTGATACCATGTCACATTACCTTTTTTGACATTAAAACGCAATTATTTTTAAATGTCAAATATGATGAGGGCGACAGGGTTCTAAAGTGGGTACATGATATTACTCATGACTGTACATAGCCAGGTCGGTATAGTTCGCAACTAGTGGTGGTTAGGAGAGATACTCGCACTCATTAAGTCTCTCCCGCGTAATTAGAGGGAACTTAATTACGGACAGGCGTGAGTCCATCTGCGCTAGGGTTGACTACTTTTTTGTTTCTTCTCCTAACACAACATAACTCGGCTGTTGACTGTTTTTAGTGACATTGTAACGAATACCTGTGATGATTCAGACCATGATTATGAGTTGATATCAAGTGGAATTTCCTGTCGGGTAATTCATGAAAACTTGAGTGCTTTTTTAAATTATTTTCCGTTCCATACTTTTGCGACGGAAAATTCCACTTGATATCAACTCAAAATTATGGTTCACAGCATCCTTCAACCCTACCCTACCCTACCCTTTTTAGTTTTAAGTCTTACATTTCATATTTGTCAAATTTTATTATTAAGAAGTTTATGAAACGTCTTAAACCTAAATAAAGATTTTATCTATCTACGTATCTACGTTGATATCAAGTCTAAGTTGATATCAAGTCGAATTTTCCGTCGCAGAATTCATGTTTTTTTAGTTTTAATAATTTATTTTCAATTCTATACTTTTGCGATGGAAAATTCCACTTGATATTAACTCAGAATAATGAGCTTTAGTGTTTTTTAAATTATTCTCCGTTCCATAATATTGCTCATAACTGTACCTATGACCTGAGTAACTATTGACATATTTACTTAAGTAAATAGTAGCCGGATCGACTGGTTAAAGTGCCTTTCGAAGCACAGGTCATGTTACTTTTAGACAGTGATTTTTGTGGTGTGTCCCCACTGGGATTCGCTCCCAGGATCTCCAGTGAGCTTTCGCTGAACCACTGGTCCACAGAGGTCGTTATAGTTCCCATGACAAATGTTGTAGGTAGCCCTATGAGAATCAGTTTAACGGGAATCTGTGTCAGGTGGACACCAACATTTAATTAGTGGAAGATATGCGCCCTGGTCTACTGTGAGCCTTGATGTCTATTTGTAACTTTCCTATTCCGTATAAAAATTTTAGCTCGATATTTTGATCTGTTATTATAGAATTATGTTTCTTTTCTTCTTCTATCGTGTGGGTTGTGAGGTGGATTACCAACCTCATCAACCCTGGTGTCAGGGTTACTATTGAGCCGCTAAAGGTCCCTGACATGACTCATGTAACGACTACGTACTTACATCAGTAAGTAGTCACCGGGACCAACGGCTTAACGTGCCTTCTGAAGCACGGATCGTTTTACTTTCGGGCAATCAGGTTATCAGCCTGTAATGTCCTAAACAAACTAGGGATCACAAAGTGATTTTTGTGATATGTCCCCACCGAGATTTAAACCCGGGACCTCCGGATCGTGAGCCCAACGATCAACCACTGGACCACGGAGACCGTTAATCAATCAATCAATCGTTTATACACGCACGCTTCAGAGTAGATCGTGCTGAACCTGTTTTAAGAATATCTCCAATTTGGTCAATGTTTTCCTCTGCCCCAGCTTTGCTTTTCATATGAAATATTTATTATTATTAATCACAATAAGGGTTGATTTTAATTAAGTAAGCTATACGCGCGAGAAATATCGTAATTCAGCCCATCAAGCAGATTGAACTTATGATAGATTATCTTCTAGTTATCTCTCGTAATTATTCAGTTGAGTATTATTTATGGCCGGATTTTAGGATTCTGTACTTAAGAGGCTTTATTATTTAAGCTTTATTTATTTATTTATAAAGGTACCTACAACAATAGAGTACCTACAACCTAAACCGCTGTATGACGAGAAAACAATATAAAAACTAATAAACAAAATAAAAAATGAATGAAAAAGAATCAAAAAGAAAAATAAGACCATGAAAAATACTAAAAATTACAATTATAAAATTAAAAGACTCAATCCACAAGTCTGTGTATACCACATTATTTAAAGCTACATTATTTAAAGAATACCTGATTGTGCCGGATATTGACATGTGTTACTTATTTATTATTATTATTGATAATTATTACAATTTCAAATAATAATAATTTCAATTTAATTAATTTATTATTTAAGTGGACAAATAATGTAATAATAATGATATTATGGGTGGGTGTATTAATTGTGTTGTATAATTAATATTATTGCCTGAAATAAACAATTTTTATTTATTGTTTTTATTTATTTCGCTTTTGTTTTGTATTTTGTTTTTTCCTGTTTGTGCAATAAAGTATTTGTTATGTTATGTTATTTATTTTATTTATTAAAAGGTAAACTATCATCACACCAAAAAAAAGAGAAGGAATTGATTTTAGTGTTGTGTTTATATGTACAATAAAGCGTTTTTGTATTGTTTGTTTGTAAAAAACATTAAATCATTAGTAAATCTGACACCAGGGTGGACGAGGTTGGTAACACATCACAATCCACATTTTTTTTACCTTGATGGGTTTGCTCTTGGCCTCAGACTTGCCCGAAGGCATTGACGAGGCCTAAGATGGAGCGAGCTTGCCCAGAAGGTGCCTGAAGAAGAAGATGATAGAAGAAGAATCTAAACAGCCTCCGAGCACTCCCCGAACACTTTATACAAAAAAACCTTGCTTTACACAGACACTACACATTGACGTTATCGTACACGCGCATCTGTGTGTGACGCCCATACGATTGAAGACTAAAGTAAGACCGAGGGGGTGAGGTAAACCTAGCTCAGCTGCTAGTGGCGAGCGGAGAGTTGCAGTTCTATACGTAATTCAAATTCAAAAATATCTTTATTCAGTAGGTAACATAGTTACACTTTGAATCGTCATTTTTACATAACGAACGTCTCATCCGCCTAAAACTACTGCAGCTTCTCACAACCTGTATAGCCGGGGAAAAGAAGCTGCAAGAAAAACCTCGGCACAGGGCCCTAGACGTTCTTTAAAAAAAAATAAAAATAAACATAAAATATTGATATACAATTGAGTAATTTAGCTGCCTAATATCAGTTCTCAGACAGTTAATCCCATGCATTCATATCTTCTAAATAATCACTAACTTTATAATAACCTTTTTTGTAAAGTTTTTGTTTAACTACTGTCTTAAAGCAGTTGAAAGGCAAATTCTGAATGTCAATGGGAATCTTATTGTAAAAACGTATACATTGCCCCTTAAAAGATTTAGTAATCTTATGTAATAGACTGACTTGTGACGCCTAATACGTAGTATTATTCCTTATTCTATAGTCGGATGTCGCTTCCTCTCATCTTCAGTCAGTCAAGTTCGCGTGAGAGGAAATCATCAACCAAGGATCATTACAAAGAGTTAGCTCAATGAACGACAAGTTCGAATAAGTGCTATGAAATCCTTGGCAGACGTTACATCCTCTTTCAGTTCAATTAATTACTTACCTTGAGTACTTAGATAATTAGACGCTTTTATTAATTAAGAAAGCAATTACAGATCATAATGTACATATACTTTGTGAATTACACTTATACTTAGAAGTTAAGATATTATAAGAATCATTTTAGTTGATGACTCGTATCTTTGTATATAGATCATCGACGGTACAACCGAATAGACGCCTAATACATATTTATGTGGGATGGAAATAAAAGTTGGCTAATTGAGCTCCGACACAGTTCACTATTTTTTTAACTACACCGTAGGTACAATCCTTTCGCCATTTCGGGAAAAAGTCAAAGTCACTACTATAGACCATTCTAGAATATTGTCTTACACATTTTTTTTTTGTTTAGGTTTTTCCCGAAGGGCAAGGCAAAGGGAACTATGCCCTATGTCGATGTGGTCCCTTTTGCGGGATAACATGCGCGACGTGATAAAATTATCAAGATTAGTTTGCTTTTAATTTTTTAATTGCTACTTAGCAATAAGGCCGCCAGGGGCCTGTTTAATAAAACCTACAATTGTAAATTACAATCACAATTTGATGTACATTGCGGAGTGTGTGATGACGAATATTTTTCAGTTTCATTTTAGCTACGTAATGAACACCAAATTGTCGTTGTAATTTAGAACTGTACCCAGATTGTACTGTATCTATCATCCATTTGTGTAAATTTGTTTTGTATGTTGTGTGCAATAAAGTATATTTGATTTGATTTGATTTTTTCCTAACTTGCGTGCCATGTGATTTTTCTTATTTTGACAGAACAACATAACTTATTTGGGTTCACATATTAGCACCGATCGACAAAAAGACATCATTATATCGTCAGAATCGATAAAATGACCGTGACAAAATTTTATCACCTTGCGCATGATACCCCTACTGGTCGAACATTCTGGCCAAGCAGTTAATGCAATCTGAAACGAACTTACCATAAATCACATCGAAAAAGGTCGGACTTTATGGCATCTTATATCTGATCTATTAGTCAGATGTGTTGACAGAACTCGTTCGTTATTAAGAGTCTATATGTTATAATATTGATGGAATATAGGAATATACATGTTCATGGATATAAATGTAAGTATGTATCTTGATATATTTTATGAATGGGAGGCTCACGACCTTTCAGAAGCAGACTCTCGCATACAGTCAGCGCTGCTCAAACTGTAGCGGTTGCAATTTCCTGTATTTTGGAGGTTCGTTTTTTATACGCTACGGCTTCGTAACACGTCGCTTTAAAGATCATGGTTTACGTGCATCTTCATTATTTATTTATTTATTTATTAAGTATTACTACATCATATATATAAAACATTAACAACTAAGACAATTACTAAAATAAAGACTTATATATATGACAATTACAGTGTACATAACATTTACAAATTAGTAATTAAATTAACAAAGCAGTCTCTACTTACCTTGAACTGACAAATATGAATAAAATATGAAATTATAGTAGAATAAAATAAAAATAAAAGAATATGAACGCTAATGAGTGACACTATGGCGTAGAATAAACAATAATACTACGTATAGATGATGTGATGATCGGGCCGTCAGTTGCATTTTTAAATACTTGTTATTATTTATTGTTATGATTTTGTTTTTATTATTCTAATATTTCTTAATCTTAGTGTTCTTTTTATATTATTTTCCGTGTGGTTTCTGTCCTATGTTAAATGTAATGTACCTGTCTGTCTGTGTTTGTGGTGTCCGAAAATAATAAATGTTTTTTTATTTCTCTTTCTCTCTCTTTCTTTCTCTTTCGCTCTCTTTTTTTCTCTTTTTTTCTATAGAACGGTAGCTCTTCGCCCCGCACCAATTCGTATCGAGCTAGATTTACCTCACCCCTTCTGTCTTCCTTCTGTCTTCTATCTTAGTCTAAATGGCCGCATGCCGCTTAGGAGTAAGAGGGAACGCGAGCGGATAATCTGAAAAAAAAAAACACATTTCAATGCGACCAATCTCTGAGATTTTACCTGGAATGAAATTCAGTTTAACCATGTTATTATTAGAGAGAGGTGGACTAAAAACCCAAAAGTTTGAGAACCGCTAGCATACACCGCGCTAAGCATGGTAGATAGACAAATAAATCAATGAGGTTATCAACAACAGACCCAAGTTATGCAAATAGCAACCCGGGACTTATATTATGCCTCCATGCTGTAATGTGGCCGAGTTATGTAGATCATATCAGTAGGAAACTATGATGAGGAAATGCTTTTCCTCCCTCTATTCTTGCTTTTAATGCCATGCTTTTAATCCCTTATGGGAATGAATTTGTATATTTGGTACCTTTTCTTGTTTGTTAGATTTATCTGTTGTAGTTATAAGTTATTATATGTTGCTGTTAAAGCCGTAATTTTCCAAGTGATGGCAATCTATGCATGGTGTTAGTGACATCGTAACGTATACTGAGGGGGATGATTCAGACCATGATTCTGAGTTAATATCAAGTGGAATTTCCGTAAGTACGTAGGTATGGGTGTTAGTGACACCATAACGAAAACTTTGAGGGATGGTTCAGACTATGATTCTGACTTGATATCAGAGTGGAATTTCCTGTCGGAAAATTAATATATGTTTTTATTTCTTTTTAAATTATTTTTCTAATAATATCGACTCAGAATCATGGTCTGAATCATCCCTCGGAGTGCTTGTTACGATGTGACAACACCACGTAAAAAAATGAATCGATGTTCGCTAGTTTCGCTAAAACTCGAGAACGGCTAAAACTGTTTGCCTAATTTTAGTCTTGAAATATTCGTGGAAATCCAGGGAAGGTTTAAAAGCTGAGAAAATATGGAAAAGTGTGACACTAAGGGTTGTATTAATAAACTAATATCAGCTTCGAGACTGCCCTCAAGATCATGTCAATGTGACAGTTTTTATATAAAAACAGAGACTTGAGCATGGTCATGAGAGCAGTCTCAGCTAGGATTCCTTTATTAATACCACACTAAGTTCACCGGATCATCTATTTATCTTCTCTTCTATCGTGTGGGTTGTGAGGTGGATTACCAACCTTATCAACCCTGGTGTCAGGGTTACTATTGAGCCGCCAAAAGCCCTTGACATGGCTCATATAACGATTACTCACTATCTATTTATTTATAAAATTAGGGCCTTTGTCCAGAAATGTTTTTTTTTGTTTTTTATTTGTTTGTTTTTTTTTTGTTCTTTTTTTGAAGTATTATTGATTGATTGATTTTTTATACGTTTTAGACAAGCAGTTTAGAAGTTACATAGGAACAGATTTACATACACACAAACGTACATACATAACTGCATATAATAAAGAATAATACTACGTATAACGGACAAACACCTAACCCTCCTTTTTGCTACTCCGCAGTAGGGTAAAAAGTATAAAAGAAAACCTTAGATATAAAAGGAAATGCTTGTCGTAACGTTACTTCATATTCATACGACGTTCTCTTGTACCTAACTTTGTATACTAAACATATATGTGGAACATTCTGGAAGCTACTCTATACGTACATAGCTTAGACATGGAGCACATTATTCACGAAAATACGTGCCTCCCTCTCAATACAGGGACTATAAGGGATAATTTGCATTCATACTCAGTTTACATTCTATAAATGGCTACTTGACAGTTTATTTATTTATTTATTTGGGTGAATATCAAAATGTGTCAAGTTTGGTGGCGACTGTCATAATTTTTTCGTGAAAAATTGGGGAAATTGGGAAAATTGGGAATTGAAAAATTCCTTTTTCATGTCGGAACCGAGGATCGTTTTGGATCTTTTTCATGTCGGAACCCAATTTTTCACGAAAAAATAATATGAAATTTCGCCACCAAACTTGAAATTTTGAGATTCACCCATTAACATTTCACGACTTTACAGTGCAGAAGCGCCAATGCGCCGTGATACTTTAAATATAAACAATGGTATAATTAAACATATGAAACTTAGGTGTAAACAATATAAAAATACATTTAATTTTCACACATCATTCATCATCTCGCTCGAACCTCAGACACTCGCGACACACATACGTCCACTCACTCACAAACAGATCACACCCTGGTGCTGATGCAAGGAGTGCATTAAGCATGTGCACGGCACGAAGGAGTGGCAGTTGTAATAATAAAATATTATGAAATATGTCGATAATTAACGATAATAGGATAGTTTCCAACTAGTCAAATCAGTTACTGTTTACTAAACGTCAAAACACGAAATTACAATGGAATTTGTATGAAAAAGCACACTGTGACGTCATAGAAAACGTGATGAAATGTCGCACTTATTAAATATTACACTTTTCTTTAAGCTTGTGCGGATTTTATTACGTATGAGTGCTTACCCTTTTTTTTTTGAATATGAATGTTGTTACTGACGAAGCCTGTGGTGGATTTACATTCTGTTTTTTATTATTATTATTTTTCTTTAAATAAATTACCTTTTCTTTATTATTTATAAATATGTTAAATAGAAAAAGAAAAAGTTTATTGTCACCTTTAGATCTGTTTTTATTTCGTAATCAGAACTTCATAATTTATCTTTGACCTAGGAAACTACCTAATTTTCTAATAGTTTTTTTTTTATCAAGATCATTTTTAAATATTTTATTTTCACAAAATAAGAATGCGATTTTTATATCGGTGTATTACTAGACTAGAAATACGGGCGGCCATTATTGAGTTTCGTGTGATGTTACATTTCACAAAATAAACATGAACTATCTGTCAGGTTTCAAGGTATAAGCTTACAGTTTTTATACCTATTGAAATGTCACGTCACTGGGAAAAATGTCACGTGATCAACCGTTTTCGCGCGAAAATTGAATTTAATGAAAATAGATATGACATGTTTTTTTCTATTATGGCCAAATATAAGCTTAATAAGGTTAGGTAAGCGGACTCTGTGAAAAACGGGATAATGCTAAGGGGATGGTGACTCGGACAGGACTTGAACCCGCAGTTCTGGTCAAGCCGGGATGAGCGTATTAACCATTACACCACCGGGTCCTCCTCCTGTCCATGCGAAATTCTTTCGATCCTTTGATCTTTAACCATTAAAATTTTTCGATTTAATTTTCTTTTTGTGAGTAAAACTGTTTTTAAAATAATTAAATGAATAATGAGAGCGTCGTCCTAACATAGAGCAACACGGACGTCCACGGTGTTCTAATGGATGATTTATCATTTTAGGAAGGAAAAATGAAACCTTTCTAAGATCACTCGCATGTCCTCTGTCATATCGAGTTATAATTGTGACGAATGACGATGATTACGTTTTATTCAAAAATAAATATCAGATTTATTAATAATTTTATTTGTAAGTAATATTGAATTCTAAGATATTATTTACTTAAGTAATGATGCAAAGGTATTTCTCTCATTTAGTGTCAAGGTTATAAAATAAACAGAAATAAATAAACAGGCCACTAATAAATTAAAAACTTTCAAAATTTAAATGACCATGTAGTTTTAATATAAAATCTCGTATAATTGGCTGAAATGCCACAAAAACATGATTGAATGCCTTGTAAATAAAAACAAATAAGTAATTTAGTTTTAATTATAAATGGCTTTCAGAAATTGGAACAGTTTGTAATAACGACCAGTAATTAGGAACTCAACTTATTTATTTATTTTTATTTTGGGTATTTTATAAGCCGTTTCAATTAAATTCGATTTTGTTTTCAAAATGTTTTAGTTTGGTACAATTAAAGAAAAAAAAGGCTAAATATATTATTTTGTAACCAAGTGGGCTACTAGGAGTAAAAATATATCCATAAATTACTTTTAGTTTTTTTATCGACACGGGCGTGTTATAAAACTCGACTAAGGGATTATTGTGTAATAAATGGGCAAACAGCTGGGGGATAAAAAGGCCACATTGAAGCAATTCACCTAATAAAGTTATAGGTCTATTTGACAATTGTTGACAGTGTGTACTTTTACTTATATATGCGCAAATGTCAAATTGCAATATTGGTTTTTAGATGAATGTGTCCAGAACATTCTTAACAATATCAGGGGGGTTTAAAAAGGCCACATCGAGGCAATTCATCGAAGAAAGCAATATTGCTATTTGACATTTATTTGCATTGCGCACTTACTTTTATATGCGCAAATGTCAAATTGCAATATTGCTTTCTTAGATGAATTGTTTCGATGTGGCCATTTTAACCCCCCTCTTCCTTCATTATAGACAAAAATAATAAGTAGGTGTGATGTTTTCAACGTACTTAGATATAAAAATGAGCCATGTAGGTAATTATACCGACAAGAGAGTTAAATTAGTGATGTGATGAGGTAATTATGTCACGAAAAATCAGAGTTTTTATATGTATGTGATTCTAAACTTTTAAATTGCAGGTTCTAGAATCAGAACAATAAAACGTAACGGACAACTTTCCTCATCCTACTCTGGAGTCGAGACATTTTAACTGGTCTCTTTGCAAGTGTTCCGAACTTTATAGTTGCCATAAAACTGTCCGCGAACAAATCTTGCCGTTCGTACTGGCAGCTTAATACTCTGGAATTACACCTTTATATAGCCTTTAAGATATAAACACTTTTCTACATTTATAATTGTTTGCCGATTGCTATAAGGCTGCCTATTTGTTTTGATATATATTTTATTAATATTTTGTTGTATATTTTGAGGATCTAAAAAGGTTGCATCAAAGTAATTCATCTAAAAAGCAATATTGCAATTTGACATATAAAATTAAGTGCGCACAGTCAAGAAATGGCAAATTGCAATATATTGCTTTTTTAGGCGAATTGCTTCAATGTGGCCTTTTTAACCTCCATTTTGTGTGCGTATTTAATTTCTCTACTTTTATATCCAGAAATTATATTATTTTAATAAAAGCAAAATTTATTTATTGTAAAAAGTGTATAATTGAATAATACATTTAGCGTTAGTAATAAGGTACAAAGTAGGTTACCGGGTGTCTCAACTGGGCTGAGCCTGTATTTCAGACGTTAATTAACTAAATACTAACAAAAGCAAATAAATTAAATAATTTAACAAAATTATCACCAGGGGGTTAAAAAGGCCACATTAAAGCAATATTGCTATTTGACACTTGTTTGTTTGCAATATTTATTTTTTAGATGAATTGCTTCGATGTCAAACATCTTATTCAGATGACATATTATACGTAGTCGGTCCCAAAGTTCTGTCATATATGAAAATAGTGATAAAATAAAAAGTACCAATAAGTTTATAAAAATTTATATATCAATTTAAAGTATATTTATTAAGAAATGAAAATAACTTAAAATTATTCGAAATGACCTCCCTTGTTTTTAATAACTTCCCTCAAACGCCGCGGCCAGTCATCTATCGCAGCACGCACCATATTCATGTCTATTTCAGCGACGGCTTTAATTATGGCTGACTTCAGGCTCGCCAAATTTTTGTGGGGTTTAGCACAGACCTTGTTCTCTAAGACCTGCCAAATTTTATAATCCAGAGGATTAAGGTCCGGACTGGAGGAAGGCCAATCTTCGTGTCTAATAAAGTCAATTTTTTGATGGTCGAACCAGGCTTGAGTAGTTTTGGCTTTGTGTGCAGGCGCAGAATCCTGCTGGAACACGAAATGATGTCCTGAAAATAGCGTGTTGGGCAGATCTTTGACAAGCCGATTCAAAACCGTCTCTTGGTACACTTTTGCACTGGTTTTGACACCTTTTTCGCAGAAATGAACCTCCGTTGGCCCATAGTAAGAGACACCTAACCAGACCATCACTGAAGATGGATGATGCCCATGTTGAACCCGCGGAACTTTTTTTCCTGCTTCTTCAGAGTTCTCTGCGTACACTCTATCGTTTTGCTTGTTGTACTTTTCTTCTATATCAAAAATTTTTTCGTCTGTAAAAAGTATGTCACGGTGTCGGTTTCTCGCGTACCGTTTTAATAACAACCGGGATCTTTTGAGTCTAATTGCTTTCAGGCGGGCATTAAGTAAGTGTCCACTCTTTTTCTTGTATGCTCGCAACTTAAGGTCTTCGTTTAAAACCTTTTTGACTGTTTTTCTACTGACCCCCATCTGCAAAGCCATCAGTTTCTGTTTTCGGACAGGATTTCTTCGTATGCGCGCCTTTATCGCTTTGATCACTGCTGGTGTTCTTGCGGAGCGAGGCCGGCCAGTTCTTTTCTTGTCCTCAACACTTGAGACTTCATTATACCTATTTATGGTACGATACACAAACCTAAGTGTTATTTTCAAATTTTTGAGCAACTTGAAAATGGTACTCGGCGAGTGTCCACAGCGATGCAACGCTAAAATTGCGATTCGGTTTTCTTTCAAGGTCCACTCCATCGTAATAAATCACGGCAAATGATCATTTTTTGTTTTAAAATAATTGTCAAACATTCAAAAATGGAACGCCATAAAATTTTTCTAAAAGCATGTTCAAAATTTAAAAATAATGTGCCTGTGACAGAACTTTGGGACCGACTACGTACAGTATCTAGGAGGCGCTTTAACAATAATAAAATTCAAAAGCGATATTAAGAAAATATACAATGGAAAAATATTGTGATTCCAATCTGGAGCGATGGGACAGACGTAATTCCAATTCCAAGTATTGGGTTTCTGATATATTACAACCTGGAAACTAGTGACGTACACGGTGAGAGGTTTACATAAAATCTTAGTTATTTATTTGCTGTTTTGTTAGTGTAAGATTTCACGGTAATATCTGTCTGTTCAAGGTGGACCGACGATCTGGTGAAGGTCGCGGGAAGCCGCTGTATGCAGGCAGCGCAGGACCGATCGTCGTGGAGATCCTTGGGGGAGGCCTATGTCCAGCAGTGGGCGTCGTACGGCTGATGATGATGATGATCTGTCACAAATATAAGTTTAGGTTACGTTAGGTTACTATGGATTTTTTATGTAAAAGCACTGTGACGTGAAAAAGTAAAATGACGGATTCATTATTACGATTTTCTTGATTAATATGAATTTTTAAAGTTAAATGGAAAAAAAACTGTTATTCGAGTTTTACATCTGTCTTTATTTGGTAATCAGAATTTCATAACCAATTACCCATATTCAACTTCAACTTTATGGTTAATGGCAACCGGTTGTCGTATAGTAGACAACCATTACTGCCAGAGTCAAGTATAGAAAAGACACTTGTCCATAGAGAATGTCTGATAAATTTATCCAAAGTCAATTCCAGGGATAAGTATTGTTTTACCTGAAATAGGAGAACACGATATTAAGCACACAGACAGACAAAACAAAACGTCACAAATGCACACTTAATAACAGTAATTTAATATTTGGTCAGTATAACAGATAATTATAATTTAATGTCACACCTATGAATATATTTACAAAATAGTCTAATGAAAGGCGTGTTAGTGTATAAAAGCAGGGATAATTATCCATATTATATTCAAAGCAAGAAACAATACAATACAATACAATACAAATACACTTTATTGCACCAAACTAAAAATAAATAATTACAAAAAGTCTCTTAATTAAGTACATGGCAAATGGCGGCCTTATCGCTTAAAGCGATTTCTTCCAGGCAACCATAAGGTGAGGTAAAATGTAAAAAATAATAATTGAAAGATTGCGGGTACAAACTATAAGTACAACAATAAAAGTAAGTAAGTAAGTAAGTAATTGAAAGTAATAAATTATTTAATTATTTCACGACAACTTTTTTCGTACACCGGATAAGTTGTTTTTCGAGGCAATAATGATTTATTGGCGTGATTAACGTGATCGTCAAAGAAAGAATTGGCATCCCCGCTATTCCTAAAAAAAGTTATAAAATCGTAGATAAGTCAATATTCCACACGAAATAATTCCAAATATGAATCTCGGCCAATCACAGCACTCGTTCATCACGTCACTGGCGCATAATTGGTTGAAATACTAATCTAGTTTGTTACTGGCCAGCGAACATACGGGCTGTTGCATATTCATGACGTGTGATTTGCTCGATTCTAGAATGTTACTGTTTATTGATGTTGCACTGTATTGTAATCGTCTTTAGAGCTTTGGGAGACTTAGGTGTCGGGAGTTCATGGTTATGAACATTCTAACCTGTTCAGTACGAACAAAAATATAATAAATGGTCCAGTTGGTAGTAAATGGATATTTTTTTACAGACATATATACAAAAGTAATATTATATATCTAGATATTTTAATTTCCCGTTTTTGTGGCAGAGAAATGTCAAATGGCATAACATTACTTTTTTACATGAATTGCTTCAATGTGGCCTTTTAAAACCCCAGGCCATTATAATGTTCATCTTATCCATCATAGGCTTTCAATCCTTTAATACAAGTATTGCTGAAAGCTTCTTCGTCAGTTACTACAAGTCATAAATAAACTTGCAGGAACTGACACAGAATACACAGGTGCGTATTATTTTTCATTTCAAAAATAAACCATATTTTCAATAAACAAAAGTCAGTCCTGTCAAGTTTCGAACAGACAATTCGAAGAGCCCTCCTTGTCACCGCGACAGTAAACAAGACCCAAAAACCTCAGTGTAAATAGAATTTACTCGTGCAAAGAACAATCCGTAATTACTCGCGAGATGCGACGAAATCTAATCAACGCAGCCACACGCTCTTTGTGGGTCGCAACTTCGCAAGAATTCCGGTAAAATACCGGTGATTTTACCGGAATTTCGTTATGGAGCGACGGTAAGTTTTTGTCGGGACGCATGGGGTTGAGTTGACGGTTGAGTAATTAAGCAAAGTAACGAAATTATTCAGCGACACATCTGATTTGTGGATTTAATAACGTAGTGTCGATTTCATTTTGTCGTATGTATTTTATCTTTATCTTAAACTGAGGTTAGGTTTATTTTCTAACTTGTCCTTCGGTACGTGTATTCCAAACATGTACAAAAAGTGTCATGAATATACTTCGTTCAAAATAAACCACAAGCGGATAATTAACCATAAGTAGATATCCACAGAATTGCGGTGTGCAATATTCAGCGTAATGAATCATATCATCGAATAACGGTAACATTCCAATCCAACCGGTAACTTTGTTACCCGATAATGTGAGAAAATGGATAGCATTGAGCCAGTCGAACCGGTATAGAGTTTGGCATATCGCGCCCGCTTTGTCCGGTGGATATCGAATTATCCCACCGGAGTGAACTGTGGAACTTACCGGTACCGGTAACAAAGTTACCGGATAGTGTGGCGGAATGGACGCCGTTTGAAAAGTGCTGCTTTTACGTAGGTACCAACTTTATGAAATTCAAAGTCAAAAATATCTTTATTCAGTAGGTAACATAGTTACACTTTGAATCGTCAATTTTTACATAACGAACGTCTCATCCGCCTAAAACTACTGCAGCTTCTCACAACCTGTATAGCCGGGGAAAAGAAGCTGCAAGAAAAACCTCTAAAAAAATATAAAAATAAACATAAAATATTGGTATACAATTGAGTAATTTAGCTGCCTAATATCAGTTCTCAGACAGTTAATCCCATGCATTCATATCTTCTAAATAATCTAACTTATAATAACTTTATAATAACCTTTTTTGTAAAGTTTTTGTTTGACTAACTGTCGGAAATGAGGGAATTTCCAATCGACGTTCTCCAAAAACACGATAGATGGCGTTGTTCACTTTTAACGTGATAATTACCAATATTTTCATTGCTGGGGTACATAATTATTCATAAATGTACAGTAATGACAGATACATATATAAAACATGAAACAGTAGGAGTGACGCCCTGTGCTGGGAAGTTTCTGGCCACGTGTTTCCCTCAGCGATACAGCTTCCGATGTGGTAGTAGTTTTACATGCAGTTACGTAATATGTAATTAAATTTTTGACGTTCAAAAGGCGCTAACTATGTAAGCCAATTTTGAAGAATAAATATTTTTGAATTTGACCAACCCGCATTGGAGCTGCGTGGTGGAGTATGCTCCATACCCCATCCGTTTGCTTGAGGGTAGGTCTGTGCCCAGCAGTGAGACATATTATTATATAGGCTGTTTATGTTATGTATGTTTATTAATGAAATCGCGTAATGTAGGTACTTAATTAATTCGGACATACACGCGTCCATTAACGAAATTCCCGTCCTTCTAATGACGAGTGCAATAATGATGCGGTACAAATATCGGTTTTATGGACAGTTTAATAAATGTGTTACAGAATATGTAATCGCCCTTTTGAAACACACAGACACACACACACACACACACACACACACACACACACACACACACACACACACACACACACGAGTGCGCGTGTGCGTGTGTTTTTCACATTTGGATGAAATTTCTGTTAACAAAACCTCGCAACACCACCACCGCCATGATTATCTCGACCGACACCTCTATTTTTACTAGATATTATCTTCTTACTGATGTGACTAAAGAAAGTAACTGTCCCGTTCCCGCCAAAAAGCCAATCTTACTTTTTTTTGCTTATTTATCAATCTTACGTTCCGTTCTACTCACTTTCCAACATTAATTTATTAAATAAAAAACAAAAGATAACTTTTTAAAATTAAAATTATCCGTGGAAGCTACCATAACAAGCGTTAATTTAATAAATAAATAATTTATATGTCTCCGGAGAATTCCACCGACAATCGACCCGGAACAAACCCCGGGTTTGTCACGTTTCTCGTTAGAAATCCCGGTAAAAGTAACGGTTCGTCATTTTGTTACCGATTATGTTTGCGCAACGAATTTATATCGTCTCGAATATAATAACAATGTTGGATTTTAATTTAAAAATGCGGCCAGGAGCGCGTCGGGACGTGTCATACAAGTGGGACTTCATTTACTTTCATAACAATAACATAACATTCTTCTTCTGTTGTGTGTGTGTAGATTACCAACCTCATCAACTCTGGTGCCAGGGTTACTATAGAGCCACCAAAGGCCCACATGACTCATGTAACGACTACTTACTTACATTAGTAAGTAATAACCGGGACCATCGGCTTAACGTGCCTTCCAAAGCACGGATCATCTTACTTTCAGACAATCAGGTGATCAGCCTGTAATGTCCTAATCAAACTAGGGATCATAAAGTAATTTTTGTGATATTTCCCCACCGGGATTCGAATCCGAGACCTCCGGATCATGAGCTCAACGCTCAACTGAACCACGGAGGCCGGCAGTATTTTCGATAGTAAGCGGTTATATAACCGCGGAAATACTGACGGATGGGCCATATTATATAAACGGTATGCTCACTCTCTTTTAATTTGTGTTGGGGTGTTACCAACTGGTTCTATTTAAAATTTCGACAGAAACTAACGGGCTCACTATCTGAAGGTCCGGGTTCGATTCCCGATGGAACGCTGTTAAAAATGAGTTTGTGAGACCGTCGTTTATTTGGTTATGACATTGCAAGCTGAAGTAAGATGATTCCGTGCTTCGGAAGGCACGTCGGGCCCGGGCTACTAGCCCAAATGCATCCACCAACCCGCACTAGAGCTGTAATTACTGATGTAAGTATGTAGTCGTTACATGATCCATGTCAGGGGCCTTTGGCGGCTCAGTAGTAACCCTGACACTAGGGTTGATGAGGTTGGTAATCCACCTCACAATCCACACGATAGAAGAAGATCGGAAATACTGGATGTAGCGTTCACCCAATCTGTTAAAAAGCCCATAAAAGAGTGGTTATACATTGTTTTAAGTTTACGCGGTTATTATCATAATTAAAACACATAATAACGGGTTCTTAACATATCCCCATTATGGGCATATCCCCATTTAAACGCGGTAAGAACCCGTTATTATGTGTTTTAATTAAAAGAGTGGGTGTTTAAGAACATATTCTATGAATTTGATGAATTTCTTTTTTATAATAATGTATACACCTAATTAATGTACTTACATTGTCTGCAACCTTGACATGTAACTTATATTCTTAATAAGGATTTGTATTTGTACGATGTTTGACCGCGTTTAGATGACGTCTTACTTGTGTATTGTTATACGAATTTCGTAGAAACGTATCGCTTTGAAGTTTCGTAAAATCTGCCTACAGTATCCACGTGCGTAATATCTTGAAGTTTTTTTCTTATCAAGTTTATCTATTTATCATAAGCATTTTTCCGTAAAAAGGACGCGATTTTCCGTAGAAAAACATATTTCTAATATAGCTTACTCCGAAAAAGCAATAGCATGAAGTAAAATATTCAACAGAAGAGATTAAAGCGACACGTTATTTCAGCGCAGTTTAATCCTCTTACCGAGTCCATCAAAAAAATCTCCCTCCATTTTTGTTTTTTCTTTTTAAATACATACATAAACTCACGCCTATTTCCCACCGAGGTTAGCTGAGTCTATGGAATTCCATTTATTTGGATCCTGATCCTTCTGTTGCTTCCTCAACAAACATATGTTTTTTTCTAAATATATCAAAGACATGGACTAAGGCTGTTACTGAATGGTAGCCAAGGGATGGTATGCGATATCCAGGCAGACCACCAGCCCGGTGGTCGGATGACATTGTGAGGTATGCCGGAAAGCAATTGACAAGACTTGCACAGGACAGGAAAGGATGACGTGAAAGAGAGGAGGCCTATACCCAGCAGTGGGAGGATACAGGCTGAGTAGACAGATAGATATATCAAACACACTATGAGGTTTATTGTGTCACTCAAAAGTTTTCTTTCTATTCGGCAAATAATTGATTAAAACCAAAAAAAAAGGGGAAAAATAACACGATAAGAATAGATACATTTAACAGGCGCGAGGTATTATAACAATAGAACCGTGATACCCCAGTTGGTACAACGCTTGCCTCTCACTTTGTGGTCGCAGGTTCGAATCCAGCACAGACCTAAACCTATGATTGTCGAATTTGTTTTCGAATTCATGTTTGGATCACGCGGTCAGCGGTGAAGGAAAACATCGTGAGAAAACCCTAATTTCAGAGGAATGCATTTTCGGAGGTATGTGACCTAACATGTATTGGGCTGGTTTTTTTTTTTTTTTTTTTTAATTTATTTAAATGAAAAACTTAAACGGTAGATTTACAGATCATCCCCGCCAAACTTATGAAGTTTCCCTTCGCGGGTTGGAAGGCCAGACAGGCAGTTGCTTCTGTAAAAAACCGAATCTGTCAAATCTTCAGGTTAGGTAAGCGGATCCTGTGAAAAACAGGGTAATGCTAGGGAGATGATGAGGGATTATAATAATATTTTTTCTACCCTGCTGGGAAATAGGCGTGATGATATTATGTAAGTGTATAAGCAAATCCAGAGGTATGTTACACGCGTCAAACAAAAAATCGGCCACTCTCTACTAAACTCTACCTTTTTTTAGTAGAGAGTGGCCGATTTTTTGTTTGACGCGTGTAACATACCTCTGGATTTGCTGTCAAATCTCGCTTCAAGATAGACTAGTTTCCACCTAGTCAAATCAGTTACATTTTACTAAACGTTAAAACACGCAATTACAATGGAATTTCCATGACAAAGCAACCTGTGACGTCATCGAAAAACGTGACAGAATGTCGCATTTATTATTAAATTTTTCCTTATTAAAATTCATAAATAAGTTAAATAGAAAACGTTTTTTGTCACCTTTAGATCTGTCTTAATATCGACATCAGAATTTCATAATTTATTTTTGACCTAGGAAGTTTCTCAATTACACGTAACGAAGGGTGTCTCTACCTGCTCGAGTGGTTGTTATCTGTGGTTCATAGAATGCACGCTTGATTGATTGACTGTAAGAGCTATTTCGAAGGTGTGCGATTCATTTCCGCCAATCATTGCACCGATACGATACCCCGGGGAACGTTCGAAAACTTCTGCTGCCTATGTTCGCAGAAAAAAGGCGCGAAACCTTTAAAAAAAATATTATTGTGCGAATGGGATGTGAAGGGGTTTTATTATAAATAAACATTTATTTATAAATATAGGGAGGTTGTTGGTACTTAGTGTTTTTTAAATTATTTTTAGTGTTATTTAGTAAAAATGTTTTTAATATTATTTAGTTATTATTATAATTATTATAAATTAAATGCATTTATTTTCGAATAATTATAATACGACTTTATATGTTAAAAAGACGACTTTGAAGCAATTCATCTGTAAAAGCATTATTGCTTTTTGACATTTGTCGACATTGCACCTAGTTACTTTTATATCACAAATGTCAGATTGCAATATATAGCTTTCAGATGAATTGCTGCAATGTGGCCTATTTAGACCCTCTCGTCTTTATATAATCTGTAAGAGCAAGGGTTGAGTGTGCGTTAAAATACTTCGTTCAAAATATTTTAAGGTCACAATGCCCCAAATAACTGCTCAGTAGAGTGATGAAACAAATCGGTACTGAATAGAGGCGGAGATCTTAATAGCAGTTGGTAAGTTTGTACATTAACGGACAGACAATGGACTCAAGTTAAGAGGAATTTCACAATTTACGCCTCGAAAGATATCATCACTAATTTATAAACGCAACGCGAAAGTATGCTTTTCTTCTTCTTCTTCTATTGTGTGGGTTGTGAGGTGGAATACCAACCCCATCAACCCTGGTGTCAGGGCTATTATTGAGCCGCCAAAGGCCCCTGACATGGCTCATGTAACGACTACATACTTACACCTGTAAGTAGTAACCGGGACCAACAGCTTAATGTGCCTTCCGAAGCACGGATCATAGAATAGAATAGAAATAGTTTATTATGAAAGGACGCCTCACACAAAAAAAGACAACAATATCATATCTTATTTCCACATCCTATCATCATCCTATTGTCGGACAATCAGGTGATCAGCATGTAAACCAAACTAGGGATCACATGGTGATTTTTTGTGATATGTCCCCACCGGGATTCGAACCCGAGGCCTCCGGATCGGGAGACCAACGATCAACCACTGGACCACAGAGACCGTTAGTATGCTTTTGAGTTTTGTTTTTGAAATCTGATATCGTCAATCCCTACTACTATTACTTACTACATACATACACAAACTCACGCCTATTTCCCACCGGGGTATGTAGAGATTATGAAATTCCATTTGCTTTGATCACACACTTCTCTTGCTTCCCCCACATTCATCAATCGTTTCATACACGCACGCCGGTTCCGAGTAATATTACTTACAAGCTGTATACATTTTTTTAAAACTATAAATGTTTCATACAAACTTTACCACCCCTTTTTACCCCTTCGGGATTGAATTGCAAAAAACCCCATCTTAGTGAACACTTTCGCCCTAAAAGGAAAGTTCATGCAAAATTTGAGATTCCTAGCACTTGTAGTCTCTGAGATTTCGTGATGAGCGAAGCAGTCACCTTATACAGAGTGTTAGTAATATCGTAACGAAAACTTAGAGGGATGATTCAGACCATGATTCTGAGTTGGCATCAAGTGGAATATTAGAGTATAGAACTGAAAATAATGTAAAAAATTAAAAAAAAAAAAACAAATTTTGCGATAAAAAATTCCACTTGATTTTCATCCCCTTTAGTATTCGTTACGATGTCACTAACTCCCTGCATTTATGTCTGTCTATAACGCGTTCACGCCAAAACTACTAAACTGATTTTGATGAATTTTGATACAGACATAGATTAGGTCTTGAGAAAAACTTGAACATAGAAAAGTTTTTCTAATTAAGTAAATGATATTTATTCATTTTAAATAGAGGGAAAAAACTACAATTCCACGATATTTATTTCAAATTTAGAATCGGAAATGTATCTTCGTTTCAGTCAATATTAACCTGTAAGATAGGTATCCAAATACATATTTGCAAAGATCAAAGGTTCAGTATGTTTGCTTTCGATATACGATTTTATATCATATTCACGTGAACCCGTAGAAGAAATATTTATAGAATGAAATCAAAACACACATAAAACAAGGCTTACGATTATATTACCAATTGGGGTAGTCAGGGATACATACGTATCAAGAAAAAACATCGCCATATATACATACATAAACTCACGCCTATTTCCCACAGGGGTAGCAGAGACTATGGAATTCCATTTGCGTCGGTCCTGACTTACTTTTGTTGCTTCCTCCACATTCATCAATCAAAAATCAATTCAATCAATTCATCATTATTAATTTAAGAGCCACGCTCTTGTCGGTGTAGCTTTCTCCATGCTACTTTTTTAGAGAAAAATAGGGCAGTGGTTTCCCTCTTGCCTTCCGCCCTGCAGTACTCTGTCTCACATAAGTGAGATAGCGCCCAGAGTAGTCTATTTCAAAGCCATGCTAGGACTCCTGCCCTCTGCCTCTGGCGAAAAAAAATTAAAAAAGAAATAAAATAATTTTAATAAATATCTAATTAAAAAAATATATGAGAAAATGTGAAAACGTCATTGGATTTTTTTCATAAGCTCACGTCTTTGTTCCCAATCGTATTTTGTCATGAATGATTTTCGGAGAATGATACTACGCCGTAACGTCATAGTTCGTAGACGATCGTAGCGTTCAATAATATTGAATAATAATTATATTCTTATTCAAATTCATTTAAAACCCACCTTTCATTGCTAATTTATTATTAATTTTATTATATTTAAGCAAGAAATTATTCTATTTTATTTTTTTATTAACTTTTTTTTAATAATGGCTTTTTATATCATTGTTCAGTTTTAAGATTTAATATCGTTTGCTAGGAAATAAATAGTGTTTTTTAATGTTTTCATTATTTAGTTCAACATTTGATTATTAATATCAATATTATTTATTACCGGGAGAGAGCTCTAAGCGATCTATTTATCCAGCCAAGTAATGCATGCTATTTGAGATGAATTACTGCAAAAAATACGTCTCTCTGTCTGAAATTTCAGTCATATCATAAATATAATACGCGTTGGACATTTGAATTCCGAGCGGGTTCACAAAAACGCCTCTAACGAGGTCGACTGCATGGAGTTTTATTTTATTTCTGGCTCTACAGTCGAGGATGAGGAGAGTTGAAGAGTTCAGAGCTGAGTGTGGAACGCATGTGCAACTGAACTGGTATACACACAGACAGATAAGCTCGTGACTATATCCCTATACTAATATGGCTTGTATTTAAATACATTTGTGCTGGCGGTCAACTACCGAGCAGTCCGATGGCGGGAAGCTGCTGACCCCGAGCTGTCTGCTAATTTATGTTGCCAATATAAACTTAATCGCAAGACTACAAGGTATTTTAGATACCATATTTGAACCGCGGAATAGAAGAAACAGCAGGGAAAGAAGCAGCAGGGGGAGGGGGGTTTGTTGAAATTTTAGTTCTGTGCAATAAAGTATATTTGATTTGATTTGATTTGAAAGCCCCTTACGCGCATTTTGTGTTCTCACACAAAATGCGCCGCTGAATTAAAACCGCTGTCGCCGGTTCAACGCCGCATTATTTTACCTACCTACTACTCCTGCAAACAGATAACTACGGTAGCTCTACTGTTTCTCCAATACCATAGCCACTTTATCGCCTTTTATTATATATAGTTTATGTGATAGGCTGCAATTGTATCATTACTTCTAATAGAATAGAATAGGAGAGAAATAGTTTATTATAAACAGACGCCACAGACAAAAACAAGACAATAATATCATTTAAAATTTTCACAAAACAATTCCAAAAAAAGTAAAAACGGATGTTTGTGAAAATGATCATAAGGTGGTGGTGGACGGCCTGAGATAAAAGGGCCTCACTCAGCACAAGTCGCGGCGTGAACCACGACAGATAAGATACTGCAAAAGTATTTTTTTATTAATAGCCGATCATACTAAGGTTTTTAGCTTTTCTGTGATAAGGACGGATCTCCTTGCATTTTTTATTACCCTGCAGGTTATAATACACAAGATAACAAGGTGTCTGCAAAAATCGGGGCCATTGTTTCCCTACTGAATCGTATATATCAGTCTCCGTACCTCGGGATCTCCGTATTGCAGGCACGTTCTACTTTCCTCCAGCTGAACAGTTGAAGTGGCTTGTAATTTACTTCAGTTTCATGTACTTAGTCGTAACAGAATACAATTGTTGGAAAACTGTTTTAAAAGAGCACTCGTGGAGAATTTTATTAGGGTAGTTCGTAGACAATCGTAGCGTTCAATAATAATTATTTAATATTATAGCTTATTTAAATAAAATTAAAACCGTCCTTTCATTGCCAATTTATTATTAACTTTATTATATTTAAGCAAGAAATTATTTTATTTTATTTTTTTATTAAGAAGAAGTTTTTTTTTATATTTTTATTAAAAAGAGCACTCGTGGAGAATTTTATTAGGGTATTTGTTGGAAATGTAATTTAATGTAGATTTTAAAGTGCGAAAATAACTTTCAATAGAAAAATATTTGAGTACTTGTGGCTCTGCCCACCCCATTAGGGATTACGGTCGTGTATGTATGTGTAGAAAAATATTTTTTCTTCAAAATCATATATATACATACATACATAAACTCACGCCTATTTCCCACTAGGGTAAGCCGAGACTATAGAATTCTATTTGATTCGATCCTGATACACTTCTCTTGCTTCCTCCACATTTATCAAACGCTTCATACACGCACGCCAGTTCAGAGTAGATTGTACTAAACTTTTTCTAAGGACATCTCCAATTTGGTCAATGTAAGTCCTTCTAGGTCTTCCTCTGCCAGCCCTACCATCAACCTTCGCTTTATATATCGCTTTCGCAATTCTATTATCCTTCATCCGCTCTACGTGTCCAAACCAACCTAACATCCCTTCTCAATCTCAACCATCATAAATATTACAGAGTAATGAATAATTTGATCTGATTTATAAATATATCTTATCCTAAAAATGTCATTAATTATCGCGAATGACAAAATATACCATCTCCTATTATTACTTTGAGAAGATTATTATGGAGTTTTAAATTATGTTTGTCTGCAAGATTGATCGAAACCGGCATTAATCTTAAAAAGTTAAATTTTATTCAGAACTAGCTTTCTGTCCGCGACTCCGTTTGCGTCGATTTTAATTATAGCGCGCGGGACGTCTTTCCCATCCCCTTTTTATCCCTTTCGTGGATGATTTCGCAGATAAAAACTATCCTATGTTCTTTTCTAGATCTCAAACTATCGTCATACCAAATTTCATTTAAATCGGTTCAGCTGTTTAAGCATAAAAAGGTAACGGACAGACAGAGACGCTTTCAAATTTATCATATTAGCGTGTAATCTACTTATTAAACTGTAAAAGCTGTGTTTTTATTTACCTATTCCTGTAAAAAGCCTGCCTTTTCTTTCACACACACGCTATGCGCTGCGATTTACCTCAATTATTCCTTATTCTACGTATATGCTCAAGACGTAGTAACGTATGGACATACAAACACAATTACACGCCTCCTTATTTATTATAAAATACTCTGTTTTGTTTAGATAGGTATATATTCATAAACAAGCGGCAAAGAAAGAGGGTAGACAGATATGTCTGCCCGTAGAAAATTATGGATCTACCTACTCCACTCCATCTCATCAGTCATCCCGTGATCATGGCACTTGCAACAGTGTCGAAATATCGGGAGTCTCATATCCCTATTTCAAACGCGGTAAGAACCCGAAGACTATAGAGAACCGGAGAGGAAATATGATTGGCCACCTGATAATTGAAAAAAAAAAGGATAAAAATTGAAGGGAAGAGAGGAAGGGGTAGACCTAGGATAACATTTTTGAAACAAATAAAAGAGAAGGTGCAGGTCGTGTCGTATCGGGAGGTGAAGGTTTTGGCGGGAAGGAGAGAGGAATGGCGGTTACTCCACCGACAAGAGCGCAGCTCTTAAATAGAGAGAGAGAGAGAAGAACCCGTTATTATGTGTTTTAATTATGATAATAAACGCGTAAACTTAAAACAATGTATATATTCATATGTATAATATCAAGTATAAGTTATATCATTATAATCTACGTTATTAGTGTAAGTAGGTATGTAATTGAGTTTTGTATGTCTGTGGCTCACCATAGGTCTCCCATAACACCAGCGGCGCGGCCTGTGCTAAGCACGTGTCACTATGCTCAGGGATTTTTTTTTTATTTTAGACGCCCTCCACAATGTCTAGTACGTGACTTATTGGAGGTTTGCCGCAGATGGCATTAATTTTTAATTTTTATTTTTCTTATTGTTTTTAAGTAAATTTAAGTTTGTTAATGTGGCGTCCAATATGAAAATAAAAGTTTTTTCTTTGTACATTACACGCAATATATTAACTCACAATGGAATTTTACGTTATTTTATTTATTTATGGACAACTTACAAGCTACACTCTGCACATGCAAAGTTACAGACAATAAAATAAAGATTAAGAGCTAGCTCAATTACAAGTAGTCACAGCATGCACAATCAGTGAACAAGAAAAATAAGATATAAACTATATTAAAAAATAAAAAATAGACATGATTTAACAAAAAGCAGCCAGTACAATGTTTATAGGAATATATTATTATCTGTGCAAATATAACCTGCGACACCGCTATATCTAACAATACTTTGCCGAGGAAATTAAACGTCAATTTGACAATGTACACGCGAACTCTGCACGCTGTTAAGTCGCAAATGTAACGACTAGACTTGTCGTGTTATGCGAATTTATGTCACAACTGCCTAATGTCATATATAAACTCACGCCCGTAGTCCCTCAAGGGGTGGTCAGAGCTACAGAGTTGATGAGGTCGGTCATTGAACTCACAATTCATGCGAGTAAGGAATTTTGTTTAAATTTCTAAGCCATGTAGCTACATAATGATATTAACAGTATAAATTTTAACCAATAGGGTTCGCAATTGTATAAATATAGGATGTTAGTGACATCGTAACGAATACTAAGGGGGATGATTCAGACCATGATCTGAGTTATTATCAAGTGGGATTTTCCGTCGCAAAACTTTTTCTTAACATAAGCTTTAAATTTATTTTCTGACAAATTCAAAATACTGTCTGGTCATCATCATCAATTTAAGAGCCACGCTCTTGTCGGTGCAGCAATTTCCATGCTACTTTTTTTAGGGAAAAATAGGGCAGTGGTTTCCCTCTTGCCTTCCGCCCCCAGTACTCTGTCTGACGCAAGTGGGATGGCGCCCAGAGTAGTCGATTACAAAACCATACTAGGACCCCTGTCATCCACCTCTGAATAGTACTGACAGCACGGACGGTACGGCATTAGTGACTTTCTGGTATTTAATTGTAAAAACGTATACATAACCCCAAAAAAGATTAATTCAGTCAGTTGCAGAAACGCTCTTTAAATTTTAAAGGCGTCTTTAAATACTAATGGGTCAATAAATTGTTGCACAAATTTAATAATAATTTTAATGTTCTTTTAAATATAACTAATAAAATGTCAAACTAGGACTTTTTCCGAAAGTAGCGTTGCACAACGCGACTTTAGCGCTATTTTACGAGTAGCTCTAAAGGCCAACTAAAGGCGCATTAAATTGACAGTTCGAGGTTATATTTTTAAAGTCCCGAGAAAGGTCCATTAAAGTTGCAGAAAATGTTTTTTCTCCAGCCTAGTTTTTTTTTTAATTCACATAACCGGAACAGCACATCACTGGCCGTAACACATCTTTAGGAAATTAAATGCCAATTTGATGCCATGCCAACTCTGTGTGCTGTGTCGTGACACAAGGCACGTGGCTCGAGTTGTCATGTGATGACACATGTTAGGAGGATGAATATTGAAGGTCTTGTGGTATTTGCATTCATTAACAACTCCCTCAATCAGCGCCTTTCGCTATCAACCCACTAGGGTCGATTAAATAAAATCATTTTATTTCAGGCATGTAACATTAGAAATTAAATTAAAATTACAATTCAAAAATTAAAATTCCAAAATCAACAAAATAAAGTGGTAAAATTAAATTAAGTTAAAACTAAATCAAATTAGAAAAATACTCAAATAAATACAATACAATACAATAATTTTATTTCAGACCATGTGTCCATAATTGTTAGTAACAGTATAAACTTATATCACACTATGTTAGTGGCAAAAAAAAATAAAATTACAATAAAATAACCTCACCTCCGTATGTGTAGCTGCACCCAATGACGCAGCATCGGTGAGTCATACCGGCCTGCAAACACATTCAGAAGGCTGTTGGTGCTAGCGCGAAGCCGAAAAAGAAGGGAGGCGCATCGTTTTCTCATAATAGCGTAGGAGTCATCCGTGTGCGCCTCCGCGAACATCCCGGACGCGCTGCAACGCCACGGTAGCCCCAACAGGATCCTGATTAATTCTTTCAAATATTTTTCCTCTCAGACGACGCTCTGAGCCCTGTGACTTGTATGTATGTATGTAAATAATAATGAAATACCAGACCGGTACCACGTAATATCGTAGCCAAGCAAAAGTAAATTAACCGTAGATAGAAATATGTGTGAAACAATATAATTCAGCAAATATTGTCACACGTCCCGAGACAATGATATCGTGTGAGGGTATAATCATAAGCTGCAAAGTACACGTTGCTTTAACATAGCAGGGATGGATCTAGTAATAACTTTAAATTTACCATAGCCTCGTAACGCCGAAGCATAATTACGATTTCGAAGTAATAAACGACGGTGGTACCTTGAAAAGGACCAAATTTTTGTAGTCGTAAAGGCCGAGCACTTCAAGTACAAATTTTAAAGTGTTAGAGTTATCCGATCGGGTTCAAATTAAGTGGAGACCTATGTAAGGATGAATAGAAGACATTTTTGAAAAAAATACGTTTTTTTTTAGTTCTTCCAGAAGGACTCCAGGTTTAAGTCACTACTTTTAGTAAAATCTGAAAAATATTATAATTATAAAGGGATATGTATTTTTTCATTAAAATACATACCTATTTGTACGTCATAAATATGTGTATATACTTACATATTTAAATATAAAATAAGTAACGAATTTTAGTTTTTATGATGTAGTTTGTGATTAGTCCCTCTGGAAGTACATTAGGTTTTTATTATTAGGAAAGAAATTAATTCATGGTGTCAGTTTAGATCATCATTAGAAGGAAAAAGGAAATAAAATGAAGATGGTAGTTTTTTTTAATAATAAGATCAGTCTATATCAGTATGATTTAATCACATATAACAATTTAAAAAAGTATTTGAAAAATATCCGGACATGACACCTAAAGTCCCTTGCAAAGGACTAAAAAAGTTTGCTTTCATATTGCTAACTATATCGATACGAAATTGATAAAATAACTATGTCATGTTGTTGATTATTATATTACCGAAAATTTTTTTGATTTTTTTTTACCTCGTCGCCGTGTGCGCGCCATCTTTACCAATAAAATGACAAATTACGACAAGTGATACATATTTCTTTTTTATTAAAGCCACCTATTCACGAAATTGAATGAACTAGTTCATAGACAAAATACTTTTTTTCTCAATCGGCGCAAAGGTTTGAATTAAATTGACAGGCAAAGTTTTGGTACTTTTAAAAGTACCTTCGTTGATTATTAGAACAAACTATTTCAAAACCTTCGGCCTTTATGACTACAATTATTTGGTCCTTCTCAGAGGACCCCAGGGCTTACGAGGATAGAATAAGGTATTTGATTTTCATTTCTCCTATCTACTTTAATATTTATTTTGATTATGATTTTAATTTTATTTTTGATTGTGATGTTTATTTTAATCTTGATTTTTATTTTTAATTTCTAGTTTATTTATTATTTTATTTATTTAAAATAAGTACAGTACTTAATAAAAAAAATTACAATTGACGGTGCAACAAAAACCAACTTTGGTTTGTCCGTACACCGACAATAATAATAAATAAAAAAATCAAGAATAATATAATAATGTTTATAATTTTTATGTATTTGTATTTTTTATTTTTTTTTAACAATTTTTGTATTTATTCTTTATTATTATTTATTTTTTCTGTGGACGTTATTATGGTCTGAAAATAAATTATTTTAATTTGAATTTGAATAATACTACGTATAGAACGGCAACTCTCTGCTCCCCACCAGCGTCTGAGCTAGGTTTACCACCCCTGGGTCTTAAATTGGAACGCCTGCGCGCGGACCATTTTTTTAATTTCTTATCAGTAAGTAAGTATGTCGCGAACTCTTTAGTTGGGCAGCGACTGGCTGGTCTCCGGCCTGTCAAGGAATAAGATTTTTGTTTTATTTTTGACTAGCGACCCGCCCCGGCTTCGCTCGGATGCAATGCTGAGGAAAAAATGAAATTATTTACGACATCTCATTAAAAACCTCAAAAATAACAGTATTTCTCCACTATTTAATGGATGTAATTATACATATAAACCTTCCTGTTGAATCACTCTATCTATTAAAAAAAAACCGCATCAAAATCCGTTGCGTAGTTTTAAAGATTTAAGCGTACATAGGAAAAAGCGAATTTGTTTTATACTATGTAGTGATTATCACTGTATATTTCATACCTTATTCGATTTTTGAAATGAGACGGCGACGTTCTTTCGTCTTATTCGATATTTGAATTTGAAAGTAATTTTCCGCGCAGCCTTTACCTACTCAATTTTTCATGCTGATTATACATATATCAAAATACAAAATACTGCTAATAATTTGCAATAAAATTGTACCCAGGCTAAATGCTTAATGTCTAAATAATATGAATGCAATTAATTAGTTCAGTGATTAAGTGAAGTGTAAACATAAACTTGCGAGGTTTCTTGTTTTTTTTAAGGAAGTGTAGGTATTTTGAGGCTGTGGCGTCATTTAGTCCCTTTTTTGCATATTTGACGGATGGTGTAGTCGACAGATTGTCTTTCAATCTGTGGTTTTGTCCAAAAACCTAACTTTCTGTTTTCTTCCAAACCATGAAGTGAATGCTGCCACAGCTAGTCACTTTATATAATACAACAAGATAATACCGCTCGATCAATCTTCATTTCAGAGAATTCTTCCTGTAAAACAAAACTCCTTTGCATTTGTTGTTTTTATAGGTTTCAGCCATCGGTAGGAAGGGGCAAGTCACAGGGACTGTAACCTGTAACCTGACAGAGGGCAGCAGTGACTATTCAGAGGCGGAGGACAGGAGTCCTAGTATGGCTTTGTAATAGACTACTCTGGGCGCCATCCCACTTGCGTCAGACAGAGTACTGCGGGGCGGAAGGCAAGAGGGAAATCACTGTCCTATTTTTCCCTAAAAAAGTAGCATGGAAAATGCTGCACCGACAAGAGCGTGGCTCTTAAATTGAGGATGATGATAGGTTTCAGAGGAGTCTGTCTTTGAGTGTTTACCCTCGTAACAAGTTACGCAATCTCCTAGTCCATCCCTGTTCCAATTCTGTCACACATCATGTGACAGAGATATGAGGAAAATAATACGTTTCTTGCCAAATGGAACAATTCTAATAAAATGCTATTTACGATGTTAAAGGTGAAGTATTTTGCAAACACGTTAGACATCGCACCCTTCGTGGAAAAACGCAGTAAGTTGATTTTATCAACTTTTCAGGAGCTAAAAAAAACTGTCCTACTTATTAGTTATAAGTCCTGGAAATAACCTTCAAAGAGAAAATAATAGCAAAATGTAGCCCGGATTGACCCACATTTATTAATTTTTAATTAATTGTGTATATTTGAAAAAAAATTAAAAAACACGATTGCGTAGATATTCCACGAAACTATAATCAAACGTTCCGTTGTAAGTACAGACACTGCTTTATTATTACGTAGTGCAAACAACATTGACAGTTGTAACTTTACCTACAACGTTATTCACCTTCCGATTTCGTCTTACTCGGATGTTGTAAGTATTAGTTACTTCGTTCTTACACGAAAAATTTTAACAAAATGTTTTGCGTAAGTTGAGAAACCTATTTGTTCCACGTGAAAGTAAATGATCTTTAATAGTGTAACTATAGAAATTGCTTTTTTAATAAGGAAATATCTCAAAATAATTGTACGTATCTTTAAATACTTGTTTGTTCCAGGGGTTAGTCTAGAATGTAGAAGTATGTATGCTCATACATTATAAAGGGTGGCCCAGAACTTCAAGTTCAAAATGAAAAATTAGATAGAGTGGCTCATTAGCTACTAGAAACACCCCCATATATGTTTAGCCATTATTTATAGTTTAGGAGATATGACCTATTTTGTACCTTTTTCTAGATTTTCTAGCTTACTGCAGTAATCATCATTTTGTCGCTATCCCTTACTTCATAATTATCTTATTATTCTTCATAACTATGTCTAAAGATATATACCGCTAGGTAAAAAAATAAAAACAGTCAAATCAAAGATAAAAAAAAAGTTATTGGAAGTGAAAGTGAGAATTGGACCAAAATTGTCACTGTTGTTAAAACTTCGCCGAAGAATAATTAACACATGAGATTGGCATGGACGCTGAAAGTAAGTATCTCTAAAAACTGCTCCATTTAATAGGCTTTTAGACACATCCAAAAAAGTACCCTTAATACAAGCAAAAAACTAAGTAGGTAAGTAATTAGACCTCAAAGATTGCAAGATAGACAGATTTGAAGGAAAAATTACATTCTCATACAATGTAGGTAGCTGCTTCTTTCTAACGTTGTTAAAGGTGCTCAAAGACACATTTTCAATAAAAAAATCACGCTCATAATCGCTAACAGGGTAGACATAGCAACAGTCTGAAGACAAAACTTGCAGTCACTTTTGGTATTCATATTGTAATGAAGGAAAAAGTTATCCCCAAACCGTTACTACATACATACTATGAGATACTAAAATAAAATCTTTCTGTCTTAAAATCTTTGAGGGCTAATTACTTAGTTTTATGCCCGGGAGGTCGCGGGAAGCCGCTGGATGCGGGCAGCGCAGGACCGATCGTCGTGGAGATCCTTGGGAGAGGCCTATGCCCAGCAGTGGGCGTCATACGGCTGATGATGATGCCCCTATTAAGGGTACTTTTTTGGATGTGTCTAAAAGCCTATTAAATGGAACAGTTTTTAAAAACAGTTTCAGTGTTCATGACAATCTCATGTGTTTACTATTCTTCGGCGAAGTTTTAACAACTGTAACAATTTAGACGAATTCTCACTTTGAATTCCAACTTCCAATGACTTTTTATCTTTCATTCGACTGTTTTTATTTTTTCACCTAGCGATACACATCTTTAGGTATAGTTATGAAGCAAAATAATTAGAAATTAGAAAGAAAAAAATTTAATTATTAAGAAAGGGATAGCGACAAAATGATGATTTCTGAAGTAAGATAGAAAATCAAGAAAAAGGTGTAAAATGGGTCAGATCTCCTAAACCGTAAATAATCGCTGAACATACATGGGGGTGTTTCTGGTGGCTAATGAGCCCCTCTATCAAATTTTTCATTTTGAACGTGAACTTTTGGGCCTGTATATTGAAATAAATAAAATCAGTGTTAAATTAAGTGTTTATTCTAATTTGTTTTAAAAAAATGAATATTTATTTACTAGCTGTGCCGAAAGCCGTTTGACCCGCATGGGTTTTCAGTTTTCAGGGAGTTATTTATATTTGTAATTAAAATCTAACTTTGAATTTTAAAACGTTTATTAATTATTACATGCATAATCACAAAATATATTTATACGCTACATTTTGGCACTTGCCTTTATTAGAAAAACCTTCATTTTTAGTTAGTCATTAAGAGTTTTCTTAAACATTTTGCTCCTTTCCGATCACCCCCTCTTTGCTTTTCGGTAGAACCTGCAAATAACAAAATATAAAAAACTATTAAGTATGATAATAAATTACTAAAAAGAAAAATAACCATTAATACCTATTATAGTAAGCTTAGAGATGAGCCAATTTTCCAACGTATCCAAAAAAGCGACCGTGTCAGTGATAAAAATGTATGTGATTGACATAAGGTTACATGTCAATCTCTCAAATCACTGTCACTGTCGTTTTACGTACTTAATCGTTTGCAACTTGGCTAAAACCCCATAAAAGCCAGTTGGTTTGCATAAGAGATAACTCTAGAAAAAACTACATTAAGCAAATCAAAAATATTTGTGGTTGTTATGATAAGAGGAAATTAACAGAATAATTATACCACAAATACACAGGCACTGACTATTTCAGAGAAACTTTACCACGCGCCGCTTCCAGGTTAGTAGGTAAATACCTATATCAATCTAGAATACAAATACTGAAAGGATATTTCGGCATACAAAACATGGAACGTTTTCAGCTGCTTATTTTCCCGGCCAAGTCGTAAATCAGAAATGGTACTAATTTTAATTTTAATATTAGTACTATTTCTTAATTACCGACATACATAAGTAGTCAAAGTGACACCCATAACGCAGCCGAGCGCCGAGATCACTAGGACATTGCAGTCTGGTTACCGGATTGCCCAAAAGTAAGATGATCTGTGCGTCGGAGGGCATGTTAGGCAGTCGGTTGCGGCTTAAATAAGTATGCAGGTGTTTCGTCGTTACATGAGGCATGTCAAGGACCTATGGCGGCTCAGTAGTAACCCTGATACCAGGGTAGATGAGGTCAGTCAATTGTCTCAACCCACACGAGAGAAGGAGAAGTTTACTCGACTTTAGTAGGATACGGATAGGTACATACGAACCTTGAAGAGAATGTGTCTAATGTTGACTATGACGAGAAAATATCCCATAGTTTCTTGAAATATTTTTGCATTTCTGGTCATTCTTCCACTGGGTTGTACTGGATTGGGTTGCAGTATTAGTGGAATCTGTTAATTGTAACAATGGTTTAAATACATTTTTTGTAGGTAGGTACATAATGGACGTTAAGAAATAGGTAAAAAGGACCCATTACCAAATCACCCTAATAATTAGACACAAACCTAGATATTTTATCGTTATTTAGGTATTAAATAGAAGGTTAGTACCAATGCGTTAATAATAAAATGTATATCAAACTCAAGCGAACAAATAACAACAAAGTCAAGGGTGTTTTTGCAAAAGTTAACTTATATAACTAGGTTGATTATTCACGTAACAGATTTTTGTTAAAATATCTTTATTTTATTAATTTACCAGGTGCTGTGCCAGGTGATAGCGAATGTACAAAAACGGCACACCGCAATTTAAATAGGTAGTTAGTTTATAGATTAAAATCACCGAATAGGGACAAAGGCATGCTTAGTTTAACTTTAATAATTAGTACAGAGGAGTGCAATCATCATCACGCATCAACCAAACCAACTTACGTCAAGTAGGTAGGTATCTGCTTCTGTGTAAACCTTACAAAACAAAATATTTATAATATTAATAGTCTAATAAATAGTAATATACTAAGTAGGTAAGGTAATAGGTACTTACCTAAAATCTAGCTAGTCTATTTATAAGTAAATAACTCATCATCTTTGACTTTGTCCAAGTTGAGCATACTTATAATCCTTGGGTTTTTTACTTCCACACAAAGATATGCACGCTTCGAGTAGCCACCATGAACAAATTAAATAGAGAGATAATTATTACATCTATCCAACATTCGTCAATCATGACTTTTTATTCTAACAAAAATCGACCTTATTATTACTACAATGCGATCGTTATTTGTAGGGTCGTATGCTGACTGACGGAATACCGTGGTAAAACCACGATCACAAATAGACAATCAGCTTTCGCTCTACAAATAACGATCACAGTGAAATATTAATAAGGTCGTTTTTTTATAAACTTCGTCGGCAATAATTTTGTCTATGGGTGATCTTTGTTTTACCGTGGTAAAACCACGATCAGCATACGACCCTACAAATAACGATCACAGTACAGTAATAATAGGGTCGATTTTTGGTTAAATAAAAAGTCGAGATTGACAAAAAATTGGTGGATAGATGTAATACCTCTCTAATATCTTTCTAATACCTCTCTTTGAGTGTGCAGCCCGCCGCCGCCGGCGCGGCGTAAGTACAGTAACCAAATAAAACGTAGGGATTTACTCTAGTGATAAGTAAGTATATTTATTTAGGACATTAAGTAGTATATATTTGTAGGTAATTAGAATAACACGACAAATGATTCAAATTATTGCCTTTAAAAGAGTTGTATTCATATTTACGAAGAGTATAGTGTAAAATATGTCATCGAAAAATGAAGTTAAATGAAATAATGTAATAGTAATATCAAATCTTGCTTGGAAAAAACTACGTGATTACATTTACACCAAATCGTTACGCTAAAAGATTCGCAGAATAGGCAAGTAGCTGGAGTTACACCAAATAGTAACGCTAAAAGATTCGTGGAATAACGAAGTAACTAGACGTACAACAACTGTCGTGTCGTATACCGAGAGAGGGCGCTCATCAAGTAAACATCGGCTCCGCATTAAATATTGATTTAAATGGTTTAAAAGTGACAATTATTTGTGCAAAGTGTTTCTATGTTAAAATAGTACGATAAATAGTGTGATATAGTGTTTGTGACCATTTATGTGCAGGAGTTCTTTAAATAATTGCATAAATATATTGGACTACATCATAGAAAACATTCTCTAAAACAAATTGTGTAATTAAGATCTCAATGCATTAATAGGGAGAATCTGGAGCAGTGCCATTATTCAACAAATATTAAATTGTGTGATAAACTCATAAACTAAATTATATCTAGTGATTTGAAATATAAGAATATTGATGTGTTATAAAAACAGTTATACCTACCTTCAACAAAGTCATTAAAAGTTTGTTTTGAAGACATTAGAATCAACTGTACCTTAATTTCAACAAGTGACGTGGTGAATACAACAGCGCGTTGGACAAATCGTGGATTTATGATCCGAAACACGGGTGTTCAAATCTCGTTACGCGCTGGATCTTTTTTAGCGAAAAAATTTTTTTCCGACATCTGCTGCTGTTTTATAAGCAAATCAATCACCACGCCATTAGTAATGCGGACAACTTGAACGGCGGCGGCGCCTAGAATTCTTACGATAGCAAATAAATAAATACTACGGCAACGATAGATGGCGCATGAAGGCAAAATGATGGAACCTGTGGCGAATTACGCTCACGGTTTATTTAGATTCGATTTTTATCCATCGTAATAATTTTAATTATTATTAAGTTAATTTTTAATATTCATGACGTAATAATATTATTTTGTTAATTTCCGAACGTTCCTTTTAAAGTATCATGTTTCTGAACGTTCGCTGTTTGACATTATACAGAGGACTTTTGAACGCACACGCAACATGTCGTAACTTGTCCGCCTTACTATAACTTTTGTTTTTGTCTAACAATTTAAAGAAAATATAATTACTTCACACCAAGCCGTTTGCTGTTTAAATCTGAGCCACCATCATACACAATACCATCAAGAACACTATCCAGAACATCAGGACTACGATTCCCAATACACGAAAAACCCAAACAAGATAGTTGTGCAACTTGTAAGAAAATTCTACCTAAGAGATACTTTCTTCAATGTTGTTTATGTCTAAATTTTATTGATTTGGATTGTGCTAACATTTCTATAAAGTTATTTGAACTGATGAACAGAAAATCTTGGAAATGTAAAGAATGTAATAAACATTCTTCGTCAAATAAATGCAAATCTATTAAATCCGATGTTAAAAAACCTACCGCTTGTACTTCCACTCCAAGATTACAGTCAAAAAGTCTGAATAATAGGAAAGGTGCAGCTATATCGGACATGTTTACACCAAATGTGAACACTGAAATGCGGCAGAGCCCTGTTAGTAAAGAGAGCGAGAATCAATCCAAGCTATCCAAGGAGGCCAACATGGAATCGTCAACAGCTAAAGGGGCAGTGCTCAGTTCTGATAGCACACCCGAAAACCAATTTATTACACAAAGGAGGAGAAATGTCGTGATTGTTGATAACACACACTCCTCCTTACCTAATATTAGCCAACATTCTTCTTCAACCTCACTGTCCGAAAAAAACCCTAGTTTTTGCCACAACAGTTTGCCAGACCTATCAACGTTACAAAATGAAGAAATAGTAAGCTTGAAAACCGAGATTCTGCATCTGAAATCCCAGCTTCAAGCAGCAGACAGTCTAATTGAAGATTTAACCTTAGAAAAAAATACTTTTCTCCGCAAAATAGAAGAACAAGACAAAAAGATCAAGGATTTATTATACATTTGCTCAAATACTACAAAACTAACCGATTCTATTAAAACTAAAAATTCTACAAAGAAAAGGAAACCGAAAAAGACGTGTAAGAAAAACTCAAATCCATCAGCCATTACCCCCCCTATCCGCAACTCAAATACAGAACAAGAAATTATACGAACAGAAATAGAGACAGAAGAAATCGACATAAGCAGCAATTTAAATTATGATCACTTTTTACAAAGGAAGAAAAAAATATTTATACTGGCGGATCAACAAGGCAGAGGAATGCAGCAGGTCCTTCAAAAAATAACTGGCTCAGAATATGAAGTATTTAGCTACTGGAAGAGTCAAGCCAACTTACATGAAGTGATAAATACTTGCAGCCACGAAATAGAGACCCTAACACCACAAGATTTCATAGTCGTAATTGGTGGAATGAACGATAGAAATCCACTGAAATTAAAAACATATTTACTTGAATGGCTCAGCAAGAATATTAATACCAATATAATTATATGCGGATTACCTTTTAATGCAGCAATGTATAAATATAATCTAAATTATGATATCAAAACAATATGTCATGGATTTAATCATACTACATTTGTAAGAATGAACTATAATAAAGCCTATCAAGGGACGAAACATTTTGTGTCAGACCTAAGTTTTGCAATATATAGAGAAATCTTGCACGTCTTTCATAATAATAACCAGCCAAACCGTGTAATCGACCACAGTTTCAAAGCAAACTCACTTGGCCGAAATGCCTCACCCCAATCAATGAATAATAATAAGTATAATAATAGTAATATTTTTTTATAAATAATAGCAATGTCATAAGAATCATGCACCAAAACATAGCTGGCATATTACGGAAGAGAGAACAATTAGAAGTAGTCTTACTGGATCTATTTTCAAAATTCAAACAACCTATTGACTTAATATGTCTATCCGAAACTTTTGTACAACAAAGCAATAAGTTAAATATTAAATTGAAAGGTTACAACAAAGAATAAATGTAAGGCGACGTGGAATGTCATAGCTGATAATGAACAAATATCTATTAAAGCTATTGACCGTTTAACTATAAATAATAAAAAATTTAATAATCCAATTGACATAGCATCTAAATTCAATGAATTCTTTATAAATTTGACGCAAAGCTCTAAAACTCCAAAAAATAATCCTTTAAATGCTACTCGTTCTTTAAAAAGTAATAATGCTACCATTTTCTTATCTCCTACGGATGAAAACGAAATTAAAAATATAATTAAATCTCTAAATAATACAAATGCAACAGGTTATGACGACATATGTACAAAGATTGTTAAAGCTTGCGTAACTGAATTATCACCATTGCTGGCACATTTAGTGAACCTATCATTTGCGACTGGGACTTTCCCGTCTTCACTGAAGTTTTCTATAGTAAGACCATTGTTGAAGAAGGGAGATCCTCATAATATGGATAGCTACAGGCCTATTACGCTTGTTCCCGTTTTATCCAAGGTTTTCGAAAAAGTGTTTCACAAAAGACTACTATCATTTTGCACAAATAATTTTAGTTTTACAAGTAGACCATTATTTGTAAAACTAAAATTATTGACGTTGCCATGTTTATATATTTTTGAAGTGTGTATGTTTGTTAAAAATAATACGGGATTATTTCAGAAGAGGAGTGATATTTCTACCTTTCTTACCAGATATCCAAATAGATTAGTAGCACCCCCCGGTACGACAACGTGCTATCAGAGGAACTGTTTGTTTATGTGTACAAAAATCTTTAATAAACTGCCAGAAAGTATCAGAGGCCTGCCTATAAGAGTGTTTAAACGATCTTTGTTTAAGCTACTGAGCGAGAATCCCTTTTATAGTGTCAGTGAATTTCTTGATCACAAAATGTAATAATTGTATATAAAACTGTATTTTCTTTTTTAATTATGTTATTTCTTTATTAATGTATGTTATTTAAATTTAATTCAATGTTAAATTATATAATAATTTGTATTATGTATTTATATTGTTTTATATTATGATGTAAGTGTTGATTTTAATTGTATGTTGCACGACCTCTCTGCATTTGCATACCAATATTGTTTTGGTTAAATGTGTGAAACTTTAATTTAGTCATATATAACAACCAGTGTACCACATTTACTGCAAATAAATGATTTGATTTGATTTGATTTATAATGTCGTGAAACATGTTAGTACGTTTACTTACGACTCGACCATTCTAAAAAACTTTCGTGTAAAATCGACGTAAGTGTTATTATGACTTTACTATATGGGAAAATTACAAAAAAAAATCATGTATTTATACTTACTTTCTTATTATGGGGGAAAAATATTTTTATCAATGTTGCACAATTTCATTATTTTTGTAATAATTTCTTCATTTTTACTGATATCGTAATGAAAATTTGTGAGAAGGTGTATTCGTGTACGCTGAATTGAAAGGTGCAATAAAAAAAAAATGTCGCTAGTCCACTTACTGCGTTTTTCCACGGGGGGTGCGACATAATTATCTTCATTAATATCACAAAAAATGTATTTTTTTTTTACGTGACTTATTGTAGATCTGCTGCAGATGGCATTAACTACTTGACCGGACAAAGGGGAGCGCTGAAGGCTCTCACCCGGTACAACGTTTAAGACAACAGGCCTGAGGGTGCCCAGTTGGGCACGAACCTCGGCTCAGGGCGTCGTCTGAGAGGAAAAATATTTGAAAGAATTAATCGACCCTAGTGAGTCGATAGCGATAAGCGCTGATTGAGAGAAATCGTCGACCAAGCCGGCGGAGCTGATTGGCTGCTTCTATGGCTAGAGTAATCGGGTCGTCGACAAAAAATGCGTGATCCCTAGTTTCGTTAGGACATTACAGGCTGATCACCTGATCGTCCGAAAGTAAGATGATCCGTATAGTGGAAGGCACGTTAAGCCGTTGGTCCCAGTTACTACTTTCTGTTGTATGTAAGTAGTTACATAAGCCCTGTCAGGGGCCTTTGGCGGCTCAATCATAACTCTGACACAATAGGGCGAATGAGGTTGGTAGTCCACCTTACAACCCACACGATAGAAGAAGATTCTTTTTTTTATGACGATGGCTTGTGACGGGGCGTAGCGTAACCGTTCTATACGTAGTCATCATCTCCCTAGATTAAATGTTAATGCGACAGGGTTCTAAAGTGAATTATGACATTTCTCATGACTGTACCTACATACATTATCCGTAAGTTATCATCATCATCATTTCCCTCGCATTATCCCGATTTTCACAGGGTCCGCTTACCTTAACCTGAAGAATTGACAGGTCCGGTTTTTTACAGAAGTGACTGCCTGTCTGACCTTCCAACCCGCGAGGGGAAAACCAACCCAATACAGGTTAGGTCACATACCTCTAAAAGGCATTTCTCGGGATGTACAGTCATGAGCAATATAATGTACCCACTTTAGGACTTTGTCGCACTAACATATTTGACATTTAGTGAGACTTACATATCAATTTGTCAAAATAATTAATGTGACATGGTACCAAAGTGTATACATATTAATGCTCGTGACCGTACGCTAGACATAATGACCAGCAGGACTAACATGCGTAACGTAATAAAAAAAATTCACGGGTCATTTATCGATTCTGACGATATAATTATATCGTTTTGTTGATTGGTGCTAATATGTGAACCCAAAGAAGTCATATAGTTCTGTCAAAATACGAACAAAATCACGTGCCACGCATGTTAGGGAAAAAAGAAACATATCGACTTCGAAAAAAATTATTGAATCGATCCCTGCAGGAGTCTTTTCAATCAATCAATCAATCAATAATACTTTATTGCACAACGACATATACAAAGGACATAAACATCATCTCATATCATCTTTTCATCTTTAGCAACTGCAAAAACCTGTCTTCAAAGTGTGAATAAGGTGAATCTTCTTTCCCATGGGATAAACTACCGTACTGTAATTGTTTTATACACAACGGGACTCAGATTATTGCTTATTACAAATTATACGCTGGTTTTATACACAATCATGAAATTAGATTAGACGTGCCGTGACGCTGAGGAAGTTTTTTTTACGAATTATGGCGTTGACAACGACTCCCCGAGTCTCTTTACGAGTCTCTACGTCGAGAGACGTTTTTGCGCGAAATTTAAAATTAGATTAGATTATACCTTTAAAACTTTTTCGAGAAAGTTAAATATTTTACACTGCGCTCCAAAACGGGTATCACTGTTGTATGGAAAAAGTCCGCCAAACTGAAGTGGGACTGGGCCGGACACGTTTGTCGGATGTATCCGGAGCGGTGGGCACGAGTCGTTACTCACTGGATACCTCAGGGCGGGCTTAGAAGTCGAGGCAGACCGCGTAAAAGATGGTGTGACGACCTCAATGCTTATCGCAAGGATTGGCCGGAGATCGCGCAAAGTCGAGAGGAGTGGAAAAATCAAGGGGAGGCCTTTGCCCAGCAGTGGGATCGTATAGGCTAAATAAGATAAGATAAGAAAATATTTTACGAGGTATAAAAACAAGCGTCTGTATTTTTTTAAATCATCATCATCATCATCTAATCTCAGCTTCGAGACTGCCCTCAAGTTCATGTCAATTTGTGTGTGTGTGTGTGTGTTCCTACATAAAAACAGAGACTTGAGCATGATCTTGAGGGCAGTTTCAACTGAGATTTATTAATACCACCCTTGGACAATGGGGAGCGCTGACGGCTCTGATAGATATATCAAGAGTTGCATTCTTAAATATCTTTTAAAGCACACTAGTTGTGTTTAAGTCCATCAGCATGCAAGCGACATACAAGACTAGTACTAAAGTAGCACATCATAAATCCCATTCTCGCCTGCGAGGTAATGGAGTGGAACCTTCCGATCCACCGGACAGAAGATAAGCCAATCAAAGTTTTAGCTCTCGATGTACTGGGACGCTGTTACTTTACTAGCACGGGTAGGTTCTCGCTAGTGTTGACCAGTAGTTTATCGACAGATTGACTCTCGCATTTCCCCACTCGACTCGGCCTCTCCTTCTTCTATCGTGTGGGTTGTGAGGTGGAGTACCAACCTCATCAAACCTGGTGTCAGGGTTACTATTGAGTCGCCAAAGGCCCCTGACATGAGTCATGTAACGACTAACCGGGACCAAGGACTTAACGTGCCCAGTGGTTGAGTGTTGGGCTCAACTACTGAGCACCACGACCACGGAGGTCGTCAAGGCCTCTGCTGAACCTTTTAGTATTTTAAGTTGACATTTGTATCTTCGACTTAAGGACGTTACTCACTGGAGTCGAGCATTGAAAGTTGTGAGGGCCGGACTGAATACAGCCCGCGAGATCACTGCGACCTTGACAGATCTATTGTGACCTTGGAGTCGAGGATATCATACTGCCAACAAATTAACACGAAATGACGTCATACCTTGTGACTCAAGTAAAGGTTGAGGCACCGTCTATGAATACCGATTTTGAGCTGAATTCGAACAAGGCTTGAGGAAGGACGCAGTCGAGAAAGGTTCGAGTTAAAATCTTAAATTATGGGTGTAAATCTGTACAGGGTGTTAGTGACGCCCGTAACGAAGGCTTTGAAGATAATTCGGACCACTATTCTGAGTTGATATCAAGTGGAATTTCCTGTCGGAAAATTCATGAAATTCATGAAGACCCAGAAGGGTCAATTAATTCTTTCAAACATGGTCCTCCTTTTTTTTTGACGTGACTTATTGTAGATTTGCCGCAGATGGCATTAACTACTTGGGCGGACAAATGGGGAGCGCTGAAGGCTCTCACCCGGTACAACGTTTAAGACAACAGGCCTGAGGGTGCCCAGTTGGGCGCGAACCTCGGCTCAGGGCGTCGTTTGAGAGGAAAAATATTTGAAAGAATTAATAAGCGATAAGCGCTGATTGAGGGAAATCGTCGACCACGCCGGCGGGGTCAGGGTCCTGAAGTGTTTGGTGTCGCGAGCTGATTGGCTGCACATAGTCCTCCAGAAGACGCCCTGAGCTGAGGTTCGTGCCCAACTAGATAGGCACCCTCGGACTTGTTGTCTTAAGTTTTGTGCCGGCCGTCAGCGCTCCCGATTTGGCTGGCCAAGTAGTAAATGCTATCTGAGAAAAGCTATATCTCTAATATGGATAAAGTTTAAACTTTTCAAGGTCTATCGATAAATCGCCCTATCGATGGCAACACATAAACACTATTAAGCAACTCGAGCAAAGTTTTGCTTATAAACTGGCAACCCACATAAAGTTGTACCTAGTAACTTGTAGTCTATAGTTGTTGCAAAACAAGACGCTTATTAACATAATAACATAGCATAACATCACGCTTGTATCCCCGAAGGGGTAGGCAGTGGTGTATGTTACACCCATTCCTCGCCAGCTACGTTTAAGATCCATGTAACATATAGGATAAGATAAGATAATGTGTGTGAATATGTAATAAATAAATAAACAGAGTTTCTTCTTCTCTCGTGTGGGTTGTGAGGTGAATTACCAACCTCATCAACTTGTAAATTCAAATAAATGTTCCATTAAAACCTAAAGAAAATATCTAAAACATGTAAAGCGAATGAAGGATAATAGAATTGCGAAAGCGGTATATAAAGCGAAAGTTGATGGTAGGGCTGGCAGAGGTAGACCTAGAAGGACTTACCTTGACCAAATTGGAGATGTGCTTAGAAAAGGTTCAGTACGATCTACTTTGAACCGGCGTGCGTGTATGAAACGATTGATGAATGTGGAGGAAGCAAGAGAAGTGTGTCAGGATCGAAGCAAATGGAATTCTTTGTCTCTGCTTACCGGCGTGAGTTTATGTATGTTCCGTCAAAAAAGTAAACGATAAGGTTATGGTGTTTTTAATCTGTAGATTTTATCCATTCATTATTTAATACTTACATGGACATTTAAAACTAGAACCAAGCATTGCCGCGTTATATTTCATAAAGCAATAAATTTTATTAATTTACTTCAGTAAATTGGCAGCAGCTACGGCCTCAGTCATCCAATTATAAAATCTAAGCGCATGGAAGTGCACAAGAAAAGTTCTTGACAAAACTTTCCTTCACTCGCAGTTCAATAGTTTTATATAGTAGTAAATGTCTATTTCAACACAAAATAATTCTACATATTGTGAGAAGTTACAATAGTTAAGGCAGATGAGACGTCCGTTATGTAAAAATGACGATTTAAAGTGGAACTATGTTACCTACTCAATAAAGATTTTTGAATTTTGTATCATATTTTAACTTAGTTAGAACTAGTTTTTTTTACCTTTAAAGGGTTTGCTCTTGGCCCCAGACTTGCCCGAAGGCATTGATTTTTAGTTTTCATTCATTTATTAATATTTTTAATAATTTTGATGGTAAGTTGCCAGCAAATCAAAATTCTTCAGCATCGCACGCGCTCTTAAAATTTTCGGTTTTATAAAACAGAGAACAACTATTTTTGTTTTGTTAATTTGAAAAATTTGAATGCTATTTATGCGCCAAATTCTTGTAATAACGCCAACAGATTTAAAAAAAAATACAAAACAGATCGACTTTACATCCGTTTTGTATAATAGAGATTATAATTCCTTATTATAAGTGCAAATTTTGCAAATTGTGATAGCGTTTACGATGCGGATTAATTTCAATCTGCTTTCAGATTTGGAAGAGAACTTGTTAATGTTTTAACGTTTATGTTTTGGTGGGATGTAATCACTAGGTAACAACGTCGGGTTAGGATATTAAAACAGCAATTTATGACTGTGTGATATGATGCTATATAACAACAGCCTGTATAATACTGCTGGGCAAAGGCCACGCTGCTCCACTGCGAGTTGGTGGAGTTGTTTTTAACGCGCCATCCGAAGCATAGAATCATCTTACTTTTTCAGACAATCAGGTGATTCAAGCCTACGAAGTCGTTACCAAACAAAGGACACATATGATACTATCAGTGTTATAATTATATGCTTATACTATGACTCTATTGGCTATCTTAAATCGTTTGAAAATTAACAGAAAATCTTTATAAAAGTCTGCAAGAAACCACATAATATTAACTCAAGCTTATTTCCCACCGAGTTAAGTAGAGGCTATGGACTTCCTATTGCTTCGATCGCTACATACTTCTCTAGCTTCCTCTTGTTTTTTTCTTTATTTTATGGTGAGATAAAAATCAAAAGTAGATGTCTAATTAAATTAAAAACAGGACCACACTGACTTTGTGTTGTGTTTATACAATACTCTCTTTAAATCAACATTATAATTTAAAAGGAGTGAACTAACTCCTATTTATTTTATTAAACATAAATTGCGAACGTCGAAAGAAAAGCTGTGCTTAAATCCGGTACAAAAGTAATCCGGGACTACAATAGAGCGGGACAATGCCGGTAATCCGAGGTTGTTGCAACGTAGTGCTGTAATTTAGGAAAGAGAATAATTAAATACTTAATATATAGGTCATCTCATTTGCGTATGCGGTTTTTATGCATTTTCGTAGTTACGTGACCTAACCTGTATTGGGCTGGTTTTCCCTTCGCGGGTTGGAAGGTCAGACAGGCAGTCGCTTCTGTAAAAAACCGGACCTGTCAAATCTTCAGGTTAGGTAAGTTGCTAGCAAATCAAAAATCTTCAGCAACGCACGCGCTGAACTGTTAGAATTTTCAGTTTTATAAACAGACACTATTTTTGTTTTGTCAATTTGAAGAATTCGAATGCTATTTACGCGCCAAATTCTTGTAATAACTCTTCGAGATTTTAATTCCTTATTATACCTCTATGAAAAAAGTACCTCTAAATAAAAAAAAAATGCAAATTCTGACAGCGTGTACGATGCGGATTAATTTCGGTAAGCGGACCCTGTGAATAACGGGATAAGGCTAGGGAGATGATGATGATGATAGGTCATCTGAAGAATATCTACCGGTAGGGTTTTGTCTGAAAAATAACATAACATCGCATTACTCCTCTATCCTCGAAGGAGAAGGTAGATGTATATATGAATATATGGTGGATATGTACGTCCATCTTAAGAAAGGAAGGGGAAGACCAAGAAGAGCTTACATGGAACAGATTAAAGAGAAGGCTCCTCCGTGCTTCGGAAGGCACGTTAAGCCGTTGGTCGCGGCTGCATTAGCAGTCGTTAATAACCACCAATCCGCACTGGGCCCGCGGGGTGGTTTAAGGCCCGATCTCCCTATTCATCCATCCATAGGGAAGGCCCGTGCCCCAGCAGTGGGGACGTTAATAGGCTGGTGATGATGATGATGATGATACTTTTTGGAACGAAATTTCTCTGTGGTTTTACTTTTTAAAGTTATATTTTTATTCTTTGTTACATTTAAGTCAGAATAAAAATCTGTACAATTTGTAATTCCATGCTTTTTCCGCCACAACAGGCGGCCATATTGGAACCGCATCTGACTCCTGCACTGCACTGATAAAATATGATCATCGTCGGCTCACAGTTATTCAAATATGAGTTGCATTCCACTAAGCCGGGACTTATGAATACCCGGATTTCCGCCAAGCCCGACAGAGCTAGTTTCTGGGACATTAAAATTATGAAATTGTATAATTCAGGTTCGAATTAGATTAAACCGTGATTAATAAAATAATACCTAATGCATACTTACACAACAATAATATATTATAGTAATTACTATTGGTTGTTGGTTTGTTGTTGTGTGTTGTGTTACTATAATTATTATTATTGTTATTTGTTTTATTTATTGACTCATCATCACCAGCCCATTAACGTCCCCACAGCTTAGGGAGATCGGGCCTTAAACCACCACGCGGGCCCAGTGCGGATTGGTGGTTATTAACGACTGCTAATGCAGCCGGGACCAACGGCTTAACGTGCCTTCCGAAGCACGGAGGAGCTCGAGACGAAAACTTTTTTTTTTGTGGTCACCCATCCTATGACCGGCCTTTGCGAAAGTTGCTTAACTTCAACAATCGCAGACCGAGCGCGTTTACCGCTGCGCCACCGAGCTCCTCTTCTATTTATTGACTATAATTATTTAATACAGTCAAGTGTAGTTAGACTAGTGAGTGTGGAGTGTGTTGAGTACGAGTGAAGTAAGTAGTAGTAGTATAGTAATTTTCATTCTCCCTTGTCGGTGGAGTAATCGCCTCCATTTTCATTACTCCATAGATAGGGCGTGTAGAACGGTGGTGGTGGTGTCCCAATCGCCTTCCGTTCCGCAAACCCAAACCTATAAAATGCTACTTAAGTTCTATGACGATCTTGTGACGTAGCAAGTAGGCGCCGCTACTTCAAAAGCGCACCCCTGATGCCGGGCAGCAGCGGTATCAGTACTGGTTGGAGGCCGAGGAAATGGATCCTGGTAGGGCTCTAGCTAGAACATCACCGATTGAGAAGTTGGTCGGTGTACTGCGGAACGGAATTTTCGTTATGTTATGTAAAAAATATAACAAAGTCTCGCGCAAAAGCACGTCAAGCCGTTGGTCCCGATTATTACTTACAGATGTATGTAGATACGTAGTCGTTACATGGGCCATGTCAGGGGCGTTTGGCGACTCAATAATAAATAACCTTTACACTAGAAGAAGAATGATAGAAGAAGCTAACAAAGCAGTAAGCAGCTTTCATTGCATTTTAATGTTCACATTCCAGTATTCCCAAATGACTTTTGCGTTTAGTGTTCCTAATAAATTCAGTTACAATATTAACTGGAGCGCATATAGACGAGGTATTAAACGTGAAATTTAATTACGACTGTACGAGTATACACGTGCAAATAAGTTGTTTATAGTCGTACTGGGTGCTTGCTTACTGTCAGTGCAGTGAAGTGTGGTGTAGGGAAAATTAAATGAAGATATATTACTAGAATAACTTGCAGTGCAGTCATTTGCAGCAATATGGGAGACTATTAGTTATATACACGGTGTTAGTGACATCGTAACGAAAACTTTCAGGGATGATTCAGGCCATGATTCAGAGTTGATATCAAGTGGAATTTTCCGTCAAAAAGTATGGAACGGAAAATAATTTAAAACACTAAAATTGACATGAATTTGCCGACAGGAAAATCCACTTGATATCAACTCCCCCCCTCAGTATTTATTTTGTTACGATGTCACTAACACCCTGTCTACTTCTTTGGCAACTTGTATGTAGACTTGTACAGGATGTAAATGACATCGTAACAATTACTGAGGGGGATGATTCAGCTACATACATGTAGTCGATACATGAGCCATTTCAGGGGCGGCTTTTGGAGGCTCAATAGTAACCTTGACAACAGGGTTGATGAGGTTGGTACTCCGCCTCACAACCCACACGATAGACGAAGATTCAGCTCATTATTCTGAGTTAACATCAAGTGGAATATTTCCATTGCAAAAGTATAGAATTGAAATTAATTTAAAAAACAAAAAATACATGAATTTTACGACGGAAAATTCCACTTGATATCAATTCAGAACCATGGTCTGAATCATCCCCCTCAGTATTCGTTACGGTGTCACTAACACCCTGTACATTTATTTATTATTATTATATATTATTACACATACATTATATAAACTCACGCCTATATCCCACCCGGGTAAGCAGAAACTATAGAACTATATTTGCTTCGATCCTGACACACTTCTCTTGTCTCTCTCTTCTTCTTTTTCTTTGAAATATTATTTTTGAGCCTGGAAAGTCTCCCATTGGTAAAAAATAGTTTTAAAAAATAACAGAAGCGTACAATTTTTAATTTTGGAACGGGAGAATTTTTGCATGTGTAAAATTGTGAAGTGTACTGGTAAAATTTAATCGGTATTCGGTATTAAAATGTTTTTGCGCTGGGGTTTGGAAATTTTGGAATAGTTTTAGTCAAAAATTTGAATTTCGATTAACCTAGAACACGTGAATTCGAATGAATACAGAATAAATGCAGTACTTGTCCCTACGCTGAAGTACGGTAGTGAATGTTGGGTAAGTATGGCAGAAGAAGCATGAAAGTTGGATTAATTCGATGGATGGGAACTACCAATAGCATCCTAGTGAAACACACAATAACGGGTTCTTACCGCGTTTAAAATAGGGATTTGAGACTCCCGATATTTCGACACTGTTGCAAGTGCCATGATCACGGGATGACTGATGAGATTGGAGTGGAGTAGGTAGATCCATAATTTTCTACGGGCAGACATATCATATCCCTATTGTAAACGCGGTAAGAACCCGTTATTACGTGTTTTAATTATGATAATAACCGCGTAAACTTAAAACAATGTATAAGCATCCTAGTGCACGATTGATTTCGTGTTTTGACGTTTAGTAAAAGTAACTGATTTGACTAGTTGGAAACCAGCCTATTCGGACGGGACGGGACAGCTCTTGTCAAGGCAAAACGACCATGTTAACAAGAAACGTTAAAACGCTGCCAGGGATAGCTAACATTAACCAAATAGCTTCAGATAAGGTTGTCCCGCTGAGACCGGCATTTAGATAGCAACTACTATAATTTGCCCGGTCGTATCCCTTCGTGTTCCGAACCAGTCCCCCCTGGTTAATTCCGGTCAACAAATACGAGTATAATTGGGTATCTGACTGAGTCAAAGATAAGTTATAAAGCGCTAGTCTAGAAATCTTCTTCTATCATGTGGCTTGTGAGGTGGAGTACCAACCTCATCAACCCTGGTGTCAGGGTTACTATTGAGCCGCCAAAGGCCCCTGACCTGGCTCATGTAACGACTACTTACTTACATCAGTAAGTAGTAACCAGGACCTTCCGAAGCACGAATCATCCTACTTTCGGACAATCTGGTGATCAGCCAGTAATTTCCTAACCAAACTAGGGACCACAAAGTAATTTTTGTGATATTAGAACGTCAGTGTTTATTATTTATTATATGTCCCCACCAGGAATCAAACCCGGGATCTCCGTATCGTGAGCTCAACGCCCCACCACTCGACCACGGAGGTCGTTATCTAGAAATAGAAGCCAGTCTGAGATGAACAAAAAGTCAGTCTCATTTTGATTTGATTTGTAAAGTTCTTTATTCAATTGAATTTGTCAAAGAAGTAGTTTTTTCGAGACAGTCAAAGAAAATAATAATAAAAAAAAAATAATTATTTCAGATTCTGCATCCATATAATGTTAGTAAAACAATAGAGACTTACGAACTATGTTAGTATATTAAATTAAATTAAATGACATTATATAGGTAACACGTGAGTCATAACCCAGTGTTTCCAGAATGGGAATATTGATAAATAATAATAAATAATTTAAAATTAAAAATCAATAAATAAAAAACGAGTGGTCCTATGCGGTATGGCGGCCACACCTTAAGAAAAGGCGAGTCCCACCGGTCCACCAACGCCCTCAGGATGCCGTTAGGAAAGAAAAAACACACATACTTACCTTATTAACATTCCTTAGCAAAAATACTGCTTATGAGAAATGATTTTATCATTTTTTCTGGACGACTTGATAGTAGGTGATTTTCAATTTATAATCGTACCTTATGTTGTGTAAACTTAAAATAGTTTCACTTTGAACAATAACATAAAAACATAAACTGCCTATATACGTCCCACTGCTGGGCACAGGCCTCCCCTCAATCAACCGGAGGGGGTATGGAGCATACTCCACCACGCTGCTCCACTGCGGGTTGGTGGAGGTGTTTTTACGGCTAATAGCCGGGACCAACGGCTTAACGTGCCTTCCGAAGCACGGAATCATCTTACTTTTTCGAACAATCAGGTGATTCAAGCCTGAAACAAACAAAGGACAGTCTCACAAAGTGAACAATACTTATTTTTATTTCTTAAGTCACAAGATAACTAAAGATGCAATTAGTACTTGGTATTTTAACAAATCTTGGAGTAACAGAAGATTTTACACTTTTATTGGAACTGCACTGAGAATAGGCATCGCTATTGGGTTTGGCAGGCGTCACTGCTGGCTTCGCCCTGGCTTGGGTTGCAGCCGGTGCTTAAGGAACTTTGATTTTAGATTTCTGTGTCTCGCTTTCTGGTCTCTTCGGTCTAATGGTTCCATTAGGGTTATTTTTACCGGGTTTTAGTACTTTAAATACTTAATTAATCTTTCGAACGCCGGAACGCGGATCTTGACCAGACACAATTTAAAATCTATTGTAACTGGTATCGCGGCATATAAGAGGTTAAGTAAGTACATTATTAAATAGTCATCATTACAACGAAATAAACATCTAAGTGATTCTACACGAGTGAGGGTTATACGAAAAATCATTTTAGTTTTCGACTTATTATCGAATTTATTTAGGAATTAAGTAACAATGAGTACGGCGTTTGACAGCTTTTATTGATGACGGCACAGGACAGCATTTCCATACAAACTCCAAAGAAAACTTTCGTTTTGACGTTTCGTAAAAAGTATCTCATTTGACTAGGTTGTCAAGTAGCCTTTGCAAGATTTGACAGATCCGGTTTTTTACAGAAGCGAATGCCTCGGAAGGTTCTGACCTTCCGACCTGCGAAGGGAAAACCAGCCAATACACGTTAGGTCAAATACCTCCGGAAATGCATTTCTCGAGATTGTGGGTTTTACGATGTTTTCCTTCACCGCTGAGCGCGTGATAATCATTTATGATCGAAACATGAATTCGAAAACAAATTCGACCATCATTGGTTTAGGCCTGTGCTGGATTCGAAGCTGCGATCTCAAAGTGAGAGGCAAGCGTTCAACCAACTGGGCTACGCACATTAAAAGCCAAAATGATGTAGGAGTGCGGTTCAATTTATCGTGTAGACAAGCCGACGGAATTACCGGTATCCCGACGCAACCGGTATTTAGATGGCGGTGATTGGTGCAATCTGCCGACCCCTTCACTGACCGTATCCGACGCCATACCGGTACCGGGCAATTTTCAGTCACTGCACAATTACGTCATTTGCCAATGATGTTTGTATTTGCGTACAGATTTAACACAACATAAGTTACTTACATCAGAAAGTAGTAACCGGGACCAACGGCTTAACGTGCCTTCCCAAGCACTATTTATCTTACTGTCGAACAATCAGGTGATCAGCCTGTAATGTCCTAACCAAACTTAGAATCACAAAATGATTTTTGTGATATGTCCCCACCGGTATTCGAACCCGGGACCTCCGGATCGTGAGCCCAACGCTCAACCACTGGACTACATACATACATAACATAAACAGCCTATATACGTCCCACTGCTGGGCACAGGCCTCCCCTCAATCAACAGGAGGGGGTATGGAGCATACTCCACCACGCTGCTCCACTGCGGGTTGGTGGAGGTGTTTTTACGGCTAATAGCCGGGACCAACGGCTTAACGTGCCCTCCGAAACACGGAATCATCTTACTTTTTCGGACAATCAGGTGATTCAACCACTGGACTACAGAGACCGTTTTTTTATTCTGCTAGATAAATAAATATTTGTCTACTAACACTAGGATTCAGTAGATTACTAACATCTATGGACAATAGTCGGAAAATAAAGATGTTTTGTTCCTTGCTGTAATAGCTGATAGGTGGGACAGCAGCTTTATAAAGCACTGGACCCATCAGCATTTAAGCGTGTGCCATTATGGTGTTTTATGGCTTTTTAAGTATTTTCTTTCTTGTATTTTAGGTTAGTAGATATAGATGTAAATTTGTCCGAGATAAAGTATATTTTATTTTATTTTATTTATTTTTTGTTCAATTTGTTCCAAGCAACTTAAGGGTTCATTAATACGCTTTGGCAGCAAGTTCTCTTCTGCGTTGTAGCTCTACTCACCCCAGTAGGAATTACAAGCGTGTGTATGCTGAACATGTAGAATGAAGTCGGAACAGTTCCTCTGTCGTTCCTGTGGATAATCTATTAGATTTATTTACTCGACGTACGTGACGCGTTTGAGGAACTCTGACGTACGTTCTGTGGAGCTTTTTACATTCAACAACTGGAACATGCTTATTTACAATAGAAAGATAATTGCTGATTTTTTATTTAATTTTTTTGACGTGACTTATTGTAGATTTGCCGCAGATGGCATTAACTACTTGGCCGGACAAATGGGGAGCGCTGAAGGCTCTCACCCGGTACAATGTTTAAGACAACAGGCCTGAGGGTGCCCAGTTGGGCGCGCACCTCGGCTCAGGGCGTCGTCTGAGAGGAAAAATATTTGAAAGAATTAATCGACCCTAGTGGGTCGATAGCGATAAAAGGTGTACTTGGTGAGCTGTAGATACTAAGTTCATCTTAAATAGAATAGAATAGAAATTGTTTATTATAAAAGGAAGCCACACACAAAGACAATACAACAACAACACTTAAAATTTTTCACAAAACAATTATAAAAATCATAGGAGGATGTTCATTAGAATGATTATAAAGTGGTGGTGGTCGTCCTGAGATAAAAGGGCCTCACTCAGCACAAGTCGCGGCGTGAACCACGACGCTGGTATTATGTGGACCCTGGATCTTAAGATGGATGTATGGATGAGCTTATGTTGTGTTATACTTGCCAATTTCTTATCCGCATTATTTGAGTGGCGTTCACCACTTGTTCGCAATCGTGTCGAAGGTAGTAAACGATCTCCTGTGCGGGTAATGTACGGGTAATGTGTCACGAACGGAGTGCTTCCCGCGAAGGCAATTGATAACCCAGTACCGTGTCATAGTATAACGAAAACAGTAGGTACTGTAGCAGAGTACAAACTCTGCACATACTGGCCTTTCGTTCTGACCATCATCATTTTAAATTACGAAATTCTCATTCCATTCGCATTTCCTTTCATTTTTACTCGCTTTTGACTCACTGCATCCCCGACCTTCATAAAAACAACAAGTGTATTATACTGTTTCGGGCCGTGCCCTCTAATTCCTAAGTCTTGATTCTTTTGTGAAGTGTGTATATTGTGAACTATGTATATTCCTATCCTGTTTGTGAAGTGTTTTTAATAAACTATATATATTCCTGCTTGCTGCTTGCTTCTAATTTATCACCGTCATCACCAATCATTCCCTTACTCTGCCGGCACGTCGGGATACCATATCCTCACCCCCAGCGTGCCGCAGTACACTCCGTTTAAAGACCTGCGTGCGTGCAGGCGAGATAAAATTATGTAGTAACATCGAATTGTCAAACTCCGCCAACAACCGCCATTTCGAATATAATCATATCATTTATTGCCAGTTCAGCACCGTAAGCGCGTGACTCTTTCTCGCCTCGACATACGTCACTCGTCATTCTCTCACAGTGCACAGAAAGAGACAGACGATCTCTGTCGCGGCGAGAAAGAGTCGCGTGCTTACGGTGCTAAGCCCGCTGCTGTTATCTTGTAAGATGACAACTAAATGCGATTTGATACAGTCAAATTCTGACAAATTCAAAACTATGTTTATTGAGTTTGAGTAACATAGTTACACTTTGAATCGTCATTTTTACATAACGAACGTCTCATCCGCCTAAAACTACTGAAGATTCTCACAACATGTATAGCCGGGGAAAAGAAGCTGTAAGAAAAACCTCGGCACAGGGCCCTAGACGTTCTTTAACCTCAATAAACCTCAATAATGTTTCGTAGCAACCCTTCTGATCTCGCTTTACTACGCCATACGGAACGTGGTGTTAATTCACTCGAGCCCTTTAATGTTACGGAATAAATTAACGAACGCTTTCAGAAATAGTACACGCACTTTAAGGTATTATTTACACCAATGTGTGGTATTAGTGGGGTTTAGACGAACAATAATTTTGGGTTTGTGTGTTCAGATTGTAGACAGGAGAACATACATAAATTAACAAGTTATATGAAAACTGGGTGGTATTCGAGTAACTCAGTTTACTTACTTCTTCCAAAAATATAACTTCAAAAACTACGGAAAAGAGAAAGTGTGCATTTTTATTGTATAAAAATATAAAAATTATCCTAATAAAAAAGCACTCATCATCATCATCAGCCGTACGACGCCCACCGCTGGGCATAGGCCTCCCTCAAGGATCTCCAACGACGATCGGTCCTGCGCTGCCCGCATCCAGCGGCTTCCCGCGACCTTCACCAGATCGTCGGTCCACCTTGTAGCGGGCCGACCCACTGAGCGCTGAAAAAAGAACTATTGGATGATTATCATTAAATGATAAAGTACCATATACATTATTGTTACAACTGTCAAGTAGCCAATTAAAAAAATAAAAGCAGTTCCAGTGACTATGAAGTATAATGCCGACATATTCGGATGTGCGTCAGCTTTCCATCAAAATTACCTCGTCACTTCATTACGCGAGCTCAGTTGATAAATCAGCCATCTGTCTGCGTTGAATCTAATAACGTGTCTAAGGAAATGACGCGCGAGATGATGGAACGCTCGTAACTGACTTCGTTTCCTTCGCGTGACTTCGCCTTGCGAATATGTCGCGAGCAAATGGAATTGGTGATCGCCTTAACAAGCTCAAACGGGGAAAAGTGGTTACTCTACATTCTAAACTTGTCTCTTTTGTTTATCGTCTAATACGTTTCTAACTCTAAACCATGTACGGCAACATTGCGCAACAGCGCGCGATGTAACGCGCCGGACTTTTTGCGCGTCGTGTGCGTTACTGCATATAATTGCATAGGTTATATTTTCACAGACTAAAAAGTGCGTCACGGATAGTCTGTCGTCTGCGCAGGGCCTAAATGGAGATGTCAATCCACCTGTAGTTAAGGCTTTATTGTAAAAGAAAATAAATATTTTTACCTTTTTTTTTATAATCTCCCAGCTTTATCCCGTTTTCACTGTATCGGTTCAGGTGTGAAGAAGATCGTCTAATATTTTTTATCACAAAAACGTTCCCAGTTCAGTCTCCAATTGATTGAGGGGAGGCCTGTGCTTAGCAGTGGGACGTTTATGTTTATGCGCACACGACGCGCAAAAAGTCCGGCGCGTTACTGCATATAATTGCATAGGTTATATTTTCACAGACTAAAAAGTGCGTCACGGATAGTCTGTCGTCTGCGCAGGGCCTTAAGCAGAATAGCCTGTGTTTATAATGGGTTATTCTGTTCAGACAAAAAAGTTTAGTCAGAAAAGACAAAAGAATGAAGGAAAAAAATATACCTTCTGTCACTTGAACAAGATACATTACCTACACAATTGGGTAATTTCCTAGGTCAAAGAAAAACTATGAAATTCTGATTACCAAATAAAGCTTACAAGCTTAAGACAGATCTAAAGCTTACAAAAAAACGTTTTCTTTTTCTATTTAACTTATTTAAAAATCTAATAATTAGTGCGACATTTTGTCACGTGTTTCTATGACATCACAGGTTACTTTTTCATACAAATGCCATAGTAATTCGTGTTTTGACGTTTAGTAAAAAGTAACTGATTTGAGTAGTTGGAAACTACCCTATTATCATTGAGAGCTTCTGATGTTTTCACACCTGCCACTTATGAAAAAATCATTCCAAAACCTCTCAACGCAAAACGTTTTCAACCTTTCAACGTAATGAATCTCGCCCACAGGGTATGAAATATTTGCCAAAATTACCCCGATGTCAGGTAGATATATCTGCGGAGCTTAAAATGAGGGATCATATTTTTCGAGCCCTTCGCTGGGGCACTTATCTTTGTGCAAATGTTGGCATAGTATTCGGGAAAGTAGGTCCCTACACGACTGACGCATGTCTTTCAATTTGGGGGCGTAAAATGTTTCACGTCAAAACATATTGTGGCTCAACTGAATGTGCGAGAGATTCATTTCATTACCCTCATGTTTTGATTGAAGCAAGCAAAGAGTTTCTTATTATAGAGATGCGACACGGCGGGTAGAGGTGGACTATTTAAGATTTGTAATGTAATTCCTGTTAGTCCAAAGTACACCTATTTATTAATATTAAATAACCATAGCAATCCAGATCATAGAGAACTTATTGAGCATGGCCAGTGTATGTTGTAGTTGTTCCACGAGTCAACAACTACTTCGGTGACAGAACACTTCGTAAACGAATACCGTATCTGTACAATATAAATCAGGAGTGCAATATAAATACATAACATAAACATAAACTGCCTATATGTATACGTCCCACTGCTGGGCACAGGCCTCCCCTCAATCAACCGGAGGGGGTATGGAGCATACTCCACCACGCTGCTCCACTGCGGGTTAGTGGAGGTGTTTTTACGGCTAATAGCCGGGACCAACGGCTTAACGTGCCCTCCGAAGCACGGAATCATCTTACTTTTTCGGAAAATCAGGTGATTCAAGCCTGAAAAGTCCTTACCAAACAAAGGACAGTCTCACAAAGTGATTTCGACAAAGTCCCCATCGGGAATCGAACCCGGACCTCCAGATCGTGAGCCTAACGCTCTAACCACTAGACCACGGAGGCTGTTTAAATAAATTTAGTAAATCTTTATTTAAACATCTTATGCAAAAGATCTCTTACCTGTAAGTTAACTGTAAGTATTTTAAAACATAATAACATTAAGCGAACTCCACTCCCACAGACAAACCGAGGAATTGGTTTTGTGGGGTTTTTATTACACCAATATTTTCTATATTTTTTATGAAAATTAAACATTTTACTTTTTTTCTGTGAGCTTCAATCAGATTTTTTATTTACCGTGAATTTTCCACGTAGAAGCTATTTATTTGCGCATATAAAATATAATAATAATAATAAAACACTTTAATGCACACAAATTTACAAGATATTTACAGGATGCCAAAGGCATTCTAAGTTGGGCAAACGCGGCCTTATCGCTAATAGCGATCGCTTCCAGACAACCTTCGGCAGAGGATATAGTACACTTGTACGGCTGCAGAGTAGCGCGCAAAAAAGTAAAATAAATTATGTAATAGACAAATTTTTATGAAAAATATTTATTAATAATTTATTATACACATACCATACATATATACATACAAAGATACATATAAGTAAAAATAAAATATTAGTAAGTGCGCAACGTCAACAAATATCAAATAGCAATCCGTGCTTCGGAAGGCACGTTAAGCCTTTGGTCCCGGTTACTACTTGCTGATGCAAGTAAGTAGTCGTTACATGAGCCATGTCAGGGGCCTTTGGCGGCTGAATAGTAACCCTGACACCATGGTTGATGAGGTTGGTACTCCACCTCACTACCCATACGATAGAAGAAGAAGAAATAGCAATATTGTTTTTTTTAGTGGAATCGCTTCGATGCTTTTTTAACGCCCGTATAACATTACAATGAGGTCAGTTTGATGACATGAAAACAGCTGAAATGTTTTCATTTTCCATTTTCAAGAGCCGACATTTAAACCTGGTATTATGAGGAAAGGTTAAATTTAAATCGTGGCTATTACATTGGAGGTTGTCCAATGTTTTCCGGCCCAAATGAACCCAAATGCAGGAACTTTCAATAGGCTGTACGGGGTTTTACACTTGCCGACGCTATACCGGTGTATACGTACCTTTTTTTACGGCCTTTGTGGTCCAGTGGTTGAGCGTTGGACTCACGATCCGGAGGCCCCGGGTTCGAATCCCTGTGGGGACATATCACTAAAATCACTTTGTGATCCCTAGTTTGGTTAGGTCATTACAGGCTGATCACCTGATTGTCCAAAAGTAAGATGATCCTTCGGAAGGTACGTTAAGCCGTTGGTCCCGGTTATTACTTACTCATGTAAGTACGTAGTCGTTACATGAGTCATGTCAGGAGCCTTTGGCGGTTCAATAATAACCCTGACACCAGGGTTGCTGAGGTTGGTAATCTACCAGCCGCTGTTGGTTTGCCGCAAATGGCATTAACTACTTGGCCGGACAAATGAGAGCGCTGAGGGCTTTCACCCGGTACAAAATTTAAGACAACAGGCCTGAGGGTGCCCAATTGAGTGCGAACCTCGGCTCAGGGCGTTAAGACACATTAAATAGTATCGTATAAATACGACCCAGTAAATCCTCCAAACACACAGCGTTCAAAGTATCTCATTACATTAAAACCTTCTTTAATGATACTGGGATCATTCGGGTAGGGATGTAAACACAAAGCGGGGACTTTCGGTTCGATGCCCAGTTTGAAAAGGCAGTTTTTGCTGCGTAAATCAATTTGGAAGGCTTTATTGGAGCATTTAGTGTCTGATATTTCATCATCATTATCAGCCGTACGACGCCCACTGCTGGGCATAGGCCTCCCCCAAGGATCTCCACGACGATCGGTCCTGCGCTGCCCGCATCCAGCGGCTTCTCGCGACCTTCACCAAATCGTCGGTTCACCTTGTAGCGGGCCTACCCACTGAGCGTCGTCCGACACGTGGTCGCCATTCGAGAACCTTTCCCAGCGGCCATCGGTTCTCCTCGCTATGTGTCCTGCCCACTGCCACTTCAGCTTAGCAATTCTCCGAGCTATGTCGGTGAGGAAGAAGATCATAAAAGAACACAGGTCGGGTCGTCGGGATCATATTATTATATTACGTCCTTCGGGCGCAGATACTTTTGAGTACCGTCTCTAAGCGGGATGTATTATGGTGTCTCTAACGCCCTATATAGCTAAGCCATATGCACACATAGCACATGAACGTCAGATTTTGAAACAGTCAGCCGAAATCGGCTGGATTACATCCTTACCATGTAGCAAACTGATGTTTTCTTTTTCTCTTCTTGCAGCCACATCACCCGCACAGCCAGCTGGCTACCCCCGGTGGAGAGCTGGCCGTCATCACGCGACGGGAGCTCTAGCAGCCATGCCGACCCTGATGACCTCGACGACCTGCCCTACGGGTGGGAGCAGGCGCTGGATAGCCGCGGGAAACCTTATTATATCAAGTGAGTTGATTATAAATCAAAACACACACACGCACGCACACACACACGCACGCACGCACGCACGCACGCACACGCACACGCACACGCACACGCACACACACACACCCTGGTATTTCTGGTTACATTTTGCTGCACCTTACTTACAACATGACTACCACGGCCGAACACTGCTTCCTAAGATACAGGTAAACCTAGTTTAGGAGGCAGAGTGTATCTTTTGTAATATCAAAATGTCTAGTATGTAAGAAATTCTATAATCTGTAATTTTTGGTCAAATAAACATTTTATTATTTATTATTATTATTTATAATGGCTAAATGTAAAACTGTAAAAATAAATAAATAAATAATAAATAAATAAAATTCATTTATTTCGGATCTAAATATCCATAGTGTGTTAATACAATTACACACCATGCTAATGTTAGTACTTACAATATAAACAGCCTATATACGTCCCACTGCTGGGCACAGGCCTCCCCTCAATCAACCGGAAGGGTATGGAGCATACTCCACCACGCTGCTCCAATGCGGGTTGGTGGAGGTGTTTTTACGGCTAATAGCCGGGACCAACGGCTTAACGTGCCCTCCGAAGCACGGAATCATCTATGTTAGTACTTATTATTTATTTATTTACTAATATATAACCATACAAACACATCACCGTTACATCACCCAATGTGATGGAAAAAACAAGGTTCCTATAAGAAACCTAATAAACATTAATTAAGAAATTAATAAAAATGAATAAACAATACAAGGTGTAAGTGACATCGTAACAAATACTGAGGGGGATGATTCAGCTCATTAGGTATTCTGAGTTAACTTCAAGTGGAATTTTCCATCGCAAAAGTATAGAATTGAAAATAATTAAAAAAAAACTAAAGAAAAAAACATTAATTTTGCGACGAAAAGTTCCACTTGATATTAACTCAGAATCATGGTCTGAATCATCCTCCTCAGTATTCGTTACGATGTCACTAACAGCTTGTATCTATCAGAAACTTTATAAACACCATCATAATACATATCATAAAAAAAGATAATATATAATTTAAGTCATGTGTTATTGTTTGATTGATAAGTTTTTTTTTTTAACATTTTTGGCAGCTTAACTCTTAACCTATCCGACGAATTCTCCCCAGCCACGTCAACAAAACAACTACATACGTGGCTCCAGAGGGCTGCGCGTGCGAGTCCCCTCCGGCGCCAAGGGACGTGGTGCTGGAGCGTGACCCAGAGCTGGGCTTCGGCTTCGTGGCGGGCTCCGAGCGGCCCGTGCTCGTACGTTTCGTCACCGACAACTCACCCAGCGTGGGCAAGGTGAGACTCCGACACCCGTATTTTCTTCAATCAATCAATCAATAATACTTTATTGCACAACAACATATACAAAGGACATAAACATACGAATAAAACATAAGCACAATAGGCGGCCTTATTGCTAAACAGCAATTTCTGCCAGGCAACCTTAGGGTGAAAGAAGATTATTTATTGGAGCACGGGCTGGTGCAATAAACATATAATGATACATAACAAAAAAAAATATGAATTATAAATAATATATACTTATCTAAAGAAATAATATAAAAAATACATTATATATATATATATATATATATATATATATATATATACACACATATATATACACGCACACATATATATTTTCTTCTTCTATCGTGTGGATTGTGAGGTGGATTACCAACCCCTTACTTAAACTTAAAGTCGTTTTTGGTGAAAATTACTGTTTGTTTTATTGAGTTTTCATAAAAGTTACAATTCACTTCTTTTTTTAGTATTTATGGCTGCATCATTTAGAAACGACGATTCTGCCAACGTCAAGGTACTGAAGAAAAAACAGTATAAAAAATATCGGATGATACATTTAAAAAATTGTATTGAAGACTGTTCAGTGGGAGGTCCAAAAAGTTAGTATTCTTCTTCTATCGTGTGGATTGTGAGGTGGATTACCAACCCCATCAACCCTGGTGTCAGGGATATTACTGAGCCGCCATAGCTTCTGTCATGACTCATGTAACGACTGCGTACTTACATCAGTAAGTAATAACCAACGGCTTAACGTGCCTTCCGAAGCACAGATCATCTTACTTTTGGACAATCAGGTGATCAGCCTTTAATGTCCTAACCTTTTTTAATCTTTTTTAAAACTTAATCTTTTTTCTCACCTTCCAGCTAGAACCAGGCGACCAGATACTATGCGTGAACGGCGAGGATGTGAGCTGCAGTGCGCGCGAGCACGTCATTTCCGCGGTCCGCGCATGCGCGGAACGCGTCACGCTGCGGGTGTGCCAGCCTGCTCGTACTGGCAACCCTATGAGGCGATCCGCTCTCCTGTCTGCTGCTAAAAGGGCCAGGTTAAGAGCGAGACCGCCCCGAGTGAGATTCGCTGACTCAGTTCAGTTGAATGGTGCACCTATGTACCCTGTAAGTTGGTTGGTTTTCTTCTTTAATTTCTACGATCTTCTTGGGACAATAACCGACCTCAGCAACCCTAGAATCATAGTTAAGTACTATTGAGCCGCCAGAGGCCCCTGACAAGGCCCATGAAACGACTACATACTTAAGTAAATATTACCCTGGACCAACTGCTTAACGCACCTTCCGAAGCATGGAAGCATCTTATTTCGCCATTTCATTTATAAGACAATTTTCCAATTCCACGTAGCCTTTTCAGCCTTGTAAGAGTCATTAGTTTAGCTTATAAATCAATTTTGTAACGAACTTTATAATTATTTGATATGTTTTTAACAGAATTGGTTCCACGCATCATAAGAACATATTTCCATTGCAAGTTCGTCCATTCTATACTGATAACGTTTGCACGTTACATTCGATGATATTTTAAACCTTAATGGACTTACCACAGCTAGTTTCCCTAATAGACTCATTATTAAGTACATTTTCTTTCGAAAAATATTAACGAAATGCCCTTTTCTATTGTAGCCGTCAGCATTCTCTTTGGGCGATCTCTGCTTGCCTCCGATGGCGAATGTCCTCAAGGTATTCCTCGAGAATGGTCAGACCAAGTCGTTCAAGTATGACACGACCACCACCGTCGCCGACGTGGTCACCAGCCTCAAAGACAAGCTCTGCATCACCGCTGAAGAACACTTTAGTTTGGTGGTAGAGCACGTTAAGAGTGTGAGAAGGAATAAGCTGACACTACTGGACCCGAAGGAGTCTTTGGCTAGGGTGAGTTAAAAAACCGACAACCGATTTCAAAATCTGTCAAAAAGAAAAGTAAGACATAATATTTTGTTTTATACAATGTTCGAATCTAAATTCTAAGGTCAGAGCTACCTTCTTCTATCGTGTGGGTTGTGAGGTGGCGTACCAACCTCATCAACCCTGGTGTCAGGGTTACTATTGAGCCGCCAAAAGCCCCTGACATGGCTCGTGTAACGACTACTTACTTACATCAGTAAGTAGTAACCGGGACCAACGGCTTAACGTGCCTTTCGATGCACGAATCATCTTACTTTCGGATAATCAGATCAGCTTGTAATGTCCTAACCAAACTAGGGATCACAAAGTGATTTTTGTGATATGTGATTCGGGATTCGAACCCGGGACCTCCATATCGTGAGCTCAACGCTCAAGCATTGGACTACAGGCCGTTGGGGGAGGTAATTGGATTAGAAGCCATCTCAGTCTTCGGAGATTCCAAGAATATACTCAATTTCCAGATCGCCGCACGTCCAGGCTCCCACAAGATGCGCTGCCTCTACCGAGTAGTCTTCATGCCCTCCTCAGCAGCAGAACTAGCCCAGCGGGACCTCAACGCCCTGGACTACCTGTACATGCAGAGCTGCAACGATGTCGCCCAGGAACGCTTCGCTCCGGAGCTGCAGCCGGATGTGGCGCTCAGACTGGCTGCCTTGCATATGCACCAACATGCACTCGCCAATAACTTCTCGCCAGCTAAGCTCACCGTTAAGGCTGTTGAGTGAGTGTCTTTTGCGTTATAATTTAATTAATTTAAGTACGATAAACACCATCTTTTTATTTTATGCTATACCTGGTCTGTCATTTTCTTACCCGCCGAAAAGGAAAGAGACGGGTAATCGACACGCATAATATTTATGTTTTTTTTTACCCGGAATTAAATTAATTGAAGGAAGTTTGTTGAAGAAAAATCATATCAGAATTTGTTTTTTTTAAAAGGCGCTTACTTGGTTTTCACTACATTATTATTATTTTTTTATTAATAGCCCTCAATGTCCCACTGCTTCCCTTCTTCCACTCCTCCCTGTCCCCAGCCTGCTCGCGCCACCGTTTCGAGAAGCGGTCTAACTCGTGTCGCACTATCATATTTGACATTTAATGAGACTTACGGTTTAATTTGTCAAAAAAGTTAATGTGACATGGTTCCATATTAGTACTCGTGACCGCGAGGTTTGCGCCCAACTGGGCACCGTCAGGCCTGTTGTCTTAAACGTTGTACCGGGTGAGTCTTCAGCGTTCCCCATCTGTCCGGCCAAGTAGTTAATAATAAAGATTTATTTTCAAACATTACAATACATAGGTGTTATTAATTACAATATTATTCTATTGTTAGTAAAAAATACAGCATTTTAAGATACACGAGTACTATGTATAGACTTTGAAACCATGTCACATTAACTGTTTTGACAAATTACAACGTAAGTCTCATTAAATATCAAATATGATAGTGCGACAGGGTTCTAAAGTGGGTACATGATATTGCTCATGACTGTAGAATAAAAAGTAAAAAATAATACTTAATTCAGTGCAATAGTATACGCATCCAACGCGCAAACATAGGCGCATCCCACCTGCCGACCAGCACACGCAGGATACGGTGCGAACTCGTTACTCCTTAATGCCATCTGCGGCAAATCTACAATAAGTCACGTCAAAAAAAAACTCGTGACCTTACAATCATCATCATCAGCCCATTAACGTCCCCACTGCTGGGGCACGGGCCTTCCCTATGGATGGATAGGGAGATCGGGCCTTAAACCATCACGCAGGCCCAGTGCGGATTGATGGTTATTAACGACTGCTAATGCAGCCGGGACCTTACAATCATGCATTGTTATTATTTTTCTAGACGAGAATTCGGCTTGGAGCGTTTTGTGCCGAGCGGTCTTCTTGAGAGTATGAAGAATAAGGAGCTACGCAGGCTGATTGCGCACTTCCTCAAGCTCAACTCGCAGATGACGGGCAGCCAGCGGCAGCTGACGCAGCTGCAGGTATGTTGACACATTACATAAGCTCGCGATAACGGCCTCTGTGGTCCAGTGGTTGAGCGTTGGGCTCACGATCCGGAGGTCCCGGGTTCGAATCCCAAAAATCACTTTGTGATCCCTAGTTGGTTGGGACATTACAGGCTGATCACCTGATTGTCCAAAAATTAGATGATCCGCGTTTCGGAAGGCATGTTAAGCCGTTGGTGCCGGTTACTACTTACTGATGTAAGTAAGTAGTCGTTACATGAGTCATGTCAGGGGCCTTTTCCGGCTCAATAGTAACCCTGACACCAGGGTTGATGAGGTTGGTAATCCACACGAAGAAGAATCTAGACACGCGGTAGCGTGTCAAGCCAAGATCAAGATACAGAACTGGCGAGCCGCACCGTGTGTATAGAACCTACAAAAAACAGTATTTATTTTTTCCATCCAGGCCAAGCTCCACTACCTGGACATCGTGGCTGGCCTGCCGAGTTACGGCGCCAAGTGCTTCAGCAGCACGCGGCCTGAGCGGGTACTGCTCGTGTCGCCGAGGTTTGGACTTAGTCAGATCGTGGGCCGGAGTAACTCTGTGGTAGGTTGTTGTTATTAATTTAAAAAAAAACTCCGCCAATTAGGAACTTCTCTAAAAAAACATACATGGCGTATAATTCTTCGGCGAAGTTTTAACAACTGTAACAATTTTGGGTGAATTCTCATTTTGACTTCCAATAACTTTTTTTTATCTTTGATTTGACTGTTTTTATTTTTTCACCTAGCGGTAAGTACACATCTTTAGGAATAGTTACGAAGTAAAATAAAAGAATTATTAAGCAAGAGATAGCGATAAAATAATTATTTCCTTCTGAAGTAAAGTAGAAAATCTAGAAAAAGGTACGAAATGGGTCATATCTCCTAAACCGTAAATAATCGCTGAACATACAGGGGGGTGTTTCTGGTAGACAATGAGCCCCTCCATCTAATTTTTCAATTTGAACCTGAACTTCTGGGCTACCCTGTATAACAAATGCTTTATTCAAAACAAAAGAGAAATAAAAACAGTACAACAGGCGGTCTCCTACAAAATCAAATTCATTCGATATTTAAGAACAAGTAACGCCATCTCTTAGAAAATTCTGTTAACTTTCATCGCGCACGCTACCATCTAAATACAACCTTCGTGGCGTAAGCGTAACTTGTTTTAGTTCTTTTCTACATTTGTAGATGTCGTTAGTAGAAGTCCTAAGATAAGATCGTAAAATATGATGAGTCGTATGGTGAAAGGTCATCAACACATCGACGATATAAAGGCGCGGGCCCACCGCGGCGCATTTTAGCAGCGTGTATTAATTTGTTTGACAACGTGGGTCTACGTTTTATTGGAGTACACGAAGATCCGCGCATGACTATGTATAGCGTGTGTTATCAATCATGTGTTTCGGCAAAAAACTCGTTCACTTTCACTTGTACCTATAGCGTTTATTTTACCTTGGTATTTAATGTTACAGAAATCGTGTTTGCGGGGTTCAGAGCAGCCCGGTACAAATAAAACAATCAGTCCTCAGTCTGACAATCTATGCTATTCTATTTTTTTAAAGACTGGTGTTGCCACCATAACTAATTCACAACAGCGTGTATAGTTTAAACACTTACTTGTTACATACAACTAAACATTCTCTATCATTCCGCAAACCTTGCCGAACAACACGTTCTGTGTTTTATTCACTCTTAGTCAAGCATAGGACTTTTATTAATTCCTTCAGGCCAGACGGTCGAAGATAAAATTCTAATCTAGAAATAAAAGACAGATTACAAAAATCTATTTGATTAATTTACGATTTTTTATTCATTTAATTACTTATTACATAACAAAAAGTACGACGTTTGACCACGTGTATTAGTGACGTCATATATGTGTATTATAGTGTCTATCTCATTTAACTAGAGCCTCTTGTCTATTCTCAACCACAACTATCTCCCTTCCAGCCCCAACCAATAGCCTCGTTAGAAGAAGTGGAAGCCATCAGAGTGAAACGCGAGTGCGACGGCTGCGCCGACGTAGCCATCTTCCTGCGGAGACACGGCGTGCTCGCCCTGTTGATGGACGAGCGCGATGCTGCCGAGATGCCGCTTGTTATTGCTGGGTACGTATACTATTCCACTTGATGTCAACTCAGAATCGTGATCTGAATCACCCCTCTCAGTATTCGTTACGGTGTTACTAACATCCATACCTACTTGTATGGGTATCTGTACGTCCTTGTACGAGGTGTAAGTTACCCTACTTTACTCCCCTCCCCTAGGTAGTCATGTACCCTACTTGTTTAATTTTACTCGTGCTTACTTTCAGGTATTACCGTCTTGCTACTGGTCAAGAGTTGAACGTGGAGCAGGAAAGAGAGCCTATCACAGAAGACATAGGTAAAACGCACTTAAAAACATAAATGTATGTGTGTGTTTTCTCTGCTAAAGGTTATACAGAACTGATACTTTACCATAATTTCCAGCTCCACCATATCTATCGCAGCACTGCGTGCTTCCAGCGAAGTGGAGCTACCTTCGCTACGACCACCCTGATATTCTCACGAAGAAGCACTATGCTATATTCAGCATGCCCCCTCCGTACCACTCTACGCCAGAGCAGAAATCTTTGGACACCAATATGAACTCTAGTATTACTAACAGAAACCATAGTAATAACTCCAGCCCTCTTATAGGTTACGATTCCAAGCCTGGGTTACTAGGCCACGACGTACACTTTGAGAAATGCAAACGAAATGAAGAGTTCAGATTGTTCGATCCAAACGACTCGTGTTACTTAGACGACGGTATGGGATTCGATCTTCAAAGTGTTCTGTCTATGGAACTCTTAGAGAACGCAGCGAACCCCAAACTAGTAGAAGCGAAGAACGAAGAAGTGTTAAGACGAGTAGCAGAGATGCAGAAGCTTGTAGAAAATTCCGAACAATATTTGACTGAAAACTGTGATGCTTATACTGAAGACTATAATGGTTTGTTGAGAGACGAACTGGTTGGTAAAGAAACTAGTGTAGATCACTTAGAAAGCGATACAGAGTCTAACAATAGTAGAATGTCGGCGGTCGACGATGCGCCAGGTATTCTCAAACATAGTGACTCATTGTTACTGCTAACGGAAACCATAAATCAAGGTTTAAGCGGTTTAAGTGTCCCAGAAACGGAAAAGGACAATAACACTAGTTTAACCAATCGACAATCTCAAGGGCTTAGTGCCATACTAAATAATTGTGGTCTTACTGACGCTTTATTAGCTCTAAATACTGATCTTGAAAGCGATAACGATTCTCTTTATACGCCAACGAACAGTCCCATTCGAAAACATCAACAGAAGTCAACAAACAATAAAATAGTTAGAACCAGCTTCGGACTGCATAGTCCTGATGCTACTTTAGATAATAAGGAAACGAATTTGAAGGAATATTTGAAACAATTGAGAGAGAAGAGTAGTAAAGAAGAATCAGAAACAAAACTAGAGGATTTTCCGTGTTATTACCAAGAAAGTATTGTAGATAACGATGCCGAGCTTATAGATTTAACTTTGATACCTCCTCCACAAACACCAGATGAATTAGATGGTGCCACGCAAGTGCCTCAAATACTGCCTGTTGTGCCACCTTCTTTCGCCGACGAAAAAGCGAATTCACAGGAAAATCTTACACAAGCACCAAAGGCTAATACATTGGAAGAATTTATTGCCAATGTGACTATACAGCCGCCTACTGTTAAGGTTACACCTGCAATAGAACTGACTCCTGAAGAGATAATGTCTTACATCATTCCACCACCTCCCGGATCGAACTCGTCGACTTTAGATAGAGAACAAGTTAGTTATGTGAATCAAAGCCAAATTATTGAAGCGGAAAAACAACTGATAGATGCTAACGCAAAGCCCGCAAATGGTGATGTAGTTAAAGGAACACTGAGTGTGAGTGAGATTAGAAATATGTTTGCTGCAAAAAGTCTGAGTGACGCTAGAAACAGTTTGTTATTACGAGAAAAAAATAAAGCTCAAACTCAAGGAAAATCAGACTCACCAAAGGGGAAAAGGAAAAGCGTAACAGACAAGCAATCAAACGGCAACGCACACGTAATAGAATACCCAACAGTCGAAAGAAAAGGCATGTTTTCATGTTGCAGTAAAGATAAAAACAAAAGCGACGATAGTAATGATGAGATGGAAAAAATCGAAAGCCACATTCAAAATTCGGACTCCATTCCAGACGTATGCGAGATCAGACCTCCGCCGAGAAGAAAATCTGGTGAGAATCGAAAACCTCCCGACCGACCTCCGAAGACCCCACCCACCCCTGCACCGAGACCTCGATCCAACTCATTCACGTGCCTGAACAATGAACTGTCTGCTGTCGAGATCACAAACAACCACTTTAGCACACTTAACAATAGAAAGTTGAACTACAGAGTAGTCTGTGAAATTAACGAAGGTCAAACTTATACCGGTCAAAGTCCACCCCAGTTGCCACCACGGTTAGAGAACAGAGTCCTGTCACCGCCCCCACCTATACTTCTACCTCCGAAAAAGCCACCACTACCTCCGGTCCCGAGCATGGAAGTTTTACGGATGAAAAATTCACAGAAGCAGTCTCCCGTAAGAAATCCAGAGCAGCGCCTCGCTAGCATCGGCTCACCTCACTTCCAGCGTAACCTCAACACATACCGCAACCTCGAGAACGAGAGCAGACTGGACGAAGAACCTCAAAGCATCAGATCGACACCAAATTACAGTTCGATGACGCTGCAAAGTCGTCACGTGCGATCCCACTCCGAAACCAAGAATACCATTTTGAAGAACAAGGAAATGTCTACCGCCCTCTCTCTATGTTCTCCGCAAATGAATAGACGGTTTAGTAATAGCAATCGACCGGACATACTGAACGGGGCTCCTGGATCAGACCAACGAGTGTTCAGTCCACCGTTATCAGAACGCAAAACCTTCCAACGAGAGAGTTCAAGTCCGGTTCCGAAGGTGAACCACGTTAGGTTTAAAGACGAAGTAGTGGATGATATTCCGACGCCGCCGTCGCCGCCATCGAAGAAGTTCCCGGAGCTGGCGAACAACGGCCACGTGTCGATGGAGGCGCTGTTGTGCAAGACGGAGGTGGCGGTGGACGGGCTGCTGCAGCGGCTGCACCAGGTGGCGCAGAAGTGCTCGCACCAGCACGCGCACGGCGGCGGGGAAGACATCGACGACATTAAATTCCAGGTGAGTTATTGACAAAGTGTTTTCTTAAAAAAAAACTTGTCTTTTAGAAAAAACGCTAGTTAGAAAGATGAAACATTTGACTAGTAAATAAGATTTACGGTACTGATTCGATTGCCAAATTTAGCTCGCAATCGAAGTTCGTCAGTTACGAATATGCAGATAAGTACTTCAAATACACCATGTGGTCTAGGAGCATATTTGGCTTTGTAGGAATATCGCTATGAGTACCCTATTTAACGCAGCATGATTGAAAAGACAGTAGATGAGTTAAAAAGTCCACATCGAAGCAATTCATCTAAAAAAGCAACATTGCAATTTGACATTTGCACATACAAAAGTAAGTGCCCAATGCAAACAAATGTCAAATAGCAATATTGCTTTTTTAGATGAATTGCTTCGATGTGGACTTTTAACCCTCCAGGACAATACATTGTCTAGTGCAAAAGAGACGAGAGATTTGAAAATTTAATAATGCTACATTAAAATTAGGGTATAGTACAATCAATTTCAACTACTAGTTTAACATTAAATAATATTAATAAGATCTTTCCACTTGAATCCAGCGCGCACGCAGCGAACTGACGTCATGCGCGGTGTCTCTAGTAGGCGCGTCTCGGTCGCTGGTGGGGGCGCTGGGTAGCACCCAGGGCAGTGCCGCCGCCGCCGCCCTCGCTGACTGTCTGACTCCGCTACGAAGACTCTCTGATCTTGCGCAGGTGAGTTCTAGCCAGAAGAATTGATTTGAAATTACGAGAATTTTAGTGCGGAAGTCCTTGAATCACCACCTATCACGTTGGTCTAACATAATGCTTGATGAGGTGGTACCCTAGTTCATCCCACGATGGATGTACCTCTGCCTACCCTAATTGGGATACAGTCGTGAGCTTATATATAAAAATATACCTATTTTACAAAAAACAGCAATGTTATTATGGCGCCCAACAAGGGCCCCACTCAAACACACACTTGATCTCATATGAGAATGGCACTGACTAGAAATTCTTGTCGTTTTTCCAGGCGCTAGGTCGTCACACATCAGCGCCTCTCCAGACAAGAAACCTTGTTCTTCGCGTGCATGACGTCACAGCAGCGTTCAAAGACCTAGCTGGTGCTGAAATGGCTCAGATTATCCACGACCATAACGCTAAAAGATCCCAAAATCAAGACAAAGACTCTACACTAGAAGGTCAGTTGGCCTTAAGAGCTGAATGCTTGGCTAATGTTCTTGCTACACTTCTTAGAAGCTTAAGAGTTTTTTCTCCTTAAGTTTAAGGTTAGAATTTGTATAAAGCGACGTGTTAAGTTTGTGTTGGCGGGAATTTGACAGTGACATTCCAAAATGGCGTCTGTCCCGAACAAGATGGCGGAGGCTATATAATTTACCATAAATCTGATGAATAAATAATCGTCTTCGTGTAAGGAATTATTAATGTATTGATTTCCAACGGTGTATAGCCTTCTATAACCTTGTTGATAGTGTGAATGGCTGCTAATAATCCTAGCATTGTTTCAACCAATATCGAGCTATACCCAGTTAGTGTAAAATAGATTCTTCTCCTTAGTTGTATAAGTCTCTGTTGAAATATAACCGTTACTAAAATGAGACCAAATAAATTTAGGTATGTTTGTACAATTGTAGCTACATTTGTGTTAATTTAATTTGTAGTTTTTGTAAATTTTAACATGTGTTAATGTTTATATTTTGTTGTTAATATAATTTCGATTTAGATTTAATTCTACATTTCTGGCGACTTGGAAATTCATTTATGTCTGTCAATTCTAAGCAAAATTTAATCAGCATTTTATAGTTCTTTGAAGAACGTTATAAATTTTGACAAAAGACTCATAATTTGAATTTTCCAATTCGCCTGTTTCATTGGTCTATGACTCCGTAGGCGAAATGTTACCATAGTGAATAATTAAAATTAATTTATGTATACATATCTACATATTTACACAAGTACATATATTTTTTACTCTAAGAGTGATCGTTGCGACTGTAACCACCATATCTTCTAAATGTCTAACTAACCATATCTCGTATGACTTCGGCATTGATGTTGACTCCAGCACACACAACTAATTTTATTTTAAGTTACACCTGTCATTTTCGTATCCGCTGAAAAGGAAAGGGACGGATAATTGTAACTTAAAGGAGTGAATGAAACAACGACCCGGAGGAATCAAATAGCCATCTCGCTGGTATGCAGCTCGTTTGACGTGTGCTGTCAACTTATTTCTGTCGGGTTACGTCAACGTAATTTAAAAGCAAATTCGGAATTTGTTGTATACGATTTCACGCGTAAAAATGACGTAGGTATCTGTGTGTGTGTGTGTTATTTTTTTTTAGGGTATGGTTTATCGTTTACCCGTCCCTTTCCTTTTCGGCGGATAAGTAAATGACAAATAGAACTTAAAATAAAATAAGGAAGGTCTACTAGAATCAGCACCATTATTTACTTATATTGCAATAAGTTAGAATTGCATAATAAAATAGCGATCATAGAAGAGGCTTGACAGCTTGCCGCAGTCTGTGTTTCCTTCGCTTATGAATAACAAATTTTAAAATCAATGGTTTAGGCTCATACTGGATTTGAACCTGCGACCTCACGATGAGAGCCAAGCATTCTTCCGACTGGGCTACTACTTGTGTTGTGTTTATGTTGTTTACGATATTTCCGGGATGAAAGCGTATTCTGTTATTTTTTTACTCCCAATCTATCACAACATAACATAAACAGCCCACCTATATACGTCCCACAACTGGGCACAAGCCTCCACTCATTCCACTGGAGGGGGTAACGTGCATACTCTGTCTTGCTACTCCGCTATGGGTTGGTTGTGTTTGGCATAGAAACACGGGGCCAACGGCTTGACGTGCCTTCCTTAGCACGGAATCATCTTAATTTTTCCAATTTATCATATACCTAAATAATAAAGCCAAGATGATTGATAAAGCCACACACACCCACACCAACATTTTTGAGAAATGCATTTCCGAATGTATGTGACCTAACCTGTATTGGGCTGGTTTTCCCTTCGCGGGTTGGACGGTCAGACAGGCAGTCGCTTCTGTAAAAACCGGACCTGTCAAATCTTCAGACTAGGTAAGCGGACCCGTCAATTTTTCAGGTTAGACAAGCGTAACCTGTGAAAAACGGAATAATGCTAGGGAGACGATGATGAGAGATAAAGCCAAGGACAAAAAGGAAAACATAGAATGTTCCCATCAAGCTTGTCACCACGGGGTCTCGTGCAATTTAACTTATGCGATGGAATCTTGTATAACATAGTGAAGTTATTTCGAAATACCCATATAACTTCCAAGGAGTAGGCTATTCAAGAAACATGGAATGCTATTAAGTATAAAAGATTGAGGGTAAACTGCCTATTTCTCCCATCAGGTGTCGCTACTGTTGAGTTTTCTTACCATACTTCACCGGCCTCCGTGGTCCAGTGGTTGAGCGTTGTGCTCACGATCCGGAGGTCTCGAATTCGAATCCCGGTGGGGACAAATCACTTGCTTAATGTCCACAGGCGGATCACCTGATTGTCCAAAAGTAAGATGATCCGTGCTTCGGAAGGCACGTTAAGCCGTTAGTCCCGGTTACTACTTACTAATGTAAGTACGTAGTCGTTATATGAGCCATGTCAGGAGTCTTTGGCGGCTCAACAGGAACCCTGACACCAGGGTTGATGAGGTTGGTAATTCACCTCACAACCCACACGATAGAAGAAGACATCAGTCAGTCAGTCATTTCGATATATCAGTGGCCACACCATGGAATTCCAGTTACTACGAACCTAACGCGCCACATTCCCAAAGAGAAAAATATAAATAGAATTAGTTGCTATTTTCGGAGAAGATCTCATCATCATTATCATCTTCCTAGCATTATCCCGTTTTTCACAGGGTCCGCTTACCTAACCTGAAGGTTTAACGGTCCGGTTTTTTACAGAAGCGACTGCCTGTCTGACCTTCCAACCTGCGAAGGGAAAATCAGCCCATTACAGGTTAGGTCACATACCTCCGAAAATGCATTTCTCGGGAATGTGGGTTTCCTCACGATGTTTTCAGAAGATCTATTCTTTAGAATTGATTATTTTCATTAGCGTCCAAGGTAGTTACGGAACCCTAAGTGTGCGGGGCCGACCTGCACTTGACCAGTTTTTTTTTTTTTTTTTGTATCACCGCGACATAAAACAAGTTTAGTAAAGCTTATCTGATGAATATTGACAAGTAAACGCTCAAGTCTCTTCTATTTTTGCTATAATTGATTACATTAGCATGAAACAATGTTCCATTCGCGCATTTTGCATAAACATTTGGTGTTGCCAGCTCTTTCTGTTTTTGTAATATAAATGTTGCAAGTTAAGGAAACGTTTTGATACGTTATGTGCTGATATTAAAATATATTGGTGCTATTTTTAAGAGCGTGTTTTTGTATGTGATCAGTTGATAATCAGAATTCTTTTTGTGCGGTCTGCAAGACGATATACTAAACCACTATGTTGCAAAATTAACAGAAAAAGATTTGTTACATAACAAGGAGTTCTTGTCCGGAACAAACGAATTTTTCAAATTTTAAATGTAGTATTTTTTTTGCAGACCGTACAAAAACAATTAATAGATAAGTCCGCATGCACCAGTGATTTGAAATATTGTTTTATTTTGTAATTCGCAAGGCAATAAAATACGTATTTTTATGGAAATAAATAGTTAAATTACAGATATGATTTGAAAACGGAAACTCACTCCCATAAGTCTATAATTATTTTGTTATATTCTAAAACTTAACCCAATTTTAGTTTGACAGCTTTTAAACTAGTGCCGTCTTTCACTTACAATAAGCACAAGAAAGAGATAAAGCTAGTTCTGGAACTGTCTGAATGTTGCCATTTTTGAGTAATGTTTTCTTTCTTACAGTTTTTAATATTATTATCACATGGCCAACGAGGGACATTCCAGGCTAAGTTCCCTGAAAAAAATAATAGTGCTGTGCAGATTTGCCTTTGTTTTACCTTCTAATTAAATGGATAATAGATATCATCATCATCAGCCGTACGACGCCCACTGCTGGGCATAGGCCTCCCACAAGGATCTCCACGACGATAGGTCCTGCGCTGCCCGCATCCAGCGGCTTCACCAGATCGTCGGATAATAGATATAATGCACCTTTATTTTGTTGTGTATAGAAGAAGAGAGAAATGATCACCCTTGTTATTACTCCGTACAACAGGCACGCAGGTACCGTCTTTCACTTACAATAAGGACAGGAAAGAGACAGCGCTAGTTTAGTCATGTCAAATTAAGTGAAAATTAAGTTGGTGGTTGTCTGAGTCGGCACCAATATTTTTAACTATTAATTTCCATAAAAATAAGTACCCATTACCAGGTATAAGAAAACCAGGTATGCTCAATTTTATGACAATTCGCCATTGCTAGGTTGATGACGTAAGTGCACTGTATTACTATTAAATTGGTATCTTCAACATTCCAAGGACGTAATTGAATTGCTAACTAATGTATTTAATTACTATTACTTGTCACATATATAATAATAATTAAAACTGTAAGTAAATCTTTTACTAAAAGTTCAAAATTGCCTTGGAAAGTAAATATAAAAACATTGGTCGTGGGTAATTTATTTTTACGAAATGGCAACGCAGAGTACGAAGACGTCAGCTGGGGTAACCTTGAAATGTTAGCTGTCACTTTTGAGCATACCTGCGGGCTTAGCACCGTAAGCGCGCGACTCTCTCGCCTCGACATACGTCACCCGTCACTCTCTCACAGTACTGCACAGAAAGAGATAGATGATTTATCTCGCGGCGAGAAAGAGTCGCGTGCTTACGGTGCTAAGCTCGCTGGTTTTCTTATATCATGCTTATTACTATGCAAATCTATGTGTCTGTATGTACATATTCCGACGCCTGTAAAGTTCAATGTTTACAACTCACGAATCCAAAGCTTTGTACAGCTGCCAAAGAGAGGATTTTTTAATATTTTCAAATATTTTACTTAGTTATGAAATGCAACTTTCTTCAGGCTTTATATAAAATTTTCTGGATTAGAACAAATATTATAACAGACTTAAGTCCTTCGTAGGTTGAATACATGATTGGAAATTAAAAAAAAGTAGGGAAAATATCTTCCCCACATACATATGGATATGTTAATGTTACTTCACAGTGATATAAATCAAAACTTAAATAATGAAACAATCGTTAATATTCAAATAATTAATTCAAAACTTAAATAATAATAATATTTTCTTAACAAACATTTCTTTTTATGTTTTTAGAGAACTTTCTTTAGTATTTTATCTAAAAATATACTATTATAATTTTCAAACATGTATTCAACCCACAATGAAATTGAAATATGTATATAATAGTAAAATCGTTACGAACAAGGTAATAATTATACTACACCAATTTATTTATTGTTTAAAATAACATAATGCAATGCATTTGATGTAATAAATTATACCTAATTATATTCTTTTTTATTTCTTTCACCTTTACAAATACATAGGTACAATAAAACAATATATGAATAAACCATAACACTACGCATAGAAGAGACACTCTGCCCCGCACCGTTACGAGCTTGAAGTGAGCTTGGTTTTACCCCTAAATAGGGTCAGGATAGATAAAAAGGGTTACGTTAGATAAAAAAGGGGTTAGGTAAGATAAAAAAGTATAATAGCCACTGGACCAGTAAAAGCATCCGCCGGCGGGGTCGCGGTCGTGTGCAAGTGTGTTCCTGTGTCCCCACCGCATGGCCACAAGGACCTCCTTGGGTACACTGTTGGATTTTAGTCGTCTCGCCGATGGTCTATCGTATGGGTTGTGAGGTGGAGTACCAACCTCATCAACCCTGGCGTCAGGGTTACTATTGAGCCGCCAAAGGCCCCTGACATGACTCATGTAACGACTACTTAGTGAGTATACCCGGATGCTTGCACCCGAGGAGTCCCCCCCCATCCATCCATCGTCACCGCCGCCGGCGGCGTGGTATACGTAACGCATTTCCCAATGTAAAAAAAATAAGAACGAATCTCGTTCGTACGACGGAGACATATTATAATCCGCGCACGCGCCCTTACTGCTTATCGGCTTGCTTGCTTTTAATAAGGGCCGTCACGGGACATTGCAGACTCATCAAGCACCTACATAGAATGGAGACGACCGAGTCCTCTTTATGCAGATTCTGTTTAAAGGAGGATGAGACGCTATTACACCTGCTGTGCAGCTGTGAGTCTCTCATACACAGTAGAAGCGGGGGGCACATAATGGATCCCCAGGAGGTCATGGAGCTTCCTCCCAAAAAGATGCTCGATAAATAAGGTTTAAGGTTTATGCCAGTCGTGCGGCCGCTACTGTCGCTCTCGCATCGGACTTTACAGCCATTTTAAAAGCTGCCACAGAAACGCTGTTTGAATCATCTGTTAAAGATGTAAAGGCCTGTGATGAAGGTTTAAGATACTTTATTTCTCAAAAAGAATACATTTGATTCGCTTACTGAGAAACAATCACTTTCATATGAGTAGTTTTAAACAACATTGGAATTGGACTAATTGAACTACAAAAAAAAAAAGTAGGTAGGTAGTTAAATAACATTCCGAGACTTTCTGATTGATCGAACGGATTGATACACTCCTCCTGAGGAGTGTTAAATGTAGGGATTTGGTCACAATAGATCTCGTTAAATGCGCGTGTACGATAATGTCAATGTGTAGTGTCTGTGTAAAACAAGGTTGTTTGTATGAAGTGTCCGGGGTGTGCGAATGGGAAAAATCCAGATTACGGTAGGGAATCGTCTTTTCTACATCCCAGTTTGTCATATCACCTAGCAAGCTGCGAACTGCGAACAATTTCACACGATCCCTTACAACCGGTTCAGTGGCAAAGGGAAAAAAATGTCAAGATGTTACTTTGTATTTGGAGGTAAGGTTCTGTATATTAGTGTTTTAGGGTGAATATCAAAATTTCAAGTTTCGCATTTCGCCACTGAACTTGGCACATTTTGATATTCACCCTAAAACAGTATTATCATTTCTAACTATAAAAACTAAAAACAAAAAAACAACACAGCAAAACTATTAAAACTATTTTTTTTCTATTTTTTTCTTTTTTTTGTATTATTATTTCTAACTATCCTAGACTAAGTCCCCAGCGTCTCGTTATTCGTACTATCACTATAACCCGTTATATCCAAGTAGATAATATAATACTTATTAATAAACTAGGTACGTACTAACAATGAGTACAGACAACGCTTAAGGCAAAAACGGGTTAAAAAATTGTAGTTTAAAGGAAACTTCACAGATTATCGGCAATAAACAATAGATAAATAGTCGGTGATGGCTAGCCTACAAATAAGACCTTGGGCAAGACTGAGAATAGGCCAAAGCTTAGTGTACATAGAGACTGGGCCATTTCCGGAGCGGGTAGCGGACGGTTTTATGAAACCGCACAGCGCCTCTGTGTGTATTCAGCTTAAGCGATAAACAATAGAATACTGTGATATGTACTGGCCATAAAGATAATATTAATCATCAGTCGTACGACGAATTGTGGGATAGGGCATATGAAGGAAACGATTATTATTTTTTTACATACATACATACATAAACTCACGCCCGTAATCCCAAATGGGGTGGGCAGAGCCACAAGTAATCAAAGACAACTTGCAGCCACTGTTGATACGAAGTCCTAAGATGGATATGATGAACCTTATGGTGATAAGGGATCAGCCTATCGCCCATAACATTAGTCCATCATGTTAGAGGACGCAATCCCTCTGTCGGTTTTTACGACATGCCCGGGAAGACAAGCAGCTGAACGTGCACGAACGTTATTATTTCTTTAACTTTCTTTATTTTAAACGTTGTATAATTTTGTACTTTTTCTCTTATTCAAACAACCGTCCGCCATTTACCTGTCATTCCGCATTTTTTTCTCTCGCTCACTCGGCGCTCTCTCTTTCACACACCTTTGCATTACGTTTCATTCTACTACCATTTCTACCACATTCTGATATTACATTTACTTAATTAATGACAACTTTTATACTAAAAGGAACTAATTGAATATTACACATAAAATGATTGTATAAATTACTGTGTTATGAAAAGTATGTATTTCGCGCTGTTTTCGAAATGGGGCTTGTATAACTTATATCTTCCTCTCCTGCTTACAGTATCTACAAATATCCCTATATTAACACGTTGAACGCCAGACTAAAAATCATGGTCTAGCCGAGTGCGTTGCGAGACAGAGACGTCCCGACCCGAGAGATGGCAGACACCAGTGTCCATTTGACATCTCGGAAAATAATGAGTAAATCGCTTTTCCGTAAGTGTGTTATTTTTTTGTTATTTCCAGACCATATTCGCAAAAATGTCTCTACGATTTTTGGACAATTCTCACATTTTTGGTGTGGCTTCAGGGGAAAGTACATCGGCGGACACATGGTGGCCATCATGGCGTTCAACGTGTTAACTCAGAATCATGAGCTGAATTATTTTTTTTTATTATAGCAATTAACTGTGCTTAGGGAAACTCACAAAGAGCTTGACAAGAGCTGCGGGTAGAAGTCCCGTCCGAGTAATTTTTTTTTCGATTTAAATTTTCTCTTTATGAGCTGAATTATCTCATTCAGTGGGGTTAAAAAGGCCACATCGAAGCAATTCGTCTAAAATAGCAACACTGCAATTTGACATTTGCGCACTTAACGGTAAGTGCGCTATGCAAACAAATGTCAAATAGCTATATTGATAACAATGCCTAAAATAATAAGCAATATCTAAAAAATGAATTGCTTCGATGTGGGTTTTTTAACCTTAGGCTGGTATTCCACCTCACAACCCACACGATAAGAAGAAGAAGACGACATTTATATGTCGACATGACATATAATGTGTGTGTGTGTGTGTGTGTGTTGTGTTTTCATTACAAAACACAACACCCACACATTTAAAGCTGACATGTTTATTGTAGCTAAGGGTTCACTTCTATCCTAGGGAACCCTAAAACTAGTTCCAATTGCGGTAGGTTATGCTCAGTGCAAAAAGAAGTCCAGAAATAGTGCAAAGCTGACTGACCAGTTCTAACTACTATATCTATATATTATATATTTGTTGTATACGTATCGGCGTATAGATAAAGTTTATCGATATTAGCAGATAGATACTTAGCTGTGGTAGTTTAAAGTACGCTAGACTCTCATTGGTCGCAGGTTCAAATCCAGCTCGAGCTCAAACTACTTAATGATTTTCGAGACTGTTTTCGAGTTTATGTTTGGATCACAAAATGAATATCTCGTGATAGATAGATAGATAGAATCTTTAATTAGGTTTAAGACGTTACATAAATTTCTTAATATTAAAATTTGAACATATATGAAATGTAAGACTTAAAACTAAAAAGGGTACTAGCTTGGCTAATGTCATATCGACCCACATGAGGGACAATACGACGCCGATTTTCAACGACGACTTTTTTGACGTGCTCAACGGTGAAGGAAAAACGTAGTGAGGAAACCCACATTCCCGAGAAATGCGTTTCGAGTACTGGTTTTACAATACAATACAATACAAATATATTTTATTGCACCAAAATCATCATCATCAACCGTACGACGCCCACTGCTGGGCATAGGCCTCCCCCAAGGATCTCCACGACGATCGGTCCTGCGCTGCCCGCATCCAGCGGCTTCCCGCGACCTTCACCAGATCGTCGGTCCACCTTGTAGCGGGCCTACCCACTCAGCGTCGTCCGACACGTGGTCGCCATTCCAGAACCCTTCCGCCCCAGCGGCCATCGGTTCTCTTCGCTATGTGTCCTGCCCACTGCCACTTCAGCTTTGCAATTCTCCGAGCTATGTCGGTGACTTTAGTTCTCCTGCGGATCTCCTCATTTCTGATTCGATCAAGCAAGGAAATACCGAGCATAGCTCTCTCCATTGCCCGCTGAGCGACACCGAGTCTCCTCACGATGATTGCACCAAAATAAAAAGAAATAATTACATAAAGACTCCACTCTCCACTCCTCCACTGTCTCTTTTTGGTTTTCTCCACTCTCATCAAAGACTATGCATGCTCACCGGTTTGGAGTACTTACATACTCTTAACCAAGCCGTTCTTTCTTCTTCTTCTTCAGTTCTTTAAAACATCATTATACTTACAGTGTGTTAGTGACATCGTCACGAAAACTTTGAGGAGTTTTTTTTTTGGGTCTTTCCCTCAGGATGATGCAGACTATGATTCTGAGTCGATATTAAGTGGAATCTTCCGTTGCAAAAGTATGGGACCGAAATTAATTAAAAAAAAAAAACACTAAAATTTTCTTGAATTTGCCGACAGGAAATTCCACTTGATATTCCTCAGTATTTGTTACGGTGCCACTAACACCCTGTATAATATAATGCCTTATTGCCTATGTTTTAAGGAGGTTCAAGATCCTCTAACATTAATATGTACGTAAGTTCGATATAGAGCATCGATATTTCATACTGTCGAACATCGAACCCGGGACTTTTTGTTTTCTTTACCGACACAGTCGCGAAGTCGTAATGCTAGACAATTTATTGTCCGGTCAATTAATTAGATCAATTATTATAATGACAGGTATTCCTGTCGGCCATCTTTGCCGGAATATTGGTATACAAAGTTGCAGAGTTGTAATTTAGATCGCTAAGAAAGCTCACATTAGGCGAGTTTCCAACTAGTCAAATAAGTTACTTTTTACTAAACGTCAAAACACGAAATTACTATGGAATTTGTATGAAAAAGCACACTGTGACGTCATAGAAAAATGTGACGAACTGTCGGACTTATTATTACGTTTTTCTTGATTAAAATTCATAAATAAGTTAAATAGAAAAAAGAAAATGTTTTTCGTTGATTTTAGATGTGTCTTTATTTAGTAAGTAATCAGAATTTCATAATTTATCTTGAACCTAGTCCACGACCCAATTTGGTGTATTCGTTTGCAGTTTGCGAAGAAAAAAGAAGCGTCCTGTTCACGCCAACGTGAACGCGCCAATAACAGTATTGAAAAACGGCACGAGACGTTGTACCGGTCCCGGTCTATATTATCTGTGCTCTACAAATTTACTCTCTCTCGATCTATCTCCGCGTCACGACCAATTACAACTATCACGTACGCGCACAAAATGTAATGTACTTACGAATAACGAACAAGTCAATAAACAATCCCCCTCAAGAAGCGAAGCTTTCATTGAAGCAATCCTATCAATCTGCTAAACACCTACAACAAACAATAACCCCACGCCGGAGCTACTGCAGCGCCGACACTTCCTGTCTGGTCAAGTGTAGTTTATACCAGAATCTAGTCTTCTGCTCTCTCCTCCTTGCTCCTTAGCGGCTTACGATTATCATCATCATCATCTCCCTCGCATTATCCTGTGTTTCACAGAGTCCGCTTACCTAACCTTTTTTACCACGATGGCCAAGTCGTGGATGGTGCCAACACTCAACCAGCTAAGAAAACATACCGCGTTATTCAGGCAAACCTCCAACGAAAACAAATAGCCACGGATGAAATTATGCTCGAGGCACAATAACAAAGTGGCATTTGCACTGCTCCAGGAGCCGTACGTGGGCAGATGATGATGATGCGATCCAGCCGATTTCCGCTATGGCGACTGCTTCAACTCCGACGTTCATGTGCTCGCATGTGGCTTATATAGCCATACGTACATACGTGGGCAGCACAAGTAGCATGAAAGCGTTTAGGGCGCGAGGATCTTCCAGAAGACTGAACAGGAAGAGGAAAACGTGCCTTATGGTAGAGGATAGCCAGCGCAAAATACAAAAAAAACCTGAAGATTTTACAGGTCCGGTTTTTTACAGAAGCGACTGCCGGTCTGACCTTCCAACCCGCGAAGGGAAGGGGTCGCACACCTCCGAAAATGCATTTCTCAGGAATGTAGGCTTCCAAACGGTATTTTTCTTCACCTCTGAGCACGTGAAAAACATTTATGACCCAAACATGAATTCGAAAACCAATTCGACAATCATTTGTTTAGGCCTGCGCTGGATTCGAATCTGCGACCTCAAAGTGAGAGGCAAGGGCCAAATGCCATGCCTAAATAAATATATAAAATAAATCTCAAATCTTCTTAAATATATAAAAGGAGAAACGGATTGACTGACATATCAACGCACAGTCTAAACGGCTAAACGTAGGCACTTGAAATTTGGAAGGGACGTAGCTTAGGTACCGTAGAGGTGCACTAAGAAAGGAATTCCCGGAATTCCCACGGGAACGGGAATTAGCGGGAAAATCCTTTTGTATGAAAAATCTAAACCGCTTAAGTTAGACGCTTGATATTTGGCATTCAGGTACCTTAGTTAAAGCTTAGTTGCAACAGGATATTGCAAAATTCCCACGGAAACGGGAGTTAGCGGGAAGAAACATTTTGTATGAAAAAATCTAAACTGCATAAGTTAGATGCTTGAAATTTGATATGCACTGCCACACATACAAAGATCTCTCTTTTATAACACGCCACGCAGACGAAGTCGCGGGCAAAAGCTAGTCTACAATAATTCACGTCAAAATAAAATCATATAAAGAAGTCGGCGACGGTTTAAATATACTTACGTGTAGATGAAACGAAGATGTATTCGCTTTTTACCGACTTCAAAAAAGGAGGAGGTTCTCAATTCGACCGTATATTTTTTTTTTTTTTTTTTTTTTTTTTTTTTTTTTTTTTTTTATGTTTGTTCGGGCATATCTTCGTCGTATATGAACCGATTTTGATAATTCATTTTTTGTTTGAAAGGAGATATACCCAAGGGGGTCCCATGTCAAGGAAGTCAGGATCTGATGATGGAAGACCAGAGAAATCGAGGGGAATTTTCAAAAATCGTAGGAGTGACTAGTGCGTTTGTAAAGTCATATTGATCGGATCGATCTTTAGGCTTCGGGAAAACTTCCCGACCTTCGAAAACTGGTCAGCATCAGGGAGATACCCTATGGCCTGGCAAAACTATACAACCTGGAGCAATTTTTCTTTCACGAAACGTATTTAAATCTTGATCAAATTCAATCGCCGGTGCAAAAAAACAAAATGGCGGAAAAAAAAGATGGCCGCCATACAAAATTTTGTCGATTTTGGAAGAAGCCCGTTTGGGTAAAAATAATGTATGGGGCGCTTACTCAAAACGTCATGTAGAGTACGGAAATACTTTCTGGTCACCAAAAACTGCTCCGCATCAGAGAGATACTCTACGGCCTGGCAAAACTATCGCACGTGAACCAATATTTCTTTCAGAGCACTTATTTAAATCTTGGTCAAATTCCATAGCGCGTAAAAAAAAAAACAAAATGGCGGAAAAACAAGATGGCCGCCATACACAATTTTGTTTTTTCAGAAAATGTCTCGGGATATAAAATATATATCGGGGTTGTGATCGGATCGTCATGTTAAGTATGGAAATACTTCCCGATTTTCGAAAACTGCTCCGCATCAGGGTGACACCCTACGGCCTGGCGAAACTATCACACCTGAACCAATTTTTCTTTCACGAAACCTATTTAAATCTTGGTCGAATTTAATGGCCGGTGAAAAAAATACAAAATGGCGAAAAAACAAGATGGCCGCCATACAAAATTTTGTTTTTTCAGAAAATGTCTTGGGGGTAAAAATGATGTATAGGGGTGTGATCGGAACGTCATCTTTGAAAACTGCTCCCAATCAGGGAGACATCCTACGGTCTGGCAAACCTATTGCACCTGGATTTTGTTTGTTTCCACGACACCCATTTAAATCTTGGTCAAATTCTGTCGCCGGTGAAATAAAACAAAATGGCGGAAAAACAAGATGGCCGCCATACGAAGAGGGACAGTTTCGAATAAACAGGACACGCGAGCTGCTTTAGCAGCGAGCGAACCACGCGAAATCTACTGTATCTACTGTATGTATGCGTGAGTGTGTATGATAGCAGCTTCCACTGACAACCACATGTGTGTATGTACACATACACATGTGTGTGTGTGTGTGTGTGTGCGTGTGTGTGTGCGCGCGCGCGCGCGCGTGTGTGTGTGTGTGTGTGTGTGTGTGTGTGTGTGTGTGTGCGTGTGTCTATGTGTGTGCGTGTATCTGTGTGTGTGCGTGTGTACGTGCGCGTGTGCTCGTGTGCGTTAGCGCGTGTGTGAGTGTGTGTGTGTAAACATGTTCATCAATAATAATTGTGATCACTACTAATAATATATTATATTATTATATATGAATATAAATCAGAAAATCTGTCTGTCTGCATCCTTGCTCGGTCTAACCATCACTTAAAATCGTAAAATAAAATAAAATTTTTAACAAAAAAAAAAACCGACTTCAAACGCAAAACTAAAAAGCAATAAATAAATTTACTTCGCACAAAGTAATAAGTACGTATTTTCAATTAGTTAATTAATTTATAATTCTGAAGTCGGTGCCAAGTAAATGCTACAACAACCCTACTACAATATCAAATTACTATGTACACACAATATTGTTTAATACCTATATCAAAGCAATTACAAAACAATGTCAAACAAAAAATTACAAAACAATCAGTATTGAAAAATATATGAATCGGTACTTCGTTGTAGCATTTCCTTGGCACCGGCTTCAGATTTATAAAATAATTAACTAATTGAAAATACGTACTTATTACTTTGTGCGAAGTAAATTTATTTATTGCTTTTTAGTTTTGCGTTTGAAGTCGGTTTTTTTTTTTGTTATTTTATCGATCTGTCAATAAATTACTCGACATTAAATAATTGAGACTGGATGTCCAGTGGCGAAATGATTACACAGTGTGAGGTAATGAGCTGCAAACGAACAACAAGAAACGGTCTGTTGTGAGCCGCGTACTTAAGTAAATTAAATCTACACATTATATATGTTAACGGAAATGTATGTAATCCGTCATTGTATACAATTCCTAGGAAATGTATGTACTTAATTCCTAAAATCGCACGGAAATATGTGAAATAAATTATATTATACTTACACATCACACATTTCCTAGGAAATCTATACATTTTCTAAATAACAATCTGAGTCATGAGCACACGAAGATAATTACAACACATAATAACGGGTTCTTACCGCGTTTAAATGGGGATATGAGACTCCCGATATTTCGACACTGTTGCAAGTGCCATGATCACGGGAATATCGGGAGTCTCATATCCCCATTTAAACGCGGTAAGAACCCTTTATTATGTGTTTTAATTATGATAATAACCGCGTAAACTTAAAACACACGAAGATAAGCTAAAGTTGAATTACCTACGGAATAAAATAATACTAAATGCGGTTCTCCACCAACCCGCATTGGAGCAGCGTGGTGGAGTATGCTCCATATCCCCTCCGGTTGATTGAGGGGAGGCCTGTGCCCAGCAGTGGGACGTATATAGGCTATTTATGAGTAAATGCGGTTGACTCCCTTCCCAGGCAAATCCAAGAAACTATACCATACAACCAGTGAATTTTTTGCAATTCCTAAGAAATACGTTATGATATAATTACTCAGCCGTCATTTGTAGATTCCCCCTCCGAACGACAAGTGAACAGGTGATATGTCTACTGCAAGCTAAGCTATTAATATTACAAGTTCAACCAAGTTAAGTATCTGCATGGAATAGAAGAAAGAGGCTCAGCGCTTATCGCTATCGACCCACTAGGGTCGATTAATTCTTTCAAATATTCTTCCTCTCAGACGACGCCCTGAGCCGAGGTTCGCGCCCAACTGGGCACCCTCAGGCCTGTTGACTTAAACGTTGTACCGGGTGAGAGCCTTTAGCGCTTTTTGTCTAGCCAAGTGGTTAATGCCATCTGCGGCAAATCTACAATAAGTCACGTCCAAAGAGAAAAAAAGAAGATAGAGGATTGAAAGGCTAACGGGGATTTTGTACGAGAACCGCTGTTGCCGGTTCAACTCCACTCAGAATCAGAGTCATGTATTCAACGTAATTATCATGGATAAACTTGTTGAAGGTCAATGTAACATTTTTGAATTTACGTCATTTCGCAAGGTGTTACGGCTGAGGAGAAGAAATGACAAGAAACTGCAACAGCAACACATCTTTTAAAAAACGAATGAGTCAACATTACAAGTTATTTAATAACTAGAGGAACACATTCAATACCAGACATTTTTATCATTTAGGTAGTCATTAATCTTATAATTAAGCTTTTTTACATAAAGTAAGCTTCTTTTTCTGACAAAAAAATATTATCTGGTATTTTATTGTAAAAACGTATACATAACTCTCTTTTACTACCTACTACTTACTTCTGCAAACAGATAACTACGATAGCTCAACTGCTTCTCAAATTCCATAGCCACTTTACCGGCAATATACTTTATATGATGGGCTGCAATTTTATCCTTACTTTTCGTATGATACTGCATACAACCAACTCACCGACGTCTTAACGTGCCCTCCGAAGCACGGATCATCTTACGTTTTTGACAATCAGGTGATCAGCCTGTAATATCCTAACCAATCTAGGGATCAAAAAGTGATTTTTGTGATATGTCCCTACAGGGATTCGCAACCGGGACCTCCGGATCGTGAGCCCAACGCTCAACAACTGGACCACAGAGGCCGTTACTGCTATAGCTTCCACTGGAGGTAAGACTTCATAAAGGGCACTCACGGTCCACTAACAAACGCCACTAAAATGTCAGTGGCCTGTGAACTTTATAAAATACCTAACGAATTACCTAAATGCCTACAGGTGGTGGTGATAAAAACTTAGCCAGTACTTAGGTACTTAGGATAATTAGTAGGTAGCTAACGTCTAATGTTGATTTTATACTTACTGCAGTAGCTTCATGTACATTACGTGAATAAATTCAACACCTTTAAGCTCGCTACTTACTTGTATAGTAATTTTATACAGTTGTCTAAAGGCAAAACTACTTACATCTAATTTATGCATTACTTATTATTTTTGCCTTTATAGGCAATGGCTCCGATTCCTGCAGACACCTCCTAATGGAAAGGCACAAAATATCATCTGATGTATTCCGATCCGATGATTGTGTTGGGGTCTGCAGTTGGTCGTATTCAAAGACGTTGTTGAAAGTATTAGAAAAATATTTATTTTCTTGCACACGACATACACGTTACATCTTGATGGCGTTGAAGGAGGAAGAGAGTGAGCGATTTTAAAGTTGCCACAATAATAAAAAAAATAATATTTTATTGTTGGTGTTGCCAACAGATTGTCCGAAAGTAAGATGATCCGTGCTTCGGAAGGCACGCTAAGCCGTTGGTCCAGGGACCACTACTTAATAATGTAAGTGCGTAATCGTTACATGAGGCGTTTGGTGGCTCAATCATAACCCTGACTCAAGGGTTGATGAGGTTGGTAATTCACCTCACAACCCACACGATAAGCCTGCAATGTCCTAACCAAACTAGCACAAAGTGATTGAAGTGGGCGGATTCATGATGATGAAGACGAGGTGAACCTTATTTAATTACGTAAAAGTAATACATACATAAACTCACGCCTATTTCCCACCGGGGTAAGCAGAGACTATAGAATTCCATTTGCTTCGATCCTGACACACTTCTCTTGCTTCCTCCACATTCATCAATCGCTTCATACACGCACGCCGGTTCAGAGTAGATCGTATTAAACCTTTCAGTATCAGTAAGTATAATGATCTACAAATGCCTGCTCAGCATCCATGTAAATGAAACAACATCCAAACAGGAATGAGTTACTCTTCCAGTTTTTCAAACGCGAAACGTCGACATCCTTCTAAGTAAAGGCTAGGTAAAAAAAGCTAGTTTCTAATCCAGTCTAAGCAGCATATCTGAGGCTAGACCAATGTCAATGAATCCCACAATTTTATCGCTAACCCCTCATACCTTATCTCACATTCCTTGTAAACCTCGCGTTTTGCTTTAGAAACTTTGTTAGAAAACGCAGCACTGCGCGTTTACGTTTCTTGAAGACTCGGTTTTTTATTGCAAGTCGCCGAGTGGAATTTGAGGTAACGCGCGCGTTAACGTTGTAGTTTAAGGGGTTGTGGTAAGGGGAACGGGCGGGAACGCAGTCCTGGAGGTGGCTTAGGAGTTGCATAGTGCATTGCACCGGTGATGCAGAGAACCGGTTTCTAATCGGCGCATTTTGCAGCGCCCGATCGACTTGTGCCGAGAAAAAGTTAGAATAAGTGCATTGCGAACTCGCCAGGCGGTTTAAAATATGGCGCCGAGTCTAAAACAAAACTAGGAATATTACCCACTTTATTCGTTATTGTATACAAAATAGGAACGTTTGTAAAGATAGAAAAGTTTATTTATCAAAGCTATGTTGAAGCGACAATGGAGATTTCAACTAGCACAACTTTGAGATAAACAATAGAACAAGTATAATACTTACTGTGATTTTTTATATAAGCACATATTTATTTAAAAACCAAATAAACAATTAGGTACACGAAATTCATTCATTAGGACACTGAAACGCTTGATAGGTTTAAAGTGTGTCAAGTTCACGTCTGGCTATAATAAAGTCTTGGCTGATTTTAGAATATTTACTGATAATGGGTTTAATGCAGTTCTAATAACAATTCAACATAATAAATAATGCATATGACATCGGAATGTCTGTCTGGAAGCTACGCTCACCAAAAACAATATAGATAGCGCTGTACAGATTTTCCTTTCTTTTAACCTTCTAATTTCATAGATAACAGATATATGCATCTTTTATCTTTGTTTTTGGGGATAAACTACTTGGGCGAACAAATGGGGAGCGCTGAGCGCTCTCACCAGGTACAAAATTCAAGACAACAGGCAAGAAGGTACTCAGTTGGGCCTCGGCTCAGGGCGTCGTCTCAGCGGATATTATCGACCCTAGTAGGCCGTTAGCGATAAGCGCCGAATGAAGGAAATCGTCGACCGCGCCGGCGGGGTCTACCGTTGTTCTACCCACCCACAATTATCACCTTACCAGATATTGAACATACAAGATATTGAACTGACGAACGGTTCTAACAAACTCAGGAAACAACTAAAAGCTAGACACGCTACAGACACAAAGTAGAAACTCAACGACGCAACCTCCGAGCCAACTAAACGTCGAAACCTCAAGAAATTAGCGTCAAGCCGTCATATGCCACGGGTCGTAAATACAAACAATTCTAACAATTTGTTGCGAGGGCTAACCTTCCCTCAGGAACGAAAGAATGCCGGCCAGTCTGCGAGGCTTTTTGTACACTCGTGCAACTGCTATTGACCACATAACATTACATTCTCAAAACGCCATAAAAACCCTTATCTTTCCCTTCCATTCTCACTGTAAACTCAACGTCTTTAAGGCATAATGTCCCTTAGACGCGCAAAGAAAGATATGATGTTTATTTTGTATAAGTTTTGCCCATGGTACATCGACGGCGACGCGAGTTCTTACGCGAATCGTCGCAAGCGCAGCGCTGGCAGGTAGAACTGATTGCTTATAAGAAGTTTGGTTTAGAAACTGAAAGGGTTTTAATATAACTTTCTTGTTGTTGTGAATTGATGGATGCGTTTGGAAAGTAAAGAGTTTTATCTAAATACCTACCTGCATATTGTTAGATGGGACCACGGAACATACTCGTATTAAAACCTAACATATTAAGAGAAGAATTAAGTGACAAAATCTTTATTAAAAAAATAAAAGAACTTCTAATTAATAAATGTTACTACAGCACCAGTGAATACCTTAATGATAAAGTTCAAAGTGCTTTATTTGTAAGAACATAGGTTCAAAATGATCTTATAGCTAGGATGTCCGCCATATTCGACCTTATAATTCAAGTATACAAATTAAAATTATATATCATGCATTATCATGTCACATCAAGTCAAGTCAGCTAGTAAAATTTGTATCAATTCATATAAAAACAATGACATTAAAAATCATTATTATACATTTCATCAAAGTCAATTATAATAAAAAAATAGAAAAAAAAATTATACTGTTGTTACTATTTGAAAAACTTCCTTCTCTCTTTTAAACTTCTATTTTTGCTCGAAAGGGTCTATGATGTGAAACTCATATGTAACTTACAAACTTGTACACCATCATTAGTATGCAAATAAAGAATATTGAATATTGGAATAGAAGAAAAAAGTTGGAAAGGCCCTGATGCGCATTTTCTTTAAGAACCACTATCGCCGGTTTAATTCCACTCTCTTTTATTGCTACTCTTGGAAACAGATAACTACGATAGCTCTATTGCTTCTCAAATTCCATAGCCACGATTTTTTAATAAATACCTGATCATACTAAGGTTTCTTAGCTTCCCTGTGATAAGGAGGGATCTCCTTATATGATAGTCGATATTTGACTTATAGCCCTTTAAAATAATACACAAGACGACCTTTTAATATATTTTCGCGGAGCTCCGTGAGTTGTAAAGTTTGCGGACGAGTGGAATGCAAAATTGAAGTATGAACTATTTGCTGATACTGTTGTATGGCATGGGTTTCGCGCTCCCTTGGCCCTTTCAATCTCTTTCTTCTATTCCGTGGATGGGACAGACTCCATCGGCCTCTAGTTATTAAATAACTTGTAATCCCTCATTGATTTAAAAGATGTGTTGCTGTTGCAGTTTCTTGTCATTTCTTCTCCTCAGCCATAACACCTTGCGAAATGACGTCAAAAATGTAACATTGACCTTCAATAAATGATTCTGATTTCTGAATATCGACTGATACATCACTATGCTAATAATTATAAATGTCACAACACTGGCTTCTGTGCTTTGACAATCCGTATCGTGCATTGAAACTATTGTAAAACTTAATCTAAGTACTTCTATTAAAATATAATCACTAATTGAAACTGAACTACACGTTTTCTTTAATATTGCGTAATACTTAAACTAATGCCAGTTATATGACACCCCAAATTTTATTTTTAGCTAAATATCTTATAAGTATAATACGTGCGCGACATCTCCGAAAAGCACAAGAGAGCAGGCTTTGTTGGTTTGGGCACGTAAAAAGAATATCTCCCGATTATGTGGGTAATGTTACAGCCAATCTAAATATACCAGAGCTTAGACCAAGAGGACGACCATGTGCAAACGAACGACACGTCTGATAGAGCGAAGTGGAAGAGAAGTACGAAGAAGGCAGACCCCACCATCAGATGGGAATAATAAATGCCAAGGAGAGAGAGAGAGATCTTATATAATATGCTTTACATAAGTAGACTTTATGTATGACCAAATCAAATCAAATCAATTTATTTGCGAGAACACATCATACGAAACAAAACCAAATTTCATTATCTTGTTTACTGTATTAACCTTGCATTTCATTAATTACTATTGGGTTACTTTCTCACATACGAATGAAAAATGCAAGATAACGCCTGCCTTAATATAAACAGCAACAAGAATAGTAAGACGTCTCTCGCCGCCATTTTTTTTATACTGTGACCATCTTAGACCAATTTAATGCTGCGTCTAACATCTAGTTACGATCCTAGGCCATAAGACGAATGGGGTTCTACCACGGTTCACATACTCGAGCAGTATGGTCACTTCCTAAGAAGTTCAATTTTATTTTATTTAACTACTTTACAACTTATAATTTAAATAACTAAAAATTTAGACATAAATGTTAAATGCTGACCATCTGCAAACTGTAATACCATTTTTATTGGGAATAAATGATTATGAATTATGAATTCTTCAATAAGGGATTTTGCAGACTAAATTCTCCAAAAATAATATAGATGGCGCTGTACTGTTTTAACGTAATAATTACCTATTTTCTCATTACTCGGGTAAGTATATAATTATCCAAAATTATAATATAAGTGCAGAGGCATATATAAAAATAATTGTTGATTGTTATTTGGATCACATTATGTATATAATTGTCTTGCTACCTATATTTAGATCAAAATAACGGGTGGAAGATGTAATTGCGCCTGGGTGTAGTGAAAGGGGTCATCTAAATATACTTATATAAAATTAAGCAAAATTAAAAAATTTGAAAAAAACCCACGACGGTAAAAATCTCATCGAAAAAGAATAAAATAACTCAAAACCCCCGACTTAACCCAATTATTATGTAACGAAACATTATAATAGACTTAAAAATACTTTCTAAAAAAGATTTGATATCTCGAGAAATCAGTAATAGATATAAATTTACCATAATACATAACCGAGAAATATCCGTCGGGGGCTGCGTTTTCTATATGAAATTACAACAAAAATTTAATCATACTCATAAGTGTATTTTATGTCGTCGTTAAACATCTACAATTCTTCAATAATTGTATTCACGTCACTAGAAAAACTTTAGCTGGGTTAATGGCAGCAACTGGGCACCCTCAGGCCTGTTGTCTTAAACGTTGTACCGGGTGAGAGCCTTCAGCGCTCCCCATTTGTCCGGCCAAGTAGTTAATGCCATCTGCGGCAAATCTACAATAAGTCACGTCAAAAAAAATGGCGTACATACCGCGATCAGATCCATCGTGGTATCCAGGATGTTTTAAAGAAGGGCCAGATCATGAGTACTCTAAACCGACGAGCATTCATGAAGTATTTGATGAGGAGAGAGCGAAGGTGGTGTGACAGGATCGTAGTAAGTGTAATTCCGTGGTCTCTAGCTTCCCCAAAGGGAAATAGGCGTGATCTTATGTATGTGTAACTGTAAACCTTTGAAACTTTAGTTTTTTCGGTTTCTCGCAAAGAGAAAATTTAAATCGAAAAAATGTTACTCGGACGGGACTTGAACCTGCAGCTCTTGTCAAGCCGACGAGCGTGTTAACCACTACACCACCGGGTCCTTCTCCTGTCCATGCGAAATTCTTTCGATCATCAATTAAGCCGACGCCGGCGCCTTCTATCTATAATCATCATCATCATCAGCCCATTAAAGTCCCCACTGCTGGGACACGGGCCTTCCCTATGGATGGATAGGGAGATCGGGCCTTAAACCATTACGTGGGCCCAGTGCGGATTGGTGGTTATTAACGACTGGTAATGCAGCCGGGACCAACTGCTTAACGTGCCTTTCGAAGCACGGAGGAGGTCGAGATGAACAATTTTTTGTTTGTAGTCACCCATCCTATGACCGGCCTTTGCGAAAGTACCTATAATATTGGGTACCAATATTACTTTTAGATCGGTTTCTTTTCTACGTGACTTATTGTAGATATGTCACACCACTTAAAAAAAGCTTAAAGCTTAAAAAATATATAGCTATCGTACCGCTGGTACTATTTATTGTCTCTGTGTCGCCATATAAGGCGCATGTCAATTTATGAACGCACTCCTGCGCCGCGTTCCCGCGCGTTCAATCCAAGATGGCCGACTCCCGCCATTTTCGCTTTTCTTTTTATCATGTTTTATAATACATTTAGTTTATTATTAGACGTAGAAGCTTAGTTTAATAAACACCGTGGTTATCCGTTTACTTTTGTTTTTTGCGCTCGAATGTAATAGGACTTGAATTTTTATTAAGTTCTTATATTGATTGGATGATAAATCACACTACATGCGCGGCGCATTGAAAAGTTATTCATAAACATCCTCAACTCCTCCACAAATCCACAATGGAGCAGCGTGGTGGAGTGTGCTGATTGAGGGAGGTCTGTGCTTAGCAGTGGGACAATGCAATACAAAAACGCTTTATTGCACATATTTAAACACAACATTAAGAACAATTACAAAAGTCACAAAAATGCACAATCGGCGACCTTATTGCTGAATAGCAATTTCTTCCAGACAACCTTAACCTGACAGAGGGCAGTTATAACTGTCAGTACTATTCAAAAACGGAGGACAGGAGTCTCAGTACGGCTTTGAAATAGAATATTCTGGGCGCTATCACACACTAGTTGTTACATGAGCCATGTCAGGGGTGGTGGCTTAATAGTAACCCTGACACCAGGGTTGATACACACGAGAAGAGATTTAATAACGTGCATAAAATCCTAGATCTACTTTCTTAAATATACACAATATATCCCTATCATTATCCCGTTTCTCACAGAGTCTACTTAACCTAACCTGAAGATTTGATAGGTTCGGTTTTTTACAGAAGCGACTGCCTTCCAACCCGCGAAGAGTAAACCAGCCAAATAAGGTTAGGTCACATACCTCCGAAAATGCATTTCTCGGGAATGTGGGTTTCCTCATTCATTCCACAATCATCTATGATCCAAACATGAATTCGAAAACAAATTCGACAATCATGGTTTAGGCCTGTTCTGGATTCGAACCTGCGACCTCAAAGTGAGAGGCAAACGTTCTACCAACTGGGCTACCACGGCTCATAAATATGCACAACAACCAGACATAATTATATTCCTAATTACATAAGTTAGGTATAAGTATAGGATAAGGAATTGTACAGGATAAATACAAAATCAAATGCAGCCAATAATGTGCCATTCCCGTGAAAATTCCCAAAGTGTGAATGTTTCCGTTGTAATAATTATTTCATAGAAAGAACACTGGATACTTTTCCTTTTAAAATTGTCCTTTCTTGTACTCTGGTAATATCTAATAATAATAATTTATTACAGATAAGTGGGTAGGCCCGCTACAAGGTGGACCGACGATCTGGTGAAGGTCGCGGGAAGCCGCTGGATGCGGGCAGCGCAGGACCGATCGTCGTGGAGATCCTTGGGGGAGGCCTATGCCCAGCAGTGGGCGTCATACGGCTGATGATGATGATTACAGATAACTGCATAGAAAGAAAAAATACAATAGTACTTACTTATAGGTTGTAATGGAGATACAAAAACGAAATTGTTCTCTGACCCCCAAACTAGGAAAAACCTGTATCTTAGGGATCAGTGTCTCTGAGTAAGTCTTAGCACTATTATACAGACCATTGTAGGAACAAAAATGTGCAAGTAAAATTTAAGTAAGTAATAAAGCTCTTTTGAAAAAGTGCTGGAAAGAGTTGAAGAAAAGAGAACCATATTGAAGACTATAGAGAACCGGAGAGGAAATATGATTGGCCACCTGATACGGCACGATTCATTTATAACAAACATTATAGAAGGAAAAACTTAAGGGAAGAGAGGAAGGGGTAGACCTAGGATAACATTTATGAAACAAATAAAAGAGAAGGTGCAGGTCGTGTCGTATCGGGAGGTGAAGGTTTTGGCGGGAAGAAGAGAGGAATGGCGGTTACTCCACCGACGCAGCTCTTAAATAGAGAGAGAGAGAAAGCTCTTTTTACATAAGTTCCCAAAGTGGGAATATTCTCGGGAACGCCACATGACTGAATGCAGTAGAATGTATTATTAAAATCAGTATAGGCTACCGAGCACAGAATGCTATCTATTGAGCCAGCTTCGATGCCCGGCGTTTTTGCTTCTATGATACGATCGAGAAAGGAGTTTTCTGATTACTGTGTGAAGGGTTCCCTAGGAAATTACCTCGCTATATATCCTAATTTTACAGACACATAATTTTATTTTAAATTATCCTTAACATTTTCTCATCCGCCGAAAAGAAAAGGGACGGACGAATGACAATTTTCAAGAGAATAGAATAGATCGATATGCAATACGTTTGACGTGTGCCTTTACTGGCCAATATAACATTTTGAGAGGGTTGTTTAAGATTTCTGCCTAAGTAATTACATGAGCCAAGTCAGAAGCCTATTTTTTAATTAAAAAAATACAGATCTCATTAAACACGTCCTTAACACCAGACATCACAACCGAAACGAGATAAAGTAACTTAGCAATGAATGAAACGTTCCCTCCATCCAAGGCCGCGCAAGTGAACCCTGAAACAAGATGGCGGCCCAGGCGCTGCGCTCGCGCATGAATTATTGAAGAGACAACAAATTATACGCAAGCTAGTTAGAAAGCTCATGATTTGTACGCACAAATAAACATCAGAAAAACACTGCCTTTATCTACGATAACATATTGTTTTCTTTGTAACAAACATAAGGAGAGGCGAATTGGTATATAAAAGGATGTAAATACCTACATGTAAGTCCCGAAGTACGTAATATACGATTCTGACGACGTGATCGACGACTTCCCTCATTCGACGCTCTTCGCTATCGGCCCACTAGGGTCGATTAATTATTTTAAAATCCTTACACAAACTTCTTAGACAACGCCCTGAGCTGAACTTCGCCAACTGGGCGCTCAGGCACGTTGTCTTAAGTTTTGGTCGACCGCGCGGTGAGGCGATGCTCGTATGCTAAGAATCGATGGTTTACATACCAGTACCTTCTACTGAGTCATGTGATAAACGCCTAACAATTTTTTGGAGTTAAGTTTTCAAATTTTCGTGTGGGTAAGGTCACGGAATAGAAGAAAAAGGTGGACCCTACCAGGTCCAGTGAACGCGAAACGCGCGCCATACAAGTATGAGCATGAGCAGGTCATACTTTAACTTTGCACTCCATTCGCCCGCAAACTTGACGACACACGGAAATCCGCGATAATATATTAAAAGACCGTCTTGTGTATTATAACCTACAGGGCAATACCTCAAATTATATAGACTATCACGCAAGGAAATCCCTCCTTATCACAGGAAAGCTATTTTTTTTTGGAAAGGGTTTAACGGCTGTAGCAGAGTACAAACTCTGCACATACTGACCTTGCGTTCTGACCGTCATCATTTAAAATTACGAAATTCTTATTCCATTCCGCATTTCCTTTCATTTTACACTTTTTTGACTCACTGCAACCCCGAGATTCCACTGTTTAGGGCCGTGCCCTCTAATTCTTTATTCTTTTGTGACGTGTGTATATTCCTATCCTGTTTGTGAAGTGCTTAACGTGCCTTCCGAAGCACGGAGGAGCTCGAGATGAAACCTTTTTTTTGCGGTTACCCATCCTATGACCGGCCTTTGCGAAAGCTGCTTAACTTCAACAATCGCAGACCGAGCGCGTTTACCGCTGCGCCACCGAGCTCCTCATTCATTAAGCTTATGTTATGTGTCACTAAATCCAGCCCTGTGTAGGATGTTCTCACGGGGCCATTAGACAAGCAATCTGGTCGCTGCAAAAAGAAGTCCTTAATAACATCTAATAAGCTAAGGACAGGTCCAAGCAAGCATTACAGGGAACGACAGGTCCCTCTGTGATGCTAAGATAACGCGACCTGTTTATATTTAGATTGTTTTAATCACTAGTTGCCCTGCTGAGCCGAGGTTCGCGCTCAACTGGGCACCTCAGGCCTGTTGTCTTAAACGTTGTACCGGGTGAGAGCCTTCAGCGCTCCCTATTTGTCCGGCCAAGTAGTTAACCATCTGCGGCAAATCTAAAATCAGTCACGTCAAAAAAAATGTTGCCTTCGTAATTTTATTCGCTTCGTAGGGTGAAGACTAGAAGAGACTAAATAGAAGGTTTTTTTTCTGAACTAGTGGACAGTTGATTGACAGATTTTATTCCCAGCAACAACAGTGTTGCCAGAAGTATATATTCGTATAATATTCGTTCACAAACCAGTAACAACAACGAAACGTAATTGACATAATAATTTTATTATTTAATATAATTAAGTATATAAGGCTTGCGTTCCAGAACGCCACAAAGGGACTAATACTACTTATTTAAAATCTAACCTACAAAATACTACCTAACCTACTAATACTACTTATACTTCCAACCCTGAACATTGATCACATAACCCACACGAGAGATCTCGGAGGTTGTAAAAAAATACGCCTGTAATCGATTGCAAAATGTCATTTTGCAAATGATGGTCTTGTAGGCCTGTAAAAAAAAAAAAACAGAGAAAAAAGAAAAAAAAATAGAGAAAAAAAAGAGAAAAAAAGAGAAAAAAAGAGAGAGTTAAAGAGTATTTATATTTCTATAACACACTGAATCCGGCGCTGAGCCCTCAAGAGTGTCAGCTTCTATAAACGTGTGATGAACTAGACATAGGACGTTGACCTTATAAGAAAAACGTTGAGAAAAATATGAGACATAAAAATAATCCGGTACTTACTTATTTAAAAAACGACAGGTATTTAGACAGTGGAAGGGGATGTTGGTACAGCTGTGAGAGGAAAACCTAGAACTCCTAGAAGTAAGTATGTACTTAAATTGACCAATGGGATGTTCAGAGATCTAAATGGGTGCCAAGTTCAATGGTCAGTCCTGAAATTTATTTATTAGTAACAGTATAACATATAATATCATATCTTCTTATAACACAAGATATAACGTATTGTAGCCTAAGGTCTGTCTTGGCTAGTTTTCATATATAAATTATAGCCTTCGCAAGTTCTAAACCTACAAGTATTTGTCGGTTTATATTTTATACTTAATTCCCAAAATTTGGATTGTTGCTACAAACTAGCGATCGAACATAATAATTCGTTGAAATACACTTCACCATTTTCTTTTTCTATCGTATGGGTTGTGAAGTGGATTACCAACCTCATCAACCCTGGTGTCAGGGTTACTATTAAGCCGCCAAAGGCCCCTGACAGCTCATGTAACGACTACTAACTTACATCAGTAAATAGTAACCTGGACCAACGGCTTATCGTACCTTCCAAAGCACGGATCATCTTACTTTTGGACAATCGGATGATCAGCCTGTAATGTCCTAACCAAACTAGGGATCACAACGTGATTTTTGTGGTTTGTCCCCACCGGGATTCGAACCCGGAACCTCCGGATCGTGAGCATAACGCTTAACCACTGGACCAAGGAGGCCGTTACACACACAATAAACGTACAATTTCAATAATATTTATATTTAATTCTTTTTACTAGGTAAGTAGGCATATTGCGTCTTTGTTCTCCCTAATGTGCGTGATCAGTCTCTAACATCCTAACCGAACTGGGGATCACAAAGTGGTTTTTATGATATGTCTCACCGGGATTTGAACCCGGGGCCTCCGGATCGTGAGCCCAATGCTCAAACCATTGGACCACGGAGGTCGTTGACTCTACACTTTGCAAATACGCTACTGAACACACTCCTAGCCTGTTCATATCAAGCGTATATATTTTAAAGTCAGTTTAATCACGTTCTAGATAAAAACTAAGGGCTAGGGCAGTAATTGAGGCGCATTTCGTCACGCAACTCGTCTGTACAGATCGAACTCACAGGCGGTCCGCGGTATCTAAAAGAAACAAAGATAGAACTTATAGCAGCCGTGCAGATATTCCTAGGGTCCCCCAGGCAAACCTTTGGTGACTCGAAGCAATAAGTTTCATACAAACTTTATAACCCTTTTTACCTTCTTAGGGGTTGAATTTGTAGAGTGATTAAAATTGTGTTTTGAACTATACAAGCAAATGACAGACGCGACCTCAAGCCAGACGAGACTCGCCGTAGAGCGACTCGCCGCAGAGCGACTCGCCGCAGAGTGACTCGCCGCAGAGTGACTCGCCGCAGAGCGACTCGCCGCAGAGCGACTCGCCGCAGAGCGATTCGCCGCAGAGCGATTCGCCGCAGAGCGACTCGCCGCAGAGCGACTCGCCGTAGAGCGACTCGCCGCAGAGCGATTGTGAGTGATATCAATTATCTATAATCCAAACATGAATTCAAACTCGTTAAGTCGAATTCAGTGGTTTAGAACCCGAACCGAGCTTCGACCCAGTGACCCTACGATGTAAATCACGTCACGCGTTCTCCAAACATCATTAACATGTTTGCGAGTGCGGGTGTGGATGATTTCTACGCCATCATGCGTAAAAAGAGCGCCTCGATAGTGCACAGGTTGCGGGGGATCCTGAATATGATAGCGGACAGGATGGATGCGGCAGTTTTCAGGCGGTTCACCGTCTTACATATACGTGTGTGAGCCGGTGGACTGCTTGTGGGCTGGCTGCCGTTTCTGTTTAGGGTTCCGCATTTTATATTTTTAATTAGGTAATTTTATTTTATTTTATTTTTATTTAATTAATTAATTTCTCTGTCAAACTATGGACTTCTTTGTCTGATAATAAAGAATTTTTATTTTTATTTTTTTATTTTTTATTTATTAAAGATTAAAGAGTAAAGGCAGAAACACTGTACTGAACCCAGGACTTTCGAGTTGTTCACACTTCACACTTTTTTTTAATTAGTCAGCGCCAGGAGATGACGTGCTGTGTGATAAGGTTCGCGCAGGCTAAGCACCTTGGTCGCCATTACCTATCCTAGGTTCCATTCCCAGCGAGGTAAACTTATTAGGTACTTACTCTAGATTATATACAGCTCAACAGATGTTAATTACTAATATTTACTTATACTTACTTATATTTTAAGGAGCTCGGTGGCGAAGCGGTAAACGCGCTCGGTCTGCGATTGTTGAAGTTAAGCAACTTTCGCAAAGGCATAGGATGGGTGACCACAAAAAAAAGTTTTCATCTCGAGCTCCTCCGTGCTTCGGAAGGCACGTTAAGCCGTTGGTCCCGGCTGCATTAGCAGTCGTTAATAACCATCAATCTGCACTGGGCCCGGGTGATGGTTTAAGGCCCGATCTCCCTATCCATCCATAGGGAAGGCCCGTTGCCCAGCAGTGGGGACGTTAATGGGCTGATGATGATGATGACTTATATTTGCCTAATATTTTTCTAATTTTTAAGTTTTCTGTGTAATTTTAATTTTACTTTATTTTTAAATAGTTAAATCCCATTAATTGTATAAGTTACGTACGCCGTAATTGTCATTATATATTAGTCACAATACCACCGTAACCTTCTAAATGTAAAAATGTTTTAATGTACTTATGTGATGTGGCTATATTTTATAAATAAATAAATACTTATTTGTAAATTACTTAATAATTTATTTTCTAACTCGACGACAGCGGATAATATTATAACATTTTTATTTATTATAAAACGGCCTCTGTGGTCCAGTGATTGAGCGTTGGACTCACGATCCGGAGGCCCCTCTGGTTCAAATCCCGGTGGGGACATATCACAAAAATCACTTTTTGATCCGTGATCTGTGAGTTCGGTTAGTAGGACATTACAGGTTGATCACCTGATTGTCCGGAATTAAGATGATTCGTGCTTCGAAAGGCACGTTAAGCCCTGCGACTCAGCGACTACTTACTGATGTAAGTAGCCGTTACATGAGCCATATTAGGGGTCTTTGGCGGCTCAATAATAATCCTGACACCAGTGTTGATGAGGTTGGTAATCCACCTCACAACCCATACGATAGAAGCACATGTGAGAATGAAAATAAACTCGATTTGTCATTCACAACTTAAATTGCGAATGAATTATATTCTCTTCAAAGAGTTTACTAACTTGCTAGTTGCAAACTGACATTCCTGAGCATTAGACGAAGCTTTATGTTTATGTGCAAGCGCAACTCATGCTTGTACATAACTCTTGGAATTTATTTCGACAACGTGTTTTTATAGTTTTCCTATGAAGTGTGAAGAAGGTTGTAAGACACACAGCAGGCAGGCAGGGTATTGTCACACGACACCGCGCACTGCCGGTGTTGGCGGTGAAGCAGTTTTAAGGTCGCATTGGCTGTATGCACACACACACATAAACGGCCCATATACGTCCCACTGCTGGGCACAGGCCTCCCCTCAATCAACCGGAGGGGGTATGGAGCATACTCCACCACGCTGCTCCAATTCGGGTAATTGACTGTATGCAATTCGCTGATAATAATAATAAAATATATTAAAAAAGTTTATTTAGGTAAAACCTACACACATACACATTTATAACATTTTTAACAAAAAATATACACACATTAATAACCCTAACACACGAACACCACCTGGCCCGCGGCGCACCTCTACAAAATCTGTGTCGCGTTGTGTAAAGCATAAGCAAGTGTGTAAAGCACAAAATGATTTTCGTGATGTGCCCCCCACAGGGATTCGAACCCGGAACCTCCGGATCGCGAGCCCAACGCTCTAACCACTGGACCACGGAGGCCGCAAGCGGTGAAACAGGCTGTTCAAACTCCTAGCCGCTTCTAACGCGGCGCGGACGCAGGAATTCAAAGCAATAAAACGAAACGTGGCACGATTAAAAGAAAGAAATCTAATAAAAATGTACATGAAACCTAGATCAATGGTTCTCAAAGTTTGGTGCGGGAACCACTAAGGATCTTCATGTATTGTGTGGGTTGTGAGGTGATAGCCCAACCTCATCAACCCTGTTATCAGGGTAATTGTTGAGTCTGACGACTACGTACTTTCATCAGTAAATAGTAACCGGGACCAACGGCTTAACGTGCCTTCCGAAGCACGGATCATCTTACTTTGGGAGAATTTGGTGAGCAGCTTGTAATGTCCCAACCAAACCAGACATCGTAAAGTGGTTTTTGTGATATTTCTCCTGTTGGTAGAACGCTTGCCTCTCAGTTTGAGATTGCTGGATTGGAACAAGCACAGGCCTGAACCAATGATTGTCAAATTTGTTTTCGAATTCATGTTTGGATCATAAATGGGTATCACATGCTCAGCGGTGAAGGAAAACATCGTCCCTTTCCTTTTCGGTGGATAAGAAAATGACTTAAAGTAAAATTAGGAGGTGTCTGCAGGAATCGGGGCCATTATTATTATCAAAAAAAAAAACAAAAATCATTTATTTCAGACATGATGGTCCATATTACATTAATTAATTACACATTTAAAAAAAATAAATAAAATGAAATAAAATTAAAATTAAAGTAAAATCAAAATTAAAACCAAAATTAAAATTACTAGTAGTTTTTGTTTGTCAGTAAATGCATCATACAACAATTATAAGTAACAGGGTCTCGCGAGTGTATAAATTTGAGAACCGGTGGTCTATCCGCTAGCCTGTTAGGCTAGGCAGAGGTTGACGACCACTGATGCAAGACCTAGCCTGAACTTAGCGAACCTGCGATAGAACCGCCGCTCACACCGAACTAGAATCGTTAGACGAACATGCGATAGACGAACGAACGCTAAAAAGTTATCAGGGTAGTTATTAAGCCGCCACAGGCCCCTGACATAACTCATGTAACGACTACGTACTTACATCAGTAAGTAGTAACCGGGACCAACGGCTTAACGTGCCTTCCGAAGCACGGATCGTCTTACTTTCGGACAATCAGGTGATCAGCCTGTAATGTCCTAACGAAACTAGAGATCACAAAGTGATTTTTGTGATATGACCCCACCGGAATTCGAACCCGGGACCTCCGAATCGTGAGCCCAACAGCAACCGTTATTCTTATTAGCCCTTGCAAACCAAATCGATATTATTTAATAAGAAATAAAACATTTTCTGTGTGTCAATTCGTCTTCATTACGTAACCATATGAGAGAGGGCTGAGCGTCGTGTACTTAGGCCGCACGCACACAGGCGCGGCCGTGCGCCTGCGCATACATCCAGGGCCGAAGCCAGGGGAGCGTTGTGGGACATTGTTTTAATGCATTCTTCATCTCTTTCACTTCTTCTCTCGTGTGAGTTGTGAGGTCAATAACCAATCTCATCAACCCTGGTGTCAAGGTTACTATTGAGCCGCCAAAGTCCTCTGAAATGGCTCATGTAACGACTACATACCTACTTAGTAAATAGTAGCCAGGAACGCCTGCTATACGTGCTCTTCGAAGCACGGATCATCTTACTTTCGGATAATCGGGTGATCAGCCTGCAGTGTTCGAACCAATTTGGGATCACAAAGTGATTTTTGTAATATATTTCTTTCACTGACACATTTCTTAAACGAAAAATTTACAAAAGTTAATAATGGAACAAAAATCTTGCATCTATGAGCCACGCTCTTGTCGGTTTAAAAAAACGCCGAAAAAAATAAAAAATAATATATTATTAACAAAACAAAAAGTAAAAATAATAAAAAATAACATCACACAAGAAACATATAGACACGAATACATTACAATATGTAAGTGAGTGCAACTGACGGTCTCTTCGGATATTACCTATACTACGTATAGATTCATGGATTTATGCTAAAGAAGTTTGCGTTGATGTCTTTTGTATGGACAATGTTAATAGGCACAAGATACACAATGGCCCCGATTCCTGCAGACACCGCCTAATTTTATTTTAAGTTACATCTGTCATTTTCATATCCGTCGAAAAGGAAAGGGACGGATGATTCACAGCTCTTAATTTTAGGAAGAATGAGTAAATGAATGAATAACCCGGGCGAATCAAAAGGTACGTCGCTGGTATGCAATGCGTTTGACGTGCTGTCTACTTAACTGTGTCGGGTTATTGACTGATGTAAAATTTTTAGACGGTTGGTTTAGATTTGTGCTTAAAATTGACGTGTGTTCCATAAATTTTATGCTTGTCGATCACCCGTCCCTTTCCTTTTCGGTGGATAAGAAAATGACAGATATAACTTAAAATAAAATTAGATGGTATTTACAGGAATTAGCACCATTATGAGGTACAGCTACGAATAAATAATAAGTCAGGAAGAGTAATTATGAACAAACGCCGGCGAAATATTGGCCCCACGATATTCTAAAAGGTCGTAAATCCATAACACCAACCAGTAGCGATCCCGTGACGCGCTTCATTGCGACAAGCGCTGTGATTGGTTATCAACAGCCATCATAAGGTACAGTCATAAGTATAATTTAAGTACACAAGATAAACTTTCGAAATTAAAAGTAAGTAGGTACTCGAAATGTTACTAATGTATAGTTAAACAGTTACAAAGAAAACTAACATTATCTGTAAAATGTTGCTTTTTTTAGAAAAAAAAAGTGCAATAGTTTGTTTTGCAGGCCAGTGTATATTATAACTACGGCGTAAATCCAGCCCTGCCCTCGCCGCGCACACGGCTGCGCGCGGGCATCGTCCCGCGCAGGCGCAGTGTGGACGCGGAGTTATGTTTTATTTATACTTTCTTACCACGGGGAGCCGCGCATAGAGACGCTACTGACTATTCGGGAGACGGCCGGGAGAGACAAAACATCAGGGGGTCAAAAATTAGTACTTACCCTGAAGCAATTCATCTAAGAAACCAATAAGTATTGCTATTCGACATGTGTTGGAATTGCGCACTTACTTTTAATATGCGCAATTGTCAAACTGCACTATTGCTTTTCTAGTATAGATGAATTGCCATAAACTGGGCACGAATTCGGGAACCACTTGATATCAACTATCTATAATACAAAAATGAATTCAAACTCGATATTCTTTTTTTTATAAAGGCGAATTCAGTGTTTTAGACACCGAGCCGGGAATCGAACCCGGGACACTACAACATAACTCACCCGTTCTCCCAACGCGGCTATCACGGAATTTTAAAAGAATAGAATCCAGTTCGAATATTGTTTTTAAATAGGTACCTCATGTCTCAGCCATGTCTAACAGCCTCCGTCGTCTAGTGGTTAGCGCGTTAGGGTCACGATCTGGTAGTCCGGGTTCGATTCCCGATAGACATTGTCGAAATCACTTTGTGAGACTGTCCTTTGTTTAGTAAGGACTTTTCAGACTTGAATCACCTGATTGTCCGAAAAAGTAAGATGATTCCGTGCTTCGAAGGGCACGTTAAGCCGTTGGTCCCAGCTATTAGCCGTGAAAACACTTCCACCAACCCGCATTGGAGCAGCGTGGTGGAGTATGCTCTATACCCCCTCCGGTTGATTGAGGGGAGGCCTGTGCCCAGCAGTGGGACGTATATAGGCTGTCTATGTAGGTACCTATGAATTCGAATTCACTTTTACTTTTAAGAAAAATCTTATAAATGCCGAAACTCTAATAAGAACTTTCGCTTTCGTCAACCCAATTTTCAGAAGAAAAAAATAATCAGTTGCAACTTTTTCTTTCAAAACCCGTCGGTATTAGGAGTTGTATCCGTCACGTCTCCAGAGTTTCCATGTGTGTGTATGTGTGTGAATGTGTGTGTGAAAGTGTGTGATCGCAGGTAACCGAGATCACCCAAGTTCGTCTGAAGGAAAGGCTATGCCCACGCCAAGAAATGTATTAGAATGTTCCTGGTCTTAGATGATTCTTAGTGGGTGAACTCTAGCATAATTGGTTTATTATCGAATATGGTTTAAAATCAATTTCTCATTTTGTAATTGATTTTAACATGCTTAATTTTATTGTCAAATAAAAACAAACTTATAAAACTGCGTAAAATTGTACGTACTTACTTAATTAAAAGTATAAGCCGAAGTCTAAACTTAGTTATAACATAATATTTTTAGACTTTTAAGAATGCAAAGAATGCCATACGACTTATTAAAAAATGCAATATAAATTCAAAATTCAAAAATGCAACACATGAAATCCTTTATTCCGCCAACCACAATTACCCAAGAAAAAAACAAAGCCTGGCCAAAATCTGCAAAAAATTAATTACTGAAAAAAAAGAAAGGGGTGCGGGCAGTGCGCACTGACGTAATTTGTGTGTCGGAGAAGTGCGCCCGCGCAGTGCCCGGCCAGACGTCACGCGCCCCGCACGCCGCGACAAACCCTCTTTTTAAAACCTGTGTTTTTTTTAATAAAACCTCCGTTTTATAAAACTCATTTTTAAATTTTAAAACAAATATGTATTTCTTTTTTTGAAAATTTCAAAAGTACTTAACGTTCGATTTTTGAACTTCCCTCCTCGCGGTGCCGCATTCGTAAGCACGTGTGTTCTACCAACAGGGATCTGTAAGTTCCTTTTTATTTTATTAGTTTTGAATAAGTATCGAATGTCTATGCAAGACTTATGTTCTTAAATATTTTTTATTTTTTAATGAAGAATAGCGGGCTTTCCTTTCGCGCTTTAAAACTTGTGCATGCGCAGACATTGGATATCCGATACAAGAAACTTAAATTTTTTGAAAAAGTTAAGGGTTTTTCCGACCTATCTGATTCTCTTTTTTCTTTTAGAAGAAACACTTTCTTAGATAGGTACCTAGTTTTTACTAAGTCTGAATTACGTTCAAAGGGCTTCATCTTTCAAAATAAGTAGGCAATTTTTATAAAATATTATTATTATTTCTTTTTTTGTCTTGTTTAGATGTTGATGGTGAACAATTTTCTGTACTTTTCAGTTTTTTTTTCATTTGCAACTTAACAAAATATAGATAACCAAGGTAAAACAAACAATATTTTGTCATCACTAGAAGTATTGTTAAAAATCACTACAAAATGTAATTTATCGAATGAATGCAAACTTACTCATAATAAAATTATAACAATCGTCAGTTTTCATTACACATAATAAGGCAATTTATTTTATATTTCCCACGGATCTTTGTTTGATTAGGTATTTTTTAATTAAACAACCCCTTTGCTTTCCACCGCATTAACTTTATAGTGCACTAAACAAACATGCATTCATTTAAAAAACATATTTATGTTTTAAAATAGATATTAAATGGGTACTTATTAAAAAAATAAAATTAGTAAGTAGTTAGTTACCTCCTTGGAGGATGAATGTATATAATATATTTACAGTGAATATTATTTCCCATAAAACGTCCGCCATTTTGTGAAAACATTTTTTTCAATAAGCAAGCAAAATCGTTGAATATTTCAGCTCGGTCTCTTGTAGTCGGTACACTTACTTATACTTAACCGGTAAACCTTGCAAGTTTACTTATTTTCAAATTAGGAATAGAAAAGTATGTACTTAAGTTTAAAATGAAAAACAAAACAGACAATTATCATTTCCTTTTTATGTATTTTAGAATTGAGTTTCAGCCTGGAATCCTATTTCATTCGAAAATATTTTGAATTTAGAAGCTAAACTGCCAGTACCAACTAATGTTCTTCTAAAAATTCAAATGACAAATTTAAAATTTTAACCCGTCACCGCCGCGCCGCGTCACCGCGTGTTAGCACGCGCCACGTCACCAGCCTAACCTAGGCCAACATAGACGATCGGAAGCGCAACACAGGTCAATACACTCGGTCACGGCCGCGCCGCGCACTTTCTCGCGGGATGCTTCGACTGTTCGTAGGTACGTTCTGGATACTGTTGAGACGACTGAATATTTGAAACGTGTTAACTAACATCAAGCTATCGTGAACGGAACTAGAAAATAACTCTGTTTGCTTTCCGTCACTTTCGTAGTTAAACAGTTGGATAGGTGGAGTTTTAATAAGCGATGATGTGTGAGATGTAATATTTCACTTTAGGCCAGCTTTATGAAATGAAGTAAGTATCCCGAACTGGATAACGGAGGACTAAGCAGCTAGGCATTTGCTAAATAAGTGTGTGTCATTTATTTAGTTTTTATTGGAAGACCAACAGCTAACGATACAAAATAATAGTTAAAACAAACAGCCATTTACAGGTACTCACCAATAGACACAAATTGACTAAAAAAAATGCTGTAAAGAGCACTTAAAAATAGGTACAGAATTTATAATAATGTAATTAATATGGTAGAACACAATTTATTTATTTATTTTACTAACAGGTGAGGTTGTAGCCAAATGCAAACCCAGATAGTAAAGAAAGATATTGTTTGACATCTTTTGAGATGAGTTATATTTTTGACAAATCCATGATAGCATGATAGTAAGTAACTATTATATTATCTTCTATTGACTATTCCGCAGTAGCGCAGCATAATGCGTGCAAACGCTCCACAGTCCCCGCCATCTAGTAGACAAAACCTGCGCTTAGTAACAGCATACGTATTTAAAGCAGTTTATCTAAATTAAAAAGAAACCGTTATCAACCAAACGTCAACCTAAATCACTACAGTTATTTCAACCAACTTGCTTTACTCAGACTTAAACGTAATTAACCGGAAAATCTGGCCCAACCAACCTTAATTTAGAGGTTGGGTGTTTAGAGTGGTAGTATCCTAACCTGAGTACCTAAATATCATGTATTCTGTTCCGTATTCTAAGATCTGGCCACGACGTGTATAAGAACACATGAACAAAGTGTCTTCCCCTTAAATGAATTTAAGAAGAGTCAGTGGACAAACTCTTAGGAAATAATATTTTATTTACTTACTTATACTAGTAGTTTAGTAGTGTAGATTAAAGAGAAGGCGAACATCGTGTCTTTTATGGAGGTGAAGGAATTGCTCTTTGATAGACAAGAATGGAGAATGCTACACCGACAAGAGCGTGGCTCTTAAATTAGTGATGTGATGAGTAGTTTAGGTTAAAGATAAATTGCTTATTAGCTTGTAGGCTAGCTTTATTTTAAAAAATGTATTCCGTACCTAGGCACAAAAACACCATAGTCTAGCTAGAGTCTTGTACACACGTACAACTGCAAAGCAACCCGTCTGGCTAGTAGACGTTAGTTATTTGGTGTGGTAGTGTAACTAACCTAGGCCAAGTTAGATCGCGAGTGCAGGTCAATACTCTCGGTCATGGCCGCGCACTTTCCCGCGGCGTGGCGCGCGACGCGGGCGCAGTGGGATGGCCGCGTGGGTTTACACGTTTAGGGGTTAGAATATTTGACATAGAATTTTCTAAACTATTCCTAAATATTACCACCTTTATAGACATGAGCTGCGGGTAACGACTACCAGTTCCAACGCCGTACGAGTTGGAATTTTTCGATCTTTTCTAAAGGTGTATCGAAAGTACATAAATGTAACTATTACACATTAACAATACATTAGAAGCATAATAAGTACACTACAATACCTTTTTAATCGATTTATTAATTCATTCGTCATAAAACACCTCCCTACTTACTACACGACACTTGGAGGTGATGAAACTTCCTGTTTCGGAAACAAAGTAGTTATATTAATCATAACCCTGACTCCAGGGTTGATGATGTTTGTAATCCACCTCATAACCCATAGAAGAAGATACCTACTTAGTAATGATATACCGGATAGGTACCCCAAATTGTAACGGCAATATTTAAAATTGGGTAGTTTCCATAAATTATGAAATTCTGATTACTAAATAAAGACATTTAAATATGATGAAATAATTTATTTTTTTTCTATTTAAATTATTTATGAATGTTAATCAAGAAAAACGTAATAATAAGTCCGATATTTTATCAAGTTATTCTCCGACGTCACAGCGTTGCTTTTTCATACAAATTCCATAGTCATTTCGTGTTTTGACGTTTAGTAAAAAGTAACTGATTTGACTAGTTCTTCTATCGTGTGGGTTGTGAGATGGATTACCAACCCAATCAACCCTGGTGTCAGGGTTACTATTGAGCCGCCAAAGGCTCCTGACAGGGCTCATGTAACGACTACTAACTAACTGGTTGGAAACTAGACTTAAGTGAAAAAAAAAATTCTAAACAATTTTACCTCATTCTAACTCTAGTGTCTAGAGTAGACTAGTAACTCTTGGCCTAGGTCAGTGAGCTTTTCCGATCTTTCCCGAGCGCGGGCCGAAGATATCCGACCGCGACCGAAGTGAGTCGAGCGGTTTCGTAGCGGAAACTTAGTTTAGAGTAGTGTACAATAACTAATGCTCCATTCATACTTCAGGGGGGTTAAAATGGCCACATCGAAGTAATTTAGCTAAAAAAACAATATTGCAATTTGACATACAATACAATACAAATACACTTTATTGCACCAAAATAAAAAGATTACAAAAAAGACTCTTAACTAAGTACATGGCAAATGGCGGCCGTATCGCCTAATAAAAAAAAAATAAAAAAAAAACAAATATAAAAGTAAGTGCGTAATGCTCACAAATGACAAATTACCATATTGCTTTTTTAGATGAATTGCTTCGATGTGGCCATTTTAACCCCCCAGGTGCTAAATATACCTACTGGCTTTAAACGTAAACCTAATTAAACGTAATTATCACACATACCTACAACCATACATACAATCATAGCAGTCAAACACAACGTAAGTATATGAAGAGTCGTTACTCAATAGCCAATCCTGATACCAGGATGATGAGGTCGGTTATTGACCTCACACATGAGAGAAGAAAAGATTTTACTTGGGGAAACCTCAACTCACAGATACTTTAGTAACTAAATATACATATTGTAGGAAACCTGTCAACTTTTCAGGTCCGGTAAGTAATCATAGAATAACGCTATGACGTGGTTTTAAAGATTTACCTCAAGCCTTCACTACTTACGAGTAGTTATTCCTAGCGAGAGTCTCTTTATATCTGAAAGTAAGTACATTAATTCAAAGAAATAATTAAATCGGTTTTTTTTCTGATTCGAACGGGACTTAAACCTGCAGCAGCTCCGTCAAGCCGGGACGAGCGTGTTAACAGAAATCAGAATCATTTATTCAACGTAATTATCATGGATAAACTTGTTGAAGGTCAACGTAACATTCTTGAATATACGTCATTTCGCAAGGTGTTATGGCTGAGGGGAAGAAATGTCAAGAAACTGCAACAGCAACACATCTTTTTAAAACCAATGGTACACATTACAAATTATTTAATAACTAGGAGAACACATTCAATACCAGACATTTTTATCATTTAGGTAGTCATTAATCTTATAATAAGCTTTTTTTACATAAAGTAAACTTCTTAAATTTATTTTCTGACAAATTTAAAATAACCAGTACGGTCATGAGCATTAATATGTATACACTTTGGTACCATGTCACATTACCTTTTTTTGACAAATTGAACTGTAAGTCTCATTAAATGTCAAATATGTTAGTGCGACAGAGTCCTAAAGTAGGTACATTATATTGCTCATGACTGTACACCACCGGGTCCTCCTCCTGTTCATGCGAAATTCTTTAGATCTATGTAACGTCATTAAGCCGACGCCGGCGCATATGTTACATAAATAGACAAATAGGTACAAATATAGAATGTAGTACAAAACAGGCCTCCTGTACTTAGAAGCTATTTAGCAAACGACTACAAAATGCCACAACCACGACTTGAACCCAGAACCTGTCAAACCTGATACCTCCATGTAAACAACAGAACACAAACATCAGTAACTAGCTCAAGCGAGTCCAAGTCACCATGGACCTGTGTCATAAAACATGGGTCTATATTAAAATCCATAATTGAAAATGCCTATATTGAAAATCCATAATTGAAAATGCCTATATTGAAAATCCATAATTGAAAATGCCTATATTGAAAATCCATAATTGAAAATGCCTATATTGAAAATCCATAATTGAAAATGCCTATATTGAAAATCCATAATTGAAAATGCCTATATTGAAAATCCATAATTGAAAATGCCTATATTGAAAATCCATAATTGAAAATGCCTATATTGAAAATCCATAATTGAAAATGCCTATATTGAAAATCCATAATTGAAAATGCCTATATTGAAAATCCATAATTGAAAATGCCTATATTGAAAATCCATAATTGAAAATGCCTATATTAAAATCCATAATCATTTAAACACATAATTTATGGGCTATTATTTTATTTTGGGTCCCATAACCTGTCTCTCACGTTCAAACACGATTTTTATAAAGCAAACATTTATTTTTTCAATAATTACACTATTGGTATATTTCTGATGTTATACTCGTACTTTTATGTTCCGCGTTTTTATCAAAATTATTTGAATTTAACCAAAAACACGGTAACTAAGTTGTAATTTTGAGTAACGCAGTTGTTTCCCTACAAAATTCCACTGTCCCTCTCATATATTTACTCCATATAAACACACATTACTTAAAAAATCTTCAAGACGCTATTAAAATGTAATATTTGCGGTAATAACACGTAATTTAAACTTTACTTTAACAATACTAAATATTATTTTCCTTTATCAGTTTTTAATTATTCCAAAATATTTATTCTGTCCCCGCGGCAAACCAAAAAATTACGAACACTATGTTACCATACGAAACTGAGTCTTAAAATTAGAATTTTGTATGCATTTGCGCCAAAAGTCGTATAACATATAATCAAATATTATTGGGGCGCGGGGGGAGTGCGTGGCTTGGAAATTCGCCGAGTCAGTCGCGAGGACGCCGGCGGGATAGGTGCGTGTATTAATTGGGAGACCGCTGCGTGACCGCTGTGATAGGTGAGTTTTTTGAATATTGAATAATCTTTTCCGTTATATCTTTAAAAAAAGGAGCAAATATTTATTGTACACGATCTGTTTTATAAAATGAATTACCATATGAGTGCTATTTTAGAATACACGTGGTTTCTACAACTGAGTTACCGATGCACTGTGTTACTGCGAAATATAACGCAGTTGTAGCCATCGTAACGCAGTGGAAATACTCAAAGTTTTTGCTCAATATTTACAAATTTAATAGTTTTAATAATTTAATTTATAATTATTTCGTTACAGAGTGTCGAGTTTATCGTCCCTAGTCAACAACGTGTTGACCATCGGTAGTGTTTCGAGCAGGGTAGCGTGCCTGATACTCAGAATATCATCTCGATATTCGCCGACTGTCATCCAGGTATACGCTCCGACCTCGGGACACCACGATGACGAAGTGGAGACTATGTATGAGGAGATTTCTAAAGCCATGCATAGCCATAAAAGCCACTACACGATTGTGATAGGGGACTTTAATGCACAGTCGGGGAAGCGTTGTGGTAACGAGCTGAGAGTAGGGCAATTTGGATTTGGGGCCCGGAACACCAGAGGCCGGATGCTGGCGGACTTTATGGAAAAGGAGAACCTCTATATGATGAACTCCTTCTTCAGAAAGCCCTCACCCGCAAATGGACCTGGATAAGTCCCAGTGGAAATTATAAAAACGAGATCGATTTTATCATGTCGACGAAAAAGCACATAATTCAATGATGTCTCTGTGATCAATGCCGTTAAGACGGGAAGCGAACGAACGGGTTTCCGAAAAGGCTTTAGCACCATAGACCACATCCATACACTGCGGCAGGTTATACAGAAGACCGAAGAGTATAATCTGCCACTTTGCTTGGCGTTTGTGGACTATGAGAAAGCCTTTGATTGCCAGACAGAGGTGCCAAGTGGACCATAGGTACATCGAATTGCTAAGGGACCTCTACCAAAATGCCACTATGTCAGTTCGAGAACAGAACCAGAGCTCTAATCCGATCCAACTGCAGCGAGGAGTGAGACAGGGAGATGGCATCTCTCCGAAACTGTTCACTGCTGCATTGGAGGATATTTTTAAGCTTCTGGACTGGAAAGGATTTGGCATCAACATAAACGGCGAGTACCTGACGCACCTTCGATTTGCTGATGATATAGTCCTAATGGCTGAGACCCTGGAAGACCTGAACACCATGCTCGAGCATCTCAGTAACGCATCCCAACGAGTGGGTCTTAGCACGAACATGACAAAGACAAAAATTATGTCCAACGACCATGTCGCACCCACTCCAGTTCAGGTTGGGAACGTTACACTCGAAGTTGTAGACCAGTACATTTACCTAGGACAAATAATCCAGTTAGGTAAGTCCAACTTTGAGAAAGAGATCTCTCGTCGGATCCAACTCGGATGGGCAGCGTTCGGGAAGCTGCGGAATATCTTCTCGTCCAAAATACCTCAGTGTCTCAAGAGGAAAGTCTTTGACCAGTGCGTGTTGCCAGTGATGACCTACGGCAGTGAGACGTGGCCGCTTATTATGGGTCTCGTGAGGAGGCTCGGTGTCGCTCAGCGGGCAATGGAGAGAGCTATGCTCGGTATTTCCCTGCTCGATCAAATCAGAAATGAGGACATCCACAGGAGAACTAAAGTCACCGACATAGCTCGGCGAATTGCAAAGCTGAAGTGGCAGTGAGCAGGACACATAGCGAGGAGAACCAATGGCCGCTGGGACAGAAAGGTTCTAGAATGGCGACCACGTGTCGGACGACGCTCAGTATAGGCCCGCTACAAAGTAGACCGACGATCTGGTGAAGGTCGCGGGAAGCCACTGGATGCGGGCAGCGCAGGACCGATCGTCGTGGAGATCCTTGGAGGAGGCCTATGCCCAGCAGTGGACGTCGTAAGGCTGATGACGATGATGACATACATACATACATAAACTCATGCCTATTTCCCACCGGGGTAAGCAGAGACTATAGAATTCCATTTGCTGAAAACGAATTGAATGAATTTGATGTCCCATTAAATATATTTGACTCAGACAGAAACTAATGTATGTTTAATATTGTTTTTTTGAGAAGTTTTGATTTTATTTTATTCTAAGAGAGTTTTGTTTAATTTGTTATGGTTTCAATTTAATTGTATTCTGTTTTTAATTGTTCTTAGTAAGTTAAACACCATAGATGCGGAAAGTTTACCATTATGTTACTTACTAAACTACTGCGTTACTTTTTTGTCCCCCATTTTTATGGAGACATTTTCAGACTTAGAACTAAAACTATCTAAGTATGTTTTAAATTTTTTGACTTTTTTTGATAATTTTTAATATATAAATGGCCTCCATAAATAAAATGCTTGAACTGCTATTGTTTTCCATTTTATTGCAAAAGTTTATCTCATAAAATCAAAATTAGGTAACGAAGTGGTAAACCTAACCATAAAAAGATGTATTAGACTGAAATGTTTCGTGATTTAGTAATATAAGGTCAAAAATCTTTTATCTTAATTTAAAAAAGAAAAGGTTTGAATTTAATGTGAACGTTCCCAATAATAAAACTACATAATGTAACAAAGTAACGCAGTTGTTGTTTTTCTGCACCCTCCCTAGTATAAATATAAAAATAAGTGAAAAATAATTGGTAAACATCGCTGCAAATTCCTGTAAAATGTAATTTAAATATTATTATTGTTATAATAGTAAGAAATACTAACAAACAATAGCATAAATAAAAAAAAATTTTTTTGGCGAATAAGTTAACCATGGCACCCAGAATAAAATAATAGCCCTTATAAAGTATATCTTTAATATACATAATGTCAATATAAATAACGATTAAAAAATATATAATTAACACCCTTAATTTTAATACCCCTAAACGTCGAAACCCATACTCTTAATATAATATAATGCAAATAAAGTTACAAAGTGCCTGACAAAACGTTAAAAGCAACCATCCACATTTAGTTGATATTACCATTACCACTCTTTCAATTCATTCATACCTACCTATTACACTAAAATCTTTAATGCTATGCTCTGTCCAGAGACAGGTATTAACTACATATGTTAATTATATTATGGATTTGCAGATTTATTGCTTTTTATGCTATGAATTATGAAGTTATAATTTTTAAAATTATGGATTTTCATTAATATGCCTAATAATGATATATATTTTTTATGTTATTCATTCTAATTAGTATGCAAATTACAGTTATGTCAAGTCTGTTATGGATTTTCAAAATAGGGTTATTAATTTTATGCAACTTAAGGGACATCCATAAAACATACAATGAAGGACTTTCATCATCATCATCTAAAAATGAAAAATAATTCTTATTGACATTTGCGCATATAAAAATAAGCGCGCAATATCAACAAATGTCAAATAGCAGTATTTTTTAGATGAATTACTCGAATGTAGCCTTTTTAGACACTCAGTTCTAATATATGTGTAACAGACATACACTGTTCATCATCTCCCTAGCGTTATCCCGTTTTCCCAGCGTCCGCTTACTTAACCTGAAGATTTGACAGGTCCGGTTTTTTACAGAAGCGACTGCCTGTCTGACCTTCCAACCCGCGAAGGGAAAACCAGCCCAATACAGGTTAAATCACATACCTCCGAAACGCATTTCTCGGGTATGTGGGTTTCCTCACGATGTTTTCCTTCACCGCTCAGCACGTGATAATCATTTATGATCCAAACATGAATTCAAAAACAAATTCGACAATCATTGGTTTAGGCCTGTGCTGGATTCGAACTTGCGACCTCAAAGTGTGAGGCAATCGTTCTACCAACTGGGTTACCACGGCTCAAAAGGGTAGCAAAATGCTAAGCATTGCTAAAAAGCAATCTCTCAAACTCAAAAGTACCAAACCAAAGTAAAGCAAACTGTGTTCAGTTTGCTTTAGTTTGCAGTTTGGTAGAAAGTCGTCGATAAGATAAGTCAGAGTAAAAAAAAAGTACTTAAGAAAATTCCTAATTGAGAAAAGTTTTTACACGCTGCAAGGGTTTTTTTACATGATATAGACTATAAGTGTTGTAGATTTTGTTATAAATAGTTTTTAAGATTTTCATACTAATTTTTTTTGATTAATTTTGTTTAATGTTAAGTACTTCTTATTTTATTTTTTTTATTTCTGGCTTAATTTAGTTTCTTGTTATTTTTTCTTGTTTTTGCTATACCATCCCGGGTCCATATCTAGTACAGTCATGACCAATATAATGTACCCACTTTAGGACTCTGTCGCACTAACATATTTGACATTTAGTGAGACTTACAGTTCAATTTGTCAAAAAAGTTAATGTGACATGGTACCAAAGTGTATACATATTATTGCTCGTGACCGTACTATAATATTTATAACAACTGTTTACCATATGGTGTGCAATAAATACTTTGACTTTGAGTTAGACGATTTCAAAAATCATAGGTGGTTTGGAACCTGCGACCTTACAATGAGAGTCAAGCGTTGTTCCTAACTAAGCTATCACGACTACAGCTAATGAGGGCCTTTTCAGGCGACGTTCGCCAAAAAATACAGATGGCGCTGAATAGATTTGCCTTTCATCTTCAAATTTTATAGATCACAGACATCATCATCATCAGCCCATTAACGCCCCCACTGCTGGGGCACGGGCCTTCCCTATGGATGGATAGGGAGAACGGGCCTTAAACCACCACGCGGGCCCAGTGCGGATTGGTGGTTATTAACGATTGCTAATGCAGCCGGGACCAACGGCTTAACGTGCCTTCCGAAGCACGGAGGAGCTCGAGATGAAAACTTCTTTTTTTTTGTGGTCACCCATCCTATGACCGGTCTTGAGATCACAGACATTATGCATCTTTTATCTTTTCTTGGTAACTACTCACTTAATCTACTCGGAATACATTTCTCTTTTCGCTCTAAACATCAAACTTCCTAAGTATGAATATTCCGTTAGTTACATAATTAACTTTATACTTAGTAGCAATAATTAATAGACATAAAAATACCTCACAACCGATAAAACGAACATGCCTCGCCTCACAGTGCAACAAACATAAAGTTACATTAATAATTCCATTCAGTGTTCATTAAATTACACATTCATTACATTAACCCATCACATTTAATGACCGTTTGCCAATTTTATTGACTAACCTATTAGGGGTAAAAAGTAAAAGGGCAGTGAGTCAGTGAAGCATGGGGTAATATTATGGCTTTATAGTTCTATAACCCCATGGTCTCGGGATAAAAAGTCCGAGAGAGGGGGGGACCCTACCTGGAGGTCACTGCTGGCCCACAGACAGGTTTTTGTTGATTTTAGGGATGGGATCCACGTCAGCTGTTCGGTTATCGATTATCGATGAATTGCAAGTCGATTTTGCGAAGGGTAACTTTTTATGTGAAAAGAACAGTCGTCAAAAACAGTCTATGTAAAATATTTTATGTAATTTTCCGTTTTGAATAATCGATTTATTAGACTATTATAATGTTAGAGCCAAATTACTTCCAGAACTAAACTTGCCTTTAAACTGATTTTACTTGTATAATACAAAGTTTGTCTGTATGTAAAGTCTAAATGCATTTTTTTTTAAATATATAATAAGTAAGACTTGAATTGCAGAACGCGTATTTTGTATAACTCAAACACAGCAGATAAGTTAGGTAGATACTGACTCAGTAAGTACAATAAAATCTAAAAAAAATAATGGCGGACTTACTTTCCTACAGTTTTTCCCCTCCTTATTAACGGGAGCAAATAGGTGCATCAACAATACATTTGTTAGGCATGTTAACATACAAACAAGTGGCTTATCGACAACATCGACACGGTGGGTGAACATCACTAGTGGTGTCGTCATGGCAGCCGGTTTTGACGTTTCACTGTCAAGGTCCCACCCTGAACCTACCCACTGTCCACTGCTTTAGTGAGGTTTGTGATATTTGAGGCATTTGATAAATCGACGTCTGAATTCGTGCGAAATACTTACTGACCTGACTGAGGAGCTCGATGGCGCAGCGGTAAACGTGCTCGGTCTGCGATTGTTGAAGTTAAGCAACTTTCGCAAAGGCCGGTCATAGGATGGGTGACCACAAAAAAAAGTTTTCATCTCGAGCTCCTCCGTGCTTCGGAAGGCACGTTAAGCCGTTGGTCCCGGCTGCATTAGCAGTCGTTAATAACCCCCAATCCGCACTGGGCCTGCGTGGTGGTTTAAGGCCCGATCTCCCTATCCATCCATAGGGAAGGCCCGTGCCCCAGCAGTGGGGACGTTAATGGGCTGGTGATGATGAGGGATATAGGGGTAAGGGAATATCGGGAGTCTTATATCCCTATTTCAAACGCGGTAAGAACCCGTTATTATGTGTTTTAATTATGAAAAAAAATGTTCATTTATTGAGTTTCACAAAAATAAATTATTCGTGGTGGTGGTGGTGGTGGTGGTAAGAAGGTACATGTAAAGGCACGGCAATATAAAAGAGGCGACACGAGGTGCCTTATTATAGTAATATAACGGCAGCTCGCCTCCAAATACATGAGACCTCTGCCTACCCCTTCGGAGATATGGCGTGAAGTTATAACATGTTATGTACCAAAAACGAACTCAAGCCACACGATACGGGCGGGTAGGGAGTACCGTTCCTTTGTTAACGACTGTCTATGATAACACGTGCCGGATGCACATGGCACATGGCGTGAAGTTTTATAGAGCACTGCCGTAAACTCAAAAACTCAAACTCAACAATATATATATAGTCCACGCACTTGTGGAATGATTTGCCTGCTGATATCAGGCATTCGAAGTATATATATATTCGAAGTATATTAGCTATATTCAAAACTAAACTTCACCATTTTTTCTTGGCTAAATCGTCGTCTTGTAACTAATATTTTATTTTTACTTATATGTATCGTTGTATGTATATATCTATAGTATGTGTATAATATATATATATTTAGTAAATATGATTGTGTATATATATATATAAAATGTGTCTATTGTTTTATTTGACGTATCTGCGCGCTACACTGCAGCTGTACAAATGTACCATATCCTTTGCCGAAGGTTGTCTGGAAGAGATCGCTCTTAGCGATAAGGCCGCCTTTGCCCACCTTAGAATAAGTTTATCCTGTAAATGTTTTGTGAATTTGTTTGCAATAAAGTGTTTTTATTATTATTAATATATCGTCACTGAAAAGGCAAAATTACGTAAGTGCCAAAATGTCATTTCAAGAAAAAGCCGTATTTATTAAGATGTTCATCACGTGTGATAGATACCTAATAAGTATGTAAGTATGCATACGAGTATATCGTCACTTTATAGTACGTAGTATTATTCCTTATTCTATGCTTATAGTGAAAACCACGTACGGGTAAGAAGTTACGATAAAAAGACGAAAAAATACTTTTGCTCTCTGATTGTACGTGGTTTTCACTATAAGCATAGAATAAGGAATAATACTACATAAGTATATAAAGTGACGATATAGTATACATATTAGGTATCTATCACACGTGATAAACATCTTAATAAATCATCATCATCATCTCCCTAGCGTTATCATGTTTTTCACAGGGTCCGCTTACCTAACCTAAATATTTGACAGGTCCGGATTTTTACAGAAGCGACTGCCTATCTGACCTTCCAACCCGCGAAGGGAAAAGTCTAATATAGGTTAGGTCACATACCTCCGAAATACATTTCTCGGGATTTCCTCGGGGTTTCCTCACGATGTAATCTTATTAACAAATATGAAATTTTAATGATCGACTAATTTGACACTATTAAAACACATAATAACGGGTTCTTACCGCGTTTAAAGTAGGTAACAGTGTCGAAATATCGGGAGTCTCCCTACTTTAAACGCGGTAAGAACCCGTTATTACGTGTTTTAATTAAATGATAATAACCGCGTAAACTTTAAATAATTTGACACTAAATTTGCGTTTAGATCTATAAATATCAATGCCCTTTTTAATTCCGCAGCTGATATCGGCCGAAAAGGTCTCAATCTTAATTTCAAGTTATAACATCGAACCGCAAAGGGTCAGATCGTCGCCAGACCCAAAAATAAAAAAAAAACGGTCAAGTGTGAGTTTCACTCGAGCACCGAGGGTTCCGTACAAAATGCCCTAAATTACTAAATATATACTAAGGCTTTGACCTCTGTGTTTGAGCCGTGGTACCCCAGTTGGTAGAACGCTTGCCTCTCACTTTGAGGTCGCAGACTCGAATCCAATACAGGCCTAAACCAATGATTGACGAATTTGCTTTTGAATTCGTGTTTGGATCATAAATGATTAATCACATGCTCAGCGGTGAAGGAAAACATCGTGAGGAAACCCATATTCTCGAGAAATGCATTTTCGAAGGTATGTGACCTCGAGAGACAGACGGACGGACAAAGTATAAGGGTTCCGTTTTCCCTTTCAGGTTCGGAAGCGGAACCCTAAAAAACAAAAAGAAAAAAACTAAAGGTCATTCCTCGATGCCATCTAAGGCCACTAACACGACCAGGGTAGGAACCTTTTAGGGATAAGAAACTACGGTTGTCTCGATGATGGTAAGTTTTACCGTAATTACCTGGTCTTCACGTCGACACAGGCGGCCATTAAAAAATATGTAGATAAGTAATCGATTCTCTTTTAAATCGTGATTAAAAAAATATGCGACAAAGTTCCTCATCATCATCTCCCTACGGCCTGGGTCAGACTTTTCAGGCTACGTTCCCAAAAATATACAGGTGGCGCTGTACAAATTTTTCTTCGTTCAACTTTCTAATTTCATGGATAACAGACATATTATGCATTTTTTATCTTTGTTTTTGGGTATAAACGGTGACCCTTTTTATTACACCCAAGCACAACCACATCTTCCCATTATTATTCTGATCAATATAAAGAGAATCAATATAGGTAGCAACATAGTTTTATACATAATCTGATTCAAAGATCAAGCAACAATTATGTTTATATTGCTCTTGTCATTTGAGGAGCTCGGTGGCGCAGCGGTAAACGCGCTCGGTCTGCGATTGTTGAAGTTAAGCAACTTTCGCAAAGGCCGGTCATAGGATGGGTGACCACAAAAAAAAGTTTTCATCTCGAGCTCCTCCGTGCTTCGGAAGGCACGTTAAGCCGTTGGTCCCGGCTGCATTAGCAGTCGTTAATAACCACCAATCCGCACTGGGCCCGCGTGGTGGTTTAAGGCCCGATCTCCCTATCCATCCATAGAGAAGGCCCGTGCCCCAGCAGTGGGGACGTTAATGGGCTGATGATGAATTATGTACCCAAGTAATGAGAAAATAAGTAATTATCACGTTAAATCTGAACAGCGCCATCTATATTATTTTGGGGGAACCACTACGTTCCCCACGTCGAAAATTTTATGGTTGTCTGGAAGAAATCGCTTTAAACGATAAAGCCGCAATTGGCCGTGTACTTAGTTAAGAGTCTTTTGTAATTATTTCTTTTTTATTTTGGTCCAATAAAGTGTATTTGTATTGTATTGTATTGTATTGTATTGTATTGTATTGTATTGTATTGTATTGTATTGTATTGTATTGTATTGTATTGTATTGTATTGTATTGTATTGTATTGTATTGTATTGTATTGTATTGTATTGTATTGTATTGTATTGTATTGTATTGTATTGTATTGTATTGTATTGTATTGTATTGTATTGTATTGTATTGTATTGTATTGTATTGTATTGTATCGTATTGTATCGTATTGTATCGTATTGTATCGTATCGTATCGTTTTGTATTGTATTGTATTGTATTGAAAGTCCCTCATTGGGTACTCTAAAGAAGTAAACAAACTAAGGATTAATATTGACCTTATCTATAAACACCTACTGAATAATTTTCAACAAACAACACACAATTATCTCAAGCTACGACGTAAATCAACAGTTTACCTTATCGAGTAGATAAAAAACAAACCAATTTTAGTAGGTATTTACAAATTATTAAATTCACCCGATAGTCTATCTTAAAGTTATTATCAAGCTATAATGAGGCAACCGGTTGTAGATGTAGTCAATATTTTTATAATTAAGGGAGATAAGTTCTCATAATTATCTACTTCAGCAGATAAAGACCAGAGGGCTGGCAGAGGAAGACTGAGCAGGACTTACGATGACCAAATAGGAGATGTCCTTAGAAAAGGTTTAATACGATCTACTCTGGACAGGCGTGCGTGTATGAAGCGATTGATGAATGTGGAGGAAGCAAGAGAAGTGTGTCAGGATCGAAGCAAATGGAATTCTATAGTTTCTGCTTACCCCGGTGGGAAATAGGCGTGAGTTTATGTATGTATGTAATTATCTACTTAAGTATACCAATAAAGTATTGCCACGGAATTTTATTTGACAACGCGACTAAGGGTTTGTGAAGGATGACAAATATTAGGTACTAAATAGTATACCCAGGATTATCATTATGAAGGAAAACATCGTGAGGTAACCCACATTTCCGAGAAATGCATTTTCGGAGGTGACCTAACCTGTATTGGGCTGGTTTTCCCTTCGCGGGTTGGAAGGTCAGACAGGCAGTCGCTTCTGTAAAAAACCGGACCTGTCAAATCTTCAGGTTCAGTAAGCGGACGTTGGGAAAAACGGGACAATGCTAGGGAGATGATGATGATTCAGAAAATAATTTAGGGCGTCCATACCTTCGTGGCCTTTAAACCTTCACCCACCGAATCCGGCCCTTGATGGCTATGATGATTCTTTAACCCAAAAACTGACAAATACAAAACTTACCCTTCGCGGACGTTAGAGTAAAATATAGCGCATTCAAAACGTTAGTTTCGGTTCGATTCCTGTTTGTGTCAATTAGCGGTGCAGTGTTAAAATATTAAGGCATGCCCTTCCTGCGGTCAGACATTCGAAATATGGCCGAAATATAGACCTCTTCCGTTAGGGGAATGGTCAAAGTTGTACCGCATTATTTATGCTTAATAAGTTTATTATGTTATTCTAGGTAATAGCAGTACTTAGAAAAGTACTTGGTAATCGTTAGGTACACTTAAAAGTGTTCCTGTCAAGTAGTTAATGCCGTTTTGCGGCAAATCTACAATAAGTCTCGTCAAAAAAAACTTGAAGTTTACCAGTTGCGAAGATGCTTAATGATAAAACAACTTATAAGTATTTTTCTTGAAAATTTACCCCGATACCGACCCGCCGGCGTGGTCGACGATTTCCCTAGTTCAGCGCTTATCGCTATCGACCCACTAGGGTCGATTAATTCTTTCAAATATTTTCCTCTCAGACGACGCCCTGAGCCGAGGTTCAGGCCTGTTGTCTTAAATTTTGTATCGAGTGAGAGCCCTCAGCGCTCCCCATTTGTCCGGCCAAGTAGTTAATGCTATTTGCGGCAAATCTAGAATAAGTCACGTCAAAATGATTTCTTGAAAATTATTAAAAATAACTATTTACTACAACTCTCAAAACAATCCTATTCAATTTAGCACATTTACGGGTAATTTACTCGTCATACGTTTCAAACTGACAGTTATTCCAAGATGGCGTCCGAATTCAACCCGTGGGAATCACGGACAATGGTGGGAGACCCTATGCTAATCTATGGCCTATTATGGTGCGTCTGGGGAACCTAGGTGGTCTAACTCCGACTGATCTTATCGACGACTTTCTACCTGTTCAGCTTGCTTTACTTTGGTACGTACTTTTGAGTTTGAGAGATTGCTTTTTAGCATAGCTGGGCCTATTATGCACGATTTCGTTAAATTTTGAGCAATTACCATGTGAGAAATTAATAATATATAAATATTAAATTTTACCTACTTTTAAGAGTAAGGTTATACAGAATTTCGTTTGAGAATAGCTATAAATAATATGATCCATATCCCTTTGATGTCAGGCTTAAAAAGAGATATAGATTAGCGTTAGTATTGATAAAAACTAAGGTTTCCAATACCGGGATCCCGGAGTTTTTTCAGACATTTTCAATACCGGTATTGGGCGGTAGGTACTTGCGTATATTATTAGGTGGCTGGCATACCCTTGTTAGCTGTATATAAATAAATATTTTTTAAAGTGCGTATCTATCTATTGTACCTACTAAAACTAGATTTAAGGCTTGTGTTAGTAACCTTTATGGATTATGTCCGATAATATCATTTATAATAACCAAACAAATATTTATTTCAGACCTTTATAGATGTGTTAATACAAGAGTCTTAAATGATTTTAGTGTCAATTCAAACAATACACAACTTTTATATTAGTATCCTTACGAAACACGTAACTTACGAGGTGTTTCGATTTTTTTTTAATAACAAGTAAGTTCGTCACATGCAGCCATCACACAAATACACACCGAGAGACAGCAGGCGTAAAATAAATATGACAATTCTATTTCCCTAAATATCTTTTTCCGGAATCGAACTCGGAACCCCACATTTACCATCCAGTGACAGTCTGTCAACTGTCACTAGGCCGCAGGGCTGGCGCGTACGTGTCTGAGGCACTTTAAAAAATAATAAAAATAAATGCACAAAAAAACCGATGAGCGATGAGCCAGTAGAATGTCATCGCATTAATGCTCATCCAGGCTTTTGTTTTTATTGAGAAGTCGTTTAATTTCATAGACGCGAGAAGTAAAAAGTGTTGTGAACAGCTGGTGTCTTTTACTTTTTATTTCGATCGTGGTGTGCACGCACGCTTATGATTTTTCGATTAAGTTTATTGTATGTACTCAACGTTACGATGTAACAGGCTTTGACTTTGTGTAGAAACAGTAAACAAAAGACGGCCGAAACTTTCCCGCACTCGAATTCGGTTAAAACAAGCCGAAGTGCTTATTATTTAATCGTCTCTCAACTCAAGCACTGGTAGCTTGCCTCCCAAAACGATATGCCCTAACAAGCTGTTTCTACCCTCAAACAAGTTCGCCGACAAAAACCAAAGCATACCAACATTATTTGTTCCAAAGAATTCCTGTGCACTTGTCAAAAAGCAAATAGTCCATACAAAGACATCGGAAAGTAAAAAATAGAGGAAGAAAAACAAAAGGTCGGACCGAGACGGGAATAGCAATGAGAGAGCAGGATACCATGTCCCTCCGACTGAATAAAATAAATCATTATGTATTCGACACACAACGTTTCACCGATAATAATAGACGGCGCAGGGCTGCATTACATCACAGGCGAACCAGAATCTAGTTAGATTTCCTCAGCTCGGAGACCGATATAAAAATACCAGAGACGGTCCGGTCATTAATGCAGGTTAACATCGGCACTCAATTAAATAATTCGAGAAAAAAAACGAATAAAAGCTCACGTGAGAGCTTTAGAAAAAGCGACACCCCTAGCGATCCAGTTGAGCAAACGACGCGCGCCGCTGCGCCCGCGCCGCCCTCCCATTGGCCGATGCAGCGCAACGTGGCGGGCGCGGGAGAGGGTGAGAGAGACGGGTAGACATGGCGCGGCGTGAGTGCGAGCGGGACGGACTGGCTGCAGCGACGGATGCGAGGGTTACCGATCGTTGACTCCGTCCAAGGCCACGGGCAAGTAGCTTTTTGTTGTGTCATCGTAACGCCTGTAACGCGGCGGCCGGCGGCGGCTGCGATGACCTTCACTGCTTTCTTTTGAGGTCGGTTAATGAGGGCACCGGAGCCTCTGCTCAGCCCCGAACTGGTTTAATCGCAACCATTGATTTCCTCCACGCAATCGGCGTTTAAGGAACACGAGAGCCAAACTGTTTATGTTTTATTGGTGTCTCTAAATGGACGGGCGAAACCTTTCTTATTGGAATCTTGGATATTGGAAATATCCTTATGAAAACTATTTGGATTCTAAGTAGTTCTCAGTCCGCCAGTCGCAATAGTAAGTAGGTCCTAACTAGTAATTAAATTCTAGCATTACTAGGTAGAATTCATTTGAAGCTTGTCTATGGAAGGGATTCGCGACTATAGTTAAGTGAACGCGTTTTTAGCAAGTTAATACAATAAAACATAGCTGTAGAATATTATCACAATATTTACCTCGTCTTAGAAATTGACAAATCTAAAATCATTGTTTGAGGTTTACGCGGTTAGTATTATAAGTAAAACACAATACCGGGTTCTTATCGCGTTATCATCAGGGATATGAGACTCCCAATATTTCAACACTGTTGTAAAAGGGTCACGGGACATCTGATGAAATTGGAGTCGAGTAGGTAGATCCATAATTTTCTAAGGGCAAACACAGAGAGTAGACAGATATGTTTTACTTAAATCTAAAAACCAAACAAAAATGTATTTATACACACATTATACAACAGCCTCCGTGGTCTAGTGGTTAGAACGTTAGGCTCACGATCTGGAGGTCCGGCTTCGATTCCCGATGGGGACATTGTCGAAATCACTTTGTGAGACTGTCCTTTGTTTGGTAAGGACTTTTCAGGCTTGAATCACCTGATTGTCCGAAAAAGTAAGATGATTCCGTGCTTCGGAGGGCACGTTAAGCCGTTGGTCCCGGCTATTAGCCGTAAAAGTCACCTCTACCAACCCGCAGTGGAGCAGCGTGGTGGAGTATGCTCCATACCCCCTCTGGTTGATTGAGGGGAGGCCTGTGCCCAGCAGTGGGACGTATATAGGCTATTTATGTATGTTATGTTATGTATACATACATGTAAATATTCCATGGCATTGATATTGGCATTTTGTTACTATTACATTCGTTTAACTTCGTTATAGTTTTGGCGTTCGATGAGAGGTTTCTAAAGACAGAGACCAAAAATGAGATGTGTTTTTTTGGCAACCTATATATTGAACCGGAGTCCTAGTACGGCTTTAAAATAAGTAGACTACTCTGGCCGCCTTCCCACGCGCTTCAGACAGACTACTGCGGGGCGGAAGGCAAGAGGGAAACCACTGCCATTTTTGTCCCTAAAAAATTAGCATGGACAATGCTACACCGACAAAAGCATGGCTCTTAAATTAGTGATGACATATTGTCAGGCCTGCCTAACCCTTATAGGTACAGGCGTGAACATGTACCTGCGGGTATATTAATACTACTCAAACATACAAGTCATCCATCACATCCGAAGACCGTTAACTTGTAACAGCGCACCAGAATTCCGTCTTAGTTAAAAATAGATAAGAAGTGTAAACTTCAGGCAGCTGATAACACAATACGGGTGGTATCTAATAGGTGAATGCACTATTGTGGAAGTATACATTGATAGTTGCTTTTCGAGTTCATTTGTTATACAGTGATGTGACGTACCCCAAAATGGGAACATTTTGGGAAGATTCCCCGCAGTAAAGAGACGCAAAACTAGAAGGCAGATAATACTAGAGTACGGTCACGAGCATTAATATGTATACACTTTGGGTACCATGTCACATTAACTTTTTTGACAAATGAACTGTAAGTAAGTCTCACTCAATGTCAAATATGTTAGTGCGACAGAGTCCTAAAGTGGGTACATTATATTGCTTATGACTGTACAAGAAAGAACAATTTGAAAAAAGTTTTACGGCCATACAAATAAACCTGGTGTAGCTTTTTATACTGAGCATAAACTAAGAATAGGCAAAATCTCTACAAATAAAATCGGTATAACTTATACCTTGTAATGGTGCTAATTCCTGTAAATACCATCTAATTTTATTTTAGGTTATATCTGTCATTTTCTTATCCGCCGAAAAGGAAAGGGACGGGTAATCGACAAGCATAAAATTTATGGAACACACGTCAATTTTAAGCACAAATCTAAAACAACCGTCTAAAAATTCGCCCGGGTTATTCATTTATTTACTCATTCTTCCTAAAATTAAGAGCTGTCAATCATCCGTCCCTTTCCTTTTCGGCGGATAAGAAAATGACAGGTATAACTTAAAGTAAAATTAAGAGATGTCTGCAGGAATCGGGGCCAATATCTCTATTCCTAAACCAACCCCTACCCTGGTTTAAGTTCCGAATAACCTAAAACTGGCTGACTTTGACAGATGTGAAGTTTGGTTTGTTGGATCACGGTATTTTAAATTGGCGTATTTTATAATAATTTGCGATGGCTTTAAGAGCGTTATAGAAAACTTAAGAAAGGTAAAGTGTTACAGAAAAGGGGAAGATCCATTCGAGTTACATGGCGAAGAAGAATTTCGAATGATATATCGCTTAACTAAGTTTTTTTACACTTTGGGAACAGCACATCATTTTTTTGTATACCTACAGACTGTGGCTTATATAGCCAATCCTCTTGGTAACGAAATGGCATTAACTTGGTCGGACTATGGTCAGAAGGAAGCCGGAATAAAAAAAACTTACTTACTCATGTTTTCATAATCAATGATTGCATAAAGCAATGCCTCTTATTCGTAATTCAAACATGATTTCCTCGTGTGACGTCAAATAGTACGATGGTTAACAATAGCCATGATATAATAGATAAATTCCATTAATATTATTAAACAGATCCCTCAAGAATTTGTTCGTAAGCAAAATACTGGTCTTTCCACGAGTAATGATTATTATGCCCGTTTCATTATCATAATAGTGTTTGAAAACTTACCTTCGTTTATTGAAACGAAAATACGTCATTTATTATAACATAACATAAGTTCACGACTGTATTCCAATTGGGGTAGTCAATACATCCATCGCAAGGTAAACTAAGTACCGTGCTTTCTGTTAGTAAGTGCTAAGCGGTGTCAACTGTGTTAGTGAAATTGCAATTGTGATAGATTAATTACTCATTGGAGGAGTTCGGTGGCGCAACGGTAAATGCGCTCGGTCTGCGATTGTTGAAGTTAAGCAACTTTCGCAAAGGTCGGTAATAACCATCAATCCGCACTGGGCACGCGTGATGGTTTAAGGCCCGATCTCCCGATCCATCCATAGGGAAGGCCCGTGCCCCAGCAGTGGGGACGTTAACGGGCTGATGATGATGAAATAAAAATAAAATGCATTTATTAGGGGTAAGTAACCATATTGTAAGATACATAAAATGACAATTACACAATTCAATTTAAAATTAAACAGAGTCTTGCTTGGTTAAATGTAGCCGAAAATTATAGCACGGGACATTTTTCGAACATATTTTTTCCGTGAAGCTGCTGTCCAGTTTTGCGACTGACCTCCCAAGTTATGAATTCAATTTAATCGGAATTGCAATAATTGAATTTAATACAGCTATAAACAAGGCGATATGGAAAGAGCTTATGATAAACGGCTCAGAAGCATAAATTCAAGAACGGGTTACTTACATTTTGAATTCATGTAAAACTTTTCACAACACATAACGCAGACGACTGTATCCCAATTGGAGTAGCCATCCATCGCTCTTGCGAACAGAAACCCAAAGATGAAATTGCCTACGCTTCACCGAGGTTTCTGTTAAACCTCACTGTGATTCTGACAACTGAACAACTGACAGGGTGTGCTCGTGTGTCCATTGTATTTATCGCGTGGGTGGTTGACCAACCTCATCAACCCAGGGGCCTGTTTAATAAAACTTACAATTGTAAATTACAACGACAATTTGGTGTTCATTACATAGCTAATATGAAACTGCAAAATATTTGTGATCACACACTACGCAATGTACATCAAATTGTCATTGTAATTTACAATTGGGTCGTGTACCAGGTTCAAGATAAATTATGAAATTCTGATTACTAAATAAACACAAATGTGAAACTAACGAAAAGCATTTTCTTTATTTTATTTAACTTAGTTATGAATTTTAATCAAGAAAAACGTAATAATAAGTTCGACATTTTATTACGTTTTTCTATGACGTCACAGTGTGCGTTTTCATACAAATTCCATAGTAATTTCGTATTTTGACGTTTAGTAAAAAGTAACTGATTTGACTAGTTGGAAACTAGCCTATTGTAAGTTTTGTTAAACAGGCCCCTGGTCTCAGGGTTATTATTAACCCGCCAAAGATCCCGGACATGGCTCATAACAACATACTTTTAATTTCAACGTTTTCAGTAGTTCTCCATTTTTTGTCCTAAACGGAGACTTAGATAGTATGACATGTACTGTTGTTAATAAACGTCAGAATCATAGATATTCTCTCTGAAAAACGTAAATTCAGTTAAAATTGTAAACTTACACTAAAAATGTAATGCTGATTATGTAAAAATTGTACCTTTTTTCTGAATAAATATTATTATGTCGTTTCCACATCTCGGGCCTACGGAGTCCCGGACTTTTGGAAGGCGTGCGTGGGGCCGAAGCCAACACGTAGAGGCCCCTTAAGACAGTTTAATCTATGTGGTGTGATACCAACCGGCGATTATCCCTATATGCACTATGGGAGTGCACCCAAAGACAATCCCCGGTTCGTGTAGGACTATTGCAGATTATGGGAACAAAGGGAACTGGGCTATTGGGTTGGGGGTTAGTGGACCGGGATACTGGAGCTATGGGGTACAGTCATGAGCAATATCATGTACCCACTTTAGAACCCTGTCGCACTATCATATTTGACATTTAATGAGACTTACGTTGTAATTTGTCAAAAAAGTCAATGTGACATGGTTTCAAAGTCTATACATATTAGTAACTTAAAATGCTGTATTGTTTACTAACAATAGAATAATATTGTAATTACTAACACCTATGTATTGTAATGTTTGAAAATAAATCTTTATTATTAACTACTTGGCCGGACAGATGGGGAACGCTGCAGACTCACCCGGTACAACGTTTAAGACAACAGGCCTGACGGTGCCCAGTTGGGCGCGAACCTCGCGGTCACGAGTACTAATATGTATACACTTTGGAACCATATCACATTAACTTTTTTGACAAATTAAACCGTAAGTCTCATTAAATGTCAAATATGATAGTGCGACAGGATTCTAAAATGGGTACATGATATTGCTCATGACTGTACTATGGCGCCTGCTCGACCAATGTTGACCAAACATGGATAAAATGAGCAGGCGGTGATTCTTGTGACTTGTGGCTACCCATCCCGGAAGGGATTGGGAGCGTGCATTTGATCTGTCCGTGTAAAACTCATATACTTATATCCTCCAAACATGCATCGCGATGCATCTTCCACCTTCCTAACCCATATTGAATGACATTATAAATTCCGCCTATAACTTCCATATAAATCACACTCGACTATAAGCCCTATTAGGTAGGTATAACATTTAAAATGTAATTGTTATGAGAACATGCGTGGGCGCACCCACACACTCCTTCTGTTGATTCACGGGTAAATTGAATTCTGTCGTATCAGCATTATGTTATCAGGCTTTCTTTTTATCCATAAACGTATTTCGATACCTTAACCGTCTACAAATTATTACCACTGTTCCATTGTTAGGTATTCTTGCATTAAAAAAAAACTACCTTTACATACACTTAGTAATCTTTACATAAACAACATAGGTGTTGTACTCCTAAACATATTTCTGACCCACACAAATCGAAAGGCTGATAAAATATGTACCTTAATAAAATAATTACAGAAAATGTTTCCGTGCGTCAATAAATTTCAAAATTATTAGAACCAAGGCTGTATGGTCATCAGATCTTTGCCTGTCTTAGTTAAGGCGAATTTAAACAATAACATTATGTAATGACAGCTGGTACTTCAAATCGAAAATGGCGGTTTTATACTACGATTTTCGTGCAATAGACTCATAGGCGCCACAGTTCCGATTCGAATTAGATCATGTATTATGCTATGAAGTGGCAGGAAATGTAATATTATATTTCTTTTGAGCTATACTTGCCCTAGAGCTAATGTAACCCAGCTAAGGTAACAAACTCTCAAAGCAAAAGCAATGAAAAGGCAAATTCAGCCAAACACCTCGCTTTCTGTTAGACCAACTTGATAGGTGGTGAGCCGTATCGCCGTCTATAATGGTCGAGCCAACTGTGTTAGTGAAAACTGCACTTGGGATAAATTAATAAGACATTGGTACAAGTCCGGTACCGGGGTTCGAAGTGGCGCTCCTCAAGTGGAGCAAGTCGTTGAATCACTGGACCACAGAGAGTTTTACAGTGACCTTAAAATGCGTACACTGACCATTACACATAAATTATTAATATAGAAATACCAACCGCAATTAGCAACCGTCTATTATTAGCAATTTGCACAGCAAGTTACACAAAAAACTTATTTCTATCCAATCTAATTATGATATTGGTTCAACACTAATTAAACCAGCCGCTACCCCTACAGAGCCAATAACTTAAGGTCACGAAAGAAAAAAACGCAAAAGTTCGTACCGCTCCGACGTTCGTTGCTAGGGGAAAGGCAGACACATAAAGTAAAATAGTCAATTTACACAAATAAAATTTAATTAACCGCCGCGCGGGCGCACGTCATAACCAGTGCACCAAACAAGCCCTTATTGCTTTTAAATAAATTACTAAAAGCGCTACCATAATTGAGGAGGCGCCTTTGATTAAATTAGCAAAACTCGAAAACGCTATTCCATCGCACTACAGTCTTATAACGTCAAATAAAACTCCAACTTTTATTCTTACTCGCTTGTAATAAGGGTAGAGATGCGCTGACGGAGAAATTCAAGATGGCTGCCAACTCAGGCGCAGCTTTTTAGTTCTTTTTTCAAAATACTACATTCCCGCAGTCGCTGGTAAGGGGTGGAAGGGATCAGTCGTGTGTGCTGTGCTGTGGTGTTTTAAAGTAAGACCAGAATAAGTTGACCTGTGCACTGGCGGTTAGGAAAGCGATAAAAGTTCGACTCGACTGGTTAGGGGGCATTTTTTCTAGTTATCGCTATGACAGAGCGCCGTGCAGTGGTAGTGAAGACAATGCGTTTTTAAAATGAATATTTTATAATGTAGATGTGTCGTTTCATGGGTTTTTTGAAGTAAAAACTTCGTTGGTTTACGCGAAATGTTAAAAGCAGCAACACGAAAATTATACTTGGTAAGTAATATTTCAACGAGTTATCGTAACGAGTTATAAATAACAGTCTTTATAAAGTCTTACTCAAAGCCCTTCTGTTTCCTTTCATACAAAGACGACGTTACGTTTAACATAACGTTATGAACTATTTTGTATATAAAGTAATCAAATGTGTTCTAGTAGTTATTACAATGACGTAAGCTCACGACTATATCCCAAAGGGGGTAGTCAGAGGTACGTCCATCGCAAGATGAACTAAGTACGCACACCTCACCGAGCTTTCTGTTAGACCAACGTGATAGGTGGTGAGCCGTATCGCCGTCTATAATGGACGAGCCATCTGTGTTAGTGGAAACGTTGAAACAGTGTATGTACAGGCCTCTGTGGTCTAGAGGTTGAGCATTGGACTTAAGATCCGGAGGTCCTGGTTTGATTCCCGGTAGGGTCAAGATCGTGAATCTATTCGTGATTTGGTCAAGACATCGCAAGCTGAAATCACTGTTTATGTGTACAAAAATCTTTAATAAACTGCCAGAAAGTATCACAGGCCTGCCTATAAGAGTGTTTAGACGATCTTTGTTTAAGCTACTGAGCGAGAATCCTTTTTATAGTGTCAGTGAATTTCTTGATCACAAAATGTAATAGGTAATTAATCTCTCTGTATTTGCATACCAATATTGTTTTGGTTAAATGTGTGAAACATGAATTTAGTCATATAACAACCAATGTACCACATTTACCGCAAATAAATGATTTGATTTGATTTTAAAAATAACTTTTTTGACGTGACTTATACTAGGTTTGGCATTAACTCGCCGGACAAATGGGAAGCGCTGAGGGCTCTCACCCGGTACAAACATTTAAGACAACAGGGGGTTTAAAATGGCCACATCGAAGCAATTCATCTAAGAAAGCAATATTGCTTTTTGACATTTGTTTGCATTGCGCACTTACTTTTACATGCGCAAATGTCAAATTGCAATATTGCTTTCTTAGATGAATTGCTTCGATGTGGCCAATTTAAACCCCCAGGTCTGATAATGCTCAGTTTTAAAAAAAATAACAAGGCTTGCAAAAGATTGAAATCACATGCTAACATCTCTATGACTACAGAGCTCATCATGCTAGTGTATTTTGACGAGTTATGGTTTCTGCTTACCCCATTTAGGATTCCCGCAACAAGCGAAAAAGCGTGAATCTTTATACGTATTTTTAGATACCATAACACCCCGCCTATATTATAATAAACGTTTCTTTCTTTCTGTAACCCCCAACGAAGTAGACATAGGCGTTACACTCACTCCTCGCCAGCCATTTTGCGATAAATTCAAATTCAAATTCAAAAATATCTTTATTCAGTTGGTAACATAGTTACACTTTGAATCGTCAATTTTTACATAACGAACGTCTCATCCGCCTAAAACTACTGCAGCTTCTCACAACCTGTATAGCCGGGGAAAAGAAGCTGCAAGAAAAACCTCGGCACAGGGCCCTAGACATTCTTTAAAAAAAAAAAAAACATAAAATATTGTATACAATTGAGTAATTTAGCTGCCTAATATCAGTTCTCAGACAGTTAATCCCATGCATTCATATCTTCTAAATAATCACTAACTTTATAATAACCTTTTTTGTAAAGTTTTTGTTTAACTACTGTCTTAAAACAGTTGAAAGGCAAATTCTAGATAACATTACTAGCATCACGCCAGCATCCCCAAAGGGGTAGGCAAAGGTGTATAACACACTCACACTCCTTGAAAGTCTTTCTCTTGTGTATAAACGGTACACACAATCTCACGACTATATCCCAATTGGGTCGTGTACGGTCACGAGCATTAATATGTATACACTTTGGTACCATGTCACATTAACTTTTTTGACAAATTGAAATGTAAGTCTCACTAAATGTCAAATATGTTAGTGCGACAGAGTCCTAAAATGGGTCCATTATATTGCTCATGACATGACTGTACTAGGTTCAATATTAATTATGAAATTCTTATTAACTATTAAATAAAGATATCTAAAACTAACGAAAAACGTTTTCTTTTTTCTATTTAACTTATTTATGAATTTTAATAAAAAAAACGTAATCATAAGTCAGACATTTTATCACGTTTCTCTATGACGTTAGTGTGCTTTTTCATGCAAGTTCCGTAGTAATTTCGTGTTTTGACCTTTAGTAAAAACTTAAGTGATTTGACTAGTTGGAAACTAACCTATTCGGGCAAGTACCCACACCTCACCGAGCTTTCTGTTAGACCAACGTGATAGGTCAGCCGTATCACCGTCTATAATGAGCGAGCCAACTGTGTTAGTGAAAACGGAACTTAAGATAAATTATTAACTCATTGATCCAGTAACGGCCTCCGTGGTCCAGCGGTTGAGCGTTGTGCACACGACCCAGAGGTCCGGGGTTCGAATCCCGGTGGGGACAAATCACAAAAATCACTTTGTGATCCATAGTTTGGTTAGGACTTTACAGGCTGATCACCTGATTGTCCAAAAAGTAAGATGATCCGTGCTTCGGAAGGCACGTTAAGCCGTTGGGCCCGGTTACTACTTACTGATGTTAGTTAGTAGTCGTTACATGAGTCATGTCAGGGGCCTATGGCGGCTCAGTAATAACCCTGACGCCAGGGTTGATGAGGTTAGTAATCCACCTCACAATCCACACGAGTGAAGAAGATTGGTCCAGTACCGGGATTCGAGCCAGTGCTCCCGGTTTGAGAAGCAAGCCGGTGTACCACAGGACCTCACGGGCTATAGTATACACTGTCAGGAGCAATGTCATGTAGCCGATTTAGAACACTGCCACATTAAAATCTTTAAAATTTAGTGAGACTTACAATTCAATTTGTCAAAATAGTTAATGTGACATGGTGCCAAAGCTTTCGTGCTTACATAACACACAAATATCTCGTCGACTTCGAAAACCACGTAAGCGCCTATTTGATAAATAGATACCTATACTCTTTATTTATGTACATAAAAGTTCCTTCTTATCAGCTATACCACAGATCATATAATACTAACGCTATACATATATCTATATAGCTTACAGAGCTATAGAGCTTACATGGAACAGATTAAAGGTTAACGTCGTGTCTTATAGGGAAGTCAAGGAATTGTCCTTTGATAGACTGGAATGGAAAATGCTACACCGACAAGAGCGTGGCTCTTAAATTGATGATGATACAATTTAGGTATCCTGGTATGACGTGTACTTATCAATAGTCATTACATTATAATAATCAAATCAATTCATTTCGTTAATTACGTCATAAAGTCACTCATCGGATTCGGATCTGATTTTTGTTTTTGTTAAACGTAATAGACACTTGTCTATTAGGTACTTTTGAAATTGAAAGTACTTTCAATCTAAGTAAGTTAAAATTTTGTGGTCTAAATTTTCGGAATTAAATTAATTAGACTTTCCGGGCTACGTTCACAAAAAAAGCGGGGTTGGCTGGAAGAGATCTCTTTTAGAGATAAGTCCACCTTTTGTACCTATGTTTGTGTTTTTTGTCGTAAATTTAATTATTGTGTACAATAAAGAGTATAATAAAAACCAGTATGGATGGCATTGTACAGCTTTAACGCGAAAATTACCTATTTTCTCATTACTCGCATACATGATTATTGCTTCTATGCTGTTCTGGGAGCATATAAAAAACATAGAACACGTTCAGCTGCTTCTCTTCCCGGGCATGTCGTAAAAACCGACAGAGGGATTGTGTCCTCTAACATGATGGACTAATGTTATGGGCGATAGGCTGATCCCTTACCACCATAAGGTTCATCATATCCATCCTTGGACTTCGTATCAACAGTGGCTGCAAGTTGTCTTTGATTACTTGTGGCTCTGCCCACCCCATTAGGGATTACGGGCGTGAGTTTATGTATGTATGTATGTATGATTATTCCAAAATACATTGTAATGGTAGACGCATATATAAATACGTAATTATTGCTTGATATTTGAATTATTATGTTGCTAGGTACTTATATTGTTTCTCTTTATTTTGATCAGAATAATAACGGGTGGAACATGTAATTGTGCGTGGGTGTAATAAAAAGGTTCATATGTTTGTTTTAAGGTTAATTATAATCACCAAAACGGTGTGCTCACGTACCCTCACTGTGCGCGGGAGTTCACTGTAAAGATAGGCTACATAAGCCATCTTCGGGCGCATCAGCGTCGTGACAACTATGAGTCGAAGTCGCCATGGTCGAAATCGGTCGGAGAGATCATCATCATCATAAGGTTAAACGAAGGAAAATCTGTACAGCGCCATTTATTTTGTTTTTGAGGAACGTACCCTGGAGAATCCCTCATTGAAAGGAATCCAGGTTTTCATGAAAGTTTCAAATAGGCGCTTTCGTGGCACAATCAGGCGACGATCAACGTTCTACTACTGTTATTATATTCCATTTACCGGGCACAACTCCTGGGAACCACGTCATATCATTTATAATTATACACTTCTCATCAAAAAAATCGAAACACCTTGCAAGTTTACGTTTTGTCAGGATTATCAGAAAAATGTGTACATTTAGGAATAAATGTTAAATGTCGTTTAATAGTGAGTAATATGAGCTTATCAAATCTTAATGTTAATGTTCTAAATTTAAATGAATTTTTCATAGGTTTCGTATTTTGTTAAATGAGTCATTTTTATTCCGTATGGAGTATAAAGGAAATGGATAAAACAACACACGTAAATGAAAAAAAAAGCTAAAAAACGTTTATTTAACCCTTAAGCAGGCCGCGGACATATGTGTCCCACATTGATTTTTCGATGCTGTAGCCAGGTTTTGGCAATAAAGAGTCCACAATCTGTCAAAATTTAATCGTAAATATATACTCTATGGTTCCGAATTTTCAAACTTTGTGTATCCGAACGTAAGTGACACTGACAGCCATTCGAGTTTCGTCTGTCCGTTAGAGACGTGTTTTTGAGTGACTGTGGTGGTTTTATACAGATTATGGCGAAACAAAGAAAGATAAGTCGTGCAATTTTTTGATATGTTAGAGATTTTGAATTTTCCTAACAGGATTTGCATTATTTCTAGTTGATTTCTTGCTAAATTGTCTAAAACAAGGCAAATAATAATGTGGGGAACATGTGACCAAAGCCTGTTGAGTCGAACTTATTTGTGGGAGCTATATATCCTTTGCCTGTTCAAATCACCATTTTTTTTATACTAGCCTTTGCACCCGACGTTACTTGTGTTTTTTTAAACATATTTGTTTTACTAAAAACTACGCATCATTTCGATTACACACAAATTTATTATGATTATGTTATACACAAATTATACTAAATTCGGGATTCATAATAAAATGTGAAATAAATGGGATTTATAATAAAAAGTATTTGATTTACTTACCACATAATAACCTCTATAAATATAAAAAATTAATACAATTATTTTTAAATTAAATTAATTATAAATAAATAATTAAATAAGTAATAGCAATTACAATTTAAAATAATAATGATCTAGTAATCAAACACAGAATTATGAACAGACAAACATTCGACATTTATATATAGCTATCACATAAAGGATAGTCTCTATCCAGGCAATGGGATTATGTTTTCCCACATTTTTTTTCAGGACTTTCAGTGTTTTTTTTCTGAATGTGTTGATAAGGAATCATACAGGCCGCTATTCAAAGCCTAAATCCATATATAACACTTTATTTCTTACAGCAGTTCTTCGGGGCCTGTTTAAGGGTTAATAACTTGTATTCCCTCCCCGAGCTCTAATTACTGCTTCCATACGGTTCTTCATCGATCGGATGAGAGTCACGATCACATGCTGTGGTATATTGTCCCATTCCTCTTGGATTGCATCTTGCAGCTGGCTAAGTGTTTCTGGGGCAGGATCTCTTGCTCGAATTCGTCTCTTTAATTCATCCCACAGATGTTCAATGGGATTCATGTTCGGGCTTCTTGCTGGCCATTCCATAATAGAGATATCGACTTCGTTAAGATAATCTCGTACGACGCCCGCGGTGTGAGCCCTAGCATTGTCGTGCATGAATATGAAGCCGTTGCCAATAAAATGTGCATAGGGCATCACATGAGGCTCGAGACACTCTTCGACGTACCGATGACAGTTTAGTGCAGGCAGACGTGGCCCAGACACGAAAGCAAGCTCTGTCTTACCGTCGGCGCTGATTCCTCCCCAAACCGTCCACGAACCGCCACCATAGCTGACCTTTTCTTCAATGCAGCATTGTGCATAGCGTTCTCCGTCTCTTCTGTAGACCTTCTTCCTTCCGTCGTTACCATACAGCATAATTTTACACTCATCAGAAAAGAGAACTTTGCTCCACTGTAGGTATGACCAATTTAGGTGCTCACGTGCAAAGTTAAGGCGCGCTCTTCGATGGTCTGCAGTTAATTTCGGCCCATTTTCTGGCTTATGCGGTACCAGTCCACGATCCTTCAACCTTCTTCTAATTGTAGAGTCACTTACAGCCACCCTTCGTACAACACGAAGCCGCTGCTGCAGTTGAAAAGCGTTAAGGCGTCGATTTCTTAAAGAAGTTGTTACAATAAATCGATCATCTCGCTCAGAAGTGACCCGATTCCTGCCAGATCCTGAACGGCGCGTGAACAAACCAGTCTCCCGATAACGTTTATAGACTCTATGAACAGATGACAGGCTTAGATGCAGTCTTGCAGCCACAACACGCTGACTAAGGCCAGAATCCAGCAATGCCACAACTTGGGCGGCTTCTGTGGGCGAAGTATCCATACGTTTTAGAAAAAAAACCTTTTTTCAGACGTCCCAAAGTCACAGTATTGAAATAAAAAACAAAAAGTTTAAGGATAGGCGCCAATTTTTAGTTTTTAAACGCTAAATGTACTCCAACCCTAAACACACATTTGTCTCAAAACAGTGATTCATTTCGTTTATAAGATAAACAAATGAAATTCTAATTTTGAATTTAGAATTTTCGCTTATTACTGTAATGGCCAAACTGCCAGCTATACATTTATGTATTTTTTTTCATCGTATGAATTCTTTTTTGTGTTAAATTCGGACAGAAACAATGAAAACGGAAGTGTTTCGATTTTTTTGATGAGAAGTGTATAAACGTGAATTCAAACCCATAAAGTCAAATTCAGCTGTTATGAGCCCAAACCGGAATTCGAACCCTAAACCCCACGATGTAAGTCACCCTAACTAATGCGATCTTTTTGATTAATTACAGATGCAAGGAGCTTGGACAAACAGTGGACTCCCATCATGCACGGAGTACCCGTAACAGCTTGGACAAGACAAAATTATCCATAAATAAATACAAGAAATCAACCTAACCTTGGCAGCAACACTGTAAAAAGAGAAAAATATATTTTTGTAGAAGACGTAACCTAACATCGACGGTCTTCCTCTTCTATCGTGTGGGTTGTGAAGTGGATTACCAACCCCATCAACCCTGGTGTCACGGTTATTATTGAGCCGCCAAAGGCACCTGACATGACTCATGTAACGACTACATACTTACAACAGTAAGTATTAACCGGGACCAACGGCTTAACGTGCCTTACGAAGCACGGATCATCTTACTTTTGGACAATCAGGTGATCAGCCTGCAATGTCCTAACCAAACTAGGGATCACAAAGTGATTTTTCTCATATGACCCCACCGGGAATCGAACCCGTGGCCTCCGGATCGTGAGCACAACGGCCAACCACTGGAGCACGGAGGCCGTAAACCGTAAACGTTTACCGATCGACGGTAAAACATACCTCGACACAACAACTTCGACGACAGAGAAGTTTCTAGAAGATGGCTACCACCAAACGTGACTGGGCCTGGTAACTCCACCACCGTTGGCGCTGCTCACCCGCCAACGGAGGCAGAGTTCCCTCTCCTAGTTGCGAGGTTCTACTTTATGAAGCTGAAGCTACGCGGTGAAGAAATGAAGACAACCGTGAAGAACTGCTGCGAGGTTCTACTGTATAAAATATAATAAAGATATAAACACTGTTTTGGGGGGGTTATAAAGGCCACATCAAAGAAATAAAGCAATTCGTCTAAAACACAAATACTTACTGCAATTTTACATTTGCGCATATAAAAATAAGTGCGCTATGTTTAAAAATGTCCAATAGCAATATTGCTTTTCAGATCAATTGCTTCAATGTGGGCTCTTTAGTCTTTTGGTTTACTCTTGACTTCGTTCTTCCACGAGAAGAAGAGGTCGACGTTGGAACGAACTTACCCAGAAAATGCCTATTCACCCGTGATTTAAATTTATCATGCGAAAGGAATATACATTATTGTTTCATCTGTATATCTAGTTACTGGCCCAGATTTCTGAAGACACATTCTAATTTTCCTTATCCGTCGAAAAGGAAAGGGACGGGTGACTGACAGCTGTTATGCTGGTCCGTAACCCGTTTGAAGCGTGCTGTAAACTTAATCAGAAATCAGAATCATTTATTCAACGTAATTATCATGGATAAACTTGTTGAAGGTCAATTCTGCCGGGTTATCAGTTAACCTAATTTTTTGAAAGGGTTGTGATTTCTGCCTGATGTATGGAACACGTTATCCTGTCTATTACCTGTCTCTTTCCTTTTCGACGGATAATAAGTTGACAGGTATTACTCATAAAAATTATCAAGTGTCTACAGGAATCTGGGCCAGTAACTAGATATACAGATGAAACAATGATGATGATGATATTCCTTTGGCATCATTAGAATGACAGCGGGGACTAAAGAGGCCACATCGAAGCAATTCATCTGAAAAGCAATTTATTTATTGCTATTTGACATTTGTTAACAATCGCGCACTTATTATGCGCAAATGTCAAATTGCAGTAAGTATTTGTGTTTTAGACGAATTGCTTTATTTCTTTGATGTGGCCTTTTTAACCCCCCAGAACAGGGTTTATATCTTTATTCTCTTTTTAAATGTTCATAAATATTTTACTTACTTACTTACAAAGTAATCTTGTACAGAAACTCTATTTAGAATAATTTGTGTGTAAATAAGGAAAGTGTGTTTCTTATTTTTAATGTATATTTGTAAAAAAAAAAAAGTTTATTTAGGTAAAATCTACGACACACATGATAGCGCGACAGCGAAATATAGAAAATCTAAATATTATGTTAACTGTAAACAACACGTGCGGCTAGCAAACAAACAACACCTGCATTTGTTTACGACACACGTGCAAGGTACGGTAGTGGGGACAACCCTTATAAGAAGGCGAGCCGCACGAGTTGTACCATTCTTGTGTCGAACTCCGTACAGAGAACATCCAATAAAAGTAATCCGTGACAGTGAGCCATTGTTTAACTGGCGCTATGCGTCCTCCACAAAGGTCACTGTTACCTTGGGATCAGAGTATAATATTCTTACTCTAACACACATATACATTTTTGTACGCCTGCATGCAGGCCGAACACATCACAACAATCACAAATTGTTATTTGAATTATTTTACCTCCTTTTTGTATTCTATGTGTTCTTGCAAATAAATTGATTTGATTGATTGATTGAGTAACTGCCGTCTATAATTCGTAAGGGTGTGGCGAGGTATGAGTTCGTCTTGCGATGGTTGCACCTCTGACTACCCCCAATAGGAATACAATCGTGAACTTGGTAACACCCCAACACAAATTAAACAAGAGTGAGCAATCTGTTTACATAACAGGCCCATCTGTATATAACCGCTTACCACCGGAAATACAGGATGCAGCGTCCACACAATCTTTTAAAAAGCTCATAAAAGAGTGGTTATCTAAGAACATATTCTATGACTTATAGAATTTCTTTGCTATAATAAGGTATACACTTAAATGTACAATACCAATGACATGTAGCTTACGTTACCAATAAAGATTTGTATTTGAACTTATATCTATCTCTTTCTCTCTTATCTGTTGGACAATCTTACTCTGAAATTAAATATGTACATATTTCTTTTTTTTATAATTTCTTTAAAGGTATCAAAACAATGAAATAAAACAGCCAAGTACTAACAAATCTTTAATTTAACAACATCTATCGAGACGATAAAAAATATCCAGTTGTTGCTTTACAAAATGGGAATATTGGGAAAGCATCGTTACACTGTCTATGTGCTTACTCTAGCCAGCCGGGGTAGGGTCTATCATACCTATCCAGGAAAACAAATCCCTTTGCAAAAAAGAACGGCCATCTTGAATTTCAAAAATATCACATCTAAAAGACTTTTTTCCCCAATTTCAAAATTTGGGTATTTTAAAGAAACAAGTAAGTTAAAATTATAACAGTCTAGATTCATTGGCGTTAGCTTTTTGCAAAGGAATTCATTTTATGTAAGTACACAAAATTGGTTGCAGCCGTGAGCTTATGTTATACAAAATATAATATGGTATACGTACATGATTTGATGCTTACTCAAGTGGTATAAATTAAATAAATCATCTAATACTACCATTCTTTAAATCTGATGGTACGGTCACGAGTTTAACATCTTCCGTGATTTGATCAAATCCCTTAGGGAATTGATCAAATCCCCGTTTTTATCATATCCCTGCGACATATACACTTTGAAACCATGTCACATTAACTTTTTTGACAAATTACCCCTTAGTCTAATTAAATGTCAAATATGATAGTGCGACAGGGTTCTAAAGTGGGTACATGATATTGCTCGTGACTGTACGGGTGTGTCCCCGACAAAACGTATAAAACGAAGCGCAAGGACCGTTAGTCGTTTCGCTACCGTCACATGAGCTTAAAGTGAAAAAACTATTTCGCTTCCATCACCGTGAGCGTAAGGTAACAAAATTAACTGTTTATTGTCATTCGGTTATATAGTTCTTGTAGCAACGAAACGGACAAACCCCATATTTTGCCTCACGTGTAGAGAATGTGAACTTAGTGTTTGACAGTTAAGGCGTATAGAGTTAAAAGCTTGGATCTACATGAGATCTGATTTTGGCATTGCGATCGAACGGTTTCGTCTTGGCAACATTTTACGTGAAAATGTTTTTGGTGGGACTGTATTCAGTAAACCCTTCCCCGGCTGCTCCCGTAATTAATAATTCCAGTACATAAATATAATAATATTCTCATATATTTAGTATACAAACTATCTACCGATATATTACACAAGGCTAGAGTTCTGTACATATTTGAGGTAATCGACCACGGATGATGGGTCACCCCAAATGTATAAAAACTTTTTTTTAATTATTGGCGGAACTCTGACCGCGTTACGAAGCAAGTTTAAAAAAATGTATATTGAGTTTTATACATCGCGACTATTACAGAAAAAAAAATAAGTCGAAAAAATCTGACTCGGATGGGACTCGAAACCGCAGCTCTTGTCAAGCCGGGACGAGCGCATTAAACCATTACACCACCGGGTCTTCCTCCTGTCCATGCGAATTTTTGATTTATATTGTCATTACACCGATACCGGTGCCATCTATCCGAAATATTGAGTACTAATATTTCTTGGATCGATAAGTGTACAGTTGAGTGCTATAAAAACAAAAATCCTTTATTACAGAACAGGGGGGTTAAAATGGCCACATGGAAGCAATTCATCTAAGAAAGTAATATTGCTTTTTGACATTTGTTTGCATTGCGCACTTACTTTTATATGCGCAAAGTGGCCATTTTTTACCCCCCTGGTCGTTCCGTTTAATAGTATGTATGTCAAAAAACTTGCTTCGTAAACGAGTTTTAACCGCTCACCCAACTCACCAATAAAACAGATGGCAAAGGAACTAAAGAGAAAAAAATATAAAATCAATTTACAAATTTAAGAAACAATATAATCAGCCGCATCTGTGTTATAAATGAGTTAGTTTCACGGAGCAATAAGAAAGAGGAAGCTGTTCTGTTTGCTAAGACAAATGTGGCAAAGTACGGGATGGAAGGCCGCGGGGAAGTTGAGAGTTCGCTAACCAGTGAGAGTCAGGTTACACGGCCAATAGCACTGATTCCTGCAGAGAACTCCTAATTTTATTTTAAGTTATACCTGTCATTTTCTTATCCGCCGAAAAGGAAAAGAACGAATGATTGACAACTGTCAATTTTAAAATGAATACGTGACATTGTCAAGGGCTGTTAACTTAATTATGTCGGGTCAATGGTCAATATAAAATTTAGAGAGGGTTGTTTAAATTTCTGTTTAAAAATGACGTTTATTCTATAAATTTTATGCCTGTCAGTCGACAGGAGTCACCCGTCTCTTTCCTTTTCAGTGGATAAGAAAACGACAGGTATAACTTAAAATAAAATTAGATGTGTACAGGAGTCGGCACCAGTATGTGATCAGGGGGACTGATGATGACGGATGGTTATTGGTATGATTTTTTCATCATTCCGCACCATCAGTCCGTCTGTCAGTAGGCTCCTATCAATCTGAGCAGACTGATGAAATACTGACAATGTAATATGGCTCTAACAATAACGTAAGCCCCGCTCCCGTTTCCCGGATTATGTGTAACAAAATTACATTCATATACCAAATCCTCTTTCTCATAAACTCCTTAATAGTCTACATTATTATACACAATAGTTCTATTGAGCTGAAACTCTTTAAAAAAAAATTTGGTCACACTAAATATCCTATATTTACACAGCCATGTAGAACGTATTTAACTCAGAAATTATTCAGTCAACCCGCGCTTCTATAGACGGTAAGGGTAGAACTACATGGGGCCGAACCGCATCACACTTTCCTATGCGTCTTCTATCTTTTTCTCTCACTTAGAACCGTCATTTGCTTGAGCGAGATAAAGAGTGGGAAGTGTGGTCGCTTTGTTGTCGCATTATCCAATTTCCGAGTGGCAAGAAAGGATTTAAACATAGGAAAGTGCGATGCGGTGCGGCTAGATGCAGTTCGACCTTAAATCAACTATACTAAATACCATTATCACCCGACCCTTACCAATTTTTTTATCAAATATAAGATAAAAGAAATTCCTTTATAAGCTGCACGTCCGACAGACAGACTGCACGAGCGGACAGACCGTTAGCATTTCTTCCTTTTTTTCCTATAGAAGAATCTAGACTTATGACCCGTGATCGGGATACGTAGTACCATTTTCGAGATTTGTCTTAACATGGATATGCCTCCCAAATCTCGAAACGCAATATTTGAATCTTTATTATTCATTTATATTATTATTTAATTTGTAAATTATTTTAGTAATTTATATGTAAAGTATTTATGAGAGGGGGAGAACGGAAAGTGTGTCAGGATCGTAGTAAGTGTAATTCCGTGGTCGCTGCCTACCCTAATGGGAAATAGGCGTGATTTTATGTATGTATAAACGCCAGAATATTCGTAAGGGTTTATCTTTATAGGCTCCGTCCACTCCAGTTCTTATCTTTTAAACTTATCTATCTTTTTATCTTTATAAATATAGGTGTCACGTACCTACTTACTCTACATCCGAAAATATTTCTAATATCTGTTTCGCGTAGCTCGGGAGTAGATTCATAAAAGCGATAGGTAGTTAAACGGGCGACGGTCTGATCACCTATCACCATAAGACTCTGTTCACACTAGCGATTCATCGGCGATTTTTCAGCGATTCACGGCGAGGCTGCAAGCACTCCGCAATTTCGCCGCGATTATTTTTTAGCGCCAAACTACCCATTTTTCGGACCACATCATCGCCCTAGCGTCATCCCGTTTTGTCACAAGGTCCGCTTACCTAACCTGAAGATTTGACAGGTCCGTTTTTTTTTCGATAAAAAGAAATGTTTATTTTATCCCTTCGACTGTCGACATGTGACCCAACCCTTACTACGCATAACAGAATTTAGTGTGACCACATTTTTACAATAAAATCCGCACTGGAGATCTAATAACTTTACCTTATTTAGCAATATTAACTATTTCAATATTACCAAGGCATACCTTAACATTATATAATCTATAGTTATTAGTTTTAGCCCTCCAGTGTCACCTTATATTAATGATATTGACGTTAATATATTCATAATTTGGAACGACTTTCTTTTATCTAGTAATGATGTCTGTAGGTTTTATTTTTATAATTTTACATTATGGTGATTTAACAGTTAATCTTCTGTTGAATAAGATAATGGCCCCAATTCCTGCAGACAACTCCTAATTTTATTTTAAGTTATACCTGACATTTTCATATCCGCCGAAAAGGAAAGGGACGGATGATTGACAATTGTTAATTTTAACATGAATATGAGAATGAATGTCTCACTGATATGCAACCCATCAAACTTGTGCTGTCAACTTAATTCTGTAAGTTATTGGCCAATATAAAATTTTAAGAGGGTTGTTGTTTTCTGCTTAAAATTGACATGTGTGTTCCGAAAATTTTATGCTTATCTATTACCCGTCCGTTTCCTTTTCGGCGGATAAGAAAATGACAGGTATAACTTAAAATAAAATTAAGATGGTGTGTACGGTCACGAGCATTAATATGTATACACTTTGGTACCATGTCACAATAACTTTTTTGACAAATTGAACTGTAAGTCTCAGTAAATGTCAAATATGTTAGTGCGACAGAGTCCTAAAGTGGGTACATGATGTTGCTCATGACTGTACACTGAATCAGCGCCATAAACTTCGACGGTATATACGTATTCAAAAAAATATAGGACTATGACAAAAATATCATGACTTAAATATGAAAAAAGAATCGTTACATCTGTGATAATTTAAGGAACAGTAAAATATAAAATTTTGAGTTGATTTAATAGATTTTACAGCTAAATCAGCCACAAGAGATCTTTAAAAAAGTATATAATCCTATACAATGCTTATGAAACGATAAACCTACTTCCCCTACTACTAAACTCAGTGCCTTACCTAGAGACATCATTATTTCAATTAAAAATACATTTCTAACAAAAATAACTTGGCACCTTTCAAGGTAAGTTACATAAGAACAAACTAAAGAATATATCATTCAAACTTTAAAAAAAATAAATTATAGAACAAGAAAATATTAGGGCCCCTATATGCTAGTGGATAAGAAATAAATTGCCTAGGTAGATATTTATTAACTACATATATTTTATTTGAAAAAATAATAACGAAACCTTCGTAAATCATTAATTATACTACAATTTTTATTCTTGGTAAATTCGCCTGTTTTTCTCCATAAACATGAAAGACAGATCAGAGTTTCCTTATAGATATTTCGTCTGTCGATTCCAATCTTCTATTCTTGTATTCTATGCAATGTTCATAGCTATTCAAAAGCCACTTGTCATTCGGTTAATCAGTTTATGTTTGTCTATGTTATATTGGTATTTCGAGTACTTCATTTCAGTTTAAAAAAATACCAATTAACAATTGTCCAAGTACTATAATAAAAAAAAACACTGTAAGAAAGAATACGGTACTCAAAAATGGCAACATTGGTGTCGATTCGGGCTACCGAATTTTTTGACAGTTCTAGAACTAGCTCCATCTCTTTCTAGCACTTATTGTAAGTGAAGGACGGCACTAGGAGCTGTCAAACTAAAATTAGGTTAACTTTGTATCTGCCCGAATAGGCATTATAATATGTTAATTAAAACTTCATAAGATGCCTTAAAAAAACAAAAAAACAAAATTCATAAACTCTTTTTTCAAATTAGTTTTAAGTATAATATTTCCGTAATTATGTCATGTTTATCTTATTTCATGTATTTAGGGGGTTTCTATTAACACCGGGAAGTAAATATAACTAATTTGAACTTATTAAAAACATGAGTAACAAATAGGCAATGTACGTATGCACGAGCACGAATGTTAAGTACTAGATAAAGTCATGACTGAACAATGTGAGTGTATGCAAAGTAATGACTGATCTATACTAGTATACGCAAAGACATGACTGTTAAATCAAAGTGTAAGTAAAGTCATGACTGGTAAATCCCTGCGTTAGCAAAGTCATGACTGATCAATCGGAACGTAAGCAAAGTCATGACTGATAAAACTCAGTGTAAGCAAAATCATGATTGACCAATCCGATTGTACACAATTTAATGAGAAAGTACCTAAAATATGAAATATTATTACGAAATAAATAATATCTGCGCTATATATCCGTGCCCGTGGGATATTGAATTTTGCTACTGAATAAGTATATTTTATCCTATTATATTCTCCAAATAATAAATAGTACTAAAAATAAAATGTATCTGCTACAACTTAGGTACTATGTCTGTCGAAAACTATTTAAAAAATCTGGATAAATGACGGAGTATTTCAACAATGGCGGACTGAACAATTTACGTCAATAGAAAATATGATATAACTATATTTGCATACCATCACTTTATAGCAAAAACGACGCAAGCACTTTTGGAAAAATCACACGCCGATTACATTTTTTTGTTAACAAATTCTTGCAGTAGATACGCTAGGTTCAATACAGGTAAAAAAAATGGTTTTAATTTTTACCCAGATTGGAATTAATCGAAAAAAATCGTGGTTTTGTTGAAGAAATATCTTTGTTTAGAGATAAGCTTGCCTGTACTATCTGTTTTCTTTGTATGTTTCTGGTGTCTGTTTCATTGTGTACAAATAAATAAATAAATAAGAAAATAACATCAGAATTTTTCAAAATGGCGGTTACGTAGGGTGTTAGTGACAACGTAACGAAAACTTCGAGGGATAATTTAGTCCATGATTCTGAGTCGATATCGAGTGGAATTTTCCGTCGCAAAAGTTTGGAACTGAAAATACATATGCACTAACATTTTCATAAATTTAATGCATTTTTTGAGATAATATTTTTTGAATTTGTCAGAAAAAGCTTTTAATTAAAAGCTTACGTGAAGCTTACTTTATGTAAAAACGGCTGATTATAAAATTAATTATTAACTATGTGATAAAAATGCCTGGTATTAAATGTGTTCCTCTAGTTATTAAGTAAATTGTAATGTACTAAATTTATTTAAAAGATGTGTTGCTGTTGCAGTGTCTTGTCATTTCTTCTCCTCAGCCAAAATACTTTGCGAAATGACGTAGATTCAAAAATGTTAAATTAGCCTTCAACAAGTTTATCCATGATAATTACGTTGATTATATGATACTGATTCTGATTAATGAGAAATTCCACTTGATATTAACTCAGAATCATGAGCTGAATTATCCCCCTCAGTATTTGTTACGATGCAACACCCTGTTTGTTGATAAATTGTCCGGTTCACCATAGTCCTCTGCTTTGCTCTCTTTCTGCTCATTTGTCTATTGCTAGGTGGTTATGGTCAGGGCCCCAAAGGAAAATGTCAGGAATAATGTATTATAATGTATATTTACAGTGACTCCATGTGATGACCTCATAGTGGCGGGGAGGCTGGCCACGGCGTCAATTCGTTACCTCAATCTAGAATATTTCCTGCAAACAAAACATAATAATTACTCTAAAATCTATCCAGAAATCTGCTGGACTTAATATTGTATAATTATTGTAAACCGGCTGACTGCTTAACGTGCCTTCCGAAGCACGAAATCACCTTATTTTTCGGATAATCGAGTGATTTCGACCAAACCTGGGACAAGCTTGGTGTTTTTTTTTTTATTAGACGTGACCCCACCAGCAATCGAACCCGTGTCCTCCGGGTCGTGAGCGCAACGCTCAACCACTGGCTCTTGGTTCGTTCCCGGTCTTCTGTCGTGTGGGTTGTGAGGTGAATTACCAACCCCATCAACCCTGGTGTCAGGGTTATTATTGAGCCGCCAAAGGCCCCTTTAAGGCCCCTCATGGCTCATTACTCCCTTACGTAAGTCAGGAGTCGGGAGTAAGTACCCGTTATTATGTGTTCTAATTATCATTGAAGTTTTGTTAGCTCAAAAGATCGTCTTCGGGCAACATGTCTCGCCTTCGTCCAATCGTATTTTAAATTAACTTGCCTATGTAGTGCGGCAGGCGGGCGAGTGCAGGTCCCGCGAGGCGCCGCCCGCGAAGCTGATGTTGAGCAGCATGGCCTCGAACGGGTCGGAGCGCATGCGCTGCTGGTTGGCGGCCGCCGCACCGCCCGGGTCCGACACCACGCGTCCCTCCGTCCGCCCGTCCTGGGACAACCACATACCATAAGCTTACCACTATATACCCCACTAGCTTTTGCCCGCGACTTCGTCCGCGTGGCGTGTTATAAAAGAGAGATCTTTGTGTGTGGGAGTGCATATCAAATTTCAAGCATCTAACTTATGCAGTTTAGATTTCTTCATACAATTTTTTTTCCCGCTAACTCCCATTTTTCGAAATACTTTATATTTACTAAGGTATGCATGCATGCTACATTGAAAACATCTATCTTACGCGGTTTAGATTTTTCATACAAAAGGTGGGAATTTCGGGAATTCCTTTCTTAGTGCACCTCTGCGGTACCTAAGCTACGTCCCTTCCAAATTTCAAGTGCCTACGTTTAGCCGTTTAGGCTGTGCGTTGATATGTCAGTTTCTCCTTTTATATATTTAGATTTTGGTAAATCGCATCACCCGTGATTCGGTCTTTGGGTCTGTATGACCGAAAGGTTGGTAGGACCATGGGAAGGTGGTGTGTTATACCCCATTTTGGTAATTAACTAAGTACCCACACCTTATCAAGCTTTGACCATAGAATAAGGAATAATACCGCGTATAGAACCGCAAGTCTCCGTGGCTGGTAGCCTAGTTGGTAGAACGCTTGCCTCTCACTTTGTGGGCGCAGATTCAAATCCAGCACAGGCACCAATTTTTCGAAATCATGTTTGGATCGTAAATGATTATCACGTGCTCAGTGGTGAAGGAAAACATCGTGAGGAAACCCACATTCCCGAGAAAAGCATTATCGGAGGCATGTGACCTAACCCGTATTGAGCTGGTTTTCCCTTCGCAGGTTAGAAGATCAGACAGACAGTCGCTTTTGTAAAAAACCGGACCTGTCAAATCTTCAGGTTAGGTAAGCGGACCCTGTGAAAAACGGAATAATGCTACGGAGATGATAGAACGGCAACTCTCCGCTCCCCACCAGCGGCTGAGCTAGGTTTACCTCACCAACCTCCCTTTTTGCTGTTGTTGAATTAGGTTAGGTCATATACACCATAAGGATGAAATGCCTGCCGACGTCTCGTTGTCCGTAGATGGAATGGAGTGGGTGGAATTAACTCGTGAAGTTCCTGCACACACTCACCGAAGTGTATCCTATAAAAAACTGTATGAATGTATACCTCCGGCCTGGGACTCCAGAGACGCACGACGGCCTCGATCCCGCTGGTGGCCAGCAGGAACATGGAGGGGTGCAGCTGCAGGCAGTTCACGATTGACTCGTCACCCTTCAGGCAGCGCACGATGTTGCCCGAGCGCCGGCACCAGATGAACATGCTTCCGTCGTCAGACCTGGGAACCGCGTGTGACGAATTACTAACATAATAACTGACATAGCAAGAGAAACAACACATAATACCGGGTTCTTACTGCGTTAAAAATCAGGGATATGATACTCCCAGACTTTGTACTCTCGTGTGTAAGTTGTTTTTCTTGAATGTTTTGATTGTAAGTTATGTGTTATTTCGTGTTGTTTCTTTCTTTCTTTAAATACTTTATTTTATTTTATTAGTATTTAGTATTAACACGCAGTCAGACAGTTTATTGCACAAAGTATAGGCGTATAATCTTCTTCTTAGCGTGTGAGTTGAGAGGTGGATGACGAACCTCACCAACCCTGGTGTCAGGGTTACTATTGAGTCGCCAAAGGCCCCTGACAAGGCTCATGTAACGACTACATCAGTAAGTAGTAACCGGGACCAACGGCTTAACGTGCCTTCCGAAGCACGGATCGTCTTACTTTCGGACAATCAAGTGATCAGCCTGTAATGTCCTAACCAAACTAGGGTACACAAAGTGATTTTTGTGATATTTCCCCACCGGGATTCGAACCCGGGAACTCCGGATCGTGAGCCCAGAGCTCAAACACTGGACCACGGAGGTGTATAATAAGCGGCCTTATCATGCATGCGTAATATCATGTCATGTCAAGTCCATGTTATGCTGATGACTCACCCGGCCGCAACGAAGTTAGCATCCGGGCCGAGAAAGTTGGCCTCCTTGATGTCAGTGGTGGTGTTACAGTGTCCGAGCAGCCGCTGCGTGTAGTCTGCGGCGGAGGCCCGCAGCTGCCGCTCCAGGACTGACGTGGCTGTGTTCTCCTCCGCCTCACCCATACTGCCGCCCACTGCCGGGACTGTACGCTACTTTAACATGCCTTGAAGAGCTGACGCTCACAATATTTTCAACAAGGCTAAGACCTTAAACTCATGCTGCCTAACATATAATAAATAAAAAAAAAACAATATTGAAAAGAGTTTAAGATAACAACATAACAAACTCACGACTATATCCCAATTGGGGTAGTCGGAAGTGGTTCTCTATTTTTACGCATCATTTTTTATGTAATAATTTACCATGGCATAATGTTACTTGTCCTATTTGTTAATTTGTCATAACTTTTTAAGCATAATATTGAAACTCATAACTACCATAAGCATAATAATTAATGACAATAATGACATATAAGCATAAGTATTATAAGCATAAAAACTATACTCCGAATAAGAAAAGTTTTGGCACAACTTTGAACATTTCTGAAACTTACTTTTTCCTTGGTTGCATTTGGTTCATGATTGTAACTTTTTATATTTTTTGACTCTATTTCATGCTGTTGGTGATCATTCAGTATACTTTTCGTGTGTAAGATAAACATGCTGGCGGCGTGGAGTGGCCCAAGGGCCACCCCCGCCGCACCCTAACCTACTGTTATGCCTTGTAAAAATTATGACAAAACACTATTAAGTATTCTAAAAAAGAATTATGGATACCTATTTATATGCGAATCAAATTTATACCAACAAATATTAGTCCAAAAATAAGTTATACCTAACAAACCAGTATTCTTAGATGTTATTATGGGAAAGTACTATTATGCTTAAAAACCTTATGCGAAAAGGATTATGATAATTAAAATTATGACAAAACCATTTATGCATTTTAAGAGAATCCCGTCGGAAGTACATCAGAAGAAGGAAAAAGTAAAGAAAGGAGGAAGGCAGGAAAAGCATCTTGAGGGCTGAAGAGGTCACATTGAAGCAAATCATCTAGAAATTCGTGCCCTCACTGTGTGCGGGAGTTCACCGTGAAGATAGGCTACATACGCCATCTTCATTCGACTAGGAGTCAAAGAGGCGTTTCGTCTCATGCGCATATGAGCACTAGTCTATGCGCTCCCAATGAGCGCAAACAGTAAAGCCTTTTGTACTTTCGGTCTACTGGTCTTTCGGTCTACTGGTCTTTCGGTTTACTGGTCTTTTGGTCTACTAGTATGTTGGTATACTGGTCTTTTGGTCTGCTACTAACCCACCTTCATCAGGCTGCGTTTCCATGCCCTCCAAGGCAACAGTGATGTCCTTCTGCAGTAGAAACACTGCATGGCTCGTCGAATGCCTCGGGAACTTGTCTTTGAAGTACCGGAGGCATTCGCTGGCCTCTCGTGGCCTCTGCAGCTCCATCAGAGCCTTGGCGAGTCTGAAGTGAGACTTGACGTGTGTCGGGTCAAGTTTGATGGCTTTGTAGCAGTCTTTGATTGCGGCGTAGGTGTCGCCAGCCCTGGAAATAAGGTTTAGGTTACTAACTGAGCTGCAACCGAGCCCGAGATAATGTTTATCTGTAATCTTCCTCCACTGGGTCTGGTCCACCCATCTAGTCGATGTTCTTCCTCTAGCACGCTTACCCTCAATCTGGCCCAAAACAATGTCTTTCTCTGAACAGTGCAATGGGGATTGCATTATGTGCCCAAAGAAACACGGCATTCTTTCCTGGCATATGGTAAGTAGACGCTTGGAGATCTTAATCGTCAGAAAAAATGGGAACTTACCAGCCACGCCTCATAAGAGCAGCGGCGCGGTTGGAGTAGAGTATCGCGCAGTCGGGGCACTCCGCGATCGCGTTGTTGTAGAAGTCCACGGCTGTAGAGTAGTTGCCTTTGTTTACAAGCTCGTTCGCCTGAAACAATTCCAATTCAAATTCAAAAACTTTATTCAGTAGGTAACTTAGTTGCACTTTGACACTCAATTTTTACACAACGAACGTCTCATCCGCCTAAAAATACTGCAGCTTCTCGCAAGCTGTATAGCTGAGGAAAAGAAACTGCAAGAAAAAGCTCGGCAAAGGGCCTTCCTTAGTCGTTCTGTAAAAAAAAATACTATGAGCAACTTTCCAGGCGCGGTACGGATTTCATGAAACGGATATTTTTCTTATTGCTCGGGTACAGTCATGAGCAATACCCATTTTAGAACCCTGTCGCACTATCATATTTGACATTTAGTGAGACTTACGGTTTACTTTGTCAAAAAAGTTAATGTGACATGGTATCAAAGTTTATACATATTAATGCTCGTGACCGTGCATAATTACAAGGGACACATCGAGATGCCAATACCAACCAATCCCGGCTGACCCAGCTCTCCATTCCAGGACACTTATCGGCGAGATCGAACATCCGAAATAGCGGAAATGAAATCGGTATTTCACTACTTCGGATTCTATCAACCTTCCGATGGTCATGTTGTGACGGCGGTGGTGCAGTTCTTGTGAATGAATGAATGAGTGGTTACAATCTCCAAGGTACGCACGGTGGTGCCTTTCTTGTGAATTAATTCATGAACGATTGATCGAATTAGTTAATGAACGAGTGAATGGATGAGCGAACGAACGAATGAAAGAATGGTCGAATGAATGAATGCGTGAATGAATGAGCGAACGAACGAATGAATGAGTGATTACCATCTCCTTGATATGCACGGTGGTGCCGTTATTGTGAATGAATGAACGAACGAATGGTTGGATGAGTGAATGAATGAGTGGTTACCATCTCCTTGATATGTAGCACGCGTTCGGACAGCACAGGCGGTGGCTCGGGGGCCGCTGTAGTGCCATTTGTTCCGTTCTTGTGCGGTTGTTTCTCTTCACCCTCGCGGTACGAGTGGTTGTGCTGGATGATGAAGCTCTCCACGAGGACCGGGCGACGACCCGCGTTCACGTCGAATAGGTATACCTATCGAGTAAAACAAGACCATCATCGTTAGATCTAGGAGTGATAACATAAGTATGTATACTGTCTAATACTAAGCTATGTTTAAGGAAAGAATTTATTGTACCTACTTTTTTGCTCAGCTGAAAATCAGCGTTGGCACTGCCTCAATATTGAAATGTCACAACATGTTGCTGAACTGATGTACCTTCTTACAGATAAACTCATGTAACGACTACATACGTACATCAGTAAGTAGTAACCGGGACCAAAGAAGCATAGAACGTACTTTCGGACAAACGGGCGATCAGCCTGCAACGTCCTAACCAAACCAGGGCCATAAAGTGATTTTTGTGATATGTCCTCATGTCCCCACCGGAATTCGAACCCGGGACCTCCGGATCATGAGCCTAAATCGCTAGGTGTAGGTGTAGGCAAATACAATACAAAAGCGAAACAGAAAGGGTGAAATAGGCGGCCTTGTTGCTAAGTAGCAATCTCTTCCAGGCAACCAAGAAAGCCTTACCTGTTCTGACCCCAGGTTGACTAGCAGCTCATTTCCATCGTGACTAAACGCCACGTACGTTGTCGCCTTCTTCGGAAACGTGTGTTCATTTGGTTCCATTGACAGGTGGCCTGTCGAAGAAAAGTCATTTTATATCATTCAAATCTTCATTCTTCATTCGTTCTTTTTTATTTTATGACTGTACAAGCGTAGGCAACTTAGCCACTGTTGGGTAGAGACTTCTAATTAGCCTTTAAAAAAGTCTTCCTCAAAATAAAAAAAATGTATGTAAGAATAGTAGGCTGAGTAAAACGGAACGTTAAGGTGTGTGAAGGAGACAGTTGAATGAGTGAAGGGGGAGGAGAATGGCGGAAACAACAGCCAAATGGCGGTCGGTTGTTTTTGAGTCGAAGGTGTAAAATTCATAAAATTTGAAAATAAACAAATTGGTAAAGCAAATATAATAGGATAGTTTCCAACTAGTCAAATCAGTTACTTTTTACTAAACGTCAAAACACGAATTTGTATGAAAAAGAAACCTGTGTCGTCTGTGTGATGTTATGGGCGATAGGCTGATCCCTTATCGCCATAAGGTTCATCATATCCAGCTTACGACATCGTATCAACAGTGGCTGCAAGTTGTCTTTGATTACTTGTGGCTCTGCCCACCCCATTAGGGATTACGGGCGTGAGTTTATGTATGTATGTGTGACGTCATAGAAAAACGCGACAAAATGTCGCACTTCTCATTACCTGTTTCCTTATTAAAATTCATAAATAAGTTAAAACGAAACAAGAAAACTTTATTGTCACCTTTACATTTGTGTTTATTTAGTAATCTGAATCTTATAATTTAGTTTTGACCTAGGAAATTCCATCATGCCATATACACATAAACGAGCACGATTGGAAAGTGTCCCCATTGGGAATCGAACCCGGACCTCCAGATGGATGGATGACTAACAACTAGACCACGGAGGCTGTTGTGAATGTATCATACCTGGCGCGAAGTAGGTGACAGCTCCGCGTGGGATGTTGTTGTCGGGGTCTCCGTGTCCGGCCCGCGAGCACCGTATGTTCTGCCGTTCCCACATCAGTCTATTAGTCGCCGAATTATTCTGCTCAACACATATTACCTTCAAAGTATTGGGCCGAGTCTAACTACTCTTAATCTAAATATATAAAAGGAGAAACTGACTGACTGACATATCAACGCACGTCCTAATCGGCTAAACGTAGGCACTTGAAATTTGGAAGGGACGTAGCTTAGGTACCGTAGAGGTGCACTAAGAAAGGAATTCCCGGAATTCCCACGAAAACGGGAATTAGCGGGAAAATCCTTTTGTATGAAAAATCTAAACCGCTTAAGTTAAACGCTTGAAATTTGGCATGCAGGTACCTTAGTTAACTTAAAGCTTAGTTGCAACAGGATATTGCAAAATTCCCACGGAAACGGGAGTAAGCGGGAAGAAACATTTGTATGATCGAAACCGCGTAAGATAGCAATCAATCAATTTTCAATCTAGCATGCATGCATACCTTAGTAAATATAAAGTTTAGTTATGGCTGTATTTTGAAAAATGGGAGTTAGCGGGAAAAAAAATGTATGAAAAAATCTAAACTGCATAAGTTAGATGTTTGAAATTTGATATGCACTCCCACACGCACAAAGATCTCTCTTTTATAACACGCCACGCGGACGAAGTCGCGGGTAAAAGCTAGTAAGGTCATATAACCCTAGCAGAATATTTAGGTGGTGTGAGACCTCAAGTGGCACCCCTAAGCCCCTTAAAATGCAAATGTTTCGATTAGTTTACGGCCACCGAAATTTACTTATTTAAATCTTTTAAAAATGTTGTTTACGGCCCGGTATGAGTTGTGGCCACAATCTAACCCTATAAAGTTTTAGTTTGCAGCCAGGGTGAACCAGTCTTGGTTGATTTTGGCCATGTATTGGCAACGACACCACGAAACCGCACCGCTGTGGTGTCGTTTACATTTTTTTTAGGTAACCACACCACAATAATAAAGTTTCAATACAAAACAAATACACTTTATTGCACCAAAATAAAAAGATATAATTACAAAAAACTCTTAACTATGTCTCTATAACATAACATAACAAATACTTTATTGCACAAACAGGAAAAAACAAAATACAAAACAAAAGAGAAATAGAATTAGTACAATAGGCGGCCTGATTGCTAAGTAGCAATCTCTTCCAGGCAACCTTGTTTATTAACCTATGTTTATTTAATGCGGCAGTGGTGTGGTTACGTAAAAAAAATTGTAAACGACACCACAGTGGTGCGGTATCGTGGTGTCGTTCACAATACATGATTTTGGCGCCATTTTCTTAGTATGTCCCTTGCACTAAGCGTTGGACTTTTTGTCCTGTTATTACATGCACCATTGACTCATGTAACGACTACATACTTAAAGTAACCGGGGCTGAGTACTTAAAGTGCCACAGATCATCTTTCGGACAGCTGATCAGGCAGATCAGCCTGCAATGTCCTAATCAAACTAGGGGTGGTATTAATAATCTCAGGTTCGAGACTGCCCTCAAGATCATGTCAATGTGACAGTTCTTGTATAAAAACAGGGACTTGAGCATGATCTTGAGGGCAGTCTCAGCTGAGATTAGTTTATTAATACTACCCCAGGGACCACAAAGTGACGTTTGTAATATGTGGTCCGACATTCGAACCCGGGGCCTCCGGATCGTGAGCCCAACGCTCAACCACTGAACCACGGCCGTTACAATCACACACCATGGTATATCGCAACACAAATAGTAAATTTTTTTGACGTGACTTATTGTACATTTGCCGCAGATGGCATTAACTACTTGGCTGGAGCAATAGTACAGACCAGTCACCAAACGTAGAAAAAGATGTGTACTTACCGAGGGCGAACCGACCTGTAGTTTGGCCAGTTTAATCATCCTTGTATCGTAGAGGCGGACGTAGAAGTCATTCGCCCCCACGGCCAATTGGTACGGTCTGCGGGGGTTGACGGCGACACACTTGGCCTCCGCGTAGCGCCCCATATGGTTCAGCAGGTTCACCAACACGTTAGCAGTGTCCGAGTTGCAGCGGTGAGAGGTGCGCAGGTCGTGTTGCCTGAAAAAAAAAAACAATCAAAAATAAAATAAAAACCACTAAAAAAATCAAGTAAAAAATAAATAATAAATCAGAAATAAGATATTTAATTAATTCTTGAAAAATAACAATACGTCACAAATACAAACATAAAAACTAGTCATTAAATAACCCGCCCCTTACTGTTCCCGGAGCAAAGGTGCTACAACACTAGCCGCATTACCAGGATAAAATTACCAACTTTTTTATAATTAAACATAACCTACAGATGGCAATGGAAAAAATCTTTTTTCGAATTTAAACACGGTCTACTCCGGTCTTCTCAATCGGCGGTCTTCTCATCACGCGAGTAATCGGGATCAATTTATGCGAATCAAATGCCGGAATATCACATAAAAGTTGATGGGTCCATTCTAATAGAAACACGGTCTACTCCGGTCGTTCTAGTCTCGTGCGGTCTACTCACAACAGAAGGCCGTCTTCTCCCGCCCGATCACAGCAAGTAAGGGTTATCAGGCGCCGTAGTGAAGCTCTTTATACGTCCGCAGTGACACGCTAACACGTCCACTTCAGTCTTTTCTAGTCTGGTGTTTTGTAGTGTAGTGCGGTGTACTCACAACACAAGGCCGTCTTCCCCCGCGGACCACAGCAGGTGCGGGTTGTCGGGCGCGGCGGCCAGCCGCTTGACCCGGCCGCAGTGGCACGCGCACTCCAGCAGCGACGCGCCGCCGCACACGCTGCGCGCGCGCACCGTGCCGTCCGCCGCGCATGTCGCTATGATGTCCGGGGTTAGGAACTGGAGGTTCAACATAAATTCAACACTTCAAATTATTTATTTATTACCACGGCCGCTGTAAGAAACCCGATTCGATGTTTTTTTTTACCTCATATCTCCAAGTCTGACAACTCTCGATTCGGGCCTCAGAACAAAAATAAAGCTCGGTGAGGTGTGGGCACTTAGTACATATCTGACTATCAAGACCCAGAGGGGGTGAGGTAGGCACCCCATACGAATCGACCAATAGCCGTACGTCATCTATGTAAATAGCATTTGCTGCGTTTATTGGTCGACGCCCTTCTCCGATAGCGATAAGCGCTGATTGAGGGAAATCGTCGACCACGCCGACGGGGTCGGTATCATCATCATTATCAGCCCATTAACGTCCCCACTGCTCGGGCACGGGCCTTCCCTATGGATGGATAGGGAGATCGGGCCTTAAACCATCACGCGGGCCCAGTGCGGATTGATGGTTATTAACGACTGTTAATGCAGCCGGGACCAACGGCTTAACGTGCCTTCCGAAGCACGGAGGAGCTCGAGATGAAAACTTTCTTTTTGTGGCCACCCATCCTATGACCGGCCTTTGCGAACGTTGCTTAACTTCAACAATCGCAGACCGAGCGCGTTTACCGCTGCGCCACCGAGCTCCTCGGTATCGCATCGGTACCTCACAATACGACCTATTTAAACGTCGGCAGCATTATGATTGAGTAAACATTTGTTGATAATATCAGGCTAGATAAGAGGAAGATTGTCACCAGGGTATCGATATTGTAATCTTTATTTGCAATTACGAGTAATATCTGATGACTATTGTATTTGCTATTGATTAGGTTTAGGGACTTTAGATTGCGTGCGTTTGCACGTGTTAGTGCGTGCGTACGTACGTACGTGCATGCGTGCGTGCTTGGGTGTATATGTGTGTGTGTGTAGTGGTGCTAATTCCTGTAGACACCATATCATTTTATTTTAAGTTACACCTGTCATTTTCTTTTCCGCCGAAAAGGAAAGAGACGAGTAATCGACAGCCATAAACACACGTCAATTTTAAGCAGAAATCTAATAAACCCTCCTAAAATTTGATATTGGCCAATAACTTGACAGAATTAAATTGACAGCACACGTCAAACTGGTTGCATATCAGCGCGATGCCTATTTTATTCGCCCGTGTCATTCATTCATTCTAAAATTAACAATTGTCAATCATCCATCCTATAGGCTAGTTTCCAACTAGTCAAATCAGTTACTTTTTACTAAACGTCAAAACACGAAATTACTATGGAATTTGTATGAAAAAGCACTCTGTGACGTCATAGAAAAACGTGACAAAATGTCGGACTTATTATTACGTTTTTCTTGATTAAAATTCATAAATAAGTTTAATAGAAAAAAGAAAATGTTTTTCGTTAGTTTTAGATGTGTCTTTATTTAGTAATCAGAATTTCATAATTTATCTTGAACCTAGTACACGACCCTATTCTTTTTCGGCGGATAAGAAAATGACGGGTATAATTTAATATAAAATGAAGAGGGGTCTGCAGGAATCGAGGCCAGTTTCGACTTTTTTAGGTAGTTTGCTTAATAAGATGGCCCATTTTTACATAACATGCTTTGCAATTCAATTGGACGAATTTGAAAACCGTAACTTTGTAATTTAAATAAGATGTGTCTTCATGTTCCAAGAAATAAGACACACTTTCATACATATATCTAAATATATAAAAGGAGAAACTGACTGACTGACATATCAACGCACAGCCTAAACGGCTAAACGTAGGCACTTGAAATTTGGATGGGACGTAGCTTAGGCACCGTAGAGGTGCACTAAGAAAGGAATTCCCAAAATTCCCACGGGAACAGGAATTAGCGGGAAAACCCTTTTGTATGAAAAAAATCTCCCTTTTATAACACGCCACGCGGACGAAGTCGCGGGCAAAAGCTAGTTATTATATAATAATAAAAGACTGTAAATATATATTTTTGTTTTTAATACAGTGGTATGTGAATCTGAATCTCACCTTAACTGAGAATATGTTCCCAGTATGTCCAGTGGGGATGTTGTGTAGCTGCTTGTACCGGTACGGGTCCCAGAGGATCACGTGCAGGTCATCTGATGCTGATGCTAACACCCTGGTAAAGAGAAGATCGGGTTTAGTCGTAAAACCAAATGTCCCTTAAGAAATAATAAATAACAATTGTTTATTTACTAAAAGAACACAGGTAATATAATATATTTTTATATTATAAAACATACAAAGTTACTTAACAATAATAAATAATAAAAACACTGCCACCGCTAACACATTAAAAAAAGTCTCTATAGCTAATATATACCTGGGGGCATAAAAGGGCCACATAGAAGCAATTCATCTAAAACAGCAATATTGCTATTTGTAATTTTTTGCATTTTGCACTTACTTTTATACATGCAAATGTCAAATAGCAATATTGCTTTTTTACATGAATTGCTTTGATGTGGCTTAACACCCCTGCTTATGCAAATATGTATTCAAACTGTAACTCATTATTTTTGTGGTAAAACAGTTGTTACATAGGGCTATAGGTATTTGAAAATCAGAGAGAGAAATGTTCAAGATTGCTCAATTAAAAGGTAAACAAAAAAATTAGGTACTTAGTTGAAGAACTAGTGAAAAAGCACAGCATACCTACTTTGTTACTGCTTAAATTAAACTTATCATTCTACAAAATGCAGTGGAGCAGTATTATGGAGTATGCTCCATACCCTCTGGTTGATTGAGGAGGCCTGTGCCCATCAGTGGGATATATATATAAGCTATATACGTTATGTCATGTCATTCTACATAATTAGTTATGGATTACTTATTAACCTTCATTAACATTTTCTATAAATAATCTATTGCAAAGAAGCCCAAGTTATATAATTTGATGTCTATAATAATACTTGATATGCAAGTTAAATTATTATATAGTAAGATGCTATTTAAAGTAGGTAGTCTTATATGAATCTGTATACTTACCTATATGATCTAAGTTTATCAATATAAATGCAGCTTAAAACACATTCATAGTGAGTACTCAACTATAGCTTTAAAGCAAAGGCAAAGGCAAAATTGTTTAAATAAATCTTTTCATGTTTTACACAGTATTGTATGTAAATAGATATGTAAACATCCCACTCAATTCTAGACAGTTTTGCATAAACTACTATACCTACCTAATATATGACTGCTTGTTCTCACTTATTGGGTCGACATAGGTAATCAATGAAGACAGATAGGCACTTACGACCCGTCGTAGTTCCATTCGAGGCAATTGACGCATCCCATATGACCGTGGAGCTCCTTCTCTAAACCAAGGCGGTCGATCGTGCTGCGTGTCACAGTCAGTCGGGTTTGGAACTGGCGGTCTATGTCCCCGCGCTCCCGGGCCGCCGCCAGCCCCACCGTCCCCTTGGCCCATGCCGGCTCCTCTCTTCTACCCATATTTCCTAAGCCACTTCAATATGTCTGATCAACCATCACAAAACTGCGAGCGAATCTATTTATAGTGTACATCTCACCAACCGTTATCACTTCGTAAACTAACTCATCTATATCTACAGAAAAACACTATCACCTTCAAATTGCACAGTGAATAAACAAATAACAAAGAACAAAAAGCTTTTCTTCTGTCGAAGATATGCGAATTTTCTTTCGAAAATAAAGCGAACTGTCAAACAGCTGTCGTCGAGTTGCCAGACATTTTTTTATCTATTACCATTCATTCATTCACCCACTTCATTTAACCCTTTCAACCTTGATCCATATCTGTATTAGTTTTGTAATAAATGCAATATCATAGTATATGAAGTGTGTAGTCTATAATAAGGAACATTTCAGCTTGAATATATCACGGGAAATAGATACTCATTGGGAACAAATACTCATAAAGTAAATAAATCAATTGAAATTGTTTTCAATACCGGTTTTTGCCACTACAAAAAAAACATTCGTTCTCAATTACACGACTCTATAAAAGTCTTTTGTTTCTGTTATGTTTTGACTTTTGACAGCTGTGTTATCAAAATATGTGTAGTTTTAGCTATTAATTAGTTGTTAATTCGTGTAATAAAACAATAATACAGTCTACTTTTTAAAACCTTGTATCTCAATCGAATAATCTGTTTTGGACACATAAGTTTTTATAATACAATAACCTACCTTAACAGCCCAATAAGAAGTGCCAGTGTGTTCACATTCGCCAGGACTTAACCAGACAGAATGGGTGAACGGAAGGGTCAGAACTTGTACTATCCCCCCGACTACGACCCTAAGGTCGGGGGGATCAACAAATTCCTCGGCACCCATGCCTTGCGTGAAAGGGCCAGGAAACTTCACATGGGTATCCTCATCATTCGTTTTGAAATGCCGTATAATATCTGGTGTGAAGGTTGTAACAACCACATCGGTATGGGCGTGCGATACAACGCGGAGAAGACGAAGATTGGAATGTACTACAGTACACCGGTGTACCAGTTTCGTATGAAATGCCACCTCTGCGATAACCATTTTGAGATCAAGACAGATCCAGGGGTAAGTTCTTCATGTTTGTCTTTTATATCTTTTCACTCCATGATATAAACCACCACCTATCTTTTTAGTTTTAAGTGTTAAATTTAAATATGTTTTAATATTACCTAAATGTTTATTTTTTTTTATTTTTTATTAAATGTTTATTAAAGAATTTTGAACAAGCTACTACACATAAACTATGTTCATAATAAAAAAAAAGAATTATTTAAAAACAGATCTTTATTTATATAATCGCTTTAAAAATAAACTAGAATAATATTGCTCAACATCCTGTAACAGCAACAAAATAACAAGGTCCTAATCATATAATCCACCATTTCAGAACTTAGACTATGTCATAGTATCCGGGGCAAGAAGACAAGAGAACAGATGGGACCCTACAGAGAACGGGCAGATTGTGCCTGAGACCAAAGAGACCCAGAAGCGTCTGTTTGACGATGCTATGTTCCAGCTGGAACATAAAACTGGTGACGAAGATGCAGCGAAACAAGATAAACCCAGACTGGGTAAACTTGTAGGCAGGAATGAAAATGTTTGGAAGGATGATTATGAAGCTAACTGCTCTTTGAGAAGGAATTTTAGGGTAAGCTATATAGTACCTTGTAAGAAATGTATTTTGTTTTTTATAATTTGCTTATCTTTTGTATAATCTAGTTTATAGACAGGTATATTGTTAATGATTTTTTTTTATGGCACTTACCCATACTTTTTGATTTTTTTTATTTTCAATTTAAATTTTCTCTATAGTTTTCTTGCCATACAACACATTAGGTCACCCAGTATGCTGTATGTTTGTTGTGTAAATAAATAAATAAATGAGGAAGAAATTAGAAAATCTATTATAATAATTATTTTTAGTTTAATTCTTTAGACATTTTTAATGCAATAACTCTGAATAAGAAACACTTCAAAGTATTTCTCTTTGTTCATAAACAGCTTTAACTTTTTTATTTTGCTAACAAAATCCATGCTCAAAAATGCCTTTTTACATCCACAGAAAAGACGAAAAGAACTGGAAGAAGCACATGTAAATGACAGTTTACTTCTAGCAAAATCTTCCCTTGACATTGACCTGCTACCAGAGTCAGAAGATGACAGAAACATGGCGTCCCTCTTGTCACTCCGACCCTCCCGCAGCATAGAGGAGAAACAGAACCACACTAGAAGTAAAATCCTTAACAGTCCAGCATTGCCCAGCTCAAGTGGACTTCTAACCAGCTTTGGAGGGTTAAAAAAAGAAGAATCTTTAAGCAAAAGTGCACCATTAACAAGGAATGCCTTGGGAATAACAATTAAAAGAAGTAAAACCGAGAGTGATAAAGAATTAGAATCTAAACCTGTAAAAAATCAGGATGATATACTTCAAAATAGTGCGACAACTGTTTGTACAGCTCTCGATAAAAAAAGTGATAATGACACTAAGGTTAAAACCTTAGAACATAAACATATTAAAGTTTTAAAAGCAGACAATGATTACAAAGTGACTAATGAAAATTCTACTCATATTGAAACAGAGAAAAAAACATTTTCTCTTGTAGGAGACTACAGTTCTAGTGAAGAGAATTCCGATTAGTATTCAGTTAGCAATTCTAAATAAGAATTATAGAAAAGTACCTTTTTTATTTTTAAAACTAGTTTCATTATCAGGCCTCATATATCTATCTATCTATGAAGGAAAAAAGGATCTCTAGAAGAAAAGGAATTTCAGGGGAAGCCTTTTGTAAATACTTACAGGAGTTGGAAATGTCATCATCATCAGGACAAATCCAAATATGGAATTCACGAATTCCATTATTAATTCCATATATACCTAAACTATGCCTAAATTATAAAAAGTGCCCATAAAAAATACAACAATAAATTATCTGAAATATATTATTGTCTGTGACAAGTCAATTTTGTACATTTGCTACCTAGGAGTAGACTGAAAAAATGTTTTAGGAACCAGACATTTATCTTCTGTGAAAAAAGAACATAATTAAACTTTGTTATATTCTGCTCTTGTGTGGGAGTTAAAAGGTTAACCCTGGTATAAAGGTTAACCCTGGTTTAAGGGTTAACCCTGGTTTAAGGGTTAACTCTGGTGTCAGGGTGACTTTGTTAATTTTGTTATCAAGTTTTTATTGTTAACATGAAGGGATATTTATTCAAATAAAACAAGAATAATATTATATGCTTTCATTTAATCATTTCTTTTATAAAACATTTATTAATTATTAATACTTAGATAGTGAACTAAACATTTCGATGTAAGCATAAATATCAGTTTATAAAAACAATTTAACAAATATAAACTTAAAATTAACAATATTTTTAGCTCTTTGATCACTTGTGATACTTAATGTTATATGATATTTTAAGCGGAAATAATTATATTTTAAAATATAAATATAGGCCGGTCCCATGAAAATACGTAACTAGACGTGTATCCCTATCAGGGTCGACAGAGGTTCTGAAAACTATCAACTCAGTTTCGATTAGAACTTTTATGTTTAATTTGAGATCTTTTACAGGCCTGCTACGCGCCTGAGCTTAACAGTCTTAAAAGTACCTAGATGTGACCGGACTATATTTAATAAGGGCCAATTACAAACGCAGATGTAGGACAGTTGAAGTCCGCGAAAGATCGATAGTAGGTGGGTAAATTTTTTTAAATGTTTTTTTATGTACGGTCACGAGTACTAATATACACTTTGAAATCATGTCACATTAACTTTTTTGAAAAAATAAACCGGTACGTCTCATTAAATGTCAAATATGGTAGTGCGACAAGGTGCTAAAGTGGGTACATGATATTGCTCATGCATGACTGTACCTACGTAATTTAGTGCATTAGTATACTTTTTTATATTAGTATACTATTTTTATATATATTGAGCTTCTCGAAAGGAGTTAGGTTGGCTTACGTAGTCAACAATAGCACGCATAATGGGCCATCTTAGAGTCTAAATGCGGAAAACAGAGCCCACTAACTAAATATCCCCTTTTGACTGACGAAGTAGTAACCCTTCGCGGTTTTCCGACATCTGCGTTGGCCCTAATGGCAACAAATAATTAATCTAACAGATAACAGAATTATACTAATGTAAGGAACATACATCAACATAATGTCGAATCCTATCATAAACAGCAAAATAGTTGTCTTGGACAAACATATTGTTACCATGAACAAACTAACTACTAAATTACAGCGATGACTGAGCGAATGTTCGTCTGCGAAAGTAAGTATTTATTAATTTCTCACAGACATTCACAAAAAAATCTTGTATCTAAATAGTGTACAGTAAGAGAACAGCAACTTTAGAATCTTATAATTTGCGTGTAATGTAGGTAGCTAATTCGGGCGGACACAAACAACCTAATTTAACTTTGACAGTAAGAACTGTCAAAGGACGAAGGAACTATCTTCATTTGCCGTCCTTCAAATACAATACGGGCAGGAAAGGGATAGAGCTAGTTTTAGTCCTGCTGTTAAATTATGTTTGTGGTTGCCCGAATCTATATAAGTATCAGTGCTCCGTCACTCCATGTATAGGTACTTGCTTGCTTTGCGCGCGTTATTTACCTAATATCGTTCCTATGGGCATTCTGGTAGCGTCGGGCCTTCGGCTGTCTTTTGAGGCAGCGCGGTGCGATGCCATATCAACTGTATGTTTGAGTGTTTAGGCACATTTTACCCCCAACTGGGCACCCTCAGGCTTGTTGTCGTAAACGTTGTACCGGGTGAGAGCCTTCAGCGCTCCCCATTTGTCTGGCCAAGTAGGCAAATTTACAATAAGTCACGTCAAAAAAAAGCACATTTTAGCATTTAACATAACACAAGCTCGCGACATTTTAATACATCCAACGCAAGATGAACTAAGTAGGTACCCACACCTCATTGAGTTTTCTGTTAGACCAACGTGATAGGTGGTGAGCCGCATTTATCTACGAATTTTCGCTCAGTGACCGCTGTAGTAAGAGAATAGCATAGACATCAACCATACAATAAATAATATAGGTACACACGTAAATGCGTTTCAGAAAATATGCAACGTTGAATACAAATGTGTTACATGAGGCAATGTCTATAATTGCACTGTTTTCAATAAGTACATACCTTAATTTGAGATCTCTTGGAAATCCGTAAAGCGATTAAGCATTCCGCTTTTGTATAAAATGCGAATGCAATATAAATTTTCTACAATAACTCGACACGTATAAGTGATAGGTAGTTAGATCTTCGAAAAGACCATGAAATTGATAGTAAAGTAACTACTTATTTAAAAGAACTTACAAGTTGAACTTACAAGTACCCTGAAAAGCACGCTAAACACTTATTCGTTTATAAATAACAGTAATTAAAATAACAACAACATATTGATTTCCAGCTGGGTCGGGAGATCGCGTCAGATTTCTCGCTTGTTGATTCCCATAGAAATGCGGACATATTATGTTCAAATCAAAATAGTTCAACTGGATGCAAAACTTTAGAAAACGCTGATAAGAAAATAACAATCCGATTTTGTGCGTACTTTCGTCTTACGTCTGAAAACAAATCATTATTTTTTTAAGATTAGAAACTTATATGCCTTCTCCTAAGAGAGATAGAAGCGAGTTAATCTTAATGATTAGTAATGACTAGGTTGAGTTTAAAGTATAATAATAATAAATTAACTAAATATTTTACCTAACTAAAGTGTTTTAGGCAAAGTATGTGAATAAACAATTATGTTGTCACCAGGGCCCAGCGCTCAATACTCATAACAACTTCGTTAAGAAATAGGTACCTATCTCATTTCAAAAAGGCTGACCTTCAAACTCGCGAAGGGAAAACCAGCCCAATAGAGGTTAGGTCACATACCTCCGAAAATGCATTTCTCGAGAATGTCGGTTTCCTAACGATGTTTTCCTTCACCGCTGAGCACGTGATAATCATTTAAACATGAATTCGAAAATAAATTCGACATACATTGGTTTAGGCCTGTGCTGGGTTTCGAACCTGCGACCTCAAAGTGATAGGCAACTGGGCTACCACGGCTCTGGAAATTAATGGAAAAAAATAGCAACTCTTGCCAATATTTTAAGCTATCTCAAACGACAAGATAGACTTACCAAAAACCCGAGTTTTCAGTGCGCTGGGCCGAAATCTAATATCTCCCTTTAGCTAAAGTCGTTGCGACATTTAGTAACGAACCGAAATACGCTGGTTCACAATGGCTGATACGCCAAACATCTTACCAACATTATAAACATGTAAAACTGAACATTTAGATCTTAAATTACATCATTATAGTTTATTAAATATTGCTTGAGTAGAATGACAGGAAGACAGAGATATAGCACTCACCCTTAGTGTGAAATAGACGAGAGATATGTCTAAAAACGAGATGGGATATTGGTGACTATTTGGTCGGACACAAAAAAAATCTTCTATCGTGTGGGTTGTAAGGTGAATTACCAACCTCATTAGCCCTGGTGTCAGGGTTATTATTGAGCCGCCAAAGACCCCTGACATGGCTCATGTGACGACTACTTACTTACATCAGTAAGTAGTAACCGGGACCAACGGCTTAACATGCCTTCCGAAGCACGGACTGTCTTACTTTTTGGACAATCAGGTGAGCCTGTAATGTCCTAACCAAACTAGGGATCACAAAGTGATTTTGTGATATGTCCCCACCGGGATTCGAACCCGGGACCTCCGGATCGTGAGCCCAACTCTCAACCACTGGACCACGGAGGCCGTTCAAAAACATTCAAAGTTTAGTTTGACAGCTCTTAAATTAGTGCCGTCCTTAACATACAGTAAGTGCAAGAAAGAAACACAGCTAATTTGAGTCCAAGGACTAAGTATTAGAACGGACATATAATATTTTAGAATGACAATGAAACTATCACAGCTCTCTATCTTGCATGGTAACATTCTGTATGAAAAAAATTTAAATAAACCTAGACAAACATCACTATCTAGAAAGTCAGTGTCCACTTTTGAGACATTGTAGGTAGGCTAGGTAGCCAGCTGGATACCAAACAAAAAATTGTGTTAGTTTTTGGTGTCTTGGGACGTTATTTTGACTTTTTATATAAAAAATCTATGAAATAGTTAAATCATTATGAACCACGGCTTGCGTAGCCGTGGGGTGTTGCCAATATGTATACTATCTCTGCCATGGTGTCATTCTAATCAAACTATAGTTAATGAGGTATAGTTAGTTTTATTATTGAAACATTAACAGTTTTTATACTAGGTTCCTGTTTCGTGCGTTATCGTTTCAGCCTCGAATACTGTTTCCGTACATATCCATAATTAGTCAAAGAGAGTAAAGTCCAATGTACATTGAGGTAACATCTTACCGTTATTGGCTGGCTTTTTCGGCAATGTTTGAGTAAGGGCGTTTTCACACTACATGCGATCCGAATCCGGGAATGAGGGATAGTAGAAAATCACTCAGAAAAAACATTTCGGATCCGTCATTTGAATGATGCGAAATAAATTAGCGACACGCTATGATGTCCGTTTTGACGTTTGTATCATTTTATAGTTAGAAATAGAACATGAAAATGGGAAAGAAAATGTTTAGTTGGTTTGGACACGGAGAGCGGATGAGGGGTAACAGGATTACAAAAGCGATTTATTATAATGCGACGGTTGGTGGTAGGGCTGGCAGAGGAAGACCTAGAAGGACGTACAGTCACCGAATTGGAGATGTCCTTTGAAAAGGTTCAGTACGATCAACTCTGAACCGGCATGCGTGTATGAAACGATTGATGAATGTGGAGGAAGCAAGAGAAGTGTGTCAGGATCGGAGCAAATGGAATTCCATAATTTCTACTTATCCTGGTGGGAAATAGGCGTGAATTTATGTATTTACTTATGTAGAATTAGAACATCAGATTCATCATTTCATCTTCAAAGTAACGAGAAACGCAGGAACAGATCCAAATCTGCTTAATTACACATTTGGCTCACCTAGAAACTATTGACAAGATTTCACATTTGATACGGGATTTATAATTAAATCTTAATCAAACAAAAACACCCCAAAATATGAGAACAGGTCCGAGTAAAACCTTACCTTTTAAGAAGAATCGGTTTCTAAAGGAAATGTCATTGACACATGAAGAACAGAAAATAGAGTGGAGTCGCTCATGTATGGATTTTTGTCAGTAGAACATATAGGTAAGAACGTAAGTCGCAATATTCTTTTTCACGACTGTGTCTGGAAAATATAGATAAATTAAAAATAGACTAATAGCCATATTTTGGCAATTCAAAAATCTCTGGCAGAAGGGAACATAACCATAAAATCTTGTCAATATTCCCGCTTAATTATAATATTCTTTTCTAAACCTTATCCTCGGTGGGCACTCGTTTGTCTTCCAGCGCAAGAATGAGCGCGCACTCTATCTTAGCCTGCAGCCACGCACGCACCTCCGGGTCTGGTACTTCTATCGCCTTCTCATCCGTCGCGAAATAGTTTACTAGCTCGTCCTGAAAAAAATTATAAGAGGACATTTATAGGAAAGAAGAGAAAAAAGAAGGCAGACTGAAACATGAAATGGGAGTAATCATCATCTTAGCATTATCTCGTTTTCCACGAGGTCCGCTTACCTAACCTGAAGATTTGACAGGTCCGGTTTTTTACACAAGCGTCTGCTTATCTGACCTTTTTAGGTCATAAGTTAGGTCACATAACTCCGAAAATGCATTTCTCGGGAATGTGGCTTTCCTCGCTATGAGCACGTGATAATCACGTATTATCAAAATATGAAATCGAAAACAAATTCGACAATCGTTGGTTTAGGCCTGTGCTGAATTCGAACCTGCGACCTCAAAGTGAGAAGCAAGCGTTCTACCAACTGGGCTATCACGGCTCGAAATGGGAGTAATAAAACTAAGAAATACTCATAGCGTGGAAAAGTTCGTGTTAAAGAACCCCTTGTTGGGCGCCAATAAAAAAAAATTCTAAACTAAAAGGCGGCAATTCCCTACATTACACTTCTAGAACGCAAAGAAAGATTTACTCTGTTATAGTGAAGTAAAGTACAAACGGATACCCTACCACTAGTGCATTTTACGAAAGTAGTCCTTCAGGTGTTTTGCTAATTTCTCAAAATGTATGTTTGTCACTTAACGGCCTTTTGACGTATGAAAGCAGCGTACCTGTTTACATAAACAGCCTATATACGTCCCACTGCTGGGCCCAGGCCTCCCTTCAATCAACCGGAGGGGGTATGAAGCATACTCCACCACGCTGCTCCACTGCGGGTTGGAGGTGTTTTTACGGCTAATAGCCGGGACCAACGGAGAGCACGGAATCATCTTACTTTTTTGGACAATTAGGTGATTCAAGCCTGAAAAGTCCTTACCAAACAAAGGACAGTCTCACGAAGTGATTTCGACAATGTCCCCATCGGGAATCGAACCCGTACCTCCAGATCGTGAGCCTAACGCTCTAACCACTAGACCACAGAGGCTGTTACCACAGAGGACCACAGAGGCGTACCTGTTTAACAACAAGTATTAGCTTGTCATCCCGAATGGTGGGTACAGCCACCAGGTCGTCTAGTCTCACCACCCACTCCGCGTGCCACGAGTTGCTGCCAATGGCGCGCACCATGAAGATATGTCTGTAAACAAAATTCAGTTCCATAGAACTCCTTTTTTTGTTTTGGTTTTCCCCGAAGGGTAAGGCAAAGGGAACTATGCCCATACAGCCATGTCTTACGTATTTTTTTCTTGATGATTAATGAAATGATGAAAGGTGATGATGATGAAACCTAAGCCCCCACCCTCGGAGCAGACTCCTACTCCGAACCCCAAACGAATTAACTCAAAAGTCCGCATAAACTTTCGAGTTATGAAGCGGCTTGTTGGCACGAAGCGAAAATAGGTAGATACACTTTGTTCATTGAATACTCCGATATAATAACACTCGCGAATGTTTTCCGACTAACTTAATGCGATCATTAACCACAAAACACCACTTCGTATTAATTATTTAGATTATTCAATGAATAAAGCAACTGTCCCGTTCCCGTTTCCCGCCAAAAAGCCTCTATAGAACTCCGCTAGAACTAAGGTATACAACCTTATTGCTATAGGCCCTGACGCTTAAACTATGCCGATGTTTTTCTAGCAGCTTCTTTTTCCCGTCGATACAGGGGCATTTTGGCGGGAACGGGACAGTTGCTTTCTTCATTGAATGATCTAAATAATTAATACGAAGTGGTGTTTTGTGGTTAATGATCGCATTATGTTAGGCGGATAACATTCGTGATATGGTGTGATTATATCGGAATATTCAATAAACGAAGTGTATCTATCTATTTTCGCTTCGTGCCAACAAGCCGCTTTATAACTCAAAGTTTATGCGGACTTTTGAGTTAATTCGTTTGGGGTTCGGAGTGGGAATCTGCTCCGAGGGTGAGGGCTTAGGTTTCGTTATTCATCGTTATCACCTTTTTCATCATTTCATTAACATCATCAAAAAAAATAAGACATGGATGTATGGACAGTTCCCTTTGCCATGCCCTTCGGGGAAAACCAAAAAAAAATATGTCTATACAGGTTGTCAGAAGCTGCTGTAGTTTTAGGCGGATGAGACGTCCGTTATGTATAAAATGACGATTCAATGTGTAACTACGTTACCTACTGAATAAGATATTTTTGAATTTAGAACCTTCTCGAGTCTGCTTTAGCAATAAGTTTTAGGTCTTTCAAGCTCCATGTGTCCACCACACTCGCTGCTGAGCTCCTTCGTGCGGATTTCTGGCCCAAGAGCGTGGTGTTACGAAACCACCAATGGTGCTTACTCAGAGGTCACAAACTTATCCCAATTTTGGTTTTACAGCTCTTAAACTAGTGCCGTTCTTCACTTACAATAAGGACAAGAAAGAGATAGAGCTAGTTTAGTTCTAAGTTAAACTGAAGTTGGTGGATGCTCGATCTTTATTTGATATCGATATTTTAAAAAAACAACCCTAGTGTCAGGGTATTGAGCCGCCAAAGGCCCCTGACATGACTCATGTAACGACTTCATATTTACATCAGTAATTAGTAACCGGGACCAATGGCTTAACGTGCCTTCCGAAGTGATTTTTGTGACATGTCCCCACCGGGATTCGAAGCCGGGACCTCCGGATCGTAATCCCTACACTCCACGACTGGACCTCGGAGGCCGTACGCTATTGAAAGTATCGATATTAGTATATGAAACAAGAATCGATAGTCTAAAAGCAGGAATGTACTGACTGCGTGGTGAGTAGCAAGATGTTGGCGGCGTGCGGCGCGAGGTGCGCGTGCGCCAGGTAGGCGTCGGTGTCGGCGTAGTGGCCGCGCGCCACCAGCGCCAGCAGCTGCACGCCCAGCGCCGCGTGCGCCGAGTAAGGACGGATGCCCTACGAGGACATACACGTTTACAAATCAAACTCTTGGATTGTGCAAAAGGAGCTTCACGGCCTCACCGAATGACATTTATTTATTTATTAGGGTACACATACAGCAATACATATAACATAGGTAACCACAACATAAGACATACATAAGTAGCCCATTCAGGGTGTCATCGACACCGTATCGAATACTGAGGGGGATGATTCAGCTCACGCTTCTGAAAATTTATATTAACTCAGAATCATGAGCTAAAACATTCCCCTCAGTATTCGTTACGATGTCTCTAACACTCTGTATCTCTCTATTTAAGAGCTGCGCTCTTGTCGGTGGAGTAACCGCCATTCCTCTCTTCTTCCCGCCAAAACCTTCACCTCCCGATACGACACGACCTACACCTTCTCTTTTATTTGTTTCATAAATGTTATCCTAGGTCTACCCCTTCCTCTCTTCCCTTCAATTTACTCTGCATACATAAGACTAAATAAAGTCTTCAATCGTATGGGCGTCAGACGTCACCCACAGATGCACGTGTACGATAACGTCAATGTGTGGTGTCTGGGTAAAACGAGGTGCTTTGTATGAAGTGTCTAGGTGTGTCATGGAGTTTAATACGCACCTCAGTAGCCGGACAATGCCTGGGCAGTCGTCTCCTGGCCACCAGGCGTCCCCCACTCCTCTCTATGCAAGCCTTCAAAGCCGCGTCTGCGCTGTCAGCCCCGAGTTGACGCGACATCGCCGCACGCGCCGCCTCTCTGCATACGTCTATGCCACATATTGAGAAATAGCATATCTCAATTTTTTTTTAATATAAAAATATTATTAATTTAACAAATTAGAGAACATAGGTGGGGTGTTATCTAACTCAAAACGGGATTCGAACGGGATAAAAAGGGCACATCGAAGCAATTCATCTAAAAATGAATATTACGTACAATTTTACATTAGCGCATATAAAAGTAAGTGCGCAATGCCAACAAATTTCAAAAAGCAATATTGCTTATTTAGGATCCGATGTGGCATTTTTAACCCCCCAGCTCTTGTCAAGCGGAGACTAGTGTGTAAACCGTTGCAGCACCAGGTCCTCATCATCATAAAGACAGAACTTTTCGATCTATTTTTCATAGATTTTTTTGTCTTTTTTTATTGATAAAAAATACGTTGCCGGCTATTTACGTAAATGCGACAAATATAGTAGATTTCGACCAATAGACGGAGCTAATAGGCGGTGCTATCTACGCGGATAAACACACGCGATAAATTGGGCGAAGGTCGCGTCTACGTCGATAAACTTACACCGTACGACAGGATCTATGTCCCTTTTAACGTAACATATCTCTCGCCTCTTTCGTTCTAAGCTGTATACCGTTAACGCCAAAGAAAAACATCTTTCGTCTCTTTCGCGCCAACCGATGTACTATATCTCTGTCCTGCTGTCATTTTAATCATGCTACGTTAAAAGGGGTATCCATATAATGTTAATTCCTCCAGTTAAAGTTTTCCTCTTCAGTAATATCATATGCCAAAGTGAATTCAAAAAATCTCCAGGTTCTGAGTTTCTGATACTAGTGAAAGTGTTTTGATTGAAAAGGAATTCTCATAAAACTCCTTTGCCCAAGAAGGTATATCTGCAGGCGACTGTACACGGAGATGACGAATAGCGCGTTTGGTAAATTTCATAACTTGTCGAAAAGGGGACTTGACGAATTACCAATTTGACATATGACAGACTTGGCCATAGTCGTTTTTTTTTGTTATTTTGTCCGTAGGACAGGCAAAGGGATCATAGCCCATACAGCCAAGTCATGTGTTATATTGACCATAGTCGTTATATACGACTTCGAATGTCAAGATTTTGTTACAAGATTTTCATGGCATAACACGATGTGCTCGAAGCCCTATATGATAAATAAAAATATAGTTAGAATACAAAATAGAACTAGAAGGTTTTATATATAAAACTGCATTTTGAACATGCCAAAACGTCGCCATGCCATGCACATTCCCTCTCTCCATTACTACTACTTAATTAAAAATAATATAGCCCACTCTTTCTCACTCACTTCTCAGTCACTTTAAGGGTTGAACTACATCTGCAGCGTCTGCACGACAACCGCATCGCGTGCGGCGGGAATTATATCAAGGGCATATATTATATTATTATTAATTATACCAATAAACGCAGCAAATGCTATTTACATAGATGACGTACGGATATTGGTCGATATAATTCGCGCCGCTCGCGACACGGTTGCTGTGCCGCGAGGGCTCCTCGCACCTCATCGTACTATCCTATGCTTCTATACTTTTCTCGAGGTTTTTTAAACGGCGCCCGTGGTCCAGTGGTTTAGCGTTGTGCTCACGATCCGGAGGTCCCGGGTTCGAATCCCGGTGGGGACATATCACAAAAATCACTTTGTGATCCCTAGTTTGGTTAGGACATTACAGGCTGATCACCTGATTGTCCGAAAGTAAGGCATGTTTTGATGCGTGCTTCGGAAGGCACGTTAAGCCGTTGGTCGCGGTTACTACTTACTGATGTAAGTACGTAGTCGTTACATGAGTCATGTCAGGGGCCTTAGTCGCTCAATAGTAACCCTGACACCAGGGTTTATGAGGTTGGTAGTCCACCTCACAACCCACACGATAGAAGAAGAAGATCCTGTTCTGTCATTTGTTAGAGCGGAAGCGACCGCACTCCAATTGCCTCGGTGATTCCGCCGAGTGCGGTGCATTATCTCACTCTAGCAAATGATGGTTCCGAGTGACAGAAAAGGATAAGTAGAAGCATAGGAAGTGCGGTTCCGTGCTGCCAGTTCTAGTTCAACCCTAAAGGTAACGCCATTGTTTTTCTACTGTGGATTTTATTTCTAATCTGCACTTGACAACTAGCGGTATATACACTGCAAAAACTAGATTTTTTTTCCTTTCCTGACATTGCTTAGAATAGTCCTAAAGTTGTCAAGTGTTAAGTCGGTCACAGACGGTGAACTTACTTTTATCCTTTTATTTGATAAGATATAACGTACGAGAGCTTCATATATCTATCTCACTTGCACCCAATGGAATCCTAACATACTATGCTTTTATCTTTTCTTTTACCTCGGCAATCATCGCACTTCTGCATGCAAACGAATGCTAATTTCCATGTGCATCAATTATTACATTTATCGCGTATGAGAATTTGAATTTAGAACTACTTTATTGTCGGTTTGTTTTGATAAAGAACTTAGTTCTCAATTCAAATTCTGATGGAAATTAGCATTCGTTCAGGTGCAGATCCAGCTTTTTTGTCAGAGGGATCACCAGCGGGCTTAGCACCGTAAGCGCGCGACTCTTTCTCGATTCGACATATGTCACCCGTCACTCTCTCACAGTACTGCATAGAAAGAGACAGACGATCTATGTCACGGCGAGAAAGAGTCGCGTGCTTACGGTGCTAGGCCCGCAGGTCGCAGACAACCTATCTCCGTAGAGAATTAGATAATTGCAGTGGCCACCCATGACCGAACCTGTCTCCCAACCCCCTCCTTGGATCCGCCCATGCATTCGTTTGTATTCTAAAATTATTCCCGAGGGACATTAAGAAAATAGAAGCACTGTATTACAGTATGTTCACCGTCTGTAGCAGACATTGTAAGGCAAACTAAATATACTCACGTCGAAACACAATATAGTCGTCATCTATCCGTTGGTGAGATGCAACCAGAAACAAACATATCAGAACAGGAAACTATGCTACTGTGGAAAACGTCCGTCATTCAACACTTTATAGCGCCTTAAAGGAAAAGTGCAGAGCCGCAACTGCAGATGGCATTCCATATTATAAATCTTCGGATGAAATCAACGCAATGTCGCGCATTTAACTGCGCCGCACGACCCGCATTTTGGCGCGGTGACTACGACTTCGCAGTGCATCTAGGTCCCCTAGTGGGCCCACACACAGAGGCTTATTTTCTTGACGGCACTTATTGGAGATCTGTCTCAGATGGCATTCACTACTTGGCCGAACAAATGGCGCCGAGGGCTCTCACCCAGTGCAAAAATAAGATAACAGACTTGATCGTGAACTAACGCACGTTTTCCTTGGAAATTGTAATATTTATTATCATAAAATAGATATATCAAAGCTGAAGTACTGACTGAAGTGACAAAACAAGCGTGTGAGTTTAACGTGTGTAATAACTATGTAACTGTGTGTAATAACTTTGTAACTGTGTGTAATAACTGCTTCTAGCTAAATGGTATAAAAACAAAGAATGCAGAAAACTGAAACGGGTAATAAGAAACAAAGATTTTTACAAAATTTATAAAAGCTTCCCCGTGTCGAAATGAATCACATCGACGAAAAATTCGCCTGCCGAGGAATGCGCGGTCGGTTCGATTCTTTTATCCGGGCAATAAATAAATAGAAGTAAATATTTTCTCTATTTTATTCGTAACATATCCATTAGCAGTTTTACAGGTAAAGTTAAGTATCTAAAATACAAAAAAAAAATGTTTAGTTGATTTGGACACGTAGAGCGGATAAGGATAATAGGATTACGAAAGCAGTATATAAAGCGAAGGTTGGTGGTAGGGTGGGCAGAGGAAGACCTTGAAGGACGTACATTGACCAAATTGGAGATGTCCTTAGAAAAGGTTCAGTCGATCTACTCTGAACCGGCGTGCGTGTATGAAGCGATTGATGAATGTGGAGAAAGCAAGAGAAGTGTATCAGGAATTCAGGACCGAAGCAAATGGGAAATAAGCGTACGTTTATGTATATATCGAGGGTTGAAAGGCAAAAGGGTTTAAGCGACATTTTGGGCGAAATTGACTTATATATATATTCGGAATCAGCGATTTTTTCCGCGTCGACTGATCTTGGTTTCAGATCAATCGAAGCTACTTTTTGGCGCTTCAACCAATTAGCACTTTGGGTACATTTTTAAAAACCCGTGTTTTAACCGACAAAAAAATGCACAAAATTCTGGGCGGGTGGCATATCAGTCGTATTCCGGGATATGAGTCGGTCACATAAGCTGTTATGTCTTTTCATTTTCATGATTCGAAGTCTGTTAAAGCGTTTTCCCTGACAGTGTTTTGTTATAGATAAGTCGGTTAAATCATTTGTCCTTAGATGAAACGAAAATAGATTTGGCGCATAAATCTTTTTGCTTTAATCCAGATTTTATAAATATTGTCGCTTCAACCGTTTTGCCTTCGACAGTTTAAAAGTAAAATTGGCACTTGAACTGTTTTGCCTTTACCGAAAATATTCATAGAATTTGACTTCAGCTATTTATGCTACATTTTTTTTAAATTTTTTGTCGTATAAAACAACTATCATTTTCTTTTGAAAGGACTTAAAACGTTTTTCCAAAACAAAAAAGAAATAATGTTAACATTTCAGTCATCCCAATTTTGTATGAAACCTTGTGCCCGCATCACTTCAACATATCAAAATAAGTATGGGCAGGTCCTGGTTGGGCGGTTGACACAGCTAAAAAATACGATTGGGAAGACCGGGAGTGTGCGTGTCATCATGTCACCCAAGCCGTATCCGTTGATAATGACTTCTATTTGTGTCTATCCCAAGTCGTTGTTGTGGTAGACTTTGACGTGGCTAGCGGAACCGAACTTCGAATTGAAGATCTGGTCACATGGCATACAATCAAGCTGGCCAGCCGAGTTTACCGTGTAATTGTAGGAAGGTTTCCGTTGAGGTTTCCGTATTTGGCGTCTTGGACTAAGATTTTCGAGGACTATATCACGCGCTATTCCAGGTTCAGACACACTCATCCCAACTATCAGTTGGCATGTTGAAAGCCACATGGTTGCGCTTGAGTACGTCTTTGTACCGCAGGTATTGTCCACCTTGTTTACAGTTCCTTCTAGACACCTCGAAATAGAAAACCTTTCTGTCATCCATTCGCATGACGTGACCGCACCATCGTAGGTGATGTTTTATGATGAGAGCTTCTATTCCGAATATGCCAGAACGACGTAATACTTCTGTTATTGGAAAACCATCTTGCCGCTTTATGCAAAGGATGGACCTTAGACATTTAAAGTGTTACGTATCAAGTACGCCGCTGAGACTTTGTACACTAATATTTTAAGTTTTCCAAAGGCTGCCACCGCACCTGTTATCCGGGCTGGCAACTCCGATGACTTTGGAGTCATTTCATATTTGAGAACCCAAATATTTTAATTTTGAAACTTCCTCCAGCTCAGCGCCCTTTAAAGCTACATCCCCGGAGCATCCTCTGGATGGTTATTTTAAAAGGGTTTTACACAAAACTATAAATATTCTGGTGTGTGACTTAATTGAATCGGCCATTCCTCGGCAAGTTTGGTTAACTGACGCATAGATGTGAGACGTGAGAGATCAAAAATGATCTTATTCATTTTAGCCTTAATTTCAATTAAGCTATAAATAACAATTCCACAGAGTATCCCACTTATGCGTGACACACAAGCGATATATAAAGAAAATAGACTAGGAACTATGGCTCCATGTGTTATGACATAGCCTTGTTTCGCGCCGTAGGTAACGACGAATAGCTCTGAAAAGTTACTTCTAAATCAAACTGTCGTCATCATGTCGTCATGATATTGTCGTATCAGGATAAGTCATAACTTTTCAGGACAATCTGTTTTCTTTAGAGCAATCCACAAGCCGCGTGAAGCCTCACGCAGCACATAACAAAGGCCGATGTTGTTCAAGCCTTTTGGCCTGAATCTGTTTAATAACAATACCGTACCCCCATATCTCTGTCCGGACAAAATCATCATTGGGTTTCCGGAAGTACCTTTTCTGCATCACGGGATAGAATAACGTTAAGGCTAAAATTTAATATCGATCGCAATCGACTCGCAAAGAGGAAGAAGGCTAAAATCATTCCAGCAGCTGACTCCCATATCTTCAGGATGAGTTTGTATAACCAGTTATTAATGTGTAGGCATATTATACAGTTCAGATGGTATTTTTGATGTGTTGGTATTCCTCATCCTTCTTAGCGCGGTAAGAAGTTCTTCAAAGGTCGGGAGTGCCGCTAGATCTTAAGCGAAACCCCCGACCTTGTTGTAACAAACTCGACCGATATGTTGTAACAAACAAGTCACTGGTATTACTATTGGGATTTAAGACATAAGTAGTTAAAATGTGTCCAAAGCGCTGCTAATAAGTCTTTCTGATCAGTGAGGCGTTGGGTCTTTTCCTTGTTGTAGATTGAAACTCTCTTCAAAGTTTGTGGCCGAAAACAGTCTTGAAGCTGTCGAAAATCTACCGGAACTGGATTGATAGGAATCAGCATAGACCTGAATTTCACAAGCTTATTCCACCTGGCATTTGTTTTTGAGACATATGGTGACAGAAAAGCCCGCCTGTAGTTCCCCACGAGCTGATTTTCACGTTAGAACCATCGCACCAATCTTAGTTTTGCAGTCTGGTTTACCAACCAATAACTTCGGTAGACAGCTATAAAAATGCTCGGCAAAGGAACACCATCTATTTATTATTATTATCATCTATATTATCTCATCGACAGATGTGTCTGCTGCGATGTCCGACGTATCTCGGCTTTAAAAGCAGGATCGAGTTCTGTTATTGTTTGTCAACTTCGACGGTATCTTATGGCCAGCTCGAAGTGGAGGTCTTAGGCGCAAATGTAACAGAAATTTTGATCAAACAAGTCGCTAATCTATCCACCCTTGGCCGCCTCTTAATATGAGAGCAATCAGTACTTCACTGCAGTCTGTCCTAGTACCGCGTACCATCTAGTAGGAGCCAGTGCTTGGAACTTGCATCCAGCCACGTGGTATTAATTTTTCAGTAAATCGGAAACAGGTTGTGATAGTGAGATTAAACTCAGCACAGAGTATAAGCATATTAAGACTTTTTCAAAGCTATTTGTTTCTTTTATTGCCCGCATTCAGTTGGTGACAGTCATCTGTCATCCGCCATCATACGCGGTTTACCATATACTTAAAAAGTCGAATTAAGCACGTGTAACAATCTTTATGGTTATATTCTAGATCCTGTTTCTTAATGAAATCGATTTACTCATTATATCCGCCGTGATTTTTCCTAATATTGTAAGGTACAAATATCTGTAAATGCTTTGCCCGACTAAAATCTCTCCCAGGAAAAACGGCTTAAGGACCGACTTTATTTCCGATCTTACTAATATTTGGATTTCATACAATTGAAATTAGTAGCGGATGGTCACTTCAGATATTTTCCTTCCCTGTCATATAACCTTTTATGGAGGTTAAGCTGATTTGCCTCTAGTCTTCTTTTTTTAAGAAGTCGTTTAACTCATTTAGCTTTAGTCAAACTAATAAGTGAGAGGTCTCTTAAAGCATTTTGCTTTTAGCCAATATTTGGCTCTAGTGGATATCAACCGTTTTTCCTTCAACTGTAATTTAGTTCAATTGAGGCATTTTGTATTAAGCGACTTCTAAAATCTATAACTGATGTGTTTTTCGAACCAAATAAATACAGAATTGTGCAACGTTTAATTTAAAATAATTCTTAGCATTTTGAACACTTTTGATTCAGTAGTTTTTTTTATATGAATTTTTTTCGAAAAAATAAAACTTTAAATGGCTCTCCTGTAAAGTTCACAAAATGTCGCTTAAACCCATTTGCCTTTCAACCCTCGATATGTATGTAGAAGAAGCTAATATATGCCTACGTGCGGTCACGAGCATTAATATGTACTTATACACTTTGGTACCGTTTCACATTAACTTTTTTGACAAATTGAACTGTAAGTCTCACTAAATGTCAAATACGTTAGTGCGGCAGAGTCCTAAAATGGGTACATTATATTGCTCATGACTATACAGTATTTATTAAAAATATTTTATTTAAATAAACAATTTAAAAATTATTATGTTTGAACTACTATTTTATAACAAACAAAATTCAAATACTTAACACGAAAATTTACTTCTGTGCAAACTTATCATTTGCTAGTCACAGTGCAAATAACATGAATCTCTATGCAAATATGTGCTATATACAAGGCATTAGTGACACCGTACCGAATACTGAGGGGGATGATTCAGCTCATGAAAATCTAACTTGATATTAACTCAGAATCATGACCTGAAATCATCCCCCTCAGTATTCTTTACGAAGTCACTTACTCCCCGCACAAATACGTACAGGTAGCAGTACGACTACATGTGGGTGATAATGACACCGTGCTGAAAACTGAGGGGAATGATTCAGCTCATAATTCTGAGTTAAAGTCAAGTGGAATTTCCCATCGTAAATGTATAGAAAATAATTTCAAAATACCCAAAACCGACCATGAGTTTTGCGACGGAAAATTGCACTTGATATTAACTCAGTATCACGGCCTGAATCATGGTATAGGAAGACCAGGTACGCTCAAAAGTGACAGGTAACATTTCAAGGTTAGCCCAGCTGACGGCATCCCACCCTGCGTTACCATTTTGTAAAAAATAAATTAGGTACCCACAATCAATGTTTTTATAGTTACTTTACAAGGAAATTTTGAACTTTTAGTAAAGATTTACTTACAGTTTTAATTATTTTTATATATGTGAAAAGTAATTAAATACATTAGTTAGTAATTCACTTCATTTTCAATAATAAAATTTACGTCCTTGGAATGTTGGAGATACCAAATTAATGGTAACACAGTGGTAACACTTACGTCATCAAAGGGCTAGCAATGGCGACTTGTTGAGCTTACCTGGCTTTGTTATACCATGGTTTGAATCATCCCTCTCAGTTTTCTGGACGGTGTAACTGTCCCATATAGTATATGCAATAATAATAATATGGATTTACATCTATGTGCTAGTACGACCGTTATGAACTGACTCCTCAAAGTTGTAAGTCTATCTCACTCGCATTGATTAAGCTTATCGTTGGCAACATTCATTTCATAGGTATTGTTTTGGATATTGTTACTGCAATATTATTTGCTCTGGCAATATATACGGACTTACGCCATAAACTTTGCTGACAAGGCATGTTTTCTAATCTCTTCTCAACGATTGTGAATATTATTTTTGATTTTGTTCAAATTTTTTTCCATATTTAACTTGGCTGTTCCACTATCATGCGCTAACTAAATGTTTTCTACTTACTTTGTTTTGTAAATATCTCGTACACTTAAATTTGTTATTTTTTTGTATTGTATTTAGACTTAAGTTACTTTTCTGTTTTTTAAGTTGATTCGCCATATTCGCCTTTTTTATATTACATATTTTGTTATTTGGACATAAGTTTTATTAATGCATTGTTTATGATATTGTAACTAACGTTTCTAATTAAGCTGATGGCCATGTAGCAAAGCTAAATAAATAAAAAAAAAATATTATCCTAGTATTCATTAATATATTAATAATATAACGTTGTTTCATGCGCAAGTAAAAAGGACAAGGTGTTGACCATAGATTTTCTAAAAACTACTTACCTAATTAAAACGAAACGCGTTTAACGACCGAAACTTGCCCATAATGAAGTGTAAAACGTACCTATACTTTTTGTAGGCGAGTTTTCAACCGTTTAAAACGATTTATTTGGTGATTAAAACAGCTACGTTCGATTTAAATCGGTTGTTTCACGTCTGTAAGCAGTCAGTTCGCAACGACAGTTCTATAGTCTCAGTATCTTCAGTGCAAAGAACACAATCATCTGCAAACTAGTCACATGCAGTCTCACCGAAGGTCGGCCTGGCGATTAGTCCTTGCAGAGCAAGCGCGACGCTGGCCGCGTTGTGCCTGTCGGCCTCCACCAGCGCGGAGGGCAGGTCGTTACTCAGCACACCCTCACCTTTAGCATTGCAACACCTCACACAGTCATGTTCCGCGCCCGAGAATGTTCCCGTAGTAAAAACTCTTTAATAGTAAGGACACTGGCTGCTTCTCTATTATCATAATTAAAGCACACAATAACGGGTTTTTACCGCGTTTAAATGGGGATATGAGACTCCCGATATTTCGACACTGTTGCAAGTGCCATGATCACGGGATGACTGATGAGATTGGAGTGGAGTAGGTAGGCAGTGTCGAAATATCGGGATGCTTCTCTATTGTCAAATTGTTCCTTCTTGTACTCTGATCTTATTTGCCTGAAGGTTAGGTAAAACAGCTCTTTTTGCAAAAAAAAAATGCACCTTTTTACTGTCGGGGACACGCGAAAACGTGTCAAAATGTACTTATTATTACATTTTTCCTTATTAAAATTCATAAATAACTTAAAAAAAGGAAACTTTTTGTCACTTTTACCTGTCTTTATTTAGTAATCAGAATTTCATGAATTATCTTTGTGCAGTTTTATAAAACTGTTGCTCTTCCGTGCGTAACGCTCGCGGTATCGCCTGTGTTTTGGACGTAAGGAACGCACCATAGTTTGATGATGCGTAACTTTGTAGTTCTTCTTCTTTGCGAGTCGATGGCGATCGATACTAAATTTTTGCTAACCAATAATTGGCCACGCTTACGGCATTGTCAGTGGCTTCGTAAAGGTCTTTAATAGTGCAGGTGTTAGGGCACTTAGGACAGCACAAAAGGTGAGCCATAGTTTGTGGTGATACTCCACACTCGCATTCATCGCAACCATCAACCAGGTATCCCCACCTGCAGAGATTATCCTTGCAGCGGCCAACCTGTGTCCGGAGCCTATTTAAGGACTTCCATGTCGGCCACGCTAGATAGCTTCCAGGAGGGAGGCTTTCCGAAGGAGCGATAAAAGGGGTGGGAGAACACTTCCGCCGCCAAAGATTTAAGCGGGCTTTGTAGTTAGAAATAGAACATTATGAAAACTACCCAATTGTGATAAGTTACCTCTCTTTCTTGCGGGCGTACGCGGCGGCGCGTCATCAAACATGGCGGCGGCGGCGGCGGCCCCGCATGCGCAGTGGCCCAGCAGCCGCGCCGCGCCGTAGCCAAGCCGGTACGCGAAGTCCTCCGGCTTGCGGGAACTCATCGTGCCCTGGTAGTTGTCGATGAAATACCAATGAAAGATAGTTTACGCCGATGTTCACAGTACGATACGGCTCACCATCTATCTCGGTGGTCTAACAGAAAACTCGGTGAGGTGTTGGTAATTAGTTCATCTTGCGATAGATGTACCTCTCCTCTGACTACCCCAATTGGAATATAGGCGTGAGCTTACGTCATGTTGTTATGTTCTCATTATCTTATCCGCCGAAAAGGAAAGCTATAGACTCTAGCTAACAAACAAACAGAACATAAAAAAATAAATAAATAAATAAATAAACATCGTTAACCCACATTCCCGAGAAATGAGTTTTTACCGACTTCAAAAAAGGAGAAGGTTCTCAATTCGACCGTATATATTTTTTAATAATAATAATAAACGTTTATTGCAAGAATTTAGGTTAGGTTTTATTGTTTGTTCGGGCATAACTTCGTCGTTTATGAACCGATTTTGATAATTCTTTTGGAGACTTGTGTTTTTTGTGTTGACAGGTTACCTACCATCTTCCTTCAATGGTATTTCGACCGGTCGGGTGCACTGTGTGTAATTCGCAATTGGTCCAAAGCGTCAAAATGTCAAATTCATGATTATAGCTTTATGTTGCCCTGCCCCCTTCTTCTTCTACCGTGTGGGTTGTGAGGTGGAGTACCAACCTCGTCAACCCTAGTGTCAGGGTTACTATTGAACCGCCAAAGGCCCTTGACATGGCTCATGTAACGACTACATACTTACATCAGTAAGTAGTAACCGGGACCCACGGCTTAACGTGGTGCGGCAAACAAGGGACCACAAAGTAATTTTCGGGAATCGAACCCGGGACCTCCGGATCGTGAGCCCAACGCACAACCACTGTACCACTTTCCGGCCATGGATTAGTCTCTAGCTCTAGTTGTCGAAGAAATTTATTAACTAGCAGTAACCATTCTATCTTTTAAGCTCGGTCTGCGATTGTTGAAGTTAAGCAACTTTCGCAAAGGCCGGTCATAGGATGGGTGACCATAAAAACAAGAAAGTTTTCATCCCGAGCTCCTCCGTGCTTCGGAAGGCACGTTAAGCCGTTGGTCCCGGCTGCATTAGCAGTCGTTAATAACCACCAATCCGCACTGGGCCCGCGTGGTGGTTTAAGGGCCGATCTCCCTATCCATCCATGGGGAAGGCCCGTGCCCCAGCAGTGGGGACTTTAATGGGCTGGTGATGATGATGATGATGATAAACCATTCTATACGTAGTATTCTTCATTCTATCCCTATCCTAGACCCTGGTATATGCCAACTCACTAGATGCGGCTCGTAGTATTGCCTCATGCCGCGCGAGAAGTCCCCGACAACGCTGTACGGGTTCCCGAGGATGTTGAGGCCCAGCACCAGCACGTAGAACTGCTGCACCAGCTGCGTCCAGTAGTGTCGCGACGCCAGTTCCAGCAGGGACGAGGACGTGATCGGGGCGTTGCGCAGTTCTAGGTAAGCCATTCTGGAAGAAGGTAATATTATGAGTGGATTGCACATTGATCAGCTCTATGATAAATAGAACGCAATAATTATTTTTTCGTGTCCTGCGTGCCCGAACACCAGCACGCAGGAGGATCTGATGAGCGCTGCAGATAGCGCCATACTTGTTGCCAAGTTTTGGGCCGATACTATTTATTACATTGTTTTAATTTTACGCGGTTATTATCATAATTAAAGCACACAATAACGGGTTCTTACCGCGTTTAAATGGGGATATGAGACTCCCGATATTTCGACATTGTTGCAAGTGGCATGATCACGGGATGACTGATGAGATTGGAGTGGAGTAGGTAGATCCATAATTTTCTACGGGCAGACATATCTGTCTACACTCTTTCTTTGCCGCTTGTTTATGTTTTTGATATCGGAATGGTTTGTTTTAAACGCGGTAAGAGCCCGTTATTACGATACTATTTAGTTTGGCATCGACACGATAAGAAGAGATTATTTAGAAAAACAATACTAACATAGTTATTACTATAATAGTCACTGCAGCCCTGTGCTACACCGGCTTGCTTCTCAAAACGGGGAGCACCGATTCAAACTCCGGAACCGAACTTTCACCAATAAGTTATTAATTTATCTTAAGTGTGTTTTCACTAACACGCGCACGCCCACACCTCACCGAGATTTCTGTTAGACTAGTATCCCCGTCTATAATGGTCGATAACCATCTGCGTTAGTGACTCGAAACGAACATTATAAAAAACAGGTACCTATTTATTTTATTCCGTTATTAAATAAAACTGGATTTTTAAGAAAACTTACCTGATAACAACATCCTTCATATCACAAAGCGAGGATCCCCAGGAATTGAATAAATATTCTAACAGATCGCTGTTAAAGAGTTTAGGCCGATTCTCCTTCTTATTCCCAAAACGTGTTTTGCCTGGACTATTCGTCGTCTCAGCCGAATATCCCCTTGACGACAAACTTAGCACCACTTTTATAGGCGACAAGTGTACGTATTCCATAAGCACATTCCTCTTTGCTATCATCTGGCTTTTGATCGCCAGAATCGGTAAAGGCATGTGGATCAATGCCAAATCTGCTCTTAACCGCACAGCCGGTTTTTCCTCAATCTTCCAATGGTTCAGTATATCGAAAACGTAGTTCACAAATCCTCTATCTAAGTTCACGCAAAATTCTTGGATTAGCACTTTCAGATATTTGTAAACGTCTTGGTTTAAAGACGGTCGGTACTGCTTTAGAGCGACGACTTCAATGCACGGTTTGAGTTCTCTATCAGCTCTCACGTTGGTTGGTAAGGGAGCTGGGTACAGTACACTCGGGAACACAGCTTCGCTCAGCTGATTGTCAATTTGCAGTCTCTGAAGCTTCAGGTGACAGTACGTATACGTATTGGACTTTCGGAGTTGCATCCATACGCCAGGATTGTACGTTCTCCGTAACTCCGAGAAGAACGGTTTGGTCATCTGCATCTTTTCTAAATCGATATGTATGTATTCTTTCAAGTTGCACTTTTTCTCTTCTTTCTGGTATTTGTCTTCGATCCACGCAGTTAGGTCGGGGGAGAGGAGTTTCCATTTGTGGGATACATTGACCTCCCAACGAGGCAAGGAGTCTGTTACACTGACATATGCCAATTCTCTTACTCCTGTCTGCGTTTGGACACATACAGACAAACTTACCTCTGCCAAGGACAAGTATACTTCATAATTACTTCGTTCCGCGTTGATTCTCATTCTGTACTGGTAGGCGATCCTTTCATCTTGGGCTAGAGCGAATACTCTTTGGTACCCATCCATGTATGATATCCAGTACACTATCACCTTATCCTTCCTCATCTTTTTGTTCTTCGAATGGTTGTCAGGTAGTTCAGAACTGTCAGAGTCATCGCTACTGGAGGAGCATGGTTCCGGGGACTTAGGGGTCAGTCGTTTGAGGGTAGAAGACAGCTTGGACGTCACACTGCTTGGCGCTATCAGGGTGGAATGCTTTACGGAATGGAAGCTCACTTTTTCTTCACCGTAACTGAAATAAGAGGATTTTTAGAGAACACTTACATTTAAAAAGACGGGTGCGCTAATTAAGCAATTATTCGGTAATTATACTTGAGACGCAGTCACCAAAACTATCTAGAGAGCCTAGCCAACTAACAAACGTTTGTTATAGTCTTTTTCTTCTGCCGTCTTGCAAAACTCACCCATCCTGATTGAAGTCGGCGACGTATCCCTTCCCCTTATTGTTGTAAATATTCCACAGTAACTTGCGTTCCTTCGCCGGGTCATCCCACGTATACAGCATTGACTGTTCACAAAAAATATATACAGGGTTAGTGACATCGTAACGAATACTAAGGGGGATGATTCAGACCGTAATTCTGAGTTGATATGAAGTGGAAGTTGCCGTTTTTGTGTGTCTTTTTTATTATTTTCAATTCTATACTTTTGCGATAATGAGATGAGCTAAATCACACCAAAATAAATTTTGTCAGTGTTCTATGAGCTGATTACTTGTCACCTCTGGTCTTACGCCAACTAGACACCTTCAGGCCTGTTGTCTTAAACGTTGTGCCGGGTGAGAGCCTTGAGCGCTCCCCATTTGTCCGGCCAAGTAGTTAATGCCATCTACGGCAAATCTACAATAAGTCACGTTAAAAAAATCTGGTCTTAGGACCCCCACTATAATTTTAAAGACCCTCACCTGATAAGGACTGAGCAACGCCACCTGCCCTGACTCTTGCTGATGCAGCTTCAGGAACAGGTCGTCACACAGGTTGTCGATGCGCACGGGCGCGTCGCCCGCTGTGAACGGCTTGAACGTGACCGTGAACGGCCGGTCCGTGCCGCCGGTCACCTCCACGCATATTGCTGACTGTGAACATAAAAACATTTATAACATAAAAAAAAAAAAAAAATATTTCCAGCAGTTTTTGGTATAAAAATAATCCTGGCTGTAAAAAATAAGTATGTATTTCGCAGTACGCAGTGGTGCAACGTAATGGAGTATGCTAGATACTCCCTCCGGTCATTTGAGAGGAGGCCTGTGCCTAGCGCTGGAACTTATATAGGCTGTCTATATTATATTATTTATGTATGTATTTACATACATGTATGGGTTACATATGGGTGCACAATATATCTGTATGTCTTATGCACCCCTGTGGTTGTAACGGTTACAATCTTATTGGTTGACATCCTCTATCGAAATTAACGTTCTGGCTAATTTGAAATTCATTCTTAATTCAAATCAGTATAAAATTCTATATTCTCTCTGGCTCGTCTCATGAGAGAACTCATAAGTTCCCAATCATTTAAGTATGCAGTTGTAACGTGAACCATGTCAGGGACCTTTAGCGGCTCTATAATAACCTTGATGAGGTCATCATTATTCCACATGCCACGCCACGAGTGATCAAGATTTTTATACGGCCGTAAAGTAGCCATATAACTAAAAAAAATAAGAAAAAAGTAGCTACTTATTTTAGAAGTTGTATGGCTACTTTACGGACACAGCTCTGTGATGCAAACAAGTACCATGTGTGTTACTTAAATATAAGTTAAACACACACACTAATCACATAAGAAAACAACCTAAATTCCATTCACCGTAATACATAATCATCACCTTTAAACATAACATTCAGACGGAAAAATAAATATAACTTATGTAGGTTTTCGTCCCCTTAACCTATATTCACTCGTAGTCTTTTGAGAATATTTCAAATGAAAACAGAACTTATGTTCAAACACTCAATGCAGCAATTCTGTATCATAAAACCTATCAAACAATAAGTTAGACATAGCAAGATTCTGTTATCCCAATTATCAACTGTCCATATTAGGATTGCAATCGAAATGTGACTCCAAATGCCTCCAAAAGAATAATGGATGAATATAAATTTAAACTTGGAACCGCAAATACATAAAGAATCCTAAAAATCAAAAACATCAAATAAAATAAACCCTGACAATACCACTGAAAGTATTCTTACGAAACATTTACGTCACCGCACGCGCCTATGACACCGCTAACTCAATTCACAACTTTCACACACACCTTATAAGACTGAGTGACAATTTCACTTGTTTCCAGTACGCTGAAAACCTTTTACCTGTCATCTGTTTTACAATGTTTCTAAAAATATTAATACTAGTGTCGTGTGCTGTGGTAGTTTTAAGTGAGGGTGAGAATAGGGTTAAAAGATCGAGGTACTACTCGTATCCGTCGCGTTTCTACCGCCGTCCTCCGCCGCCTCATGCCGTTAAAGGCGCATTTTCCTACACACCACCACCTATGCTGGCTCATGACGACAATTCCTACAGAGCGAAGGTTAGTAAACAAATCACTGATGGATTGGGCGATGATGACATCAATAATTTAGTCAAGTACCTGTCTAAGAAAGATTTAGATAAGATCATTGAGTTTGCTGGAGAAAAGGAAAGATATATAGATAAATACGCAGACAGTGAAGAGAAGTTTGGCTTTGATGGAACTTACAAAAGACCAGAAAGGACAAGTGTATATAAAATTCAAGATATTGACACAAGGTTCTCATTAAATGGTCCGTATATTAAGGATCAAGAAAAAAGATACGAAATTGTTTACAGCGATCCAAACTATGCTGCAACTAAATCTAAAGTTGTATACGCTACACCTCCCACGTATACTGATAATACTGATGAATACTTGGACAAAAATCCCAATGGAAACTTTATTAACGAAGAAACTCAACCAAGAATAATATATACGAAACCACCGCAAACTCCTGCTAACAATATCGCATATGTGAACCCTCAAAACCAATTTCCCATAGGAATAGAAAGTCCTAAAGTAATATACTCGAATAGCGAAGAACCATTCGACAACAGTAACATTAATATTGCAAAAGCTCATAGAACTGTTGTAAATAAGCAAATATACAATACTCCTTTGGAAGCAGCTCAACAAAAAATAATATATGCGAATCAACTGCAAAATTCTGGTAACAATATTCAATACGTAAACCCGCAAAGTCAATTTCCAAAATCAGTAGAAACTGCTAATGTAATGTATTCTAATCATGAAGAACCATTCGACAATAACAATCCAAACATAGCAAATGCTCAAACAACTTTTGTAAATAATCAAATATACAATGTACCTTTGGAAACTGAAGAATCTATGCATAGTCATGTAACCTACGTGACCCCGTCTACTTCGAACCCTTCTAATATCTTCACTGACAGCAATACGATGAAGGAAGAGCAACTGCCGAAGCCTATAAACTTGAGAGAAGATGAAGAATATGAAGTGTCGCATACTAATAACGTACCGAGAGTGGTAAAGTCTGAATCTTACAAAGTCGAGAGTCTAAAGGATGTGCCGTTAATGAATTACCACAATTCTAAGCTGCATACTGTCAGCTCGTACAACGTGCCTCATTATACAGTAAGTAATAACAATGTGTATCTCGATCCGGAGGTCCCGGGTTCAACTCCCGGTGGGGACATTTACAATGTGACTACGACGTGTCATGTGCGTGTACTATTGGGCCACCAAAGGCCCTTGTCATGGCTCATGTAACGACTCCTAACTTTCAGGGGGGTTAAAGGGCCATATCGAAGCAATTCATCTAAAAAAGCAATATTGCAATTTGTCATTTGTTTGCATTGCGCACTTACTTTTATATACACAAATGTCAAATTGCAAAATTGCTTTTTAGATGAATTGCTTGGATGTGGCGATTTTGAACCCCCAGTAAGTAGTAATTGGGACCAATGGCTTAATTAATTCTTTGTCTTAATTTACAAATAAGTACAACAAGTTTAATCTTGTTACAGATAACATCAACGAAATCCCAACAGCTGGCCCAATCATCTCCATCACAACCAGATACGACGCTGCAATTGGAGAAAGCCCCCCCAGGACATACAGGCAAGGATCAAAGCGATGCCCACCTGAAAGCCGTGAGGATATGGACGCATCGCTCTAAGGGAACTGCCTACACCCTACATGACGATGGCACGCTATCGCTTGAAAAGCCTGGAAGGCCTAAAGCTAGATTTCCGCACCCTTAAAGAGTTAAAAGAAAAGACTTTTTTGAGAAAAAAAAAGCGTGCATGAGTCTATCCTAAGATTGTTATTTGGGCAAAGAAAAACAACACAATTATCTTGAGATAAAATTGTTTACTTGAGGAAACAAGTTGTCAAAGTCCAAGTTTATATATCCAAGTTAATTTATGTAAAATAAGGATTTTAATTTATATTTTTTAGTTTTATGTTTATTTATAGAAACTTGTAAATAGGTAGAATCGTTTATAATTGTACAATAAATTGTGAAAAATACTGTTTGTTTTAGGATTTTATTTGGATCTATATACTTACATAATTTTATAACTACAATTATTACTATTGTTTATTTAAAAATGTACAGGATCAGTAAAAGATCTTGGGTCTAATCAAGTTGGCCACTGCTTGAGGCCTGTGCCCAGCAGTGGGACGGACGCTAAGATTAGGTGTTTGCGTTGAGGCATGGTGCAAATAACAGCTGTCACAAAACACTATTTATGTGCTAGGCGTATCCTTTTTGCAGTACCGTTATGAAAATACTGCCCTCGTAAGAGTCAAGTTGGCCATTCCTATCAAGTTGACCACTCCAGCAACAAAGCTACTCACTCCTCGGTCCATCCTGAGCACGGTGTGATGGTTCTGCGTGATGGGGAAGTGTTGCGACACGACGCCTGAGTCGCGGTACTTGCAGTGCATGCACATCGAGTCTGTTTGTGGCCAGAACGCTGTGCACTGCTGTGGGGCTAGATCTGCAGGGCAAAACGGAATATTTACAATACACAAAATAGCATCACGACTGCATGAACTCACTCCTTGCCAACTATGTTTAAGTCCCACGTAATAAAGGCGAGCCGATCAGAATTCTCCCCCTGCGTCATTGTTCCCCGATACATATATTTTGGGGATTTTCAAGGCAAAAGTCAATAGGCACTATTTGAGTTTGCGTGCTTCACCTTAGATACCATCGCTACTTAAGACCAGACGGTGTCGTGGTCAAACGCACTCAAATATCTTGATGTTTTTTTGAAGAACATCTTGGGCCCTGAATCGAGGATTTTCTTGCAGCTTCTTTTCATCGGCTATACAGGTTGTGATACGCTGCAGTACTTTTAGCCGAAAAGGATGTTCGTTATGTAAAAGATGAAGATTTTTTTAATAAAATAGGTCATACCTATCCATAAGTCTGCAGCCTCGTTCTGTTCCATGAAGCGCAGATGTCTTCTGGTGTCATTGAAGACCAGGAAATATGGTAGAAGGGTGACGATCTTGGTTAGTTGCGGACATAGTTCGGATAAGGTCACCTGTGGAAAGATGGTTAATAGTAAATCGATTTTGAAAATTAGGACTATGTATTTGTGGATTTCTGTTCAATTATGGTAATATAATGAGAAAACTAAATAAGTGAAAACAACATTTTAAAGATTGGATCATTTTGCATCCTATAGGTATGTTTTTATAACATTTAGTGTAGATCAGAAAACAGTTCAAAGTAAATTGTGTAATAATAAAAGGGCTTTAGACGGATTTTATGTCTACGGCGTTTTCCGTTGAGATCTTTAATACGACATGGTCACTTCGTGGCTATATCTTGACTCCGAATGCTGTAAGATATACAGTTTAAAGTTCAGTTAGAGAAAGAGTACAATGCAAAACGCCCAACACGCGTTAAAGACAGACGGATTATACTGACATCCATGAGCAGCCTGTAGTTGGTGCGGCGCTCGGTGTGCGCGCAGACCACGAGGCCGGGCGCGGCGGCGGCGGGGCGCGCGGCGCGCGACCACTGCGACTGGTGCGCGCGCAGCCGCACGCGCTCGCGGCACCCGCGCGTCCCGCGCGCCCCGCCGCCCGCCCACAGCAGCGGCTCGTCCGTCACCTCGAAGCACGTCTCCGAGTGACGCGCCTGGACAACAACACCACGATCTATATCATCATCATCCGCCGGAAACCGTCCGTTGCTGGACATAGGCCTCCCCCAAGCCTCGACACATTGACCGATCCTCTACTGCCCGCATCCAGCATTTTCCCGTTACCTTCAGAAGGCCATCGGTCCACCTTGTGGGGGAATCTACCTACGTACGATCTATATTGTTCAAATACATCTAAATGAAAAATCTGAAGGAGCCAATATCAATGAAAAGAAATGGGGGGAAAATCTGTGAAATCTCGATAGGCAACACTACAAACCTCTGTTATGCACCAAATCTGAGAACGTTACAGGGTTGAGCTTTCCACAGGAATGTTTTGGTTTTGTTTTGGGTTCAATAAAAGCAATTGCCAAAACATTCCTGTGGAACCCCGCGGACCCCGGGGTCTAGAAGGGTCTCGAGGTCCCGGGGGGGTCTCAACAACGACGTACCTTCATCTGCAGCGGTAGACCGGTCTTGTTAATGAACCAGTAGGGTGCGAACACGTATAGCTGCCAACAATCGTTTCTCTCGACGCGCACACACACGCCTAGCTGCTTGTTCCCGCCGTCGGTGTCACAATCTGTCACCATGCTCACACTCTTCTCTGTCAGGTCTGGGGACAAATAGAGCTTTTAGCCATGTTTGGGAAGATAAGAGAGCGCTGAAGGTAATAAAGGTCGTCAATGCCATATGCAACAAATCAACGATAAGTTTTCATCTGCTACCGAAAACTCGAAGGTAGTTATGATATAAAAAGAAAGAAAGAAAATATTTATTAACAATATGGCACTTCAGCTAACCATGTAATCAGCAGTTTATTGTACAAAAAAACCAAGACAAATACAAGTTGATCACACAAAACAGACAAACATGTGTCGTGTTTTTACTGCCACGCATTCTGCTCATCTGTAATGCATTGTCTTCGCATTGTTCGGCTCTTGGTGTGTGTACTGTAGGTGTAGTAGATGGTGAGAAGTCGAGGGTTCTACTTCCAAGTGCAAAACACCAGTTTGTTTGCCCTAACACCTGCACTATTAAAGACCTTTACCCACTGACAATGCCGTAAGCGTGGCCAAATATTGGTCAGCAAAAATTTAGTATCGATCGCCATCGACTCGCAAAGAAGAAGTTTGTTCCGTGTCACTATTTATTTATATTTTTATAATTGTTAAATACACTTTCGCGGGAGGCGTCGGCCATTCAATTAGGTACAATATTGCCATGTAAACAATATTATTAATTAAAAATGTTTACACTTGTGTTGCCAGCAACACGCATGACCGCGTGGGATCCATTATCCATCATCTAAAGACTCGTATACTTACCAGGCGATAAAGTAAAGCTTCCTGTCCATGGTAGCCCCATGTAGTGCATATCGAGCGTCAGTCTATGCGGCGTACACAGTCTCAGCGAGTGCGTGTGAGTGCGTTCTCCCGCCTCCACTCGTGCGCGCCACAGATTATCCGCAGCTGTAATAATAATAACAACATGGCATCATGACTATATCCCCGAAGAGGTAGACAGAGGTGTATGGTAATACATCCACTCCTCGCCAGCCATATCTAAGGGTGGGATTAATAAACGAATCTCAGCTGATACCGCCCACAAAATCATGCTCAAGTCCGTATTTTTATACAAGATCTGTGACCCTGACATGATCTTGAGGGCAGTCTCAAAGCTGAGATTAGTTTATTAATACCACCTTACTGTTACCCAAGCGATGGAACTTCTTAAATCGTATCCTGCGTGCCCGAACACCAGCACGCAGGAGGATTTGATGAGCGCTGCAGATAGCGCCATACTCGTTGCCAAGTTTTGGGCCGACACTATTTAGTTTGTCATCGACACCATAAGAAGAGAATACCACCCTAAGTCCCGGGGAGCCAGTCTATTGCCATTAACCGGGCACAAATCATGGAAACCACGTGATATCAAACAAAGTCGAATTCAGTGGTTAATAATAGCACTTTTTTATTTATTCGCAAGGCTACCTAACTTCATAAACTGCCTATTATACGTCCCACTGCTGGGCACAGGCCTCCCCTCAATCAACCGGAGGGGGAATGGAGCATACTCCACCACGCTGCTCCACTGCGGGTTGGTGGAGGTGTTTTTACGGCTAATAGCTGGTACCAACGGCTTAACGTGCCCTCCGAAGCACGGAATTATCTTACTTTTCAAACAATCAGGTGATTCAAGCCTGAAAAGTCCTTACCAAACAAAGGACAGTCTCACAAAGTGATTTCGACAATGTCCCCATCGGGAATCGAACCCGGACCTCCAGATCGTGAGCCTAACGCTCTAACCACTAGACCACGGAGGCTGCTACCTAACCTACCAAGATCAAATTCAGATTGTTTTAAAGAAAGGTCAAGTCAAGAGTACTCTGAACCGATTACGACGAGCATTTGAAGATTTTAATAAGAGTGAAGAAAGTTAAAACGGTGGGTCAGCATCATCGAAACAACTCGCAAGTGTATGAAAAATAGTATAATTTTACTGTGGGTATTATGAGGCTTTTCATTCGTAATACTAATGTTCCAAAATCAAATTTTAATTTTAAGTGCTTTCGGGTGCTTTCAAGGCCAGAGTGAACAGGCACCTTCTGGGCGAGCTCGCTACATCTTAGGCCACGTCAATGCCTTCGGGCAAGTCTGGGGCCAAGAGAAAACCCATTAAAGGTAAAAACAAGCACTTACGTGTTTTTTTTTACTCAGAAGTGTTTCGTTTTTCAGAAGCATGAATGTAGGATTAATGCCGTAGAAATGAGGTCTTTGCGTGTGAAGTTGAGTGATAGAGTGAGAAACAGTGTGATAAGACAGAGATGTGGTGTAAAAGACGATATAGTGACTAAGATTGAGAAGGGAATGTTAGGTTGGTTTGGACACGTAGAGCGGATGAATGATAATAGAATTGCAAAAGCGGTATATAAGGCGAAAGTTGATGGTAGGGAAGACCGAGAAGGACTTACATTGACCAAATTAGAGATGTCCTTAGAAAAGGTTTAAAACGATGTACTCTGAACCGGCGTGCGTGTATGAAGTGATTGATGAATGTGGATGAAGCAAGAGAAGTATGTCAGGAACGAAGCAAATGGAAACCTATAGTCTCTGCTTACCCCGGTGGGAAATAGGCGTGAGTTTATGTATGTATGTATGTTTCGTTTTTTCGATGAGACATATGGAGGCCAGTTCCCAGCAGTGGGTCGTATATAGGCTATATATTATGCTATGTATTACCTAGCAGGCCTGTAGTCGCGTCTGTCGTAGTCGACCCAGTAGTCGGTGCTGTAGGCCCCGCCCGGGATAACTCCATCCCGTAAGGTAAGCGATTGTAGATAGCCAGAGGTGGTACTACCCGGATCAGGTAGTTGGGTATCGCGCGAGTTACTTTGTGGGATTGGCAGCCTGGAAAGAAAATGTGTCCTAATAAAGATACAGACCAGGTTTAAGACAGATACAAAATAGCTTGGTATGAAGTACAGAATGAGGAGGTTGCACGTGGAGAGGATTTCCTTTTAGTCTTTTGTAAGATCAGTCAATCTTGCTTGATCCTCAAGGGAATGCTTAGAGACCTGGGGGGTTAAAAGGCCATATCAAAGCAGTTCATCTAAAAAAGCAATATTGCTATTTGACATTTGTTTGCACTTTTTTTTTTTTTTTTTGACGTGACTTATTGTAGATTTGCCGCAGATGGCATTAACTACTTGGCCGGACAAATGGGGAGCGCTGAAGGCTCTCACCCGGTACAACGTTTAAGACAACAGGCCTGAGGGTGCCCAGTTGGGCGCGAACCTCGGCTCAGGGCGTCATCTGAATTTGTTTGCACGGCGCACTTACTATTATATGCACAAATGTCAAATTGCAATTTTGCTTTTTTAAATGAATTGCTTTGATGTGGCGTTTTTAACCCCCCTGCTTTATGGTTGCTCGTTTCATATTCAAATAGATAGATTTAACTCTTGTTTTAAAGAGATGTGGAAAATGAAACACTGACGAAACCGTGGCTAATAAGTTAATGTAGAGAATAGAACAGATTCCAATTATTCACATCAGTTACTTTTTACTAAACGTCAAACTGTGACGTCATGGAAAAACGTGACAAAATGTCGCACTTATTATTACATATTTCTTCATTAAAATTCATAAATAGGTTAAATAGAAAAATAAAACGTTTTTTGTCACCTTTAGATCTGTCTTTCTTTAGTAATCAGAATTTTATAATTTATTTTTGACCTAGGAAACTACCCAATTACCTCTAGGTAAGGTAGCCATAAAATAAACCATAATACTACCTTTAGAAGGGACACTCTCCGTCTCGTACCAAAACGAACTTTGAGCGAGCTTGATTTATAACACCACAACCCCCACCACCCCTCCCCCCTGGCCCCCTTTAGCTATTAGGTCGTAAGCCTTATCTATCTCTCTCGTTCGCACGCACGAGATATAGCGGCACACGGTAAGAACAATATTTTTATATGGAGTGTCCAAGCTGAGCTCAGTCTAGTAGATAACGTTCACTAAAAAGTATTTTTTCAATTTGAAGTTCGGTTGTTGCTAATGAGTTTAAAAAAATAAAAATTACAAGTTGCCTATTATAAATACTCTGTATTTTTTTCCAAAAAAACCCACCTTCTTCAGTAAGTATCCTCAAGGCGAATATTCTGTCATCGTCATCGGACTTGGATGGACAGATCATGTCTCGAGGAGTGCCAAGGTCGTTCGCCAGCTCCATCCACCATATCCCCTGCGTTGCTGTTTGAAGACTCCTGTGGAGAAAATTGTTTATTTTTATTTAGTGGGTTGGTCCCGGTTACTAATTACTGGTGTAAAGTAGTCGTTACATGAGCCACGTCAGGGGCCTTTGGCGGCTCAATAATAACTCTGACACCAAGGTTGATGAGGTTGGTAATCCACCTCACAACCCGCGATTTAGTGCTTTGGGAAATTTCACCATCAGATGGGAATAATAAATACCAAGGAGACAGAGATAGGAAAGAGAGAGTTTTGGGAAAGTTCCTGGAGAAACGAAGAGTCTGGCCAGCATGTTAGTCTGTAGTAATAATAGTCTTTGGGACACGCCATAGCTGAGCTTACCGAACCTGTCAAATTTTGAGGTTAGGTAAGTGGACCCTGTGAACAACGGGATAATGCTAGGGAGATGATGACACGCCAAAGCTAAGCTTGATGGCATTCCATCAAACTCACCTCTTCACTGTTTCGTTGCGGATTAGTGGAGGTGTTTGGGCCAGGAGCCAACCTATTTTTTAAAGTCGCACGTAAGTTGAGACGCACACACGCACGCATACACGCACACACACACACACACACGCACACACACATACACACACACGCACACACGCACGCACACACACACATACACATACAAGCATTTATAAATTTGATATTTTCTTTTTAAGAAATATTTTATGATTTAGTCTAACAATTTAAAAAAAAAAAAAAACTTAACTTAATTTTTCTTAATTTTTTTTATATTTTGTTATTTTTTTCTTGACCATGACTTTTTGGGGGTGGAGGCCTGGAGTCCTAATACACAGGGTATCCTAGTTTAGGCTCCAGCCTCTACAAATATTGTATTTTTGTATGTAATTATGTATCCATGTGTTTTATAATTTGTAGAGGAAATAAAGATTTTACTTACTTACTTAAAGTAACTTATTTTAGATTTGCCGCAAATTATAAATTTAACTACTTGACCGGATACCGGATATTTTTCATACATACATACATAAACTCACGCCCGTTATCCCTAATGGGGTGGGCAGAGCCACAAGTAATCAAAGACAACTTGCAGCCACTGTTGATACGATGTCGTAAGCTGGATATGATGAACCTTATAGTGATAAGGGATCAGCCTATCGCCCATAACATTAGTCCATCATGTTAGAGGACACAATCCCTCTGTCGGTTTTTACGACATGCCCGGGAAGACAAGCAGCTGAACGTGTTCTATGTTTTTTATTTGCTCCCAGAACAGCATAGAAGCACCAGCTATAGCTATCACCTGGTACAAAATTTAAACGCAGGACACACGGTGCCTAATAAAATGGTGAAAAGATATTACACAGTCAGTTCGTTTCGAGCTGAAATTGTAATAAGTCAAGCTGACTTTTTATGAGCTACTCACTCAAATTTATGGAAGAGTGACATTGGTTGTATTACTTGTAAGAAAAGAATAGCAATGTATCAAGACAGATTACAGATAAAAAAAAAACAGAAAAAGAACTCACTCAAAGTTATAAGGCAGTAGGAACAGCTTGCAGTGGTAGGCGATATAGAGCGGCACGTTGTAAGTGTCTTGCGGCGCGATCACGGCTAGACGCATCTTGTCTTCAAACGGGTTGGACACGCAGCCGATCAGCTCGGCGCCTACGCTGAGTAAGTCTGTCTTCTTGTAGTACAGTTCGAGAGCGTAGGAGGTCTCGTTGCGGATCTGGTCGGAGAACATAGAACAAAGAATTGTGGTCATAGAATAAAAACTCATCATCATCAATTTAAGAGCCACGCTCTTGTCGGTGCAGCATTTTCCATGCTACTTTTTTAGGGAAAAATAGGGCATTGGTTTCCCTCTTGCCTTCCGCCCATAAAAAAACTATACTCAGTATAATGTTTTAGTACGATCTACTCTGAAGGTTCAGAGTCTGAACCAGCGTGCATATATGAAACGATTGATTAATGTGGAGGAAGCAAAAAAAGTGTGTCAGGATCGACGCAAACTGAGCGTCTGAGCTAGGTTTACCTCACACTCGGAGATAGTTTAGACTTGAATCGTGTGGCGTCAGACGTCACACACACAGATGCGCGTGTACGATATCGTCAATGTGTGGCGTCCGTGTGTGGTGGCGCAGCGGTAAACGCGCTCGGTCTGCGATTGTTAAAGTTAAGCAACTTTCGCAAAGGCCGGTCATAGTATGGGTGACCACAAAAAAAAAAAGTTTTCATCTCGACCTCCTCCGTGCTTCGGAAGGCACGTTAAGCCGTTAATCCCGGCTGCATGAGCAGTCGTTAATAACCATCAATCCGCACTGGGCCCGCGTGATGGTTTAAGGCCCGATATCCCTATCCATCCATAGGGAAGGCGCGTGCCCCAGCAGTGGGGACTTTAATGGGCTGATGATTATGATGTGGCGTCTGTGTAAAACGAGGTTGTTTGTATAAAGTGTCCGGTGTGTGGTAATAGGTAAAAGAGTGCATTACCTGTAAAGGCGATCTGACGACGATCTTCCTGGAGTTGTATTTTGAAGTTCGCTCCACGACGATGTAGTACCGCGTGCCGTTCCTGCTCGGGTGTAGAACGTGTAGCTTCGATACCGTGCGCTGAGGGCAGAGGATCTGCAAAACAATATAGTACTGTCTCTTCTTCTTCTGGTGTCAGGGTTACTATTGAGCCACTAAAGGCCCCTGACAGGGCTCATGTAACGATTACTCACTTACATCAGTATATAGTAACCGGGAACAACGGCTTAACGTGCCTCCCGAAGCACGGATCTTCTTACTATTGGACAATGAGGTGATCAGCCTGTAATGTCCTAACCAAACTAGGGATCACAAAGTGATTTTTGTGATATGTCCCCACCGGGATTCCAACTCGGGGCCTCCGGATCGTAAGTCCAACGCTCTAAGTACTGTTATTATGATAGGTATATAAAAAAAATCGGAAAGGGACGGGTAATCGACAAGCATATTTATGGAACACGTCAATTTTAGGCAGAAGCCAACAACTCGACAGAATTAAGTTGTCATACGAAGTCTACGATTACGATATGCTCACTGTAAGAGGGTCGAAGTCAGCCAGTTTCACAGTAAGGGTCTCATCAGTATATCGTCGGTACAGCTCGGCGACCGGCGGCGGCGCTTGTGGGGAAGCGCTGCCCACCGCCTGTGGAGGCGACATCGCGCCCGCTGGGAATCCGCCCTCGAAGCTGCAACAAATGGAAAAATAGTCAGTGGCGTGACAATACAGGGTGTTATTCCCATAGATTTAGGATGTACAAGATAAACAATAATATAAAGACGTTTCGGCTTCTCCGCGTAAGCACGAAAAAGTTCTACGGTTACTGGAGAAATTAAGAATGGTTAACATATCTATCTAGTGAACTTTTGTTTTTAAAGTCTGACTCGGACTCGATCCTGCAACTCCGAAGTATGAGCAGCAGCAGCTAAATGTATTACAAAGCTAAAATTTGGGCTTAAAGTGTTGTCTCAATGTGAGAGAAAAGGTCGATAGAGATAAACGATGAACAAGGGAAAATCGGTCGATATTTGGGTAAATGTTTGAAATAGGGTATTTCACTGGGTCAAAGATAAATTATAAAATGCTAATCTAGAAATAGAAGCCAGTCTAAGATGATCGAAAATCAATCTCATTTAACTTTACGACTTTTTTCGAATTTAATTTATGAATTAAGTAACAATGAGTACGTCGTTTGACAACTTTTATTGGTTTCCATACAAACTCCAAAGAAAACTTTCATTTTAACGTTTCGTTCAAAGTATCTCATTTGACTAGGTTGTCAAGGAGCCTATTGATCTGCAAATATAAAAAGAAAGATATTTTAAAGTGTCACACTCACCAATCCCAGTCATCGCTGACATCTGCCATTTCATATTTAGCTTCCTTCACATCGTCCAGGAGATCTGCGGATGATGTATCGCAACCTGAAATATAAAAAATCAAAATGAATATTAAGCCTACTGCCAAACTATGTACACATGCAATCTGTGGGTTAACTACACGCAGCGGGCTGTCAACGCTCTTCGCGTTCAGTATAATAATGGACTGAGAATGTTGTTGGGGCTACCGCGCTACTGTAGTGCGTCGGGAATGTTTGCGCTAGCTCACACGGACGGGTTCCTTGCCGTGGTGCGCAAAAGGGTAGCGTCACTGTTAAGCAGAGTAAGAAATAGCTCCAACAATATTCTCAAGTTTATTAGTGAGATGCCTGACAGCCCGTTTATAAAACACCGGGTCCAGACTCATGGGTGCTGTTCAGGGACCAAGAGTAGGTCATATATGGATAAATTTTCTGAATCCTTACTTAAATTTAATTACTATCTTAGTTTGTAAGTCACGGTACTAACAATATAATGGATTAATGTCTTTCTAACCATGCTACGTTTTAAGGAGTTTAATTTTGATTTGACAGCATACGACTGACACGATATGAAACGATTGATTAATGTGGAGGAAGCAAGAGAAGTGTGTCAGGATCGAAGCAAATGGAATCCCATAGTCTCTGCTCGTGAGTTTATGTATACAGGGTGTCAGTGACATCGTAACGAATACTCAGGGAGATGATTCAGATCATGAGACTGAGTTACAAAAAACAACATGAAATTTGTGACGGAAAATTCCACTTGATATCATCTCCGAATCATGGTTTGATTCATCCCTCAAAGTTTTCGTTACGACATCACTAACACCCTGTATATGTTGACAGTATCGCTAATGCGATCTACAAACTTCACACAAGGTTGAATGGGTAGGATGCGGCTCATTGCTTTAACTTACCCGGCGTGCTAGGTCTGCTTGTGTCCACATCGTAGTCAGCTGTAGCCAGTATCTTATCGTTGCCAGCCAGGTCCGTCTCAGCTCGGGTCTTCAGTTGCACTGTGGATCCGGGCCCTAAAAGCCAGAAATCAAAAATTCTGCAAAATGTCGCTTTTCTTCCACTGGGTTGCATTCTTTTATCTGAATTGGGTTGTTTACCAAATAAAGCAGATCTAAAGGTAACAAAAAACCTTGTATTTTTGTATTTAACTTATGTATGAATTTTAATAAACAAAAATGTAATAATAAGTGCGACATTTTGACACATTTTTCTATAACGTCACAGGTTGCATTTTCATTCAAAATCCATAGTAATTTCGTGTTTTCACGTTCAGTAAAAAGTAACTGATTTGACTAGTTGGAAACTACCCTATTAGAAGCGTCACTCTTGAAAGCCTAGATGGCAACAATGACCGTTGTTATATTTTGCAACGCCATCTAACATTTTTTGTTGTTGAGAGCTGTAACTAGTAAAATCAGATCTTCTTCTATCGCGTGCGTTATGAGGTGAGGATTACCAACCTCAGCAACCCTGGTGTCAGGGTTATTATTGAGCCGCCAAAGGCCCCTGACATGGCTCATGTAACGATTACTCACTTACATCAGTAAGTAGTAACTGGGACCAACGGCTTAACGTGCCTTCCGAAGCACGGATCATCTTACTTTCGTACAATCTGGTGATTTTACCAATATACAATTTTGGGAGAGCTTTTAAAATTCCCGTCTAAAATTGACGTATATTCCATAAATTTTATGCCTGTCAATTAGCCGTCTTTTTCCGGCGGATAAGAAAATGACGGGTATAACTTAAAATAAAATTAGGAGGTGTCTGCAGGAATCGACGCCATTGGTTAACTTAGGAATGTCATACCTATATCGTTGACCATGAGCAGTGGTTCATGCGCCGACACAATAGCAGAGACCAGCTTGGTGCGGTCTGTGCTCAGCGTCGCTAGTGCCAGCAACACCCTCGCGGCCGCCGGAGACACGGTGATGGCCAGCTGCGAGGCGCCTTCAAGCATGACATACGTGCACATGCGCTCCGTGAAGCTCGTGTCAAGACCTGAGTCCGTGCTGTCTTCGTGGACTGGGTCCTGGGATTAAAAGAACTCGTTAAGTACACAACAACACACCACACGAAACCAATCCACACGATAGAAGAAGAGAAGAGTACACAACAGAACAGCCTCCGTGGTCTAGTGGATAGAGCGTTGCGCTCATGATCTGGAGGTCCGGATTCGATTCCCAATGGAGGCATTGTCGAAATCACTTTGTGAGACTGTCCTTTGTTTGGTGTGTACAGGTGTCACAAGAGTTCGAAACGCATTTCTCGGGAATTTCCTCACAATATTTGTTCTGTTTCTTCGCCTCTTTGGCTAGAGTCAAGTAGAGTATGCCTTTCCTTTTCGGGAGATCACATAAGCTCACGAATAAAATTAGAAGAGACCATTGCAAAATTTTTATCACAAACAAATCCTACTTTATCAACATAAGTATAAAGTCGAACCTGCAAAGTAACAGTCTTTGGTTCTCCGTCCCGCTTGCTCTTAGACGGCGAGCCATCTATAAACGTGACGATCTTGTCGTTGTCTTCTCTCTCACTCTCCTCTGCTTCACTCTGTTCCGGGGCTGAAGAGTCCTCGTCGTTACTTATTTCTTCGGCACTTGAATCACTAAAAAAGTACAACATTATTGTCCTAAAATTCAATCACATCCATAAATTCTTTTTTGGTGGTTTTTATCTCGAGAGTATGTACTTAAAAAATATTATAGGTAACCTTGAAGGTGTGATGCTTGGTCTGCGTAACCAAGCATTACTAACAAGCACCAAGCACCAGTGTACTTAAGAGTGAACGCCTGTAATTGGTTTGACACAGTATCCTAAAACCTGTATGTAATAATTGTAACAAACTGTTGAAGTTCCTAATAAAAAAATATTTATTTATTTATAACCTTTTTCCTGCCTGACGCACCAATTTTTACAAAAGCTGGAACCTCGGCTCGCCGGCACATGCCTTAGATAAAAAAAACAATAACTTACTCAGTGAACAGATGACCTATAGCCGTCGCAAGTTTATCCATAAGTCCGTTCTCGTTTTCAGAGTCCGAATCATCTCCGTCCAAAGCTGTAAGAAAAGCCATTCCTCCTGAGATATCTCCCTTACTCTCTCTCCCGTTAGGGTTCCTTATAAACGTCATCTCATTGTCCGTGTCTCCTTCTTCTGCAGAGGTTTCAGATTCGAATTCATTCCGTTTTTTAGTTTTTTTGGGGTCCGCCGTCGGCTCTTGGTTCGTTTCGTTGGTGGTCGTGTCTAACCGTGACGACATTTGGTACGCTTTTGACTGTAAAAGAAAACGGTTGTTCATGTTCACCCTTTTGGAGATTAGAGTTGTTTAGTTTATGTATTTATATGTACGTCGAGTGTGTTTAATTATTTGCATCAAAATATATTTTTTTTCGATTTGCATTATTCTCATATAATAAGGAATAGAAAATATGAGAAAACATTTACACACCAAAAGGCCACACTGCAACTAGTCATTTAAATAGAAATATTTGCTTTTTAAGATGAATTGTTTCAATGTGGAGTTTGTCTCTCGAGCATAAAATAAGGAATAATACTACGTATAGAATGGGAACTATCCGCTATCCACCAGCGGCTGAGCTAGGTTTACCTCACCCCCGCTCGGTCTTGCTTTAGTCTTCAACTGAGAGGGCTGCGCACATTCGCGACGTTCGAATTTTGAAATTTGACACCTGACCCATGTTGACATACAACAACAATACCTGGAACAGCGTGGCGGTGATCTCCCAGGGCTTGTGCACGTTCTCCCGGCACAGCGTGGGCTCCAGCAGCGGCTCCCAGCTGTCCAGCCGGTCGTTGTAGCAGGCCGCTTGGATTGATAGAGAACCTGACCCGTGTAGCTGACGAGACCAGTCGTTCAGCAACAGCTCTGAGGTCATCTGTAAATACAGCACTTAGTGTATTATTAAGGAATTAATTCGCGTATAGACCCTGATGGGTCTATGGAATTTTGACCAAAGCTGCTAAGAATGAAGTTATTAGGTACGCACGGAATGCAACGGATAACCAAGAAAGGCTTGGGTTATATGTAATATTTAGATACATGTGAAACTTGTTCAAATTTCATTTATTTTTCTCTGTCTTCTCTTAGGCATTGGGCTAAGTTATTGGTCCGTGATCATCATAAGACCTCGTACATCAAGTCTATTTTTCGTTTGTGACGGTATGATCCTATGTGGACGCAGCAAGATCTAATCGACAAGACCCTCCAATATGGACTCGACTCGAAAAATAAAACGTTTATACCTACCTTCGCCATAAGTACAGACATTCTCTGAGTATGCTCCAGGGTTGTGACGGTATGATTCTATGTGTAAGCAGCAAAATCTAATCGACAGAGGATTTTTCAAACCGCTGCTATTGGTTCAGGGCACTGCAGATATAACCTACCTTCACCATAAGCACAGGCACTCTCTGAGTATGCTCCAACTCAAACACAACTTTGACATTCGGCAGAGCGACGTGGAAGGCTTCAGTGGCGACAATAGCAGGGTACTTCGGCTGCACGTAGCTATCTTCAGGGTTTAGAACCACGTATGGCGTGATCTTCTTAGGAGACCACAGATCTTCGTCATACTTCTCCGGTTTGAAGTTGTAGAGGGTCGCGTTGTATGGTTTATCTTCTTCTGGGATTGTTAGTTCGAGAGACACTTCTTCTATCAAGTCTGGGGACAAAAGTGACATTGAACATTTGCTTGTTTATTGAAACCGATGAATAAATATGAGCAGCTTTGATGGGTGTTTTTAAGTAGGTTCCGTTTCGACACATCCTCATTCGTATAAAGGATGGCAAAAACTTAGTAAATATACCCGATAATTTTCTTCTTCTATCGTGTGGGTGGATTGTGAGGTGGATTACCAACCCCATCAACCCTGGTGTCAGGGTTATCATTACCCGATAATAGAGACATAAGTAATTGCTAAGGTATTTTCCAGGATGGACAGTAAAAAATTAAAGTCCCTTTATTTGACAGTTGTGTAATTTGGGTAGAAAACTACAGGCTGCATACCTGATTGTCCGAAAAATAAAAATTATCAGTGTTTCCAAACGTACACTACTTACAACCCGGTTATTATTTACATAAGTAAGTATGCTAGTGTTATAAGAGACAAGAATAACCTTCACACCAGGGTTGTCAAGGTTGGTAATCTATTTTACAAAAAAAAAATATAAGGATAACGAGCTTAAAACTAAATGCTTACCCATAACAGTGTGTATAGTAGTCGCAGCCAAATGTACTTCTATGTCGGACACTGACAGCTTCACCTTAACACCCTCGTCGTTATTCTTGAACGTTCTAGAAAATTCCACGTCGCACGGCCTTAGAACCATCTGCGGAGGCAGGTTCTTTAGCTTCGATTGCAGTTTGGACATGACCTGTGAAGGATAAATTGAAAATGACATTCAAGAATACTTAACAGCGAATTTATTGAATGCATAGCCAATAACGAAAACAGACTAAATGAATAAATTAATTATGGGGGTGTTTGCAATAGGATACAATGTCAATGACAATAGGACAATAGGAAATCTACAATAGGTCACGTCAATAAAAAAAATCTTACCCCTTCATGCAGGTGTGACGCTATGTTGTGTAGTTCTGTATTGTAAATATTAATAAAAGTCAATTTTACAAACCTGTAATCCAGCTAGAGACACGACCAAGCTCTCATTGTTGGAGTGATAGGAATAGTCGATCAGCAGTTCCGTCCGCAACAACAACGCATGCGCCTCGCTCTTGGTGAGGTCGGTGAAAAACATCACTTCTGGCTGCCGGAACTGCACCGAGATAGCCAGCCCTGGAGCTTCCTCTGCTACTGAAGTTGCTGTCAATGGTTAAGACAGTTACCACAATATTATCTACCACAAGGCAGCAGAAATAGGAATTGGGTAGTTTCCAACTAGTCAAATCAGTTACTTTTTACTTAACGTCAAAACACGAAACTACTATGGAATTTGTATGAGAAAGCAACCTGTGACGTCATAAAAAAACGTGACAAAATGCCGCGCTTATCGCATTCTTCTTTATTAAAATTCATAAATAGATTACATAGAAAAAAAAGAAAACGTTTTTTGTCACCTTTAGATCTGCCTTTATTTAGTCATCAGAATTTCATAATTTTACCTGCTGAGTAGTAGCCGCTAGTATCCTCACTAGGCAGCCGATTGTTATTGCCCGACTTGGTGTTCAGCTCACCCACGTACCCATGATTAACCACGCCACCTTCCATGCTTTTGTCTCCTGGAGAAAAAAAATAGTTTTAATGATAATATAATATTTTATTACTGTCTCTCCTAACCGTGCTAGTAATTCGAGCACTCAGGGGGTCTAAAAACGCCAGATCAAAGCAATTTGAGTTATTAATTTATCTTAAGTGCAGTTTTCACTAACACAGTTGGCTCGACCATTATAGACGGCGATACGCCTCGCCACCTATGACGTTGGTCTAACAGAAAAGCTCAGGGAAGTGTGGTTACTTAGTTCACCTTGCGATGGATATACCTCTGACAATTGGGATATAATCGTAAGATCATGTTATGTTACATATCTGAACAAACCTGGCATAGCATCGAGCAAACTCCTGGCAAGTTGCAGCAGGAACGGCAGCGCGAGGTTCCAGCGGGTCCGGTCCACTCTGACGTCACAACTCCTGGCCGCGCTCGTAGCTCGAGCAGTCAGATCTATGAGCGGTGGGCGACGCACCGATATGACCTCCGAGGAACGGGTAGCGCCGCCTTGCGACTGGAATATCCTGGAAAGAAAGATGGATTCTCGTTTCACTCGGGTTTAGTTAACTTTTTTGCTGAAATGGGAATAAACAAACACCTAGAAAGCTTATCGTGTAGAAGTGCGAGGGAGACGGACAGCCCACGCGCGCTCCCTTACTCTTTAACAGTTTACAGCCATTTATACTAAGCTTGGATTAAAGTATGTCCAGCTCGGTGATCGATACGAATTGGTGCGGAGCGAAGTGTCCGTTCTATACTTGGCATTATTCTTTATTCTATGATTGGGATAAGAATTAATAACTTACATGCTTTAGGCTACTTGACAACCTAGTCAAATGAGAAACTTTTTACGAAACGTCAAAACGATAGTTTTCTTTGGAGTTTGTATGGAAATACTCTTGTGACGTCATCAGTAAAAACGATCAAATGTCGTACTCATTGTTACTTAATTCATAAATAAAATTCGAAAATAAGTCGAAAAGTAAAATGAGATTGATTTTTGATCATCTTAAACAGCCTTCTATTTATAGTTTAGCATTTTATATTTTATCTTTGACCCAGACAAATACCCACTTGTTTTCTAGTCATATAATGGTCCGTTCGTGTACAATAACTTAACTTTGTATTGCATTTTCAACCCAACTGACCGTCTGATAACAACCCCAGGATCGGGTCTGATGTCCTCAACTAGTAGACTCTGCAGACTGGCTCGTAGTTCGGTGCTGCCGTCAGAATAGTAGTCCAGCTGTACTGAGCTCTCGCCAGCCGTGAGGCGCGCTAGACCGTGGTTCAGGTCGCGCACTGGAGAGCTTAACACCTCGTCCATGTCCGAGAAGAGTTTTAGCTCCACGCCTTCTAAAGTGAACCTAGGGAAATATAATTTTATTGGAGTATCACTCAGAAAATTCTCAGAAACATTCCATGTTATATAGCAAAAAGATGCTGTCTAAGTTTGGATACTGGAAAGGTATATTATTTGAATTTGTCTTTTTTTTACCAGTTCACATTTTTCGACGATGCTTAACATAGACATAGATCCTTTCAGATATCTACACCATTATAATTTACCTTATAACAACTTCTTTCCTAATAGGTTCTCCTTGAGCGAAGAACGCTTGCAGCTTCTTAACAGAGGTATCTCCAGCAGGAGCCTCTGTCGGCGAACTCGGAACTATGTTACCTGGAAAATTCATAAGAAAATATCAAGCCCCGCATTGGATCAGAATTCGGAATTCTACATTTAGGACTTAGAATTCCAGATCAATCCGGCGGATTTGGTTTTTATATTCTGGATCCAAAAATTGTATGAAAATGTCTAGATTGTTCATAGAGTTATGGTGTCTTAGTAATAAATATTCAGAAGAATCTGATCAACAGCTTACATATTATTTTTCAGTAGCCGGCGCTTTCGATTTTGGTACGTTTTGAATAAAGGATTTTGGGTTCTACATTTTGCTTAAAGCCAAGAGAGTATGGTTACCGATATAGTGCGCCTCGCTGAGATTGTCGCTCCACACGGCCAGCACGGTGGCGAGGTCCTTCTGCCCCAGGTTGACGACCACGGCGTCCATGCTGACATCAGCCGAGCACAGCAGCAGCTCGCGGTGTGACGACATGCTGAGCGCTTGTTGGTACGACACGGCGCGGTTTATGTCGCAACGGAGGGAGACTGGCTCTAGTATTGGTTCCTAGGGCGAAAATAGATAGATCTTAAGAACTAAAGCTTTTTAAAAAAGAGTTCTATCATAACATAACATAAACTCACACTTATACCCCAATACTCAGAAGACAGAGGTCAGGGGGGTCAGAAGTACATCCATAGCAAGATGAAGTAAGTACCCACAGCTCTAGCTTTCTGTTCGACCAACATAATAGATGGTAAGCCATATCGCCGTCTATAATGGTCGAGCCAACTGTGTTAGTGAAAACCTCAGGGAAGCGCTGAGGGCTCTCACCTGGTACAAAATTTAAAACGACAGGCCTGAGGATGCCCAGTTGGGCGCGAACCTCGTCTCAGGGTGTCGATTACGATAAATGTTAAATGAAGAAGAAGGATCTGAGAAGGATACCAATTAACAATGTTATCCTTCTGCTGTGGTTTCCGGAGTTAAGACCATGACGATCGCAGATATTCGGCGAAACGTGACATACCTGTACTTCCAGCGTCCCGGCGAGAGTCATAACTGCTCGGGATATAGTGATATTCTCCAACTTGACCAGGATATTGTCTATTACGGGACTCTGTATGGGGCTGCTTGCATCCGTAGAGTTCAATTGCTTGAAGAAGTTCTCGATTAGAAGATCACCTGGACAATGCAAGATTCAGCATTTTATTCGTAATTTAGTCGACAGAATTCCTTTTTTTGTAAGACTTGCCTCAGAATTTTTTTCCAAAATAGGAACTTACCCATATTAAAAACCAACAAGTTAGGTGAAGAGGGTTTCTGTGGCAGCAATAGCACGGGAGCGTGTATCTGGAAAAATATATCTTAATTACAATCCAAATTCACCTATGTACCTAAACATGTAATATTAGTCCTCAATCTATCGCATACAGGTGTAGATAGTTTCATGAGAAAAGCCACAGAAGCCCCGTGGTCCCTTCGCAATAGATTTTAGTTCCACCGATTCACCACTAGATGTCGCTGTTCATATTTAGAACGAAGTATTGACTTGGTCATCTAGTTTCTTATAAGAAAATTCTTTGTTGATGTTCTCGTGTGTTTAATTGTGTTTAAGTGTTTAATTGTGTAAAGTGATCCTTCAAGCCGGATTTGTATAAAATATACACATTGACAATTTCCTCCATTCAGCGCATATCGGTTCACTAGGGTGGATTCATTCTTTCAGATATAATCCTCTCAGATGACACCCTGCGCCGAGGGTAGACCCCAACTGCGCACCCTCAGGCTTGTTGTCTTAAATTTTGTACCGTGTAAAAGTTAAGTTTTCCCACGTTACTGACCTGGCTGACCAAGTAGTTAATGCCATATGCGGCAAATGTACAACAAGACGTCATAAAATGACCATACCTAGACGCCACTTACGAATTGTTGCGGAGAGTTACCGTTCTATACGTGATATTATTCTCAGCTCTATGATTTCACGTTACTCACCTCAATGACAAGGTTGAGCCTCGCGCTCCAGGTCCGCAGTCCCTCCGCCTGTCGTTCCACGGCACGCTCCGTAGCCACCGCCGCCTCCATCGCCACGCTACTAGGTATCAGCGGCTCTAGGAATTGCTGGAGACATAAATATTCGAAACGTTATTCCATTACCTCTTCTGAAATGTACTTCGTTCTCAGTATCTATTATTAAAACATGTAGTAACGTCGCACCCCGGACAGTCCATACAAAAATCCTATTCTTACTATGTGCTCCCTTACGCGTACGTGCGAGGGAGACAGTCCGCGCGCGTCCTTACTCCTTAGCTGCTTAAGGCTCAGAGGGGGTGAGATCAGCGCCCGATACGATTTAGTGCGGGGCGGAGAGTTACCGTTGTACACGTAGTATTATGGTATGGTGTCGTACGTGCAGGTGGTGCAGCACGCAGTAGAGCAGCACGACGTGCAGGCGCGCCAGCTGCGCGCGCAGCTCACCGTGCGCCTTCACACTGCGCTGCTCGCCGCCGTAGTAACGCGGCGCCGCGCGGACGTACTTTATCTCCAGCACCTTGTCTTCGTCCGGCCACACCAGCTGGAAACACACACAGGATGCCGCTTAAAGTCGTAAGACCGAATGTTCTTTTATAATCCAAACATCATCTTTTCAACCCACGAAGGGAAAACCAGCCCAATACAGGTTAGGTAACATACCTCCGAAATGTATTTCTCAGGAATGTGGATTTTTTCCTTCGCCGCTGAGTACGTGATAATCATTTATGATCCAAACATGAATTCGAAAACAAATTTGACAATCATCGGTTTAAGCCTGTGCTGGATTCGAACCTGGGACCTCAAAGTGAGAGGCAAGCGTTCTATCAACTGGGCTACCTCGGCTCCCTTTTAAAATCCAAACTCCAATGTTCATTGAGTCTGAAAATCTGGGTCTCAGGAGGTTAAAATGTCATGATGATTCTGGTAGACAAAACATAATATTAATTTAATCTGACTAAATATAGTGGCATCCTCACTAATAAATAGACTAGGGACAGCAGCGGCGTCAGCTTTTGGATTTAGCCAGGCAGGCGTCGTCAACTTTTGTCTTTCACGCTTAGTAGCTATTGAAACCCACCTTAGGATAGAGCGTGTCCTCTTGCAGGTCATCCAGCTGTAAAGACGCGAGGAACAGTTTGAATATCATGCGGTCGTTGGCGCGGAACACGCAGTCGCTCTCCAGTGACGTCAGCCGCACTTCCACCAGCGAGCTGTCCAGGTGGCACAGCCGCATTGTTATCGATGATAATCTGCAAATATGCGTTAATCAAATCAAATCAAATCAAATCAAATCAAATCAAATATACTTTATTGCACAGAACTAGAATTTCAACAATCAGACATAACACATGAATACAGTACAATTTGGGCGGCCTTATTGCTCTAGAGCAATTTCTTCCAGGCAACCAACAAAAGGAAACAAACATTTACAACTTGGATGCGGGATGGTGCAACAAAAAATAAATAAATAAATACCTAAAAGTAAAACTAAAGTTAATATAATAAATACTCTATACTATACTAATGTTAATGTAATGTTAATGTAATGTTAATGTTAATGTATTAAGGTTAGTCGCGCTACGGAAGCATTTTCGTACGAATCCTACTTGTAAACTTCACCGACGCGACCCTTTTAGGCTATTTAAGCCGTTAAAGACGTAAGACCGAATTTCCTTTTAAAATCCGAACCCCATGGTTTAACTATTGGGTCTTGGAAAATGATGATGATGATCTCCGACCGATTTCGGCCATGGCGACCACTTCGACTCCTAAAAATAAAAAAAAGTAGAAAAGAACCTGAAAAATAGGCCTTAGGTTAAAGAGAGATTTTTGTATAGTGTCCGAACTGTGGCTATATGGTAAGTATATATATATATATAAAGGTATCCAACTGTGAGCAACTCCCTATTTTGAGCGCGGTAATTATTATTCGCTTTGGGGCGCTTGGCAGCTCAATAATAACCCTGACACCAGGGGTTTGGAAGTGCAAGTGCGGCACTGTTCCCCAAACGATGGAACATCTTACGTCGTGTCCTGCGTGCCCGAACACCAGCACGCAGGAGGATCTGATGAGCGCTGCAGATAGCGCCATACTTGTTGCCAAGTTTTGGGCCGATACTATTTAGTTTGCCATGGACACGATAAGAAGAAGACCAGGGTTGATGAGGTCATCCACCTCACAACCCACAAGATAGAAAAAGATTAATTCAATACACTATGGATATTACCGTTAGTAAATGTGGTAATAAATGAAATGTTTTTCATACCTGACTGAGTAGCTGAACTTAGTGGCTCCAGACGGCACGGGCGGGTCAGCCTCAGGCTTCATCAGATAGTGCCACAGGGTCCGCGTTTTGGGGAGAACCGTCCCGCGGATGTTCAGGTCATGCCGGTTTTGTATCCTGGTAAGGAAAAAATATTTTTATAGAAACATTATTTAAATGTCTAGGAATGTCTTCCGAGACAAATCAATAGGCTACTTGACAACCTAGTCAAATGAGATACTTTTTAGGAAACGTCATAAAGAAAGTTTTCTTTGAAATTCGTATGGAAATACTGTCCTGTTATAAACAAAAGCGGTCAAACGTCGTACCCATTGTTATTTTCTGTTATTCGAACCCTACATCCCAACAGGATCCCCTAAAGGAATAGAAGAAGAGGTACGTCTTCTGAAGACAGTTTGAGCAGTGACTGTGAGGCACTTTCGTTCGTCACTGTACACCTGAGATTGCTTCTCTTTGGTATTCAGATTAAATTTAGTTCTGTGCAATAAAGTATATTTGATTTGATTTGATTTAATTAACTAGCGGCATTGAGCAACGGAATCTTCATCTCGAAAAAGGTCTAGAGTTATTTTTTTTAATGCTGTGGCACTTACTTGTCAGCAATATACTGGAGGTACTTGAAGAGCATGTTGATGGCAGACGCGTGAAGCAGCATGGTGATGGGCCCCGCGTCCGCCACCAAGGACTGCTCCACGCTGTGGAAGTGAGATTTGAACTCCGGGCAGTCTGCGCGCACCTGAAATTAATTATAATGGGTGTCAGTGACATTGTAACGAAAACTTCCAGGGATGATTCACACTTCGATTCTGAGCTGATATCAAAGTATGGAACTTAAAATAAATTTAAAAAATACTCAAATTTTGATGAATTTTCAGACAGAACATTCCACTTCATATCAAGTCAGAATCATGGTCTGAATCGTCCCCCTCAGCATTTGTTACGGAGTCACTAACATCCACGCGGACTCGTATGGCCACCTTTACGTACTTGTACGGGGTGTGTGACATCGTAAAGAATACTGAGGGGGATGATTCAGCTCATTACTACTCACTAAGACCTATGTAATAATATATGTAATAAATAAATGACGTTATCCGTAACACAGTTGGCTCGACCATTATAGACCGCGATACAGCTCACCGCCTATCACGTTGGTCTAACAGAAAGCTCGGTGAGATGTGGGTGCTTAGTTCGACTTGCGATGGGTGCACCTCTGACTTCCCCATGATATAGTTGTGAGCTTTTGTTATGTAAATACGATGCTTTATTTTAGGGGATTTTTGGGAAGATCGATACCATAAAAGAAGAATGATAAATCTAGCCTACCTTCCTGAAGAGCAAGTTAAAGAGGTCGCCGTCGGTGGTGAGCAGCTCGAGGTACTGCCCCGTGCTGCTGTGGTGCTGCTTGTCCGTGAGCAGCGCCTGGCTGACGCACAGCTGCACAGCCGGCCCGTACTGCATCAGAGCCACGTCCAGACACACTTTGCTTATGTTCAGCATTATATACGGCCGTTCCTTTTGTTCGATTGAGCGGGATAGGTTGATTACAATCTCGCCTGCAAATAATTAACATTGGAATTCAAAAACATAATCAACCATCCTTTATTGTGACTGTTACTATTCTTCTTCTTATCGTGTGGATTGTGAGGTGAAATACCAACCTCATCAACCCTGGTGTCAGGGAAAGTTGTTGCCTTTATAGACCCCCAATTCGCATCCCATCATCATCTCCCTAGCATTATCCCGTTTTCACAGGGTCCGCTTACCTAACCGGAAGATTTGACAGGTCCAGTTTTTTCCAACCCGCGGAGGGAAAATCAGCCCAATACAGGTCACATACCTACGAAAAATGCATTTCTTGGGAATGTGGGTTTCCTCGCGATGTTTTTATTCACCGCTGAGCGCGTGATAATCATTTATACAAACATGAATTCTAAAACAAATTCGACAATCATTGGTTTAGGCCTGTGCTAGATTGCAAGCGGTCTATCAACTGGGCTACCAACTGGGCTCCCAAAAAGACGCAAATAAACGATATGTCTTTTCTTAGACAAAAAACTTACCAACGACAAACCGAAGCAGCGTATTGATATTGTTGCTAGGTGACACATTATCATCGAACCCGGGGAGGTCCACCGAGCGAGCGTACACCTCCATATCCTCGTCACTATGCTCTGATGATATGAACACCTGGTCCGCTTCTTGGAAGCCTAGCTTGGCTCCTGCTTTGTCGAACGTTGATTCTGGTGATCTGTGAAGATTTTATTTATTTATTTATTTATTTATTTGTACACAATGAAACAGACATAAGAAACATACAAAGAAAACAGATAGTACAGGCAAGCTTTTAGTTATATATTTTTTATTTTTTGCTTGGCATTAATTGCTTGGCAGGATTTTTTATTATAAGTGATTTGAATTCTAAATAACTAAACTAAGTATACAGAGTGTTAGTAATATAAGTAATAATAAGTTTTTACTGTGCCGCAATGTAAATCGAACAGCGCGACTACGTTATGTAACGATTTATTAGATATATTCAGTCTAACGATTTAAAGCACAACATAGGACTGAAAATAATTAAAAAAAACACGAAAACATTCATGAATTTTCCGACAGGAAACTCCACTTGATATCAACTTAGAACCATGGTCTGAATCATCTCCCAAAGTTTTCGTTACGGTGCCACTAACACCCTGAATACCTCTAAATGACCAAAATAAAATCACCATTGAACACCCAGAACAATACTCACTTATTTCTGCTAAGATACGCAGCAACAATCTTCTGTCGCAGCTGCACGAGCTCCCCATACCCCGGATCAGCTGATATCTTGTCCTGACCGAGCAGTTCCATTGTTTCCTGGGGAGTTAAAAGGTCACATTGATGCAATTCACCTAAGAAGCCTATATTGCTATTGGACATTACTTGGATATGCGCAAATGCTAAATTGCAATTTTGGTTTTTAAATGAATTGTTTCCCCTCTGGCATAGAATAAGGAATAATACCTCCAGCTCCAGCGTCTGAGCTCGGTTTACCTGACCCTAGATTTTTCTGTAGCAGTCAACAATACAACGCCGAAGCAACTGCACGTGTGGTTTTATTCAAAATCCTAAGCCAATATCAACCTTATTAGAAAGCCATAACAACAGATAGATCATGAAGATGAAGAGGAAATAGAACTGAGGTAATGCGCCTTGACTTGCCCTCCAATGACCCTTGTTTTTTTTAACGTGACTTTTGGTAAATTTGCCACAAATGGCATTACCTCCTTGGCCGGAACAAGACTCTCCCTTGTACAGTCATGAGCAATATAATGTACCCACTTTAGGACTCTGTCGCACTAACATATTTGACATTTAGTGAGACTTACAGTTCAATTTGTCAAAAAAGTTAATGTGACATGGTACCAAAGTGTATACATATTAATGCTCGTGACCGTACACCATATTATAATACATGCCTGGTCCTCCTCTTCGGCGTAATCCCCGGAGTCCATGAACGATACCGGGACAGTGTTCGGGACCGGGATAGGCAGGTTGTCTATGAAGTCCAGCAGCAGGCCGATGATGCGATCCGATAAGTTGAGTTTCAGACATGAGAGCGATATGTTTAGTTTGTATCTGAGGACAAATTTAGGTTTTATATTAGAGTGGTATTAATAAACTAATCTCAGCTTCGAGTTGTGAGGTGGATGACCAACCTCAATAACCTCTCTGTGCCTGGTCGTACCTGGGCAACAACTTGTAGTCCTTCTTGATGCTGTTGGAGAATACGACCTGCATCTTGATCTTAGGCACCAGGTGCAGCTCTGAGTCTGCGTGCTTGCGGGACTCCCGCCACGGCTCCGTCCAGTCACAGAACAGTATCTGAGAAGAAAGATTTTTTGGACGGGATCGTAAATTTGACGCATATTGCATTAACTACGGCCGGACAAATGGGGAGCGCTGAGGGTTCTCACTCGGTACAAAATTTAGTACAACAGACTTTGAAAGCATTAAACTCTCAAAAAAAGAAGACTAATGTCATACATGAACATTTATAATTCAATTTTTACCTGGAAAGTGCACTCAGCATGCAGTCTATCGTACAAGCGTTCCTCTAACTCCATACACGTCGCGTCTTCCAAGACCAGGTTCGACGGCTGCAGGTCAGACTTTATAACGACACGGCTGATGTCCAACACGACAACACGGCCACCCCTGTTGACAGAAAGTATACCTTGAAGAAGAGAAGAAGAAGACACAGAAATATAAACATAAACAGCCTATATACGTCCCACTGCTGGGCACAGGCCTCCCCTCAGTCAACCGGAGGGGGTATGGAGCATATTGCACCACGCTGCTCCACCGCAGGTCGGTGGACATGTGTTTACGGAACCTAGGCTTAGGTCGTCGTCTGAGACGATAATATTTGAAAGAAGTAATCGACCCATGTGCACTAAATGAGGTAAATCGTCGACCACGCCGGCGGGGTCGGTATCGGGGTTCTTAAGTGTTTGTTACGACCTCCGTGGTCCAGTGGTTGAGCGTTGTGTCCCAGGTTCGAATTCCGATGGGGACATATCACAAAAAAATATTTGTGATCCCCAGTTTGGTTACGACATTACAGGCTGATCACCTGATTGTTCGAAAGTAAGATGATCCGTGCTTCAGAAGGCACATTAAGCCGTTGGTTCCTGTTACTACTTACTTATATACATAGTCGTTACATGTGCCATTTCAGGGTCTTTGGCGGCTCAATGATAACCCTGACACCAGGGTTGATAAGGTTGGTAAGCCACCTCACAACCCACATGATAGAAGAAGAAGTGTTTGTTGTCGCGAGCTGATTGCCTGCCTATCGAGGCTAGAGTAATCAGATCGTCGAGATCGTATATAATTCAGTACCGTCCCTAGGCGGGATGTATTCCTGTCAAATCTTCAGGTTAGGTAAACGTAACCCGAAAAACGGGATAACAACCTCTGGACCACAGATGCCGTTAACTCACTTGGTAAGACATCCATGTTCAGGCACTCGCACGCACGGCCCCTTCACGTGCACGTTGATCTGGAACACCTTGCGGCGGCTGTGCGCGTAGGCAAGCACCGCCTTGCTCACCACAGCTGCTTTATGCGCCGCGTGTGACAGTTCCTCTGACAACTCCGCGCTGCTCATCGAGTGTGTTTGGAAGAAGTTTATCAGCTCCGTGAATGAGTGCTGGAAAAAAAATGGCAATCAGCAAACTCGTTCAATCTCAGTTACCTATGTCCAAAACACTATGTGGTCTTCGAAGACATCATACGCCAATGAAATCATAAAGGATTGTTGTATTTATTGGTGATGTTTCTATGTATACTTGACCAGACAAATGGAAAACGCTGAGGGCTTCTGTAAAAAGATATTGTTAATAAAGACTATTTACACAGCCCGGACAACTCGACTTGGGTGACAGCTCATCCGCAGATGTATATCATCCGTGGATGAAACGCCACTCTTTACAAATAGTAGGCGTCGAGTCATCCGAAGTGGTGCTGTTATTCGGAGGAGTCGCCACCTAACTAATACTACTGTAGTATTTTTATCCAAAATTGAGTAACACCTATATAGTTTTCAAAAAAAAACATACAAAGTTCTCGTTCTTACCGTGTGCAGCTTTACCGCGCAAATGCGTGAGAGACAAACTTACATTGGTGTACCAATACGAATGAGGATAAAAAAGCCAGAAGCTCAAATGTAGGCAGCGGCACTGTTGAGTGTTCCTAAATTTTGTCAATTTTCCATACTGTCCAGGTAAAATTCGTCATAAATTGCTTTAAAATCTGGAGCAACGTGGAGTGAATCCCTTCTGAAGGATGACTTACGTAAAAGAAACGCCATTAGTTGGAAAAAGGCTTGATTGAAAACACGTTTTCTTCTTTCCGATCTTTAGGGAATAAATATAACACTATGATTTTGCATTTAAACGCTGCGCAAAGGGTTATACTGTAAAAATATAACCAAAACAATATCTTTGTTCACTCAAATAGTATGGGGAACTGTCAAAATTTAAGAACACCCAACAGTAGCGACACCTGATGGGAGAAATAGGCAGTTTCTATCCTCAATGGTGCGGGGCGAAGTATCCCTTCTATACGTACTTCTACTCTATGCCAACAAACTCAAAGCACCAGAAGCTCACCAGCTCCACGTACAAAGAGTACCTACCTCAATATAAGTGAGCTCTGTGGGCTCCATGAGCCAGCACAGTCCATAGTCCGCCTCACTGCCTAGAGGGTTCTTCTCCACGTCGACCGCCAGCAGGTTGGTGCTGGTGGGCGCGCCGCCGCGCTCCGCCGTCAGTAGCGGGACCAGCTCGCCGTCAGACGATACGCCCTCTATTACTATGCTCTCTGCTCGGGCTGAAATCTAGAGGGAAAATACGTATCGGTAAAAGTTCGACACGTAGAGAATTGGACTGAAGTAGGATAGTCTATACACAAGACATACATAATTCCTACACCTATTTCCCGCTGGGATAGCCAGAGATCACGGATTTCCACTTACTACAATCTTGATTCCTGACACACCACTTTCGCTTTCATCACTCACATCAAAGACTTCATGCACGTTTGGTTTAGGGTACACTTGTGCGCCTAAGCCTTCCTCTTCCAACTCTACCAATTACACCCACATCATAGTCTATATTCGTTAATTATTTTTATAATTCGAAAAGAAAATCAGACCTATTTTACCTTATATGCCTTTGCTGAGGGTCTGGTCTCCAAAGAGGCGAGGAACTGAGTGAGGGTCACAACCAGCACCTCCTTGCTGCGGTTGATCAGCGTCAGCGAGCAATTCGCTAACGTCAGGTTTATTTTGTGCTCTAAAACAAAGAATGAATGAATGTATCAAAGACGTGTGATATCTCTGTAACATACTCTAACTTACTCTAGCTCGGTACTTAGGCATCATAGTAATAGCAACTTTACAGCAGACGTACATAACCCAATTGGAATAGTCAGAGTTAGGGTAGAGAGGATCCATCGTTATATGAACTAAATAGTAAGCACCCACATTTTACCGAACTTTCTGTAAGACCAACGTGATAGGTGGCGAGACTTAGGTATATCTGTCTACAATGGTCGAGCCAACTGAGTTAGTGAAATCTTCACTTAAATTAATAAATAAACTCCCAGAGAGTGAAGAATAAATTTATTTAACTGCTTATCATCCCGATTAAGTCGTAAATTGCCACCATATGGTTCACCATATCAATTCATCTTACGAGTACATTTTTTGCGGCTCTGGGAGAGAAAATTCTTGAAGACTCTTATATAAGCGACAAAGAGCGACGTTTTGTTTCAGTATACGAAGCACTCACCAATATACTGCTTGGACTTGTCAGTAGCGGGCGCGCCCTCCACGTAGCCGATCAGCTCGCAGACTCTCTTCTTCTCGGGACTGGACAGGTGGCTCCACAGGCTGCGGCTCCTCTCAGTTTTGACGCACAGTTCCACGCGGCTCTTGCCGTCTCCTTCTGTCTCCCCTTCAGAGTCTGAACTCGCAGGGTTCCACCAGTCGAACTCTGTTTCTACCACTTCAATGCGCTCCGGCTCTTGGGATAGAAGCTGTAGAAATTAGAGGAAGTTTAGTTTAGTTTTTTAGTCTGCTAGTTCGACAATAAAAACTGATTTATAATAAAGACTGTTATAACAACATGCCGTAGCCGTACCCGTGGTAGCCCAGTTGGTAAAACGCTTGCCTCTCACTTTGAGGTCGCAGGTTCAAACCCAGCACAGGCCTAAACCAATGATAGTCGAATTTGTTTTCGAATTCATGTTTGGATCACAAATGATTATCACGTGCTTAGCAGCGAGGGAAAACATCGTGAGGAAACCCACATTCCCGAGAAATGCAGACCCTGCTTATCAGCAGGATACTGGCTACTGGCTACGAACTTGTTAAAACAGATAAGTCAATACGTGAAACTTACTTCAAACTTAGCGTGCTCTCTTGCAATGACAACCGAGACAATCGGGAGACTATCCTCACACTTCTGCAAGTCCAGCTTCAACTCAGTATCATTAGGGCTTTTAAGAGTGCTCTTATACGTTTGCTTATATTTGTTGTAGTTCTCTCTATGTTTCTGTATAGACGCCCAGGTGTACGGTCTCACTCGCTGCTCTAAGACCACGTTGAAGGCATAACGCCACCATTTCTTTATGTCCTTTGAGAGAGGCACGCCTGGATGGAGGTGGCGGTATTTCCTGAAAGAAGTGAAGTTTGATTATCTCGCAGTGGAAAATACAGAATACGAATCTGCCCTATTAATTTCAACAGGCTCAGCAGACAATTCACCAGCCAACACAACGGATCTTCCATCTAACTGAGGTATCCATCTCACTGGATATTGTCATGAACAATTTCTCTGATAACTTCAGGATCTTTATGCTACAAGCATATAAAGATCCCAATAGATTTGCACCGGATGCCTATCACTACTCGGCGGAACAAATGAGAAGCTCTGCCATCATTCGGTACAAAATTGCGGGGTGTCCTCTGAGAGCATTATGTTTGTGAGAACCAGAGGCCTGATAGCGATAAGCCCTGAAAGAGAGAAACCGTCGACAACGCCGGCAGTATCAATATCGCACTAAAAGAAGAAGACCAAACAAACCTGTTCAGTTTAATCCTGTGGAATGAAGCAGCGAGGTTGCACACAGACAGGTACTGCCGGCGAGACAGCTGCAAGGCGCTGTCCTGTAGCACCGCGTCTAACAGAAGACGAGGCACGCGCGCCTCGCCCGACCGGTTGATCAGCACCTTTACTTTGCATGTCACTGGTTTTAGCACTGGAAATGTAAAACAAACGACTTCTTCGTGTATTTTGTATTATAGCAGTCGCGACATGCGTAGTGCGACAACGCAAGTCCAAAGTATAGAGGTTGGGCAATAGACCAACCAAATCAGTTACAGAAAGATAGGCAAAAGACTATCAACAATTTCAAAGGTCCGATGGTCAGATGACCTGGTATGCCGGAAAGTAATGGATGAGAAAAGAATTACTAGACATGAAGTTGTACTTTCACCCATTAGCAATCATTACATAGATGGAAAGAAACTCTTATAACCCGTACAAAATAACTATACACCTCACGTAGAACGGATCGCAAACCAGCGAAGCATCTATGTGATACGCAGAAGTTAGGGCACTTTTCCACCACAGATGTGCTGTTCAGCTATGCTGCGAGGAAGTGAAAGCTAAGCTACGAAACTATGTGCACGCTTCCACTGATGCTAAGCTTTACAGCGGGGCGAGTTAGATGTCTACTTTCAGTGACAACCGCGGGCCTACTGTAGGTACTCTGGTCTTGACATAGGCACACCACTCGCGACCATCTACATATAAACGCATCCATAGCAACACAGCAAAGCACATCTCTGGTGGATAAGCACCCTTACACCACACCCTGACACTCCATACAATAAACCTGGTTTTACACAGACATTACACATAGACGTTATCGGACATGCGCATCTGTGTGTGTGACCCCTGACGCCCATACGACCGAGGGGGTGAGGTAAACCTAGCTCAGCCGCTGGTGGGGAACGGAGAGTTGCCATTCTATACGTAATTCTTAATCTATGCTTGCACCCAAATACTTACAGAACTCGAAGTCCTCATGGTGCATGGAGAACTTGTCCAAGCCAGTGAGCATGTAATGTTTCCAGTTGTAATACTGCATGGGCGTGATGTGAGCGGTCTCCGTGTCGTCGAGCACTGTTGCTGACGGGTTCCAGTACCAAGACAGAGACTCTATGCGCATCATCTGGTATACTGTTGACGCGTTGGCAGGGGTCACTGAGGGTTTCCATTTGCTGAAAGGGAGAGGGAGGATGAAACCCTCGTAAATATTAATACGATAAGATTATTGGCGGTGGTACATATTATGTCTTCAGTGACAACTTTTAACGGGACAGAGGTCCCGGTTTCGACTCAGATTTGATTTAAAAAATAACTTTTCTAAATTCAGCATAATCTCTGTTGCTCCACTGTGGTTGAAGAACCAACCAGACCCGAGCTCTTCAAGGGAGAGCAGGGGGGAAGTGGGGCAGTGGCGAACGACAGTTCGACAATTTTATTTGTTCACATTACTTTTTCTTTTTTCAGAAAACAATTAGGAGCATCCGCTCGTTTATTGCCCCAGGGTGTTATAAAGAATAGCTTAAAAAATATTGTTAACGTGTTCAAGCAATACGTAATGTGCTTACAGGTTTCCAAATTAAGATGGAAGGAATGCGGTGTATGTAGGTACCTGCACATACATACGAACGATGCGACAACGCATTTGTGAATTAGTCAATAAACTACCGGTCTGCTGTCATTACGTGTATCATTTATATCACTTCCGCACCTTCAAATCTGGCCCTGGAGCTCTTAAAGCTTTTATCCTAAATTGACCCAAAGTGGTATTGCCAGTCTGATCACAATGTACTAATTTACTCAAAACCAGGAAGACTCACCTATTAGTAGTCTCAATGGACAAACTCTGCAGACACAGCCCACCAGCCAACGGCCCGTCCTTCGAGCTGATCGAGTCCTCATACCTCACGTGGACATTTCTCACGTATATCTGGATATTATTCACGATCGCCGTGAACAAATTCTCGAAGAAATTCTGTGGTCCTTTCAAGATCTCGCTCTCAGCTTCTAAGTCCTGAAGGATTTTCCTTTTGGCCGCTCGGGATAGTCTTTTCTCTCTTTCAGGGTCGAAGTAACTGTTGGAGATGGCTGGTCCGACGAGAACCAGGACATCTTCTATGTGGATGACCACGGGCTGGGTGTAGAGGCCAGACCACGGGATCTGGAGGTTGACGCGGCCGATAGTGCCGATCTTGACATCGATTGGTAGGTCAAGCTCATACTGGAAGGATTTAAAAATTAGGTATATTTTAGAATTTTGTAGTATTGCACCTATATTATTACTGGTATTCGCCAAAAACAATTTCCGCACTGTGCTCATGCGTGCGAACTCGTTGACGTCTCTTTTTTCTTTAAATAACGTCTAGGGCCCAGTACCGGGGTGTTTTGCAGCTTCTTTTTCCCGGCTGTACAGGCTGTGAGAAGCTGCAGTAATTTTAGGTGGATGAGACGTTCGTTATGTAAAAAAATATGATTAAAATTGTAACTATGTACCCTATAGAAGGCATGTTGAGATTTGCGCTCGTCAATTAAACTTTGTCAAGCAATTCAACTGAAGTTTGTAGACGAACAAACATCAGCTACTTAGAGAATAGTACCACTTAAACTAGAATTTAATAAACTAAAATCAAATCTTCTTATTGTGTATCTGGCATCAGGGTTATTACTGAGCCGCCAAAGGCCCCTGACATGGCTCATCTAACGACTACATACTTACATCAGTAAGTAGTAACCGGGACCAACGTCTTAATGTGTATCTGAGCACGGATCACCTTACTCTCGGACACTCAGGTGATCAGCCTGTAATGGCCTAACCAAACTAGGGACCACAAAGTGATTTTTGTGATATGTCCCCACCGGGATTCGAACCCGGGGCCTCCGGATCGTGAACCCAACGCTCAACCACTGGACCACGGAGGCCGAAGATCAAAGATCAAATACTTCAAAGAGACTGACCAGTGCTTCTGGCTTGAGCTTGAGATCGGTGAGGTTGACATTCCCGGAGAAGATGCCCACGTTGAGGTTCTCCGTGTCGAGGTCCTGCACGTACTTCCCCAGCACGCGGTTCAGGATCCCCGCCACCGCGCCCTCGAACATATTGATTGAGGAGCGGGCACCTGAGGATACGAACATTTATTAAGCGACAAAATTCAATGTCATCCAAGTTTTATACAGAACACAAACAGTCTCAATCAACGGGAAATCATTCCTCACCAGGGTTCCACTAAGAGTCGGTGACTTTTGGAATGCACGGGAGTGAGACATTGGTCACAAAGCCTCAAACAATTTGATTTCAAATAAGGTGGACCTTTAACTCTTGAGCCCACTAACATAACATAGTATATAAACAGACAGATGAACGCATTTTATATATCACTTTGAGTCCAGTAGAAAACAGGCGCTATGAACAAAGAGAGCTGCCGTAACAAATATATGAACAAAAACACAAACGAAGAATAAGTAAATAAGTATTAAAACACATAATACCGGGTTTTACCGCGTTAATCAGGGCTATGAGACTCCGGATATTTCAACACTGTTGCAAGTGCCATGACCGCCGACACAGTATCTCATAGCCCTGATTAACGCGGTAAGAACCCGGTATTATGTGTTTTAATTATGATAATATCCGCGTAAACCTCAAACAATATATAAATAAATTTTGTTACAAGTATATTTCCTATAAATCCGTGAATATCCTTCAACAACTACACATTGAAATAATTCTACAGTTCATCATTCTATCTCCACTTTTCACAATATCTTCACTCACCCAACTCTAGCAGACAAGTCACCACAACTCAAAACACGTTTGCATTTGTAAACAAAGCTACGGCCTTTATTAATTCGCTATCGACAAGTTATCAGCAGATAAGATACCGCTTACAACGATAGCTAATATTGTAATACCAATTTGTGAAACGATGCTTGACGATGTAAAAAGTACCTAAGTCTTCTATCGTGTGGGTTGTGAGGTGGATTACCAACCTCATCAACCCTGGTGTCAGGGTTATTACTGAGCCGCCAAAGGCCCCTAACATAGGTACTTACTTAGGGTGTTTGTGACATCGTAACAAATACTGAGGGGGATGATTCAGACCATGATTCTGAGTTGATATGAAGCTGTTTTTCCTGTCGGAAAATTCGTGACCGTCAGGATGTCACTGACTTAATTTTACATCGAAGTAATTATTAACCGAAATTGAACACATAAGCGGTATTCTATCAGCAGGCGTCATCTAATAAAATTTATTTACCGCTTATGTGTTCAATTTCGGAATTGCTCATTTAATTCTGTAGGCGTTACGACATCGAAATAGTAAATCAATAACTTTTTATCCTTAAAAGTTATGAGGTCCAAAACTACGTATATGAAGGTAGGAGGTAGTACCAACTATTGGTTATAAATAAACTCTATAAATGTGCGCAGTTTGTTTTCACTGCATAGGTGTCCAGCCATTCTGATGCTAGAATGGCGCGTCACCTAAAAAAGTAGATTATTTTCTTACCAACTGTCCCAACCACTACCAACTGTCTAACGATCGGTACCAACTGGTAGAAACTGAGCACTAACTTTTAATAATTACTTCGATGTAAAATTAGGGTAGTGACAGGCCATCCTGTCGCATGACGGTCACATTTTTTTTTTCATTTACATACTTTTGTTATGATGTACAGGGTGTTAGTACTTAGTAAACAAGAAGGGAAGCTGGATAGGTATTACGTTGCGACTTTTAATATCAGGCGCGTTGCGAGCTCGTTTAAATGTAAATGACATTTCTAACTACCTACCAGTGCCTACATCCCCTCTTTGCCACAAGATTGATGAAAAAATTCTTCGTAAATTGCAAAAACATGGAAAGGATTACCCTCATTAAATCTTTAAATATAGTTACGAAAATTTAGTACAGTATTTGATTTAAAACTTTTTATAAAAATAATAATAATAAAAAAAAAGTTTTAAACTAACTAACTATTTTAGTTTATTTAAGTTTATTTGTTTTATAATGAAAGATTTTCCAGGCACTTCTTTTTTTTTTGACGTGACTTATTGTAGATTTGCCGCAGATGGCATTAACTACTTGGCCGGACAAATGGGGAGCGCTGAAGGCTCTCACCCGGTACAACGTTTAAGACAACAGGCCTGAGGGTGTCCAGTTGGGGTTTTGTTCGTTTTGTTTGGCTTTTAAAACGGCAACACTTAAGGTATTTAAAACGTTTTAAATCGGTTCTTTTACATCTATGTATACCCAGGACAATGAACGTTCTCTACCTACTGCACCAATACGAAGACAAATAGGTGTCCAAATACAGATGTCTATTCGATTAAAATTAATTGCAGCCTAGCGTCCAACTTGACAATTAATTGGGCTCAAAAGTTGTTATACTGTTAAGAATCAATTTGTGAATTAACTTTTCTAAAGAAAGATTAATTGATGTTGTAATTCACCATCGTCTCCCTAGCATTATCCCGTTTTTCTCAGGGTCCGCTTACCTAACCTGAAGATTTGACAGGTCCGATTTTATACAGAAGCGACTGCCTGTCTGGCCTTATAACCCGCGAAGAGAAAACCAGCCCAACACAGGTTAGGTCACATACCTCCGAAAATGCATTTCTCGGGGTGGGTTTCCTCACGATGTTTTCCTTCACAAATTCGACAATCACTGCGTCCTCAAAGTGATAAGCAAACGTTCTACCAACTGAGCTACCACGGCTCTTTTTTGGAGTTGTAATTCACCGTTTTCTGCAAATATTCTTTCCATGGAAGGGCGAAATACGTGTCGATGGTGGAATAACTTATGCATTATCTGTACGTATGTATATTCGTATACAAGGACAGGAGATCGATGTTCTTACTCCGACCCGATAGACATTTAAAACCAAAAGTGGTCGCAGGTTCGATATCTGCGCGTGGTGACTCTGGATATTAAATAGACTTCAAATATACGTAATATTGCACCTAGATCCTCCAGTTGAAGTTTAACAACAACCGGGTACGAGCCGGTTTTGCGACACGAATTAAGAGCAAAGGTCACAAGGCAAGCGCATTATTGATGAGAATTGATATCTATCACACTGCTGGAGCTATAAATAGAGCCGCAAAATCAAGGACACCGCATCCTTCAACAACATCTGTGCCGCAAAATAAATTGCGCATAACACCAAAATGGCGAATTTTAAACCCACAGTCCGTTACAAATGCAATCAAAAATTAAAACCAGCAACTACATCGATAAATCCAGAAAAATAAAGAAAAAAGGTTTTACTTTTTTACGCGTTCGAAATTCGAAATCCTCTTTCGGTCATAGACTAAAGTAACTATTAAAACAGATAGGAAATAAGGTAGTAAAGTAGGTACATAAGAGAATAAAGTAACAGAATTAATTACCTTTTTTACATGATTTTCTTCGGTAATGCAGTCGAGGTCCCAGTTTTATATGACGTCAGGGAGAGAGGGATTTGACAGGTGTCACGGTGGACGCATGTGCGGGGTTAGGGCATGCGCAATAAAGCTTCGAGAATATTTCCAAATATAAGAAAAACGTGGGAGTACGCTCGATATGAAGCGCTATTTGCAAGATGCTTAGTATATAGTACCTACTTGATGTTCAGTCCTTGAGATGAAATCAGAAAACAAACCTTTATAAGCCTTATGGCGATAGTAACTAGGTAGTAAAAAGCCTTCGCTGCTCTGTTATCAGGATATCCGGTTGATTAGACGTCTCTACATAAAAAAATACATAACTAGTTTTATTATTTACAAGTAGGTAAGAGATAGAACAAACAATTTTAGATCTTACTCTTAGAAAAGTAGAGGTGTTTCTTTGTTGTATGATTCTAGATCATATCTATTAGTAAGCATACCTGTTGCATACAGAGACTAAAATTAATACAACTTTATGTAAGGGCTAAAACGAATGGATCGCGGGGCTAACATATAACTTACTTTCCGTCTGAAGTATAGCCTAATGAAGTTTCTATCTGGGCTATGGACTGATTATAACCGAGGGCTTTGACATAATAATATACTTTATTGCACTTAACAACTAGTTACATCACAAACAAGAAATGGACGTTTACAAGGGTGGACTTATCTCTAAGAGAGATCTCTTCCAGCCAACCCAGAGGTAGTATTAGAGTAACTGCGGAAGAATAAAAAGAGGTGCAATATATTAAATACATTATAATAATTATATCTACATATAAAACCGTTTAAAAAAATATATATACACAAACATATGCCTAAGCCTCTATAAATATATACACATATAAAATATACTATACCTACAATACATACCTATTATATATATAACAATATACTTAGACTACGAATACTCTATGGATAAAAAGTGCTCTTTGACTCTCTTCTTAAAAATTAGGTAAGAGGAACTCTCCTGAACATATAGATGCAGCAAATGCTATCTACCCGGATAACCGGGTGCGGCTATTAGTCGAAACCCCTATATATAGGGTTCAAATTATTGAACCCGTATCGCGAATACTGGTAAAGACCAGGCATGTTCTATACCTACCAAGGCTCGCTGGACCGTATATTTATATTCAAATATATCTTTATTCAGTAGGTAACATAGTTACACTTTGAATCGTCAACTTTTACATAACGAACGTCTCATCCGCCTAAAACTACTGCAGCTTCTCACAACCTGTATAGCCGGGGAAAAGAAGCTGCAAGAAAAACCTCGGCACAGGGCCCTAGACGTTTAAAAAAAAAAAATAAACATAAAATATTACTATACAATTGAGTAATTTAGCTGCCTAATATCAGTTCTCAGACAGTTAATCCCATGCATTCATCAAGAGTAGCTACGGGTTGTATAACTCTGCCCACCCCGATAGGGATACGGGTGTGACTACATGTATATAAAAAAACACAGTGGGGCTGCGAACTGGTTACCGTACAGTTCTTCATGTCTATCATACGACTGAACCTTAACGGCCTCCGTGGTCCAGTGGCTGAGCGTTGGACTCACGATCCGTAGGTCCCGGGTTCGAATCCCGGTGGGGACATATCACAAAAATCACTTTGTGATTCCTAGATTGGTTAGGACATTACAGGCTGATCACCTGATTGTCCAAAAAGTAAGATGATCCGTGCTTCGGAAGGCACGTTAAGCCGTTGGTCCCGGTTACTGCTTACTGATGTAAGTAGTCGTTACATGAGCCATGTCAGGGGCCTTTGGCGGCTCAATGATAACCCTGCCACCAGGGTTGATAATTCACCTCACAACCCATACGATAGTAGAAGATACGACTTAACAAGTATGGCTGCCAGTTGCCTTAAGTCCTGACACACTGCCCCCCTCCCAACTGAGATTTTTATGAAATTACTTTGGGTATGTTGTAACGGTCGAAACCGGAGCATCTACCCGGGCAGCAGTTTCAGGGGCGCCTAAACACAACACAGTTGGCTCCATGGGTGGATCCAGGGGGGTGGGGGGTTCATCACATACATCTTAACGCTGCGTATCTAAAGAGGTTGCAAGTTGCTTTCTTCTCCTTTGGACGGACCTTCTTGGCGTTCGACTTGATCCCAGCATTACCGCCGCCAGAATCCGCCCAATCCAATTTATAGTGGGGATGAACAGAAAAAGAATAACATCAAATATAAATCATTTATTCACATAACAATCCCTATTTACAAATCCGTATCACGGATCTTAAAAAAGTCTTTTTTTAGGACTGGGAGTGACTCTTCGTCCCTGATGTGGGAAGGGAGAGTGTTATCAAAATGTGGGTACTTCGGGTGCCACCAATCAAACACGTATATGTTGACAACGGTGTCTAATACGACAGAATACTCTGGCAGGATATCTCTGGAGACGCTGTAGCAGCCCGTGTTAAAACCCAAGTGCAGACGGTGGTGACGGAATCCCTGTGACAAGACCACACTCACTGATGATAATGTCATACCCATCAGAGGAGGCACTTCGTAGAAGCTTTGACAGGTTACCTGAAAACGAAAACATAAAATTACTATTGTTTGCAGTCAGAGAACTATAAATAATAGATAAGAAGGCAAAATTAAAATAATACACCACAATAATACACTTTAAAAGGCAGAATGGTGTCAAGAGCTAACTCATTTGATTTAAAAAAATACAAAATTAAAAAAAAAAACATATGAGGAGAAAAAATTTTCTTTTTTCATCTCAAAACAATGAATCTTTATTTTATAAAGGTACAAATCAAATTTAAGTAATTACATTTCAATCGTTAAAAATAGGGCTTAAAGAAAGTTGCAAATAACATGGCTTTTTACAGTTTCAGGTATAATGAGGATATCTTTGATAGGAGTGTAGGGCAGAAATAAACACATTTTCTAGAACGCAGGGTTGCAGTAAAACATTACTTATTTTTAAATAAAATAGAAACTTGACTTTCATTAGATGAGTGTTTCTTATGATCCTATATTGAAAATCAAAAATTCACTTATTTCTTTCATCCACAAGAAATAGGAAAATAATAGGTAAAAATAATACTTACCTTATTATGCCGAAATATAATAAAAGCACAACTTAACCGAACATTAGTAAGCAATGAATGAATTTTGTTATAAATTGTGCAATAGCCAATACACCAGTTAAAAATAACACAAATGACAAAATGCATTAGGCAAGAAAATGTGACAAATAAATAATGGAGAATAAATTTATGATAATTAATTTGAAATCTGACAAATTATTTTATTATAACAGTCATGCCAAATACATAAAAACCTTACTTGTAAAACTTGTGTATCCTCATCAGGATTTGCATCAATTCTCCCGAGTTCTTCTATAAAGTCTGTTACCGTTACAACTCTCTGCTGTGGATATGACTTCTTGAATTTAAAATAAACGGACCAGTATGATGGTCCCTTATAATACCACACGTTGACACACCTTCTCTTAACCAGCGAATGTGGTCGACTATCGTGCACTGCCTGCTGTGCAACTTTCTTGGTAAATACATCATAAGCGTGATATAAAGCCCGAATCACCCTCTGTCTTAGTCCATACAGTTTATAACTGTTCTCTATCCTTAATTTCTCGGGCAATTTCGGATTATTCTGGCAATACCGTTTATACAATGTCCTCCAAAATGACTCTCGCTTAGTTATTGCATAAGTTGCCTTGTTTATACGAGCAAAATGGCCAACTTCCTCAGGTTTTATATACTGAGAAATCAAATACCACACAATTTCCGGGTAGACAATGCCAGGACGATCGTCAATATTGTCTGGTTCAGGCTTGGAATGGTTTCTCTTTTTCTTATACACGAAATTTTTTGTACCATCAGCATTAACCTCCTCAATTATGTCAAAATCATCATCCTGGATTTCTTCCCAGGTTAGTTCTGGGGTTGCAGTCTCCGGAACAGACTTTTTGACTCTGCTCACAGGTTTCGGCGCGTTCGCGCTATCATTTATCGTGAAATCTGTAAATCATATAAGAATTATTTGGGGTTAGGACTAGCTGTTTACATTATGTATAAAGAAGCAATTACATTTTCAAGCACTTTATTCTTAGTGAAAATAATACGTACCTGCATTTATATTCTTTTTGGAGCCCTTTTTCTTCGGCATTTACTGTGTTTACCACAAACGTAATATATCCAAAGACCAGCATTCACAAGACAGATTTCAACTCGGTTTATAAGCAGTGTTAAAAATACAAAGGCCTTTTTTAAGGTAACTAGACTCTGGTCGCCTACAGAAAATTGGAAAATTGATCTAGTGGGAAGTCTGAATAGAATTAATTTGCTGTTTATTCAGATTTTGTCAAGTACACAAACACGAACACTTCAAGCTATTTTTTTCGTAACATTTTTTTTTGACAAAATATATTCAATGTTGCCATTTGCGATGATTTGGCTATTTCAAGAAAAAAAATTGATTTGATTTCCGTTTACTTTTTTGATGAAAAACGTATTATAATAATGTTATAATTATTATATTTGATTTTATTAATTGTCATCTATAAATTGATAGACTATTGTAAATCTTAAATTCATCAGCGCCATCTAGTATTTTGAAAACAATTTTGTCAAAGATTAACTTTACATTTCAACAGATGTTACTCTTTACAAAAAAATACAATGCAAGTCTAATGAAAATGTTTTGGTTCTAATCTTTTCAACATTATATTCAACAGTTCAGTAGAAACTATAATAACATAATTATTCATTATACATCAGTGTCTTCAAAGTTCCTTTTCTATGATAAATATCCACGTCAATCTTTTGCTGCATCATTAGCATTACTTTTTAAAGTTAATCTTATACATAATTTTGAAACATGTTATTACTCCTGAATCTTAACAAACTTTAGAATAAGTACATAGGTACACCTGCATAAGTCGCTTCTGTAATATTTCATATAAGGGATAAGCCGAGCTTCAAGTTTAGTATAAGAAAACAACTTACAGCCACTTTTGATACGAAGTTCTAAGATGAAATTCTTTTTGCATTACACTTCACCACGTAGTATTATTTCTTATTCTATGACTTCACGTATACTATAACGGTCTTAGTTTATAAATTAAAATAAACTTTAACAAACAACTCTTTATAAACTACATGCCTTCTACACACAAGAATAAGAATGATGTACATAATCGTTATAATGACATGTTAATTATCCTTAGGTACCTTAAATAACTTTATTATTTATTTTTGTCATTTATCTTAACTCTTGATCAAATGGTAATAGGATTACAATATGCGTGCGTCTCATCTGTGTTAATTTTAATCTATGATAAGATTGACGTTCCAATCCAAGATGGCAGACATGCCGCTTGAGCCATGATAGTATGGAATCGTAGGAGTACAATTTTTAGGTGTGTCTTTCTAAATATCGAACTAGAATGTCTCCTAAATTCGTGACTAATGTCCCATACCTTTGTGCAGACAATGTGAAACAGCGCGACTGCGTGCTGTGCGCTAGATTTAGGTAACGTTAGTGCCGGGACATATGTAATAAAAACGGTGATCGAATTTGTGTTGTTCGGAGTGTCGTGTACGTTTTCTGGTTTGATGGTAAATTAAAATGTGGAATATGATGTGCGACGTGATGCCCACGATATCGGAAGACAGTATCAGCCAGCGGAGCTCGCAGTTTAGTGGCGAGGATGCCAACTTCGAACAGCTCATGGTGTCTATGTTGGATGAGCGAGACAAGCTTGTCGAGAGCCTGCGGGAGACGCAGGAACGGCTGGGGGACTCGGAGCTGCGTCTCAAGGAGGTGGAGAAAGAGCGGGACTCGCTGCATCGCCAGATCGCTGCAAACTTGCCTCAGGTCAGTGACATTGCGTGTTTCGCTAGTGTAGATAGCACTGTCAGTACATACCATTAACTGACATCCCCGAAAGTATGTCTATAATCTGCTAGCCAGTAATATACTTCATGTACTTGCAGATGTAGGTTATAAAAGTATACACACAATTTCAAGTATACCTACTATTTAAGATTTCAACTTTTTAGAAACCTAAACCTAATATGGATCACATAACTATCTTTATAAGCAATGATAGTAGATTACCCCTTGCCTGTTCTTCGAGATGTATAACTGATGTTGATTATTAAGCCTGTTTTCTCCTTACATGTTCCTATCCCTGTATCCTGGTCTGATCCTGTCCTGTATTCTTGGAAGACACCTGGGGAAATCAGCAATCAATTTAGGAAGATTTGCATGTCAGAAAAATGTGATTGGCTTTAGAAAACTTTGGAAAACTAAAGGATCTTGCCATACTGCAAAAACACCTTGCCTGTTTTAAAAAAAGTTAAATAAAGGCTTGTAAAAATGTTCATGTTGTGACTAACTAATGAGTTCAACCTGTCTACTTTGATCCTTGCAATGCCATGTACCTAGTGGAAGCATATTTCACTGTTACCACTTGTGTTTTAGTAATAATAACTTGACAGTACATTTTGGCTTAAAGTATTGTATTTCATCCATACTTAAAATGTTCCTACCAGCTATTATCTTAATAGTATAGAAAACCTTAACACAGTTGTAGGTATTAGAAAGGTAAGTTAATAACATGATGTAAAATCATATTCATACCCATCGGTATATGTATAGATACCTTCCTTCCTGCAGAAAATACTTTACATGTATTACTGACCTTAACCACTTCCCTTCAGTGTCTGAATTTCAAATTCTTTAGGCAGACATGTGATGTTGTTAATCATTATTAAAAAAAACCCATTAAACAAGTTTGAACTAATTAAAAATGAAATAAGACATCTTTCAATTTTATATTAAAGTTACGGTCCGTATCAGGAAAAGATATAACCAAACGGCACTCCTTAGATTAACAAAGAGCAATATAGAGCCAGTGGGTCAAGGAGACAATGAATTGCAAATATTGTGCTCAGCCAACGGAACCAACAACCCCATTCAAGAGCTAAAGTATCAATGCTCACTACATTATTGCTTACAATAAAATGTAATAATACACTAGGTACTGAATGAATGATTATCACATGCTCAGCGGTGAAGGAAAACATTGTGAGGAAACCAACATTCCCGAGAAATGCATTTTCGAAGGTATGTGAACCTAACCTATATTAGGCTGGTTTTCCCTTCACGGGGTGGATGGTCAGACAGGCAGTCACTTGTGTAAAAAACTGGACCTGCAAATCTTCAGGTTAGGTAAGCGGACCCTGTGAAAAACGGGATAATGCTAGGGGGATGTGGGATGACACTAGGTACTGAATGAGGGATTTTCCATGCGACATTCTCCAAAAACAGTATAGATGGCGTTGTTCAGGTTTAACGTGATAATTACAAAATTATTCCAAAATAATTTATATTGATGCATAGAATTATGTTGCTACCTACACTTCTCATCAAAAAAATCGAAACACCTTGCAAGTTTACGTTTTGTCAGGATTATCAGAAAAATGTGTACATTTAGGAATAAATGTTAAATGTCGTTTAATAGTGAGTAATATGAGCTTATCAAATCTTAATGTTAATGTTCTAAATTTAAATGAATTTTTCATAGGTTTCGTATTTTGTTAAATGAGTCATTTTTATTCCGTATGGAGTATAAAGGAAATGGATTAAACAACACACGTAAATGAAAAAAAAAAGCTAAAAAACGTTTATTTAATAACTTGTATTCCCTCCCCGAGCTCTAATTACTGCTTCCATACGGTTCTTCATCGATCGGATGAGAGTCACGATCACATGCTGTGGTATATTGTCCCACTCCTCTTGGATTGCATCTTGCAGCTGGCTAAGTGTTTCTGGGGCAGGATCTCTTGCTCGAATTCGTCTCTTTAATTCATCCCACAGATGTTCAATGGGATTCATGTCCGGGCTTCTTGCTGGCCATTCCATAATAGAGATATCGACTTCGTTAAGATAATCTCGTACGACGCCCGCGGTGTGAGCTCTAGCATTGTCGTGCATGAATATGAAGCCGTTGCCAATAAAATGTGCATAGGGCATCACATGAGGCTCGAGACACTCTTCGACGTACCGATGACAGTTTAGTGCAGGCAGACGTGGCCCAGACACGAAAGCAAGCTCTGTCTTACCGTCGGCGCTGATTCCTCCCCAAACCGTCCACGAACCGCCACCATAGCTGACCTTTTCTTCAATGCAGCATTGTGCATAGCGTTCTCCGTCTCTTCTGTAGACCTTGTTCCTTCCGTCGTTACCATACAGCATAATTTTACACTCATCAGAAAAGAGAACTTTGCTCCACTGTAGGTATGACCAATTTAGGTGCTCACGTGCAAAGTTAAGGCGCGCTCTTCGATGGTCTGCAGTTAATTTCGGCCCATTTGCTGGCTTATGCGGTACCAGTCCACGATCCTTCAACCTTCTTCTAATTGTAGAGTCACTTACAGCCACCCTTCGTACAACACGAAGCCGCTGCTGCAGTTGAAAAGCGTTAAGGCGTCGATTTCTTAAAGAAGTTGTTACAATAAATCGATCATCTCGCTCAGAAGTGACCCGATTCCTGCCAGATCCTGAACGGCGCGTGAACAAACCAGTCTCCCGATAACGTTTATAGACTCTATGAACAGATGACAGGCTTAGATGCAGTCTTGCAGCCACAACACGCTGACTAAGGCCAGAATCCAGCAATGCCACAACTTGGGCGGCTTCTGTGGGCGAAGTATCCATACGTTTTAGAAAAAAAACCTTTTTTCAGACGTCCCAAAGTCACAGTATTGAAATAAAAAACAAAAAGTTTAAGGATAGGCGCCAATTTTTAGTTTTTAAACGCTAAATGTACTCCAACCCTAAACACACATTTGTCTCAAAACAGTGATTCATTTCGTTTATAAGATAAACAAATGAAATTCTAATTTTGAATTTAGAATTTTCGCTTATTACTGTAATGGCCAAACTGCCAGCTATACATTTATGTATTTTTTTTCATCGTATGAATTCTTTTTTGTGTTAAATTCGGACAGAAACAATGAAAACGGAAGTGTTTCGATTTTTTTGATGAGAAGTGTATAACGCTTCTCTTTATTTTGATCCGAATAATAATGGGTGGAAGATGTAATTGTGCCTGGGTATAATAAAAAGGGTCATTTATACCCAAAAACGCAGATGAAAAATGCATTTGTCTGTTATCCATCTTCTTCTATCGTGTGGATTGTGAGATGGATTACCAACCCCATAAACCCATCCATGAAATCCATGAAATTAGAAGAGAAAAAACTGTACAGCACCATGTTATTGATTTTGGGGTACATACCCTGGAAAGTCCAAAGTCAAGTGGAAAGTTAAGTCTAGATTTCTGCAGTAGGTATGTATTAAAAAAGAAGGTTCTAGAAGGAAGAATATTGGCTTCTGAAGAGTATTGCTGTAAACAGAGGTTGGAAGGTTAATTTGCCAGTTGAATGTTAATAAAAAAAGAAGCTAAATCTAGCTGGTGAGGAGTGGGTGTACTAAAAACCTCTGCCTACTCCTTCTACAGGTGTGCTGATGTTCTTTTTCCCTTTTCTCAAAATTTCATAGTATGGTGTATATGGTGTCATGACATGAGCAATATAATGTACCCACTTTAGGACTCTGTCGCACCAACATATTTGACATTTAGTGAGACTTAAAATTCAATTTGTCAAAAAAGTTAATGTGACATGGTACCAAAGTGTATACATATTAATGCTCGTGACTGTACTTACTGAGGAAACTTAATTTGTGACCTTGACATACATAACATAACATAAATAGCCTATATACGTCCCACTGCTGGGCACAGGCCTCCACTGCGGGTTGGTAGAGGTATTTTTACGGCTAATAGCCGGGACCCACGGCTTAACGTGCCCTCCGAAGCACGGAATCAACTTATTTTTTCCTTGACATAGTATTAATATTTTCAATACAATTCTCTCTGTTTATGACATATCATAATCTGTTTTATTCCTTAAAAATACACATGAATTTATACAAAAGTCACTGAAATAGCTAAGCAACTAAAACATAGTGATTATATTCGTAAATCACCCCAATGGGTTGAAAACCATGTCAAGTTCACAAGTAAATCTATTATGGATCAATCTACATAATATAGTGAAGACTAGCGACCCGCCCCGGCTTCGCTCGGGTGCAATGCTGTGGAAAAAATGAAATTATTTACGACATCATATTAAACACCTCAAAAATAACAGCATTTCTCTACTATTTAATGGATGTTATTATACATATAAACCTTCCTCTTGAATCACTCTATCTATTAAAATAAACCGCATCAAAATCCGTTGCGTAGTTTCAAAGATTTAAGCGTACATAGGGAGGGATATAGGGACAGAAAAAGCGACTTTGTTTTATACTATGTAGTGATTATAGAAAGCGAAAGTGTTAGATTATCTAATGTTATTAACATAATGTTATGTTACTAGTTCAGTGTCACAGTGATAGTGAACTGAATAAACAATAACAAAAGTTCACAGGCATGTGAACTTACGGAATGGAACAGAATGAATCGTAACATGACATAACACCAGTATGCAGAGTCAATTCATTCTCATGATTTATTGCTATCTGTTCTCTGTCACATGACCTATTGACATCATAAATCATGATTTAATGAATTATTATTACAGTTTACTGTCATTTTGTTCTAATAAAGGCAATAATTTGATGGTTTTTATCTCCGCACCACCAAAATCCCCTGGTAGTTGCGGCTTCCGAATACATCCCGCTTAGGGACGGTACTGAAAAGTATCGGCGTCCGTAGGAAGTAATATACGATCCAGACGACCCGATTACTCTAGCCATAGAGGCAGCCAATTAGCTCGCGACACCAAACACTTCAGCACCCCGATATCGACCCCGCAGGCGTGGTCGACGATTTCCCTCAGTCAGCGCTTATCGCTATCGACCCACTTTTTCTCTCAGACGACGCCCTGAGCCAAGGGCCCAACTGGGCAACCTTAGTCCTGCTGTCTTAAACGTTGTACCGGGTGAGAGCCTTCAGCGCTCTTCATTTGTCCGGCCAAGTAGTTAATGCCATCTGCGGCACATCTACAATAAGTCACGTCAAAAAAAAAGTTTATTTAAAACTGTCATAAAGTGAAAGATTTCATAACATGTGCTACTTTTGCATAATATAATTTTTGAACACTATTTACTCCAATGGCAATGTCCGGTTATATGAGTAATTGAAGATCCTGATGTGGCCTAAGGAGGAATCACACTATATGTGTTTCGGCTAGTAGCCGTCCTGTGAGTACTTTATCTTGCGACGGATGTACCTCTTGACTACCGTAAGCGTGAAGTGAAAATTAATCCATTTGCAAGAGTTTTCAATTCTACCGTAAGCGCTAAACTGTCGTGTGTCAATACCCAATTTCCGGCCAAGTAGTCTATGCCATCTGAGGGAAATCTACAATAAGTCACGTCAATATATCAATAGCCGAAGACCAATAATTTTATGTGCACTCCGAACATACGTTTTCAAGAAAACTGCGGTAGTGAGCAATACTGAGTCATAAAAGTCTTTACCTCTAATACACCTGTGATGATATTGTCATTCTATTGCCCTGCCAATTATTTACTTTGCTTCTCATTTGGCATGTTGAAATACCTCACGTCATTCAAGTATGCTTGCCAAGCAATTCTCTTGCAACCAACTTTCCGTGTACTGTAAACAAAGTTTTAATTTCTCAGTCAGCTTCTTAGAAATTGTTTGTGTTGTGTGAAAATGCGGTGGGTTAACTAGAATATGAATTCCGAGGTATTTTTTTTGAAAATGTTGCGTTTATAATGCAATTTTGTTTGTTGATTGCATGAAGCAAGTTCGACGAATAGATTAACGTTAAGTATAGATTTCTTACAAAAAATCGGGTCATCGGAATAATGAGACCGAGAGATACCACATCTGACCTCAAAGTGTAAATAAAAGTAAAAATATTTATTTACCGAATAAAGTAAAATTAACACAAGTTAATAGCGGGCCCTGCACTAGGGTTTCCCCTGTATCGCAGTAGCCCTATGATAAATCAATTTTTGCATAAAGATTAAGAATACGAAGTCCGGTGGAAACTCAGGTATTTCTCAAATATCACATCTTCAAATTCAAAAGTATCTTTATTCAGTAGGTAATGTAGTTACACTTTGAATCGTCACTTTTTACAATAACAAGCGTCTAATCCGCCTAAAACTACTACTTCTCACAACCTGTATAGCCGGGAAAAAGAAGTTGCATGAAAAACCATGGCATACGGCCCTACCTTCTTTAAAAACAAACATAAAATATTGTTATACAATAACCTTTTTTACAAAGTTTATAAAGAAAAAATAAATGTTTAATTACTGTCTTAAAACTGTTTAAAGGTAAATTCTGAATGTCTTCGCAGTATACGTCAGTAGTGTGCCATGATAATTTGATCCCAGTTTAGTTATATTGGAGGGCAAGATAGACGGTGTAGAGGAAGGCCAAGACGAAGTTACTTAGCTCAGATAAAATAAAAGGCTGACGTCTCGTTATACAAGGTGGTCAAGAAACTTGTAAAGAATCGACAAGTCTGGAAATAGCTCCATCGAAATGAACCTAGCTTTTAATTTTTGAATGAATTAAGTATCTAGCCTCCATAAGGATGTTACCAGCGGGGTTAAAATGGCCACATCGAAACAATTCATCTAAGAAAGCAATAATGCTATTTGACATTTGTTTGTATTGCGCACTTACTTTTATATGCGCAAATGTCAAATTGCCATATTGCTTTCTTAGATGAATTGCTTCGATGTGGCCATTTTCACCCCCCAGATCGATTGTTTGTCTTCGGCATCGATCGATAGGTCAGTCGATCGATTAAAACTATCAGATCAGTCGATCAACTTCGATCGACGTCAACACCCGACATAGCAAGAGCAACAATGAGATTCTATTTCACATATTATCGAATGATAAAATCAATATATCTCAAGAATATACTTTACATTGTGCTATAAATGAAACGTGCATCGCTATAGTGACTGACTATGTAGTGGCCACCCACGATGGTATGCATCGTTTGAAAGTGCCTCTTTGTACTCTCTCCATCTTTTCAAAAGAAATTTATATATCGGAAATTGTCTTTTTTCTTCGGGTAACTTAGGGTGGTACTTATTAATAAACGAATCTCAGCTGAGACTGCCCTCAAGATCATGCTCTAGTCCTTGTTTTTATTTAAGAACTGTCACATTGACATGATCTTGAGGGCAATCTCGAAGCTGAGATTAGTTTATTAATACCACCCTAAGTGCTAGCGGGCTAGGAATCAAAGAACATTGTAGCTGCCCAAAGTTACCAAAACTACTGCAGGAGTAGTAATAAATCAATATCAAATTCAGGATGGTTCATGTGGTAACTTATTGCATTGCCTGCTTGCTCGGCCGATGAAAGAATTTCGGCGATAATTTGTAGCGGAGCAATTAAATTAAGGTATAAGGTTTTTCTATAATGCGAGTTATTTTTCTATTATACATTTTTTGTAATTTCTTTTATTTGTTTTGTGTTATATATTATATACATGTATATATTTCTTATTTAATTCAATGCATTGCAATCTGGTTTTCCTCCTTTATATCTGGTAACACTCACCTTATGTTAACCTAAGCCTTAATTAACCAGGCTTAGCCTAATATGGGAGCATTGGGAACTTTGTTGAGATTTAAAACGTTTTAAAGTAAAATTTCATGGTTATAACTACCCATAGACCATCGCGGTGGGTCCACGAGTGTAATGGGGTACTATAAGAAACTTACATAAAAATAACATTACACAACTTCTAACAGCTTCGTGGTCTAGTAGTTAGAGCGTTGGACTGGCGATCCGGTGCCCCATATCAATCAATCAATCAATAATTCTTTATTGCACAAAAACAGCAGTTAAACACAGGACATGTACAGACGAATAAAATAAGCACAATAGGCGGCCTTATTGCTAAACAGCAATTTCTGCCAGGCAATCACAAAAACCACTTTGTGATCCCTAGTGTATTTATGACATTGCAGAGAGACCACTCGATTCTCCGAAAGTAAGATGAGCCGTGCTTCGGAAGGCACGTTAAGCTTATCGGTCCCGGCTACTATTTACTTAGTACGAAGTCATTAGTCATGAGAAATATCATGTGCCCAGTTTAGAACCCTGTCGCACTATTATATTTGACATTTAATGAGACTTACGGTTTCATTTGTCAAAAAAGTTAATGTAACTTGGTTTCAAAGTGCATACATATTAATACTCGTGACAGTACATAAGCCACGCCTTTGGAGGTTCAAGAGTTAGGGTTGATGAGGTCGTTCGTTGGCCTCACATCCCGTATGCGAGAAGATTTGAAGATCGTAGTTACAAAAACCCCGGAAAGCTGCAATGAAATAATCTTTACCTCACCTGCGATTTGTCATCCGGAATCACGTCGTAAACTTTAGAAAATGCAATCGCTCAAGCGTTCAAACTGCTCTAAACTTGAAGCAAATAGGTTGCTTCTATGCTATAGAGCGAAAAAAACGGCTTTATTTTCGTATTTTCTCAGGCATGTTGTAATAACCAACAGAGGAATTTTGTCCTTTATGTTGATGGAGTGTTCCATATGGGATGTGGGCGACAGAGTGATCGGGGATTTCAAAGGGCAATTCACCTAGAAAAGCAATATTGCTATTTGATAGTTGTTTCCATTGCGCACTTAATTTTATGTTTTATGTTTAATTTTATTTTTTTTAAAGAACGTCTAGGGCCCTGTGCCGAGGTTTTTCTTGCAGCTTCTTTTCTCCGGCTATACAGGTTGTGAGAAGCTGCAGTAGTTTTAGGCGGATGAGACGTTCGTTATGTAAAATTGACGATTCAAAGTGTAACTATGTTTCCTACTGAATAAAGATATTTTTGACTTTGACTTTGACTATGCGCAAATGACAAATTGCAATATTGCTTTTTTAGATGAATTGCTTAGATGTGGCCTTTTTAACCCCCAAGTACTCCTATCACTACCACCGTTCCCCATATCCTCTTAGAACTTTATATCAAGAATGGCTGCAAGTTGTCTTCTGATTCCTTGTGGCCTTCACTTCATTAGGGACACCCATATCCGAAGATGTTAACTCGAAACTTCCTCCGCTCGACTCTGCCTCAGCTGAGCATTTTGGCATTATACGTTGTGGACTCTAGCATATTATACTGCAAGCCTTACTGGAATAAACTCGCGATAAAGTTGAGGCAACGTCTTAGAATACCGATTTTGAGCTGAGTTCGTCCTGAGGTCTTCCGTAAGGTCGCCTCAATTGAGGACGGAGTAGGAAATGCAATCCCGATCTCGCAAGATCTCGTCAAATTTTTCGAGATCAATCCCGAAGCGTAAAATGACGAGATCCCGTTCGAGATTGACGGGATTGCGTGAATTTCCTTGAGTCATACTTTTTGTTTTGATGATGCTGATTTCCAAAGAAAACTGAATTATTTATTTAGTGATATTGTAGAATAAATGTTGTTACTTTTAACAAATATTTTATTTTAATAAACCTCACTGTCACAAACAAGCAGTTTTCATCGTTTTCAGCCATCCTTACTTTAATTTTTTTTATGAACTAGACGAGATCCTGAAAATTGATATTTCCAATCCCGCGGGATCTCGAATTAGCGATCTCGAGTCGGGATTGCAATCCCTAGGACAGAGTCGAGGTTCCAGTTAACATCTTAGAATGCAAGCGTAAGGGCTTAAGTTTATGTATGGATGTATGTGTCTAGTTGTAAATCATCGTATTTCCGGTACGACGCCTATAACTATGGTTTCTGGCATTATGCTATTTTCGTCCACTAATCAACCGAACATACCGCGCTGTTAATGTTCACATTCGAGATATATTTAGCTTGTAGAGATAATTTTTATCCAACGCCGCTTTTGATGTTGCTACGGGCATTTGTTAAATTTGATGCATTTGTTCTCAGTTATAATTTACAGCTGAAACCGACTTATATTGTATAGGAATGTAGTTGTGGCCAGATCTTAGAATTGATCATTTCATGACAACATCAGAATATTTATTCAACGTAATTATCATGGATAAACTTGTTGAAGGTCAATGTAACATTTCTGAATTTACGACACTTAGGCTGAGGAGAAGAAATGACAAGAAAATGCAACAGCAACATATTTTTTAAATCGATGAGGGAACATTACAAGTTATTTAATGTACTCGATCATTTCATAAAATGCTCATTATTTCATGAAATAGCCCACTTAAGTTGACCATATCGCTGAAACGTCAACGTTTAATGGTATTTCAATCAACGTTTGGGGTGTCCATGCTGTGTGGTTGTTATAAAAGCGAATAATCGAAGTGATCTGGCGTCCTCGCTAAGCGGATCTGCCAGAGCACAATTGCAGCCTCCTACCTCCAAAAATAAATTATTATTATAAATTTGTCTCCTAAAAGATTCGTTCCGGACGCACTCCACCAGGATATGATACACATCTTCGACGGTATCACACTCAGCGCAATTCGGAGAAATCGCCTTGCGCATGAGGAAGGCAAATTTGTTTAAGGGAACGTGTCCCGAACGAATCCTGAAGGCCATTACAAGTTCTTTCCTTTCCATACTTGACTCGAACCACGGGTAACGATAAGGGTCGTTTTGGATTGTTCTGTACCAAATACCTTTAGTTAAAGACCTTTCGTCAAAATATTCTTTGAATAGAGCAAAAATCTTTTCTTTTAAAAAAGGAATCAAATCTGTGTAGAAAGGCAAGATATTAAACCTAATACTATTCACTATAGCTTGTTTAGCCAAACAATCGACCCTTTCGTTACCATCTATGCCGACATGGGAGGGAACCCACTGTAACTTAATAACTTTGTTTAGCTGTTTTAATTCACAGAGTGACTCAAGAATAGTGTAAGCTAACGGGAACCCTCGAGCACTCGAGGTGCACCGTGGCACGTGTTGAAGCGCGCTTCTAGAGTCCGATAAAATTACAAATTTGTCAAAATCAACACTTCTAACATAAGAGAGCGCTTCACTAATAGCAATTAACTCTGCATACATAATGCAGACATTATTATTAATTTTAAATTTCACCGAAATATCACTCTGGTAATCAAACATTGCAGCACCCACTCCCTGAACATCTTTGGAAGCATCCGTGTATATTTTATAATAATCCTTATATGTATGACCCAACATAGCCGTACATTTAGACTTCGATTTATATGATGCACTCGCTTTTTTAAACCCCTTACAGTCTTCGATTTTATATTTAATTATATCACTCAGATCAATATATTGAACCCAATAATTTAGAGAAAACATTTCCAATAGTGCCGCTGAATGGACAGGTAAAGATTTCAACATAATATTGTATATAAACAATAGTGCCGGTATTTTTTTCCTACGCCAATAAATGCTACCGTCAGACAAACGGGACAGTTCTTCAACCATATCACAATTTTTGCTATTTTCCAACGATTTATTCTTAAGCCAAAATTTACCCGCTAGGTACAAACGCCTTAAATGTAATGGTTGGAGACACAACTCATTCTCCATAACGTGGATTGGAGTTGTTTTTATAAAGCCGCCAATAATTCTCATACACTGATTTTGGACCTTGTCTAGGCTGCATATATTATTTTTAGCACTTGTATCGTAAAAGAAACTGCCATAATCCAACCTACTTCGGATTATAGATATATATAATCTACGTAGGTGTTTGGGATGTACTCCCCAACTAGAACCGGCCAATACTTTAAATATACACTTCTCATCAAAAAAATCGAAACACCTTTCAAGTTTACGTTTTGTCAGGATTATCAGAAAAATGTGTACATTTAGGAATAAATGTTAAATGTCGTTTAATAGTGAGTAATATGAGCTTATCAAATCTTAATGTTAATGTTCTAAATTTAAATGAATTTTTCATAGGTTTCGTATTTTGTTAAATGAGTCATTTTTATTCCGTATGGAGTATAAAGGAAATGGATAAAACAACACACGTAAATGAAAAAAAAAGCTAAAAAACGTTTATTTAATAACTTGTATTCCCTCCCCGAGCTCTAATTACTGCTTCCATACGGTTCTTCATCGATCGGATGAGAGTCACGATCACATGCTGTGGTATATTGTCCCATTCCTCTTGGATTGCATCTTGCAGCTGGCTAAGTGTTTCTGGGGCAGGATCTCTTGCTCGAATTCGTCTCTTTAATTCATCCCACAGATGTTCAATGGGATTCATGTCCGGGCTTCTTGCTGGCCATTCCATAATAGAGATATCGACTTCGTTAAGATAATCTCGTACGACGCCCGCGGTGTGAGCCCTAGCATTGTCGTGCATGAATATGAAGCCGTTGCCAATAAAATGTGCATAGGGCATCACATGAGGCTCGAGACACTCTTCGACGTACCGATGACAGTTTAGTGCAGGCAGACGTGGCCCAGACACGAAAGCAAGCTCTGTCTTACCGTCGGCGCTGATTCCTCCCCAAACCGTCCACGAACCGCCACCATAGCTGACCTTTTCTTCAATGCAGCATTGTGCATAGCGTTCTCCGTCTCTTCTGTAGACCTTGTTCCTTCCGTCGTTACCATACAGCATAATTTTACACTCATCAGAAAAGAGAACTTTGCTCCACTGTAGGTATGACCAATTTAGGTGCTCACGTGCAAAGTTAAGGCGCGCTCTTCGATGGTCTGCAGTTAATTTCAGCCCATTTGCTGGCTTATGCGGTACCAGTCCACGATCCTTCAACCTTCTTCTAATTGTAGAGTCACTTACAGCCACCCTTCGTACAACACGAAGCCGCTGCTGCAGTTGAAAAGCGTTAAGGCGTCGATTTCTTAAAGAAGTTGTTACAATAAATCGATCATCTCGCTCAGAAGTGACCCGATTCCTGCCAGATCCTGAACGGCGCGTGAACAAACCAGTCTCCCGATAACGTTTATAGACTCTATGAACAGATGACAGGCTTAGATGCAGTCTTGCAGCCACAACACGCTGACTAAGGCCAGAATCCAGCAATACCACAACTTGGGCGGCTTCTGTGGGCGAAGTATCCATACGTTTTAGAAAAAAAACCTTTTTTCAGACGTCCCAAAGTCACAGTATTGAAATAAAAAACAAAAAGTTTAAGGATAGGCGCCAATTTTTAGTTTTTAAACGCTAAATGTACTCCAACCCTAAACACACATTTGTCTCAAAACAGTGATTCATTTCGTTTATAAGATAAACAAATGAAATTCTAATTTTGAATTTAGAATTTTCGCTTATTACTGTAATGGCCAAACTGCCAGCTATACATTTATGTATTTTTTTTCATCGTATGAATTCTTTTTTGTGTTAAATTCGGACAGAAACAATGAAAACGGAAGTGTTTCGATTTTTTTGATGAGAAGTGTATTTAAAAATTTTAGGGTTTTTTGGGTAATTTCCCTTACGAAGATGGTGTGATCGGAAATGCGTTTCGGAGGTAGTTATCTAAGTTGTATTGGGCTGGTTATTCCTTCGCGGTTTGGAAGGTCGGATAGGCAGTCGCTTTTGTAAAAAGCCTGGACCTGTCAGATCTCCACATTAGGTATGCGGACTCTGTGAATACGGGATAACGCTATTGAGATGAAGACGATGATGGTTTAAAATGTAGCATTAAATTGTATCTATGATAAATAAATAAATAAAAATAAATAAATAAGGTATAAATATTTCTGTATCGTTCATGCATGGAATGAGTACACAGCTGGCGAGGAATGGGTGTACTATACATGTCTGCCTACCTTTTCGGGAAAACAGTTGTGATGTTATGTTATTCAATGAGTTTCTCTTTTAAAGCGAATCTCAAGATCGACACAAACATTATTTATATTTAATAAATAATTAAAATATTAAAAAAATATAAAATATAAATAATAAATAATTATTAAAATAATTAAAATATTAAAAAAATATAAAATATAAATAATAAATAATTATTTATATTTTATATTTTTTTAATATTTTAATTATTTATATTTAATAAATAATGTTTGTGTCTATAGTCCAAAATAAAAAGTTCCAAAGCTTTTTTAATGCGTCATGCAATGAGCAAACTAAACTAATCCATAACATAAACAGCCTTAATACGTCCCACTGCTTATGCCCAATTCCTCCAATACCCATAAAATACCTATTTTTTAGGTTATGGCAATGGGTCCCTTAATCTTTAACCGCGTCGGAAAAAAACTGTTCCTAATAATATCCTATTCTAAAAAAATGCTCTTTAACGAAATAAGCAAAAGTTTTCAACAAATTATGCACATGGAAAGTTCACAACGGGTGTGTGTCGAGATGTAGTATTTATGGCGTTTGAAATACATAGATTAACATCACTAACCGCGAATACCCTTTAGTGGCGCAGTACTCGAGAAATCTGCAGCACCAAGGTCTTTAGTGCGGCTATGTTGCATGCTTTTCCGGTTTTTTAGTTGACAACAGAATGCTGTAATTACGTGTGCCAAAATTTGTCTCGGAGGTAACTTCCTGTTTCTGGCAATTATACGGATAAACGATTTTTAAGTGCGTAAAGAACACGCTATACTTCCCCTTTTTTAAAGTGTTTCCTTCCAACAAACATGCAAAAATGGTATACCGTCTAACGCGTATGTGGGAGCGAGATAGAGAGTTCGCGCGCGCTTGCCCTTAATCCTTTCCATTTAGGGTTGTATTAATAAACTAATCTCAGCTTCGAGACTGCCCTCAAGATCATGTCAATGTGACAGTTCTCATATAAAAACAGAGACTTAAGCATGATCTTGAGGTCAGTCTCAGCTGAGATTCATTTGTTAATACCACCCTTAGACTAAAGTAAGTCCCAGAGGGGGTGAGAATACGAATTGGTGCGGGGCGGAGAGTTACCGTTCTTCACGCAGTATTATCCTTTGACTACTTAAATATAGGGCCAAAAACAAGAAAATAGATCCCACTGCTGCGCACCGGCGTCCTGTCGTAGGGATATTGAGTATTCTAATAATAATAGCGGATATATATTTAAAGCGATAGGGGTTACTTACTGACTGACTAACTCACTCGTCTCGAAATCTTGGAAACTACTAGTGGTAGGAGTGTTATATTTTGCAAAGAGGTTCCTTTATGACGTAGGTGCCCACTAAGAAAGGTTTTTGCTTTAACCCCTAAGGGGGTAAAAACGGTGGCAAAGTTTCACGCGAATGGAGTCGTGGGTATTAGCTTTTGCCCGCGGCTTCTCTCGTTTTAAATTCGGAATAACACGATTTCCCTTTCCTAATTTACCAATTTTTAGCTTCCTACCTTGGAAAATGCGAAAGGCCCATATAAAATGTCATCTCTTTGAAGGGGCGGTTTTAAAAATAATAATTAAGCACATTTTTATTGTTTGTCACAAATAGTCCGCATACAAATTTTTAGTTTTTTACTTTGAAAATTGAGAAATGCTCCATAGAAATTTCCACCCCTTATTTTAAGGAACTGGGGGTCAGAAAGAGACAAAAAGTAGCCTATGTCACTTTCTATCCCTTCAACTATCTCCACTTAAAAAAATACGTCAATTCATCGCTCTGTTTTGCCGTGAAAAAGGGACAGACAGACAAGAAACAATACACTTTCCTATTTATAATATTAGTATGGATTGTCTCTGTGCCCCTCTATGGTTCTCAAACGTAAATAGCTGAGAACATCCAACTCAAGGTAAACATTTGTTTTAAACTAATATCTACTCAGCGCTTCTAGCTAGGTATCCAGGCAATCCCTTCAGAGGCAAACATGTACACTTAATTCTCGGTTCATGTTTGGTAAGCCTGTTCTAAGCGCAATTTCAACTGTCTTAATTATATCCGCCATGAAATAGGCTCTTGTGGATCTGAGTACACTGTTAATAACGTACTTTATTGCGTAGTGCAAACACAGTATAACAAACTCTAAAATCCACTCAAACCCTAGCGTTATCCCGTTTTTCCGCTTGCCTAACCTGAAGATTTGACAAGTCCGGTTTTTTACAGAAGCGACTGCCTTTCTGAAGGGAAAACCAGCCCAATATAGTTTAGGTCACATACTACCGAAAATGCACATCTCGGGAATTTGGGTTTCCTCACGATGTTTTCCTTCACCGCTGAGCACGTGATAATTATTTATGAACCAAACATGAATTCGAAAACAAATTCGGAAATCATTGGTTTAGGTCTGCGCTGGGATTTGATCGTGCAAGCGTTCTGCCAACTATGCTACCATGGCTCTTGAAACAAACCTACGTAAATACAGAATTAGATCACAATGGATGCAGACTTAAGCAACTTTCGCAAAGGCCGGTCATAGGATGGGTGACCACAAAAAAGTTTTCATCTCGAGCTTCTCCGTGCTTCGGAAGGCACGTTAAGCCGTTGGTCCCGGCTGCATTAGCAGTCGTTAATAACCATCAATCCGCACTGGGCCCGCGTGATGGTTTAAGGCCCGATCTCCCTATCCATCGATAGGGAAGGCCCGTGCCCCAGCACTGGGGACGTTAATGAGCTGATGATGATGAGATGCATCATCAATCACCAATCTGCGATAGCCGTGTTTGGACAACGCGTGACTTACAGTCATGAGCAATATAATGTACCCACTTTAGGACTCTGTCGCAGTAACATATTTGACATTTAGTGAGACTTACAGTTCAATTTGTCAAAATAGTTAATGTGACATGGTACCAAAGTGTATACATATTAATGCTCGTGACCGTACATAAGCATGTGAGCGCTACTCGCCATCAAACTTCATAAGTTTGGCGGGGATGATTTGCATATCTAACGTTTAAGTATTTCATTTAAATAAATTAAAAAAAAACATCGTATTGTCGCGGGTTCGAATCCCGTCACGGGCTCTAAACCACTGAAATCGACTTTATAAGTTCGAATTCATGTTTGGATCATAGGTAATTGATATCGCGTGGTTTACAGGATTTGTGTCTGCCCGGTTCTTCTTCTATCGTGTGGGTTGTGGGGTGCAATACCAACCTTATCAATCCTGGTGTCAGGGTTGTTATTGAGCCGCCAAAGGCCCCTGACATGGCTCATGTACCGACTACATACTTACATCAGTGCCTTCCGAAGCACGGATCATCTTACTTTCGGACAATCAGGTGATCAGCCTGTAATGTCCTAACCAAACTAGGGATTACAAAGTGATTTTGTGATATGTCCCCACCGGGATTCGAACCCGGGGCCTCCGGATCGTGACCCCAACGCTCAACCAATGCACCACGAAAATTGCTTTATATCGCCATCATTAAAAGCAACTTTCAATAATATATTCAGCAAGGTTGGTGGAGTCATTCATAATACAGAGTTGTTTAGAGTTTAAATATCTCGAGTTTGTTAGAGATCACTATATTGAGTTACAGCTTATTACTTTTTTTACTTGTTAGAGTTTGTTTAAAGGCCTGACGTCCTTTGGGGGGCGGTATGTTCAAGTAGAAAACCAGGCCAAAATATTTAAAAAAAAATAATAAGTTTGTTGTCTATGGTTTTTTGTATACACTATGAATGGACAATAAAAAGGTTTAGTTTTCCCGCGATACTCGAGTTTTCTTCCACGAACATTTTGGTCAGCAAAAATTTAGTTTCGATCGCCATCGACTCGCAAAGAAGAAGAAGAATCAATATTCTAGTAATTTAAAGCTCTTTCCACCCCGAAATGGACAACGGGCGTGAGGTGTACTATATAATAGATTTATTTACAATTAAAAAAAAGCTTTTAGTAAACAAAACAGACACCTGTTTCCGCATATCTCGCGTGCCTACCCCGTCACGGTGACAGCTCGGTCAAACGTCGGCGAAGTACGTACCGTTGATGCGTGCTGTCATGTTAAAAATGCTCTTCATTAGATAAAGCGATGATATTATTATTATTAACTAGATTCCCTATTTACTTATTACGTTAGCAGTATACAGGGTGTTAGTGACATCGTAACGAAAACTTTGAGTGATAATTCAGGCCTTCTGAGTTTGATATCAAGTGGATTTTTTGGTATGGAAAATAATTTAAAAAAAAACACAAAAATTTTCATGAATTTTCCGACAGGAAATTCCACTTAATATCAACTCAGAATCATGGTCTGAATCATCCCCCTCAGTATTCGTTATGGTGTCACGAAGACCCATACCTACTTGTATGGCTACCTGTATGTACTGGTACGGGGTGTAAGTGACATCGTAACGAATACTAAGGGGGCTGATTTAGCTCATTATTCTGAGTTAATATCAAGTGGAATTTTCGATCGCAAAAGTATAGAATTGAAAATAATTAAAAAAGTACTAAAAAAATCATGAATTTGCGACGGAAAATTCCACTTGATTTTAACTCAGAATCGCGGTCTGAATCATCCCCCTCAGTATTCGTTACGATGTCACTAACACCCCTTATAAAGCGAAGGATGGGGCTGGCAAAAAAGACCTAGAAGGACGTACATTGACCAAATTGGAGATGTCGTTTTTTTTTTATATTAATTTTTACAGCTTAGTCCCAAATAGCAATTATGTCGCTCTGTATAAACCTAATCGTCCCCATATTTTTAAACTGACTTGACTGCTTGGATACCATTGGCGCAGTGAGTGTTGTCATATTTACGATGTCATAATTGAGCCGAACTATTTGACATTGTAAGCGTCTCGCGAATCTGGATTAGGTTGTTGCCAACTTTTTGAACACGCCTGTTGTGCCGATGTTTTTGGTCACTTAGAGTGTTACTATCTATACGGCCACCTTGAATATCCCTAATTATTGGACATTGTGGACGTTGCTAACTATATGTATACCTTGACTGTCACTAGCTATTTGCTTCTGACTGTACCCAAGTCACCCGTTCTCCGAATAATGTGGGCTATCACGGAATTTACCAATCCCAATCTACGATACAAAAAAAAACGCATATCCACATTGATATACCAGTAGTTGTACTTCGTATTTGTGAATATGACTTGATTAATAGAACCACAACATTTTCCTCCTTTTTTGCAGTCGGTTAAAAACGCTGCGTCTCCATTATTTAATCTCATTGGCACGGACAATGATCGTGTATTTCCATTGGCAGCGAGCCACCATTTTATTGGTGTGTATGACCGCGAATGGTAGTGGATCTAGCAGTTAATGGTGAATTTGTGAGTGCAGTCACCTTTGGTAATCCTCCCTATACTGAGGTGTTTTCTATTGATATATGATGATGTCCTCCCAGACGTATGCGTCGACGGCGACACCCTTAGCTAGTGTTATCCTGGGCTCTTGCATGGGCGCGGGCGTGACTAGCAAAACCAAATTTAGTTTTAAAAGTTCTGTTGCAAGAAGCACAATAGAGAGTCCCATTTGAGTTATAAGTGTAGTGGTAGGAGGGCTTGGGTCGAGTTTTTCGGATCTGGCGTTTGGCGTCAAGATCTTCAAGACGGGTTCGTTCAAAGTTTTTTAATCCCGATTCGACAGCAGATCGCCAGTCCCATCTCTGAGTGGCAAGCTTCTCCCACGATTCAATAGACGTGCCAATAGCAGTCAGAAGACGTTTCAAGACATCCCTGTAACGCAGGTATTGTCCTCCCGGTTTACGTTTACCTTTTTTTTTACGAGGAGTAATCCATCATGGATACCCAGCCGCCCGGGGAAAGCGACTGGGTTATGTGAGACTCCTACTCACTAAAACTTCTCGGTGTTCCACTCCGTTCGCCGATTGGCGGGTGTCCGGGGACGTTGGCACACTCTTCCGTGCACCCGTCGGCTCCGTCCGATTCGGACTCTCCCTGGGTTCAGGATGGGAGGAACAGTCCATCCTGATCTCCGATATTATATGATCTGCCGGGAACACACGGCAGACCACAGCCTCCACAGCCCTTGATGGATTGAGCGACGTGATTTCCCCGCTCCCGTCGCCCAAGGGCTAACCGGGCAAGAGTTGGCGAGCAAATACCCCCCTTCTCCGCCCAGTTCTTCTGCGTCTGTGACGAGCGCTGCTCGTTGTTGCGCCCACGCTGGACAGACCCCCAACGTGTGGTCGGCTGTGTCGTCACTGCAGGCGCAGTGGTGACATACTGCCAAGGGCTCCCTGCCGGCTATGTGGCACAGATATCCCGGTTTACGTTTACCTGAGCTAAGCTCAGAGTAAAACACTTGCTTTGGCAACCGAGTAGACTCCATGCGAACAAGGTGTCCACACCAGCGAAGTTGACCTTTCATTAAAAGACACTCCATTCCAGCTAGTTTCGTTCGGCGTAGGACCTCCGAATTTGGAACACGATCCTGCCAGCGCACCCGAAAGAACTCAGATTTGTATGGCGTGCGTTTCGCGCTCACTTGACCCTTCCAACCTCTTTCATTCCGTGCTTCCGAAGCAAGAATTATCTTCTACTTTCGGACAATCGGTTGATCACCAGTAATACAGGGTGTCAGTGACATCGTAACGAATACTGAAAGATGATTTAGCTCATGATTCTGAGTTAATATCAAGTGGAATTTTCCGTCGCAAAAGTATGGTATATTACAACGTATGTAGGTATCGCTACCGCTTACCCGGTAAATTATCCAAGAATTACTCTCGCTTTATCTTCTCCAGTCAGACTTATCTCAGCATTATCATAATTATAATAGATAACGCCTCTCGACTCTCTCAACAAAGAGGCTCCAAGCCTTAGCTTTTTTACAGATTAAAAACGTCTAGCTCGACCTGTCACAACTTTTATTACTTCAAGACGTTTTTGAAAAACGCCGAGAAAAACGATTGTTAAGGGGCTTTGATATTCTCTGAAAGACAGAGACACGTTAGCGGTCTCTGTCACTGTAGGCATAGAATAAGGAAGAATACAACGTATCGAATGGCAACTCTCCTCTCCCCACCAGCGTCAGAGCTAATTTTACCTCCCCCCCCTCTCGAACACAGTTTAGATTAGAATTGATGCGTATGCACAATAACGTCAATGGCCTCGATTCCTGCGGATACCTCTTAATTTTATTTTAAGGTATACTCGTCATTTTCTTATCCGCCGAAAAGAAAGGGACGGATGTTTGTCAACAAGTTAATTTTAAAACGAATGAGTAACCCGGGCGCATAAAATAGGCATCTCGCTGGTCTGCAATCCGTTTGACGTGCTGTCTACTTAATTCTGTCGGGTTATTGGCCGAAGTAAAATTTTAGACGGTTGTTTTGGATTTCTGCTTAAAATTGACGTGAGTTCCATAAATTTTATGCCCGTCGATTACCCGTCCCTTTCTTTTTCAGTGGATAAGAAAATGACAGGGATAACTTAAAATAAAGTTAGATGGCTTCTGCAGGAATTAGCACCATTGTGGGGTGTCTGCGTAAAACAAGGTTGTTTATAGGAAGTGTCCGGGGTGTGCTGTAGGCACAAGACATCAGGGACTCTCAAAAGACCACATTGAAGCAATATTGCAATCTGACCTATGCGCACATCATCAACATCATCAGCATAAACGTCCCCACTGCTGGGGCACGGGTCTTCCCTATGGATGGATGGATAGGGAGATCGGGCCTTAAACCACCACGCGGGCCCAGTGCGGATTGATAGTTATTAACGACTGCTAATGCAGCCGGGACCAACGGCTTACCGTGCCTTCCGAAGCACGGAGGAGCTCGAGATGAATACTTTTTTTTTGTGGTCACACATCCTATGACCAGCCTCTGCGAAAGTTGCTTTTACTTCACCAATCGCGGACCGAGCGCGTTTACCGCTGCGCCACCGAGCTCCTCATGCGCTTATGCGCACATTGATGTGTAATATGTTACTACAGTAACTATGCGTATATAAAAGTAACATCATTTAGTCAAATAACGACATTGCTTTTAAGATGAATTGCTTCAATGTGGCCTTCTTAACCCTCGGTTTTATTTATGTCTTTCATAACTGTCTGAGCATTTGAACAAACTTCACAAGTCAATAAAAGTTGTATCATCACTTTGGAAAGTTATACGCAAAGTAAGTACTTGTAGATGTCCAATACTGCGTCTAATTTTAACATAGTCAAGCTAAGTATCGTGGGAAATACTTGGCATATTTATGATGTTTAAATAGTATATACATACATACATACATACATAATATACGTGATGCTATGTTATGTTATATTAATTTTCTCTGCGGAAGCTCTCCCTAATTCAACCGATATACAGTGAAACCTGGTTAAGTGAGACATCAAGGGACCTGCAATGTCGTTTCACTTATAGAGGTATTCCACTTACCCAGTGTCTCAGATATACAGGTATAAATAAATATCTGTCTCATTTACAGAGGGTTCCATTAATAGAGGTGAGAATACAGGTTATTTCAGTTATACAGGTGCGATCATTAAATAAAATAACGTGTTATGTATTTTCCAAATAAACATCGGTATGATAGTAAAGGGAAACTAAAAATGAAGGTAATTAAAGCTCAAAATTTGTACTTACGTAAGTACTTGGAATTACGTGTGGAATTTGTGGGTAGAATAAGAATGAGTAAACAAACAATGTTATCTCAGTTACAGAGGTTTATAAAATTTACTCGCTGTCTCAGTTATAGAGGTAACTATGATGATAAATCGAAAGAACGAATCCCAGATATAGAGGCTTACCTCGTCCCACTAACAGAGGTAATTCAGTGCCAAAGTGTTGGGACCTCAGCATGAGTTCCAGTTATGGAGGTTTCTCACTTATCCAGGTCCCACTTAACCAAGTGTCACTGTAATATAGATGTGTGTAAGTAAGTAAGTAAGTAAAATGTTTATTTTTCATAAAAAAATACAGAAAATTTTGTTACAATACAAACCCCACAAAACCAATTCCTCGGTTTGTCTGTGGGAGTGGAGTTCGCTTAGTTATTATGTTTTAAAATACTTACAGTTAACTTATAGCTAAGAGTGTATGTTCCAGTTGTATAGTATTTGAATAAAATCACAAATAACTCGATGTAATTTAACTAAGGCGACTGATACTCAAATTCTCGTCAGGAATTAGACCGTGTCACCACGGTTGATCAGTCGGCTCCAAGCTTACTGAATAGCTGCTAATTCGAGTAACTAGTATACTAGGAACACTTTCGTTTTACTTTTACTTCCTCTCTAATAACAGTTATTAACACGCCTCACGCGTTATTAAGATAATGACAGGTTTGTTTTAGTTAGAAAAGTTGCGTTGACTCTATTTGAAGAGAAAAATACTTACAGGCTCCGTGATCAAGGGTTTAGAACATTAGACTTACGATCTGGATGTCCGGGTTTGATTCCCGATACGATGTGGATAGGATATTGCAGGCTAAAATCACCAGGGGTCTGTTTAATAAAACTTACAATTATAATTTACAATGACAATTTGATGTACATTGCGGAGTTAGTGAACACAAATATTTTGCAGTTTCATATTAGCTACGTAATGAACACCAAACTGTCGTTGTAATTTACAATTGTAAGTTTTATGAAACAGGCCCCTCATTGTCCGAAAAAGTAAGATGATCCGTGCTTCGGAAGGCACGTTAGCCGTTTTTCCCGGACTGCTGGCCCAAATGGCTCCACCCGTAGCCCGTAGTGGAGCAATAGAGTATGCTCCATACCTTGTACGGTTAACTAAGGGGAGGCCTGTGCCCAGGCTAATTATATAAAAAAAAATAATAAAAAAGTTTATTTAGGTAAAATCAACGACACACATATACATTTACAACATTAAAATATACACACATTAACATTAATATTTAGTTGGAAAACATACAGGTATATGGGTGCCGCAGTTCACCAAAAAACGCTAGGGTTCAGTGAAAATTTACCCAGAGGGCAACACTGATTTTCAACCCAAGCCGATCGGTGAAACGCGAGTACCCGCACAATAAATTTAAAAAAATAATATATATTTATTTATATTTTTTATGTTATGTTTATGTATGTAATTCTACGATGGACTAGGAGCGCACGAAAACATAGACAGTGTTCAGGAGGCCTATGGTCCATCATTTTGTAATAAATAACCTTATTAGAGCCGGGGTAGCTCAGTTGGAAGAACGCTTGTCTCTCACTGTGAGGTCGTAGGTTCGAATCCCGTCACGGGCCTAAATCAATGATATTCGAATTTGTTATTGAATTCATGTTTGGATCTTAAATGTTTATCACGTGATCAGCGGTGATGGAAAATATCATGAGGAAACTTACATTCCCGAGAAATGCGTTTCGGAGGTAGATATGTGACCTAACCTGTATTGGACTGGTTTTCCCCTTCGCGGGTTGGAAGGTCAGACATGTAGTCGCTTCTGTAAAGAACGTACCTATCAAATCTCCAGGTGTTATAAGTTTGACGTGTCTGTGTAAATGTGTATGTGTCTGTCTGTGGCATCGTAGCTCCCAAACGGTTGATCCGATTTTATTGCGGTTTTTTTTGTTTGAAAGGTATATCAGTCGAGAGTGTTCTTAGCTGTGTTTGGTGGAAATCGGTTCAGGTCTTCAAGGTCATCAGGTCGTTTGTTAAGTGGAATAAGTTATTATTTGCTTTTTATAGGGTTTAACATTTTTAAGCCTTTGTCATAATAATTGAGTACCTTACTTTGGTTGGGGGTTTTTTTTAAAAAAAATATTTATTTTTTTATACGTTAGACAAAAGTAAAGTCCTTGCAGTTCAAGTTAGTAGCACAGTATACTAATATGTAATAACAGTATAATAATAGTACCATGTCTGTAGTAATCAGGGCGCGACAGTTATCCTTTCACGCCTCTGGTCCGGTACCAGACTTGTACCAATGAGTTATTTATCTTAAGTACAGTTTTCAGTAACACAGACGGTAGTCAGAGGTACCTTTAAACGAATATGATAGGTGGCGAGCCGTATCGCCGTCTATAATGGTCGCGCCAACAGGCACCTTCTGGGCAAGTCCGTCTTAGGCCTCGTCAATGCCTTCGGGCAAGTCTTGAGGCCACGAGAAAACCCATCAAAGGTAAAACCATCACCACTTTATGATCATTTCGACTAACATCCGTCTTGCTTTTTTGTAATTGTTTTAGTGGAAATTTCATATGATGTTGTTGTCTTTTTTTTGGGTGTGTGTAGCGTCCTTTCATAATAAACTAATTCTTTCTTTCTTTAAAAAAAAAAAAAAAATTAAATTCGTGGAAGTTTGGTGCCGGGGTTAGAATCGACGCTCTCCGAACAGACATTCATCATCTCCTTAGCATTATCCAGTTTTTCACAGGGTCCGCTTACCTATCCTGAAGATTTGACAGGTCCGTTTCCCTCCTCCCCCAAGTTTACGAGAAGTGAATTGTGACGTATTATTTAGTTTTGATGTCTGGTGCCTTAAAGTGCAGTTGGGTGCACTCTGACCCGCTTCCATAAGTGCATTGGACGAGCTCTGAATATGAAATAAGGTGCAGAACCGGCGAGGAAGTGTCTTACTAGAATGGGGTTTCATGGGCAGGGAGAAAATTCAGGATGCTTATTAGGAAAATGGTTTTGGACTTTGAATACTTGCTTATCGCGATAGCCGAAGTAAAATACAAAAAAGAAGTTTATAATTTGATACCCGACTACTAGTGGAGTCAATGAAGGGTTTCTTGCCAGGCACAGGTCCGATATCGATGATTTTTCTGTTGTAGGCCTAGTTTTTTTTACTTATGGCATTTAAAATCAAAAACATCTTGAGTGGCGCAAATAAATATTTCGATCATATAATTAAATGGACCTGGGGGGTTAAAATGGCCACATCGAAGCAATTCGTCTAAGAAAGCAATATTGTACTGTATTCATGTGTTATGTCTGATTGTTGTAATTTAGTACTGTGCAATAAAGTATATTTCATTTGATTTGCCATTTGACATTTGTTGGCATTGCGCACTTACTTTTATATGCGCAAATATTAAATTGCAATATTGCTTTCTTAGATGAGTTAGATGAATTTTAACCCCCCTGTTCCTGGCAATTTAGAAGTTGGTTAGAAATCTCCGCTTTTATTAACTTATATAAATAAACTTGCTTTACAAGTCAGTCGATTACATAAGATCACTAAATCTTTTAAGGGGCAATGTATACGTTTTTACAATGAGATTCCCATTAACATTCAGAATTTGCCTTTCAACTATTTTTTTTTTATTGACAGTAGTTAAACAGAAACTTTACAAAAAAGGTTATTATAAAGTTAGTGATTATTTAGAAGATATGAATGCATGGGATTAACTGTCTGAGAACTGATTAGGCAGCTAAATTACTCAATTGTATAACAATAGTACCTACTTAAAGTTATCATAATTCTGAAAGTGTGGTGCTTGGTTCTGCAGACCAGTCTCTGTATGTGTGGAAGTGCGTGAAGGAAATGCATATGTGTAAGTATATTAGGCGAAGTGTGAACTTATATGTATACAAATGTAAGTACTTTGTTTCTTATGTAAATGACATGTAATATGTTGGAAAATAAGAAATAAATTCTCTTTAACCAGATATTTTATGTTTATTTATTTTTTTAAAAAACGTCTAGGGCCCTGTGCCGAGGTTTTTCTTGCAGCTTCTTTTCCCCGGCTATACAGGTTGTGAGAAGCTGCAGTAGTTTTAGACGGATGAGACGTTCGTTATGTAAAAATTGACGATTCAAAGTGTAAAGTGTAACTGTGTAACTGTGTGTGGGTTTTTGTGTGTGTTTGTAAATGTGGCGTCCAATATGGAAATAAATATTTTCTTTCTTTCTAACTATGTTACCTACTGAATAAAGATATTTTTGAATTTTGAATTGACTCCACTACCTCTGGATTGGCTCTGAAAAGCATGTATGAAACAAGAAACATTTTCTCTGACATTCTTCCATGATGTTTAGAAGATTTTCATTTGTTAAATTCTGACAAATGGTTTAACAAGTTAGGTGGTAACAGACGTGCATTCATACATACACAGCGTTCAAACACATCACCCTCCTTTTTGCTTCGCCACAGCCTGGTAAAAGGTCAGTAATGGTAATACATTTCAAACGTCGTTTAGATGTTTTACATAACGGAACTGTTTTTGGAAACATCTAGCGGTAATGCTTCGTTTGCACGAATTACATGTGGTTCAATAAATTACTTCAAATATATACGTAATAATCAAAGTTCACGCCCAACCGGACACTGGTTTCCACTGACGCGGAGCTGTACGGAGATGAGCGGCGATGTGCGGATTTGACCAATCACAGCGTTCGAGAGAGCGAAAGACAAAGACGCTCTGTCACTCTCTTCCTCACGGTGATTGGTCGATTCCTGCACATCTCCGCACAGCTCCGCGTCAATCAGTTACTTTTCACTAAACGTCAAAACACGCAATTACTATGGAATTTGTATGAAAAAGCACACTGTGACGTCATAGAAAACGTAATAAAATGTCGGACTTATTCGACGATCATATTTATCTTGTTAAGTTGTTACCGTTTTAAATTGTATCTAAATGTGTTGTACAACTAAATGTGAAATAAATGAACGTAATCTAATCTTTTACTACACTTTTGAGGAGCTCGGTGGCGCAGCGGTAAACGCGCTCGGTCTGCGATTGTTGAAGTTAAGCAACTTTCGCAAAGGCCGGTCATAGGATGGGTGACCACAAAAATAAAAGTTTTCATCTCAAGCTCCTCCGTGCTTCGGAAGGCACGTTAAGCCGTTGGCCCCGGCTGCATTAGCAGTCGTTAATAACCACCAATCCGCACTGGGCCCGCGTGGTGGTTTAAGGCCCGATCTCCCTATCCATCCATAGGGAAGGCCCGTGCCTCAGCAGTGGGGACGTTACTGGGCTGGTGATGATGATGACTACACTTTTCTTGTTTAAAATTCATAAATAAGTTAAATAAAAAAAGGAAAATGTTTTTCGTTACTTTTAGATGTGTCTTTATTTCACATCACTAATTTAAGAGCCACGCTCTTGTCGGTGTAGCATTCTCCATGATAATTTTTAGGGAAAAATAGAGCAGTGGTTTCCCTCTTGCCTTCTGCCCCGCAGTACTCTGTCTGACGCGAGTAGAAGGACGCCCAGAGTAGTCTATTTCAAAGTCGTACTAGGACTCCTGTCCTCCGCCTCTGAATAGTACTGACAGTGACTGCTGCCTTCTGTCAGGTTCCAGGTTACAGTCCCTGTGACGCGCCTCTTCCGTCATGCATTGTCTTTATTTAGTAATCAGAATTTCATAATTTATCTTGAACATTGTACACGACCCGATTGGGGCAATCTCTACAATACGTGAAAAAGAAAAAAAAAATGTTTTGCGCGTGTATCTACCCATCCTTTATCCTGTGTGTTTATGTACGTTATGTTCAGACTTCACCACACATAATCCGATTACCGTATGATCTTTTGACCCCCAAAACCGTAGCAATTAAGTTTGTACGTTAATAGTTGATAAGCCTTCCGATATGGATTAATACTGAAAACTCCATCAAATATGAATTAGCTGTGGTTTGCGATCATCAACGTACAATCAAATAGACCCTTTTGGGCCGTTGGGCACATAAAAATTTGGGGTCCTTTTCCACAGCGAAATTTACTAACATTTTTCTACAATCTTCTATGGTTTATGGGTTTTGAGGTGGATTACCAACCCCATCAACCCATCACGGTTATTATTCAGCCGCCAAAGGCCCCTGACATGACTCATGTAACGACTACGTACTTACATCAGTAAGTAGTAACCGGGACCTACGGTTTAGCGTGCCTTCCGAAGCACGGATCATCTTACTTGGACAACAGGTGATCAGCCTGTGATGTCCTAAACAAACTAGGAATCACATTGTGATTTGTCACCATCGGGATTTGAACCCGTGACCTCCAGGGGCCTGTTTCATAAAACTTACAATTGTAAATTACAACGACAATTTGGTGTTCATTGCGTAGCTAATATGAAACTGCAAAATATTCGTGATCACACACTCCGCAATGTACATCAAATTGTCATTGTAATTTACAATTGTAAGTTTTATTAAACAGGCCCCAGATCCATCCTATTACAAAACGAAGAAATCGTAGTGAATTTTGACGAAGCCCAAAGATAATGACAATATAGTAACATATTACCTATAACGATGACAAATAGATAATGGTACCGATTCTGGCAGAAATATCCAACTTGATTATAATTATCTTCGTTTTACGATAAGCGTCTAATTCGACTGAAATATTTTTCGAATTATGTTCTTGTCTTTTTTTGTTGTTATGTTTGTTTTTTGTTCGTTAAAAACATAATTCTAAAAATATTGCAGTTGAATAATCATCAAACTACTGACATTCGCACTTAAGTTTCGGACCCTTTTAAACTAGCATTAATAAAAAGATCAACAACCTCCGTGGTGTAGTGGTTAGAGCGTTAGGCTCACGATCTGGAGGTCCGGGTTCGATTCCCGATGGGGACATTGTCGAAATCACTTTGTGAGACTGTCCTTTGTTTGGTAAGGACTTTTCAGGCTTGAATCACCTGATTGTCCGAAAAAGTAAGATGATTCCGTGCTTCGGAGGGCACGTTAAGCCGTTGGTCCCGGCTATTAGCTGTAAAAACACCTCCACCAACCCGCAGTGGAGCAGCGTGGTGGAGTATGCTCCATGCTCCCTCCGGTTGATTGAGGGGAGGCCTGTGCCCAGCAGTGGGACGTATATAGGCAGTTTATAATGAAAAGATAACTTATACAATCTTTTCCTGGATGCAACGATCTATTGCTAGTCTAGAGTCTAGATGGTTATACCGTCGATGTTTGCGATGAATCAATGTGGAAGTTTGAACGAACTCGGGCGAGTTTCACGTACGTAGTTTATCTTTATTTCGTGATTCAAGTACCACTTTGTAAATTACATCGGTTTTTTAATACTGCCTACATATGTACCATCGAATATTGAAGAAATAAAGATGTAAATTGGTATTTTTTGTATGAATTCGTTTGTAGTTTATCATCATCATCATCATCAGCCCATTAACGTCCCCACTGCTGGCGCACGGGGCCTTCCCTATGGATGGATAGGGAGATCGGGCCTTAAACCATCACGCGGGCCCAGTGCGGATTGATAGTTATTAACGACTGCTAATGCAGCCGGGACCAACGGCTTAACGTGCCTTCCAAAGCACGGAGGAGCTCAAGATGAAAACTTTTTTTTTGTGGTCGCCCATCCTGTGACCGGCCTTTGCGAAAGTTGCTTTACTTCAACAATCGCAGACCGAGCGCGTTTACCGCTGCGCCACCGAGCCCCTCAAGTAGTTGTCAGGGTTATTATTGAGTTGCCTATTGAAAATACAACATTCCTATTTGTCGTTTATCGCCCCATGACCTTGGGGTTGCATTTGGGCGATGATCGATTTCTGATGGAGTCGCTGGTAACCACTTAATCATTTACTGGGTGCTACTAAAGTGTGACCCTCAAGGTTGAAGACTTCACAGCGGAAATGTACGGTTATTTGTACAGTTTTGACGAAAGGCGTAGAAAGTAATGTAATGCATATACCTATATGTGACCAGCTAATGATTTTGTGAGGCACAGTTTATACAGGTTGTTAGTGTCATCGTAACGAAAACTCTGATGATTCAAATCATGATTCTGAGTTGATATCAAGTGGAATTTTCCGTCGAAACAGTATGGAATTACAAAATAATTTAAAAAAACACCAAAATTTTCATGATTTTTCTGATAGGAAATTCCACTTTGATATTAACTCAGAATCATGGTCTGAATCATCCGCCTCAGTATTCGTTACGGTATGACTAACACCCATACGTACTTTTCCATCGCAGAAACATTTAATTATCAACTCAGAATCATGGTCTTAATCATATCCCCTCAGTATTATATAGAAAATAGGTAATTATCTCGTTGAATGCGTACAGTTTCTTCTATATTTATGTCGGGGAAAATAGCCTGGAAAGTCTGTCATTGAAATAAATCGTGGTTTTGTTGAAGCAAGTCACATCAGGATTTGATTGTATCAAATATCTTTTTCTATAGGTATATTTATTTGTAGATATTTATATCCTATGATTGAAGTAACGAACATTTTATTTTATAATAAGTTTCTACGAATAGAAGGGACTGCGAGTGGGTGTGCTGTACGGGAAAAATCCGCTCCGACCTTTGCCCTATAGGGACTCTGTTATAAATGCTATCTATTCCTTTTCGTAAATGATTGACGTACCTATATAAAAGTGTTACGTACAGTATTAACGATTTTTATATATGTGACGAATAATAGTAATTAAATACATTAGTTAGTGATTCTCTTAATTTTCAATAATGTTTACGTCCTTGGAATGTTTAGTCAGAAACAGAAGTCGTTACACGAACGTTACGTCAATTTAGTGGTAACGCTTACGTCATCAAAGGGCTAGCAATGGCGGCTTGTCATAAGTTTTGGCTTGCCATACACCATCATATCGCCTCGCATGTATTGTGACTCGAGTCTTAACAGTAACATTTTAAACTGCTACCGACGTCGTTACTAACTCTAAACGCAGTTTAGTGACGATATAAATTCTAGCCCGAGACTTTTATAGTCTATTTTGAAAATATAACACCTTTATGATTGAACGGTGTAAAGTAAGGATTACCGCATCAAATAAGGTTTTACTCTTTACGTTGTATCTCCACACAAAAAAGAAACAAATCTTTGACATGTTTAAAAAGCTAACAAAGAGTACCGATATGAGAAATTTACTTTTTACGACATACCACGAACACCAAAATAAAAATAACACGAATTAATTCCTCCGATTCAGTTCGATGCAGGAAGTGGCAGATAAAGAAGAGATTGTTTACACAAACAAAACGTGGGATAAAAATAGATGTATCAAAATATCCACCTCACCGTAATATCATGCCAAATCTTAAAAAAAACAAATTGGGATTCACCCGCCGCGGTTGATTGTAATTGATAGAGGCCGTCCATAGAGCACTGAACTAAATTACGCTTCCTACTAATAACTGAACAGCCTCTGGTCTAGTGGTTCAACTATTAAGCTCACGATCCGGAGGTCCGGCTTCAATTCCCGATAGGGACATTGTCGAAAACACTTTGTAAGACTACCCTTTGTTTGGTAAGGACTTTGCAGGCTTGAATCACCTCCGTCATGATTCCGCGCTTCGGAGGACACGTTAACCCCGTAAATACACCTTCATCAACCCGTAGTGGAGCAGCTTGGTGGAGTATGCTCCGTACCCCCTCCGGTTGATAGAGGGGAGGCCTGTGCCCAGCAGTGGGACATATATAGACTGTTTATGTTATGTTTATGGAGACAGCTGTCAGAATTATATTTTTTTTTGGTATCACTAAATACATTATTTATCGGAATATAATCATGAAGCTATAAAATTGAAAACTAAGGACGTTACCTAAATAGTGAAGACTGAAGAAATTTTCTGGGTGATTCTCCAAAAAAGATTCAGATGACCAAAGACTAGGCTGTATGGGCTAAGATCCCTTTGCCTGCCCGAAAAAGCAAATAAAAAATATTAATTTTTGGGTATGTCACTTTCGCATTAGGAAACTCCAAACCGCGGAAGTGCGAGCGGGACAAACAGTCAGTAATTGCGAGGGAAACACAGTCTGCGCGCTGTCCCCCTTACTCCTTAGCGGTTTACGGCCATGTAAGACTCCAATAAGACCCAGAGGAAGTGAGGTCGGGGTCCGATACGAATTGGTGCGGCGCGGAGAGTTACCGTCTAAACTTGGGTTTGCAATCACCGATGACTAGAATTTTAAACCAATATAATTTCGACTATGGTCGCGCTGAAAACCTTGATGTGTTCCATGACACTCATTCAAGTTTTGTGAGAAATGTCCTAAAAATACTTAAGTCCAAATTCTAAACTATCTAGTAAGTAATAAGTAAATTCATATTTATTTATTTTTTATTTTATTCTACTTTAATTTCATATTTTATTCATATTTGTCAGTTAAGGGTAAATAGAGACTGCTTTGTTAATTTAATTACTAATTTGTAGATGCTATGTACACTGTAATTGTCATATATCATCATCAGCCGTACGACGCCCATTGCCATATATATAAGTCTTAATTTTAGTAATTGTCTTAGTTGTTAATGTTCTATATATGATGTAGTAGTACTTAATAAACAAATAAATAAATATACGTAGTTCAATTCTAATATTTAAGGTTTCAGATTCTTGTAAAGGCATTTCTAGTACCGGCAGGGCGAAGGTTCCCTGCTCTACGTATAAGTCCGAGTCATCCATCAGGCGTTTTATGAAACCCGCGTAATTATGGCCGCTCTTGTTTCCCGCCAATTTTCGGAGGCTTTCAAACGACGCCGGTAAAAATGATGTTATTGAAGTTACGTGGGCTCTATTGACTGGCGTAATTTATGGCTCAGATTGATGATTTTGAGCAAAGTGAGGGATTCAGAGTGATGTGGATTATTTGTATGGTGTAAAATATCACTGTCGAAATCTACTTGTACAAATGACACAAAGTCACCATTATATTCCATTAGATGGCGTTGTTCAGTTCAAACGTGATTATTACCTATTTTGTCATTACTTAGGTACTTATGTACCAAAAAACAATATAATGGCAGAAGCATATATAAAAATAATTGTTGCTTGATATTTGGAGCACATTATGTATAGAATATGTTGCTACCTATATTGCTTCTCTTTATTTTGATGAAAATAATGGGTGGAAGATGTAATTGCACGCATTGGGTGCCTCATGACGGGTACAGGCGTCGTGGTTACCTCGAAAGAGATGGCGTGACGACTTGGACGCTTGCCGGAGGGACTGGCCGGAGTACGCACAGGACCGCGAAAAATGGAAAGAGGAAGGGGAGGCCTTTGCCCAGCAGTGGGATCTTGTAGGTTAGATTAGATTAGGGAGATGTAATTTTGCCTGGGTGTAATAACAAGGGTCATCATTTATACCCAAAAACAAAGATAAAAGATGCATTATGTCCGTTTTCCATGAAATTAGAAGGTTAAACGAATAAAAATCTGTACAGCGCCATCTGTTTTGATTTTGAGGAACGAACCCTTGAAAGTCTTTCATTAGGATAGGCAAAGTTAAATGCATCGCAAAATGAACTAAGTACGGTCACGCGCATTAATATGTATACACTTTGGTACCATGTCATATTAACTTTTGACAAATTGAACTGTAAGTCTCACTAAATGTCAAATATGTTAGTGCGAAAAGAGTCCTAAAGTGGGTACATTATATTGCTCATGACTGTACCTATAGCTCGCCGAGTTTTCTGCTAGACCAACGTGATATGATAGGTGAGCCGTATCGCCGTCTATAATGGTCGCGCCAACTGCGTTAGTGAAAACTGCACTTAAGATAAATGAATAACTCGTTCGTGCAAGTCCGACGTCGACGTTTACATAGTAACTATTACCTAAACTGTTTCTGTCGTCACCTGGTTGGTAGCAAGTAGCACTAACATTCTAAACACAATCTAAACGAACATCGTTCTAAAATTAAACACAAACTTTAGCACTAAGACGAAAACAGCAGCTATTTCTTCCAAAACCGTCAAGCAAATTAAGTGCTTAATGCGGAGAGCGGCTTTCAGCGAGTGGTTGAATTCCACATGCGGGAAGAAAAAGGACAATGCACACACAGGTGTCAGCACACCCCGGACACTTCATACAAACAACCTCATTTTACACAGACACCACACATACGTACACTTACGTACACTTGCATCTGTGTGTGTGACGTCTGACGCCATACGATTCAAGTCTAAACCATGTTCGAGGGCTGGGGGGAGGTAAACCTAGCTCAGACGCTGGTGGGGAGCGGAGAGTTGCCGTTCTATACGTAATAAGTGACAAGTTGACTCGAACTGCGGGCTTAGCACCGTAAGCGCGCGACTCTTTCTCGCCTCGAAATACGTCATCCGTCACTCTCTCACAGTACTGCACAGAAAGAGACAAACGATCTCTGTCGCGGTGAGAAAGAGTCGCGTGCTTACGGTGCTAGGCGCGCTGGTGGTATCATTGATGTATAAGGTTAACTACATTACATGACCCATGTTACATGAGCCATGTCAGGGGCCTTTGGCGGTTCAATAATAACCCTGACACCAGGGTTGATGAGGTTGGTAATTAACTTTTTCAACCCACACGATAGAAGAAGATTGATGTATAATAGGTTACTAAGTTGAGTAATATTTGTTGTTTATACATTTGCACGCGTTCGAAAACCGCCATGGCGCGCGTCGTGGCGTCGTCGCGTCATGCAATTTCATGTTTCCGGTACCGCCTCTAACCCTCTGTGTGTGCAGGCCTTAACTGCCGCATGCGGGACGGACATAAATAAATCGGAACAAAACGGCCGCGGCTCTCCCTTAAATGTTACACGAACTGTTTGCGAACGCCTCTACGTTAAAACGAGCACTGGGGCTACTTAGCCGGCGCAAGTTTATTGCTGAAGCGGTTCTATTCTCTGTTAAGTAAGTAATTAAAAAACATAATGCGTTTAGGTGGCCACATTTAACCAATTCATTTAAAAAAGCAATAAGTATTGCAATTTGGCATTTGTTTACATGAAACAACAAACAACAGCCTCCGTGGTCTAGTGGTTAGAGCGTAAGGCTCACGATCTGGAGGTCCGGGTTCGATTCCCGATAGGGACATTGTCGAAATCACTTTGTGAGACTGTCCTTTGTTTGGTAAGGACTTTTCAGGCTTGAATCACCTGATTGTCCGAAAAAGTAAGATGATTCCGTGCTTCGGAGGGCACGTTAAGCCGTTGGTCCCGGCTATTAGCCGTAAAAAACACCTCCACCAACCCGCATTGGAGCAGCGTGGTGGAGTATGCTCCATACCCCCTCCGGTTGATTGAGGGGAGGCCTGTGCCCAGCAGTGGGACGTATATAGGCTGTTTACGTACGTACGTTACATGAAACAGATTAAAGAAAAGGTTAGCGTCGTGTCTTATAGGGAAATCAAGGAATTGGCCTTTGCTAGACTGGAATGGAAAATGCTACACCGACAAGAGCGTGGCTCTTAAATTGATGATGATGTTGATGACATTTGCGCATATAAAAGTAAGTGCGCAATGCAAACAAATGTCATATAGCAATATTGCTTTCTAAGATGAATTGCTTCGATGTGGCCATTTTAACCCCCTGCCTACGACATGTGTATGTATGAATAGGTTGCTACCTTGTCGTCGTGTTTCGTACCTTATACCGTGCGCAGTTGAAGTTTAATAACGTTACAAAATAATGCAGAGTTTAGTAGCGATAAACCAATTTGTTCAGCACTGCCACCTGCGGCGCAGCATGCGACAAATGACGATACAACACGATATTTGACGACACGACACGACGTGTGTACACGTCGGGTGAAGCCAAAAAAACATTGTAATTTGTAGTTTTATTTCGTGTCATTTCTGTTCTTTTTTATTCGCTCCAAAAGTGGTTTTCGTGTCAAAACATAAACATACACACACACACACACACACACACACACACACACATTACATTTTATTTTGTTTTGCAACGACACTGCCCATCTCTGTAGAGATCACGGGCGTGAGTTTATGTATTTATTGTGGTACAGTCATGAGCAATATAATGTACCCACTTTATGACTCTGTCGCACTAACATATTTGACATTTAGTGAGACTTACAAGTTCAGTTTGTCAAAAAAGTTAATGTGACATGGTACCAAAGTGTATACATATTAATGCTCGTGCCTGTACTCCTGGAGGTCTACAAAGGTCACATTGAAGCAATTCATCTTAAAATAAAAAGCAATATTACAATTTGACATTTGCGGTAAAAAAAAGTGAAAAGAGCAGTGTCAAATAGCAAATATTGCTTTGTTTTGCTTTTTTTAATGTGTTTAGAAAAGGTTTTAGTACGATCTACTCTGAACCGGCGTGCGTGTATGAAGCGTGTGTGAAGGAAGCTAGAGAAGTGTGTCAGGATCGAAGCAAATGGAATTCCATAGTCTCTACTTACCCCGGTGGGAAATAGGCGTGAGTTTATGTATGTACTTATGTGTTAAAGCGTCAAGAATATTCTCGGCTGACCCAATAAGTCGGTGGTAAATACCAAGGCGGTAGACAATGCCGGCAGCCCTTTCGCGTACCATACAACGACTAACTGACCACTAGACTCCTAGTAATACAATACTTACTTATGTCATTGTTTTAAGTTTACGCGGTTATTATCATAAATAAAACACATAATAACGGATTCTTACCGCGTTTAAAGCAGGGATATGAGACTCCCGATATTTTGACACTGTTGACACACGGGATGACTGATGACATTGGAGTGGAGTAGGTATATCCATAATTTTCTACGGGCAGACATATCTGTCTACCCTCTTTCATGGCACTTGCAACAGTGTCGAAATATCGGGAGTCTTATATTCCTGATTTAAACGCGATAAGAACCCGTTATTATGTGGTTTAATTACTTAAGTCAGTTTTTTTATGATATCACACCCAGACACATCATACAAACACCCTGCTTTTACACAGACACCACACATTTACATTATCGTACACGCGCATCTGTGTGTGTGACGTCTGAGGGCTACCAAATCCAATATACTTACTTAGGTAAGTAACACTACTTACGAAATAAGCTTTTATAATCATCAGTTAATATTTATTAATTTATTTATCACACAAATCACAAACAAAAAAAATTTTACGATGAAATTACTGCGATTACGCGGGCAACACTGTGAGATCAAATATTAGAATCAGGCGAAAGAACGTCTGTGTCCAATTTCTTATCGACTTTATTCTTATCGAATATCTCATAAGGTACACTTAAATTGTAGATCATTGACCCTTCATGAGGTGTCTAGTGGGTTGCAAGGCAGGCGTCGGCTGAAAATAGCTCGGTCGATATAGCCCTGTCTGGAGTAGGCTCAGAAGTCGACCCTGGTAGGGCGATACTCATTCCTCTTGGCATTTGTGTAATCATCTATAATAATAATAAAACACTTTATTGCACACAAATTCACAAAACATTATACATAATACTTATACATAAGTAAGAACAATTTCAGTTGTGGCTATGTATCATCACTACATAGTATAAAACAAAGTCGCTTTTTCTGTCCCTATCTCCCTATGTACGCTTAAATCTTTAAAACTACGCAACGGATTGTGATGCGTTTTTTAAAATAGATAGAGTGATAGGAAGGTAAATAACATCCATTAAATAGTGGAAAAATACTGTTATTTTGAGGTTTTTAATATGATGTCGTAAATAATTTTATTTTTTCCTCAGCATTGCACCCGAACGAAGCCGGGGCGGGTCGCTAGTAGTTTATAATTTTCTCTATAGTATGGTTACGTATTATTAGGTTAATATACAGGGCGTTAGTAACATTGTAACGAAAACTTTGAAGGTTGATTTTCCGTCGCAAAAGTATGGAACTGAAATTAATTTAAAAAGAAACACAAATTTTTTTTACGAATTTACTACAGGTAATTCCACTTGTTATCAACTCAGAATCATGGTCTGAATCATCCCCCTCAGTATATGTTAGGGTGTCACTAATACCCATGCCTACTTGTATGGCTCTACCTGTATCTACGGGGTGTAAGTGACATCGTAAGGAATACTGAGAGGGATGATTCCCAGTAGTTCAACTGGTAAGACTAATCGGTAAGACTAGTGTAGAATAGAAAAGACTAGTGGGAATAGGGATTATTTTTACATTAGGCTCTTAGCCTAGGTTCAATTTTATTGCAATTATTAGCATGTTTTGATGAACAACCACCATGAAAAAGAAATATCGGGCGAGCCAGCGAGGACAATTACTGTGAGATCAAATATTTGAATCGCGTTGCCTACACGATTCAAGTCTAAACTATGTTCCAGGGCGGTGCGGTAAACCTAGCTCAGACGCTGGTGGGGAGCGGAGAGTTGCCGTTCTATACGTAGAATTACTCCTTACTCTATGCCATTGCACTGTACAGTCATGAACAATATAATGTACCCACTTTAGGACTCTGTCGCACTAACACATTTGACATTTAGTGAGACTTACAGTTCAATTTGTCAAAAAAGTTAATGTGACATGGTACCAAAATGTATTCAAACATAATGCTGCTAACCATTAAGTACATAACGGTACTCCCTAAACAGTATCACACGGCATTGTCCCCTAAACTTAACAAAAAACGTTCACAGCAGACATAATACCTACTTACAAAGTATTTTTTTTCCATCTATTCATAGTTATGAATGGCATGAACCTTAGCGCTTGCGACGACCTTGTCAAGGCAAACCACTCGCATAGCTCCGACGTAAAAACAGCCGGCTGGAATGTGATGTGTTCTATGTTTTTGACATTTATTTTGGTTGATGTTAATGATGAGTTTTAATGGGCATTATAATTCTAATTAAGAATTTTTAAATACTACTTCTTCGGATCCGTGGTAGCCCAGTTAGAAAAAAGCTTGACTCTCATTATGAGGTCGCAGGTTCGAAACCCAGCACGGGCCTAATCCAATGATTTTAGAGTTCATTTCGAATTCATGTTTGGATTATTATAAATGATTATCACGTGCTCAGCGGTGAAGCAAAACATCGTGAGGAAACCCACATTCCCGAGAAATGCGTGATCTAACCTGTATTGGGATGGTTTTACCTGTTGGTGTACTCGGTGCTGTAATGGTTCCGTCCGATTTAATTTTCTTTACAAAATTCTTGTAGGCACCAGACACGTGAACTTTATCAGTGTTACTACAAAACACAAACTAAAAATAAACTAGGTTTAAAATTGTATTTCGCGCCACGAAAGAAGTCGGCGGATTTTAATGAAACAAACTTGACAAGTCATAATAATTCTATACAGAATCTGCGACAGTAGCGCCGCGGCCTTCGGGACTTCGGGTCTTCGTATACGGATTATATTTTAAACATAGTTTATCTTTTAGTCTTTGTTTTGTAGTAACATTGTATATATTTATTTGGCTATTTTATTTACTGTAGTGCTATTGTACTAAGGTATCCCTCTCTCCGCCGAGAATACAGTCTGGTATAAAAGCAGTTTCATATAAGTTCAGCTAAGCTAACGAGACAAAAATGATGTTTAGTGTTTAGTTAAGACTTAGCTGATGTCAACGTGTCGTGGGCCGTCTGACACTGAGATATGGCACCTACGTAAGACCATTCATTGTCTTTATCAAGAATTTTTTAAGAAAAAATAACGAGCCTTTTTACGATTTATCTTATAAACAAAAATCAAGTAAACACGCATACACACTCAAACACACACACACATACTCGCTCTCACACACACACCCACGCGATATTTTTAGCTTGTTAAGTTTATATTTTTTTTTGCTGTGTTTACCTTTAATTGGTTACGCATTTAGAATAACACCTATGTTTGTTGAAGTGTTGTAATTATGTTGTAACTGTTGGTAAACCTAATAAATAAAAAAATAAATAAATAAACGATTTAAGCCTCTGCCCGCTCCGATAGGGATGCAGGTGTTGGTTTGTTTATGTGTGTGTGCGAGAGAATGTGTGTAATATCAGATATGTTAACGTGTGTGTACAGTTATGAGCAATATCATGTACGGTCACGAGCATTAATATGTATACACTTTGGTACTATGTCAAATTAACTATTTTAACAAATGGAACTGTAAGTCTCACTAGATGTCAAATATGTTAGTGCGACAGAGTCCTAAAGTGGGTACATTATATTGCTCATGACTGTACACTTTAGAACCCTGTCGAACTATCAATACAATACAATACAAAAACGCTTTATTGCACATATAAACACAACACTAAAAACAAATACAAAAGTGACAAGAGAAGCACAACTGGCGGCCTTTTTGCTACATAGCAATTTCTTCCAGGCAACCTTAGGGTGAAAGAACTTGCTATAATATTGGAGTTAGGGACGGTGCAATACAGGTACTTATAAGTAAATAATGCACTATAACTTAAAAAGATCTACATAAAACATAATGATACATCATCATATCATATTTGACATTTAATGCGACTTACTTTTATTACTTACTTAGGTTTTAATTTGTCAAGAGTTAATGTGACATGGTTTCAAAGTATATATATAAGTATGTATATATGTGGGTATATGTGGGGAAATGAAGGAGATATTGCTTGAAAAAACAACTTCTTTTCTATTAATTTTTTTTTTGTTTTTGTTTTCCCCGAAGGGTAAGGCAAAGGGAACTATGCCCATACAGCCATGTCTGACGTATTTTTTTTCTTGATGATTAATGAAATGATGAAAGGTGATGATGATGAAACCTAAGCCCCCACCCTCGGAGTAGACTCCTACTCCGAACCCCAAACGAATTAACTCAAAAGTCCGCATAAACTTTCGAGTTATGAAGCGGCTTCCTGCCACGAAGCGAAAATAGGCAGATACACTTTGTTTATTGAATACTCCGATATAATAACACTCGCGAATGTCTTCCGACTAACTTAATGCGATCATTAACCACAAAACACCACTTCGTATTAATTAATTAGATTATTCAATGAAGAAAGCAACTGTCCCGTTCCCGTTTCCCGCCAAAAAGCCGACATTTCTCTGGTAGGAATGACATTCGCCGACAGTGTTGCCATTTTCATAAAAAACAAACTACTATACTAGAGTAACGACCTAACGTCTAACTCTATGTCTATAAAGTGTATACATATTAGTACTTGTGACTGTATTGACAGGACGGGACGGGGACGATGTATAGTCTGTTCAAAAATGATCTTCATAAAAGGTAAACAAACCTGTTACTACAAAGAATGTTCGAATTTCACCTAAACTACGCAAAGTATTCTTCTAATAACATCCGTAGCACTCAATAGATGTATGATTTCTTAGCTCAATGTGAAATTAACGTAAAATAATTATTAAAAACACATTTTTTCATGTAAAAACAAAAATCAAACAAAACCTCACACAAAAAAGTTGACATCATAAATTCTTGTTAATCTGTGGCTAGCTGTCAATTTGACGATTAGTGATGAGACATTTCATTCAGGTCAGGAAAACGAGTCAGATCCGTGAATAACTTAAGTGAGTGTACTGTACTTAATAAGCCGAAATGCGCAGAAAAAAATACTTTCAAAGTGAGTTAGTGTAACCACAAAGAAACATACAATATATATTTTAATATTATCATACAAAATATTCCCAAGAGAATCAGTTCACTTTGGTAAAATAACTTGAGCTAAAATCAATTCAGCACTTCACTAGTTTGCAGTTTGACACAGATAAAAAATATCGGCAGCCATATTTGTTTACCTTTTATGAAGATCATTCTTGAACGGACTATAGACTATTTATGTCGGCGATAAACGTAACCCACTCAAATACTAAGATACGCACATACATAAGGACACGCCTATTTATTATCTTTATTCTTCACCTTTCTTCCACCGTCTGCAATTAGAATACTATTGTATTTAAGTTTATATGTTATACAAACTGGACTTAAAAAAAAGAAAGGAAAACATGAAACAGTAGAAGTAGGGTCATGTGCTGGGACATTTTCTGGCCATGTCTTTCCCTTAGCGATACAACTTCCGATGTGGTTATAGTTTTACAGCTAGTTACATAATACGTAATTTAATTTTTGACGTTCAAAAAGCGCTCATTATGTAAGACAATTTTGAAGAATAAATATATATATATATTATTATTATATATAAATTTTAATTTAGAGATAGAGATAGACCACGGAATTCCACCTACTACGATCCAACCACGCCTACTCTACTACACTATACGTACGTATACTGATTATAGACGTAAGTTGTGAGCAGAAAGCTGCTCACTACAAATGGAAAAAGAGTAAAAATATATCTCTTATAAAAGCGATAATATTTTTTCCCTGCAAACCGCCGCTAGACTATGTTTGTGGCAGCTGGTGTTGTCAGCAAAGAAAAGCAAGAGTCTCATGAACCCTTAGTATTAAAAAAAACTCCATAGGTGTGGTCTACTTGCGAATCATACATACATAATAAGACATACTTCTTGTTTCCTTTTAAAATATAAGTTTTAATGCACTTAACTTTTGAGACACTTCAAACTGGCGCCCAAAAAGGGACATACAATATGGTATGGTTACATAACTGTTTATGAAGAGTTAAATGTATGCTCAGAGAACTTAAAATGGCGCCCAACAGGGGACTCAATATTAAAATTAGCTTTGGAAAATAGGGTTCTTCTTCGTCATAGGAAAGACTTGCAAAAATAAGGGTTAGCTTTCGCGAATGTTATGGCTAAAGAAAGACACTTTTGTCCACAACAAAAGCTGATTGTGAATTCTCGTCGCCCGCCGAGTGCGAACTTGTCGACCCTACAACTTTTACGTAATTTGTATACGCTAACTCGTTAGGTTGTTTGTTTGTTTGCGCTTTTTAATCTAATTTTTTACTATATTCCGCTGCGGAGTTTAATTCTGGAGGGACTTTAGGTACGTTTATATGTTTATTCTATGTTCCCACTCCTAGAAATTGAAAGCTTAATACTAGAGTTTGATATTCCAGGTTACTGTAAATAATACACTTCTCTTGCTTCCTCCACATTCATCAAACGCTTCATACACGCACGCCGGTTCAGAGTAGATCGTATTAAACCTTTTCTAAGGACATCTCTAATTTGGTCAATGTAAGTACTTCTCGGTCTTCCTCTGCCAGCCCTACCATCAACTTTCGCTTTATATACCGCTTTTGCAATTCTATTATCCGTCATCTGTTCTACGTGTCCAAACCAACCTAAAATTCCCTTCTCAATCTCAGTCACTATATCGTCTTTTACAGCACATCTCTGTCTTATCATACTGTTTCTCACTCTATCGCTCAACTTAACACCGCAGATGCTACGCAAAGACCTCAAGAAGAAGAAGAAGAATTGTGTCAGGATCGGAGCAAATGGAATTTTATAGTCTCTGCTTACCCCGGTGGGAAATAGGCGTGAGTTTATGTATGTATGTATTTAAATAATAGTTACAATTGTAGGTTGTACAAAGTTCGCGTCTCGAGAGGAACAAGGTCCGGTAATCCGTCCGTCCGTCCGGATATAGTGTTCCGGTCAAGCAGGAGATGGGACCATCTTCACAGTATCGATTTTACACAACGCTTTACACTAGCCTGTAAAGTAAGGATTTTATGTATAGCTACAGTATACCTACAGTATTTAAAATACGTACAAGTGAAATCCTTCTATTTTCGTAATCTCCCACGGCAATCATCTCATTTCCGAATAAAACTATTGTTATTTTTCCATGTTCAAGAATTGGGTAGTTTCCAACTAGTCAAATCAGTTACTTTTTACTAAACGTCAAAACACGAAATTACTATGGAATTTGTATGAAAAGGCAACCCGTCATAGAAAACGTGATAAAATGTCGGACTTATTATTAAGTTTTTGTTAATTAAAATTCATAAATAAGTTAAATAGAAAAAGAATGTTTTTCAGTAGTTTTAGATCTGTCTTTATTTAGTAAGTAATTAGAATTTCATAATTTATCTTGAACCTAGTATACAACCCAATTAATTTATCGTGTATCAGAATTTGAATTCAGAACTAAATACTTTTTTATTGTTTTTTTGACGCGGGAATCGAAAAAAGTATTTATGAAGAATTTTTTTTAATGAAAGATTAAGCTATTAAAAAAACTAATTTTAATAGTTTTGCTTTTCATGCAGTATTTTGATGATGTATTTATTATGAACTTGGAAATTGACGTTCGTCAATACATGAATGTGGGCCGTGGTCGACCGTCCAAAGGTATACCTATAGTACAGTCATGAGCAACATAATGTACCCACTTTAGGACTCTGTCGCACTTAACATATTTGACATTTAGTGAGACTTACAGTTCAATTTGTCAAAAAAGTTAATGTGACATGGTACCAAAGTGTATACATATTAATGCTCGTGACCGTACTACCGTGAACATGCTGTATCTTATTATTATACTTTTACTACGTAGTCGGTCCCAAAGTTCTGTCATATATGAAAATAGTGATAAAATAAAAAGTACCAATAAGTTTATAAAAAATTATATATCAATTTAAAGTATATTTATTAAGAAATGAAAATAACTTAAAATTATTCGAAATGACCTCCCTTGTTTTTAATAACTTCCCTCAAACGCCGCGGCCAGTCATCTATCGCAGCACGCACCATATTCATGTCTATTTCAGCGACGGCTTTAATTATGGCTGACTTCAGGCTCGCCAAATTTTTGTGGGGTTTAGCACAGACCTTGTTCTCTAAGACCTGCCAAATTTTATAATCCAGAGGATTAAGGTCCGGACTGGAGGAAGGCCAATCTTCGTGTCTAATAAAGTCAATTTTTTGATGGTCGAACCAGGCTTGAGTAGTTTTGGCTTTGTGTGCAGGCGCAGAATCCTGCTGGAACACGAAATGATGTCCTGAAAATAGCGTGTTGGGCAGATCTTTGACAAGCCGATTCAAAACCGTCTGTTGGTACACTTTTGCACTGGTTTTGACACCTTTTTCGCAGAAATGAACCTCCGTTGGCCCATAGTAAGAGACACCTAACCAGACCATCACTGAAGATGGATGATGCCCATGTTGAACCCGCGGAACTTTTTTTCCTGCTTCTTCAGAGTTCTCTGCGTACACTCTATCGTTTTGCTTATTGTACTTTTCTTCTATATCAAAAATTTTTTCGTCTGTAAAAAGTATGTCACGGTGTCGGTTTCTCGCGTACCGTTTTAATAACAACCGGGATCTTTTGAGTCTAATTGCTTTCAGGCGGGCATTAAGTAAGTGTCCACTCTTTTTCTTGTATGCTCGCAACTTAAGGTCTTCGTTTAAAACCTTTTTGACTGTTTTTCTACTGACCCCCATCTGCAAAGCCATCAGTTTCTGTTTTCGGACAGGATTTCTTCGTATGCGCGCCTTTATCGCTTTGATCACTGCTGGTGTTCTTGCGGAGCGAGGCCGGCCAGTTATTTTCTTGTCCTCAACACTTGAGACTTCATTATACCTATTTATGGTACGATACATAAACCTAAGTGTTATTTTCAAATTTTTGAGCAACTTGAAAATGGTACTCGGCGAGTGTCCACAGCGATGCAACGCTAAAATTGCGATTCGGTTTTCTTTCAAGGTTCACTCCATCGTAATAAATCACGGCAAATGATCATTTTTTGTTTTAAAATAATTGTCAAACATTCAAAAATGGAACGCCATAAAATTTTTCTAAAAGCATGTTCGAAATTTAAAAATAATGTGCCTGTGACAGAACTTTGGGACCGACTACGTATACTGTTACAACGCAAATATATTTTTTTTTTACTTTACATAGTGGGCTCTCATTGGCCACATTTATTATGTTTTTTATTTTGTAATTTGTAACATAAAAAAAAACTGGTACCTATTATAAATAACCGTGTGAATGACTGTATTTTGCAGATTATAAAGTGCCATTTTGTACTTCAGAGAAGACATTTAGAAGATATATTTGAACACTGCGTCTTATGGACTATACTGGCACATGTAACACGTATTGTCGGTTCAGTAAGCATGTCGCGAATTAGAATAGCAATCGATTACGTATTAAGAGACGCAGATGTTTCTGTTACAGCAAACATGTGTAGTGAATATGTAAGCGTCTACGCATAGCCTCGGATAGGATAATGACTCTATAAGACGACTTTATTTCAATTTAGTTTGTTAGTTTTTGAAGTAGCTATATTTTCATCTTGCGTGCTTCAGAAGGCATGTTAAGCCGTTGGTACCGCCTACTAGCTGTAAGTTAAATACTTCATACTCCCTCTGGTTGATTGACAGGAAGCCTTTGCCCAGCACTGGGACGTTTTCTCGAACTGTAATCAGTTCTCGAATTTAAATAATCAAATTCATAATAATATTAAATGCAACAGAAATCAGTGAATATTCAGAATTCAGATAATTCGTGACCTTACTTGATTAATTATGGTTCACGACAGACATGTATAGGCTGTTTATGTTTGTTACATGGCTCAAAAAACTAGTTTCATCAGCTACTTTTTACTAAACGTCAAAACTCGTAATTAATATAGAATTTATATGAAAAAGCAACCTGTGACGTTATAGAAAAACGTGACAATATGTCGCATTTATTATTACATTTCTCGTTTTTTTTTTAATTTATAATAGTATTTTATGCAACAGTTGTATAAGAAGGGTCAAAAAATGCGAGTGGCGTGAGTTGCGATGTGAGCCTTGGCGAACATCGCAATAAGAGACGCCACGAGCATTTTTTGACCTAGTTATACAACGTTGCATACAATACTTTTTCTACGACGTAATTTTAAATGAAACAAAAATTATACAAAGAAAAATTTTATTTATAAAAATGAAGATGTAAATTTTGAATGGTATTGTGTGATATGGTAATCAATAGTTCTTCATCCATTTTTCCTTTTTATTTTATACTTTTTAGTGTTTTGAAACGAAACACAAAAATTTTCCAATTTATTTTCCAACGCGCGGGAAAATGGCGGCAAATGTATACTTTTTTTTATAGTATATCTATGGCACCAAACAAAGTAAAGGTGCCAGTTTCCAGGTCAAAAAAAAAAAACAACAACAATGCTTTTTTGGCGACATTATAGTACAGTTACACTTTGTAAACAATGCTTTTATAGGCCATAGAGCGTACACTTTTTCAAAGAGTTTAATTATGTATGTACTTATATTAGACTTTTTGGTTATTTAAATGCCAGATTAAAGTAGAGGAGTAGAAAAATAACTTAAGTAGACACGAAACGTTTTTTGTCACCTTAAGATCTGTTTTTATTTAGTTATCAGAATTTCATAATATAGTTTTGACCTAGGAAACGACCCAATTCAATAATGACACGTATTGTCCTTTATAAAGTGAAGGAGATGCCTATCGCAATAATCGTACGCGCATTCTATTTTTACAAAATATTCCAATATTGGTTTCTTCATTAAATTACAAAATTCCATTCTTTTTATCCGCCTTTTGCCGCATTCCAAGATTCCAAGTATGCCAACACAAAAGTGAGGCAAAGTGCGCCCTCTAGCGGGAAAAGTGTGAAACTTTAGCTAAAGCCTAGGGCAAAGGGGTTCTTGGAAACGCGTGCCAGGTAGTTTCGCTACCCTCTCATAGATGGCGGCACTTGTATGATTTACAAATCGTATTTTTTTATAATTAATATAAAAGGCGTTATTTTACCAAGCCTTTTTTCATCAATAGGTTACTTTTTAATAATGTATCAACTAGAGTTATTATTCTCCTGATGATTCCGTGCTTTTCACGTTACCTGAGCCATGTCCGAATCTCTGGTGGCTCAATTAACCCATCACTTGGGTAGGCAAAGTCGGTCAATAACCTCTAGTTAAGGGTCATTGACTCCACACTAGATAGAAGAAGAAGAATAAAATAATGAAATACGGTAATTAGTTAGTTACAGATTTATTTAATTTTGAGTTTTTTAAAATTATTTTCAATTCCACACTTTTGTGGTGATATTCCACTTGGTATTAAAAAAAATATATTTATTTCAGATATTACAATCCATATTTTCATTATTAACTCAGAATATTCAGTTGAATCATCCCCCGCAATATTCGTTACGATGTCACTTACACCCCGTACAAGTACGTACAGGTAGCCACACAAGTACGTATGGACGTTAGTGATACCATAACGAATACTGAGGATGATTCAGACCATGATTCTGAGTTGATATCAAGTGAAATTTCCTCTCGGAAAATTCATGAAAGTTTTAGTGATTTTTAAATTATTTTCAGTTCAGTATTAATTCCACTTGATATCGGCCTCCGTGGTCCACTGAGCGTTGTGCTCACGATCCGGAGGTTCCGGGTTCGAATCCCGGTGGGGACTAATCACAAAAATCATTTAGTGATCCCCAGTTTGGTTAGGACATTACAGGCTGATCACCTGATTGTCCAAAAAGTAAGATGATCCGTGCTTCGGAAGGCACGGTAAGCTACTGGTCCCGGTTACTACTTACTGATGTAAGTAAGTACGTAGTCGCTATATGAGCCATGTCAGGGGCTTTTGGCGGTTGATGAGGTTGGTAATCCACCTCACAACTCACACGATAGAAGAACTTGATATCAACTCATAAATTATGCCTCAAGGTTTTCGTTACGATGTCTCTAAAACCCTGTATAGATAGTGGAAAATCTATTATTATCCCTTCTATTCTTGTACTACGAGTCACTGTATTAGAATGCGGTATAAAACCATAAACTAAACGATTCCACACACGTGCTGCGTTTAGTATATACTTACTTTGATATATTACCTCGATAAACTACACTTCATGCTATAATATTTGTTTGAAATAGAATAATATAAAGCGCTTGAAATGTTTATGATTATACCATCATCGCCTATGTCGTATCATGTACGGTCACGAGCATTAATATGTATACACTTTGGTACCATGTCACATTAACTTTTTTGAGAAATTGAACTGTAAGTCTCACTAAATTTCAAATATGTTAGTGCAACAGAGTCCTAAAGTGGGTACATTATATTGCTCATGACTGTACCATAAAAAGTATTAAAACACACTCTTATGGTTTAAAAGTTATAGCTATAGAATGACGAATAATAACTACGTAGTATTCGCATCGGTTCTTAGTAAAGTCATGTCGAAAAAACATTTTGTCGGAGTAGAGTAGTATCGAAGTTAAGACATGTCGTAATTATGTATTGTCGGAATAAAAAAGTGTCGGATTTTCATATTGCCGAAGTAAAATCTTGTCGGATAACAGTTTGGAACCCGTATTCAGGGTATTCAGCCTCGGTAATCTAGTGGTTAGAGCGTTAGGCTCACGATCTGGAGGTCCGTGTTCAATTCCCGACGGGGACACTGTCGAAATCACTTTGCGAGACTGTCTTTTATTCGGTAAGTACTTTACAGGCTTGAATCACCTGATTGTCTGAAAAAAATAGTTGATTCCGTACTTCGGAGGGCACGTTAAGTCCCGGCTAAAAAACAACAAACATAAATAGCCTATATACGTCCCACTGTTGGGCACAGGCCTCCCCTCAATCAATCGGAGGGGGTATGGAGCATACTCCACCACGCTGCTCCACTGCGGGTTGGTGAAGGTGTGTTTAGACCAGGAAATGATGCTAATATTCTTATCATATATCAAGAAATCGTCCGCAACATAAATGTAGTTTTTCAAGCAAATCCCAACGTATAATTTTGCTTGTACTGCATACTCGTACAAACTAATATTTGTGGTTAATCTGAAAATAATTTCGCCAGAAATTGTGACAAATTATAGTTGTGAACACGATAACGTCTGACAACTGTGTTCAGTCGCAAATGTGTTTAGTCGTTACGACTGGGAAGTTTCTTTTTTTAATACAAATAGTGTTGCTCTTTATTTATTTGTTTTTAGTGGCCTCAGTGGTCGAGTGATTGAGCGTTTTGCTCACGATCCGGAGGTCCCGGGTTCGAATCCCGCTGGGGACAAATGACTTTGTAATCCCTAGTTTGGTTAGGACATTGCAGGCTGGTCACCTGATTGTCCAGAACTAAGATCCGTGCTTCGGAAGGCACGTTAAGCCGTTGATCCCGGTTACTACTTACTGATGTAAGTACGTAGTCGTTACTTGAGTCACGACAGGGGCCTTTGGCAGCTCAATAATAACCCTGATACCAGGGTTGATGAGGTTACACACGATAGAAGAAGAAGTGACTAAAGGAATAAAAAAAATACTAAACTTTACTGTATTTATTTTGTAATAAAAATAATAAAGGTTTCCGAAATCCAGTAGTTGACAGTTGGCCTTAAGATCCGGAGGTCCTAGTTTCGATTACCGGTGTAACAAAAATTAAAGAAACACTTTGTGAGACGTCAGACGAGTGAGGTTGGTCATTGAACTTAGAATCCACACGAGAGAATAAGTTTTATATAACTACATGGTTTTACCGTGGTGGATTATACCCCAAACCACGGCTGACTGAGGCGAAACCTTTGCCGAACAAAAAGATTTGTTACTCCAATAGCGTACCGGATTACGCGCATAATTTAAACGTTGAACCATTCTGTTTAGAAATTTCTTTTAACTTGTTTCTCTTTTTAAACAAACACACACATCCAATTAAATCGACAACACGATGCGCACATCCTGACAAAAGAGAAAAAATACTTCAAAAGCAATAAATTGTGAAAAAAAAAACCATGTTATTTCAAGCTGAAGTAAAACGTAAGGGCCAGAACACACTGCGTAACTTAAAAATTACAAAACTGCAGCGTGGCTTACTCTTACAGGAACCGGGTGAGAGCCTTCAGCGCTCCCCATTTGTCCGGCCAAGTAGTTAATGCCATCTGCGGCAAATCTACAATAAGTCACGTCAAAAAAAAAAAAAATATTACAGGATCAGTGATGTGTCTTTCCGGAGAATGTTCCAAAAGTGGGGACATTCCTGCAGGAAAAAGGCGCAAAAGTTATGTAAATAGAGCTTTATTGATTAGCCTTCAGATAGATAGGATTAAAGTACAAGACAAAACAATTTTAAAAAATGAAGCAGCCAGTGTTTTTACTACTCGTATTTTAGGTTGTCACTTTATTTCATTAGAGGGTTAGGTTAGTGGCAGCCGGCATAAAATCAAGGACTCTCCAGGCTACGTTCCCTAAAAATAATGAAGATGTCGCTGTTAAGATTTAACTTGATAATTACCTATTTGGGGACGTTAATAGGCTGATGATGATGATGATGAATTACCTATTTTCGCATTACTCGGGTACATAATTATTCAAAAATATAATGTAATGGCAGAAACATGTATGAAAGTAACTGTTGCTTGAATTAAGTTTGGTTAGGACAAGGCTGATCATCAGATTGTCCGAAAATAAGATGATCCGTGCTTCGGAAGGCACGTTAAGTCGTTGGTCCCTGTTACTACTTACTGATGTAAGTAAGTAGACGTTACATGAGCCATGTCAGGAGCCTTTGCGGCTCAATAGTAACCCTGACACCAGAGTTGATGAGGTTGGTACTCCACCTCACAACCCACACTATTGAAAAAAAAATATTGTTAAGTTGCGCAGTGTGTTTTAGGCCTAAAAAGCGTCAGAATCGAATGAAACGAGTGATTGTTCTGGCAATTGCCGGTTCATGGGGTGTGAACTAAGATACCGGGTTCTCAGAACGGTATATCTATACTCTTTGTATTAAGCATCCTGGATTAAATGATGTCTGACTTAAATCTTATTGGAGAATTTCTTTAGCTGTTTCAGAAATCCATAATAGTTCTGTTCGTAGAACGTGTGACTTCCATCGTAGTGTTACTGGTTTAGTAGTCGTGAGCGTATGTTATGTTATTGATAAAGAAAGAACGAATGTTTAATTGACTCAATAAAATATAATTACGTAACTATAACCTTTTCACCCTCGGAGCCGAGGACATTAAAGATGCATGTCTATAAAATACATTGTACCCTCAGTTTAAAGATAGTTCATTCATTCGGTATATTTAGCTTCGACTGGGTTTATAGGCGGTTGCTGCGCGTGCGAAGATAGCGTCATTCGGGTCAAGTTATAACGCGGTGATTGAGACGAATGAGCTTGTTACGATATGATCTGATGTCACATTCTGATTAGTATCATTGAGAGATTTTTAACGGATTTAATGTCGAGGTGATCTAATAATATCAAGTAGCTTGTTGTTGTTACCGTCGTTTTTAAACACTATTATATAATACTTATATATTAAGTAACCGTGTTTCCCCGAGGACTAGGCGTAAAGAAACATCAGCAGTGGGCGTCGTACGGCTGATGATGATGAGGCGTAAAGAAAAAAGAAATGCGAATGATTTAAAATATTTCAACAAATATGGAAAAATGATTTTTCAAAAGGTCAAAAATATACGTAATTGTATACAATGGCAGTAACGGTACGATTTTTTTACAGAAGATGCTACCTGTTTAACTTTCCTAATATATCCCAAAAATTCCGAAAGTTCCAATTACAAGTTTAAATTCGAAAATTTGGTTTGGGCAGGATTTGAACCTGAGATCTCATAAGGCGTTGTCTAACTGGGCTATCATGGCTCGTATAACTTTCCCAGATAAATGAATTAAAAGTATAATCTCGAAACTATCTCGTTCCTCACCATAGCCCTGAGTGCATATCGTTAAATCTCTAATCGGTCTACATGTCTGTCTGTAAGATCGATCATTTTACTACTGTTTACTATAGTTTACTATCATTCAATGGTTTATTTGTGTTTGCTATGATTGTATATTTACGTTTACATACTTGTTAAGTACACGGGCTATTAATATTTGCTATTGATTTATTATGATGTGTTGTGAAGATTTGAATGTGTGATTGCATTTAATTTGCCTTTGGGGCGGTCCAATTGGCTACTTAACAGTTTTCGGATAACTATACGCTTTTTTTAAATACTTCATAAAATATTTTAATTTATCGAAAAAGCTTTAATTAATAGCAAAAACCCCCGGTTGATTGAGGGGAGGCCTGTGCCCAGCATATAGGCAGTTTATGAATAGAAAAAACATATTTTTCTTCATGAATTTCAATTTTCGCGCGGAAACGGTTGGTCACGTCACATTTTGCCCAGTGACGTCACATTTCAATAAACAAAGAAACTGTCAAAGTGTAACTTGAAACCTGACAGATAGTTTTTGTTTATTTTGTGATATGTGACGTCACACGAAGCTCAATCATGGCCGCCCGTGTTTCGGGTCTTGTAATAGTTGTAATAAACAGATAAAAAATATAATTCTTATTTTGTAAAAATAAAATATTTAAAAAGATCTTAATTAAAAACATTGGATCATTATCGTTAAATAATAAAATACCATATCCGACAATTTTTTTTATTGTGACAACTGTCAAGTTGCCAATTTAGATTAATTACCCTGACACCAAGGTTGATGAGGTTAGACACACATTAGATGAAGATTAGATAATTCTCAATTAGCTAATGCATCCATGTAATACACGTTAGTTCATACACATTTATATTGACATCCAACATTTATTATACACTTACATTTGTTATGAATATCTACCAATTACCAGTACCAATAATTAAATAAGAATAAGAATAGTTCAACCATGACCCATCCTTTTCGTGCCCGATCGTCAATTGTCCTCTGTTCTTGTTTTCTTCTTGAAAATGGCCGCCAATATGTTTCTTTTTTAAAGGACTGGACCGTAGAGTATTGGCCAAAGGAGTATTTATTTCAAGAGTATTTACTTTATATCAAAGATAAATTATGAAATCTGATTACTAGATAAAGACAGCTATAAAACTGTCGAAAAACATTTTCTTTTTTTTATTTTAATCAACAACAACGTAATAATATATCACGTTATTCTATGACGTCACTGTGTTTTTCATATAAAATCTATAGTGATTTCGTGTTTTGACGTTTAGTAAAAAGTAACTGATTTGACTAGTTGGAAACTGTATTGCAATACTTCTTTATTTCTACGAGTAGGTGGTACCTTTATTCCGTGTATCACTTACACTACTAATGATACATTGAAGTGTAATAAATATACCATGGTTACCATGGGTTACATAACCATAGAATGCTGCTCACTTTCCATTCTGTTATTGGAAAGTCCACAGTTCGCCTATCATCGTGTTGACTCTATCAATAGAGTGACCACACCTGTCTTCCGGATAAATATTGACAGGTACCGATTGTGTAATGAGATGCTGATAGTTTTATTTATTTTTGTGTTTTGTAACAGAAATCTCGGTGAGGCGTGGGTACTTAGTTCATCTTGCGATGGATGTAGCTCTGACTTCCCCAGTTGGGATATAGTCGTGAGCTTATCTTGTGTTTTGTATTTATTTTTGCTTTTCTCATGTGGGTTGTGAGGTCAATGACCAACCTCATCAACCCCGTCAAAGGCTATTAGACTGTTGTCTAATAGCCTTTGATCTACTTACTGATGAATCTACTGTTAGATTACTAAATAGTTGATAACACATATAATGTGTTCATATGACATTTTGCTTCCGTATGTTTGTTCTTTTTTTATGACGTGATTTATTGTATGTTGTTGATGGCATTAACTACTTGGCCGGACGTATGTTTGTTCATACGTATATTTGTTGTATTATTTTAAAGACATTTTTAACATTACTGTATTTAATAATAAGCGAATACCGAATAGTGATTTTTAGCAGATAGCGATCCAATCTGTCCTAAAGGTTTGCTTATCATGGCATTCGACCACGGCTATACATGTCTCGGAAGTATTTCAGAGAAATATACTTTACCTTACCCTATTTTCTCGTTTCATAGCCATCAAACACATAACCCTCCTTGTGCTTCGCCGGAGTCGGGTAATGATGAAGTAAACAATTAAAGAAGTCAATTAAAAAACGCGAACAATAAATTAACTCATAAATTAATTATCTGTGCAACAAATGGGAATTAATTACAATAACTCTGGTACTATTTAATAGCAGGTAATCGATGCAATTCTGTCAAATGCATCTGCATAGTACAGCTGGTGCTTTATTCAGTGCCACTGCATTGCGATAGCCATTCAGGATGTGTTTACACTAGTTTTTTAAATCGATCTAAGTCGAAGTAGATCCTGGTCAGAATTAGTCAAATCAGTTACTTTTTACTAAACGTCAAAACGCGAAATTATTATGGAATTTGTATGAAAAAGCACACTATAACGTCATAGAAAAACGTGACAAAATGTCACATTTATTATTACATTTTCTTTATTAAAATTCATAAATATAACGATTAGAAAAAAGAAAACGTTTTTTGTCACCTTTCGATCTGTATTTTGTAATCTAATTTACATTTGACCTAGGAAACTACCCAATTATGTGATTAGAACTACGACATGCGGTTAAAACACAGCACCAATGCAGCGTTTGTAGATTAGCGAGTAATTTCCCCGCAATAGGCTTGTTTACAGCACTAAGCCAGCTACTGGCCACAGTGGCCGCTTTACTAATCCCAGTGTAAACGGGGCTTACTCGCTGCCTCTCCCAATTTGCAATATAAATCAATTCTCAAACTCCCGGCCTATAGGGTTACCATCCTATGATGTAGAAACTAAGTAACTTTCTTTTAAAAATAAACCAATAAAAATAATTTATATTACGTCATTTACCTAATTATCAATTTTGTTAAATATTGTTACACATAAGTATGCTGTTTCAGTATCATAACATAAATTGAGTACACTTTTATCATAAACTTATCGCTATCAATAGATTCACGCGATAAACTACTTTCAAATGAACAAGATTTTAAAACTTCTCTTCCTTAATTCGTTTAAGTTCATTCAGATAAGGTAGTAACGCGTCGACAACACTGAGCGACATTTATCGCTCTTTATCTTGCTCTAGCAAATGACGGTTCGAAGTGATAGAAAAGGATAAAAGCATACCAAAGTGCAATGCGGTGCGACCGGATGTGATCAGATTTTCAACCCTAACTTGGTAGCCCTCCTGCTCAGTCGATGTCATCCATTAGTTGTCCAAATCAATCGTTCGTTAGGATCGAGTTACTAACTACCCGTATTGGCAGTTATCCTTCATTCATCATTTTATTATCGAGCTATTGTCGTCGGCGAACGAAGTAAATCCTCCTTTGGCCAAAACTCTATGGTCCAGTCCTTTAAAAAGAAAACAAAATGTCCGCCATTATGTTTTCTTTTTAAAGAACTGGACCATAGAGTTTTGGCCAAAGAAGTATTTACTTCGATCGGCGACAACACTATGAAAACTATGGTTACCTTATTGTCGTAGATATAACTGGAACCTAGAATAACGTACATTGACCAAATTGACGATGCCCTTAAAGAGGTTTGGTATGATCTACCCTGAGCCGACGCAGCGTGCGTGTATGAAACGATTGATGAATGTGAAAGAAGCAAGAGAAGTATGTCAGGATCGAAGCATGTGGAATTCTATAGTAACTGCTTACCCCAGTGGGAAATTGGTGTGAGTAAACTCATACCGTACGTACGAAAAAAGACATTTTCAAAAAGCAGCAGCAGGCATAAAATTTATGGACCAGACATCAATTTTAGGAAGAAATCAGAATCATTTATTCAACGTCAAACGTCAAATCATAGATAAATTGTTGAAGGTCAATTTAAGATTTTTTTATTTACGTCATTTCGCAAGGTGTTATGGCTGAGGAGAAGAAATGACAAAAAACTGCAACGTTATGTCATCTTTTAAATCAATGTAGGTAAACGTTACAAGTTATTTAATAACTAGAGGAACACATTTAATACCAGGTTTTTTTGTCATTTTGTTAATCATTAATCTATAATAAGCTTTTCTACATAAAGTAAGCTTCACATGAGCTTTAAATTTATTTTCTGACAAATAAAATATTGTCTGGTATTTTATTGTAAGAATGTAAACATAACCCTATAAAAGATGAATTTAATTTACTTAATCAAGAATTTTGGATAGCAATTTCATTTTTGTTTCTCGTATTTTAAACAACCGTCTCAAAATTTTACATTGGCCAATAACCTAATAGAATTAAGTTGACAGAACACGTTAAACGGGTAGCATTTCAGCCAGATGCTTATTTGATTCACCCGGGTTATTCATTCACTCATTCATTTAAAAATTAACAGCTGTCAATCATCAGTCGCTTTCCTTTTTGGCGGATAAGAAAATGAAAACTTAATTACATAAGATATTATTTATCGGATTTTACAACAAGATATAAAACTGAAGACGTTATACGGATTTGACAAAATAAATTACTACGGAAGACCTTTTATATTGAAATTGAACAGCAAAGGAAATGAACTGAAGACTAGGCAGCATGGTCTTATGATCTTAGCCTGACCCTCAAATGGGCAAAAGGAAAAAAAGGGCTTTTTGGCGGGAACGGGAACGGGACAGTTGCTTTCTTCATTGAATAATCTAAATAATTAATACGACGTGGTGTTTTGTGGTTAATGATCGCATTAAGTTAGTCGGAAGACATTCGCGACAGTGTTATTATATCGGAATATTCAATAAACAAAGTGTATATGATCTACCTATTTTCGCTTCGTGCCAACAAGCCGCTTCATAACTCGAAAGTTTATGCGGACTTTTGAGTTAATTCGTTTGGGGTTCGGAGTAGGAGTCTACTCCGAGGGTGGGGGCTTAGGTTTCATCATCATCACCTTTCATCATTTCATTAATCATCAAGAAAAAAAAATACGTAAGACATGGCTGTATGGGCATAGTTCCCTTTGCCTTACCCTTCGGGGAAAACAAAAAAAAAAAGCATAGGGCTTTAATAACCTGCCTATTATTCAGTACAATAGGAATAATTATTCAAAACAGCCCGCTACACGATCAATTTCACAGGAGCATTGTATCCTTCATAAATCATTTAGCGAACAATATCCAATGGATTTACTGCTCGACGTGGATACACTGTTTGTTATTGATTTCAAGTCTAGGGTGGCTGTATGTGGTAGGCTTAATGAGAGACTTTCCAGGCTACGTTCCCCAAAAAAAAATATAGATGGCGCTGTATACATTTAACATGATTATTACCCATTTTCTCATTAGTCAGGTACATAAAGATTCAAAAATATAATGTAATGTAAACGCAATATATAAATTATTGTTTCTCTTTATTTTGATTAGAGTACTAATGGGTGGAAGATATATATAAATTATTCTTTCTTAATAACAAGTTTTGGGGTAAGGTCAGAATAGTGAGTAAAAACTCCAATTTTATAATCACACTGTATATTTTAAACTTCTCCAACTCTCGTCACACTGTATTTGCGAACTTGGACATCCAACACCGTTCGGGCTTTTCGGCGGGAAACGGGAACGGGACAGTTGCTTTCTTCATTGGGTAATCTAAATAATTAATACGAAGTGGTGTTTTGTGGTTAATGATCGCATTAAGTTAGTCGAAAGACATTCGCGAGTGTTATTATATTGGAGTATTCAATGAACAAAGTGTATCTGCCTATTTTCGCTTCGTGCCGGGAAGCCGCTTCATAACTCAAAAGTTTATGCGGACTTTTGAGTTAATTCGTTTGGGGTTCGGAGTAGGAGTCTACTCCGAGGGTGGGGGCTTAGGTTTCATCATCATCACCTTTCATCATTTCATTAATCATCAAGAAAAAAAATACGTCAGACATGGCTGTATGGGCATAGTTCCCTTTGCCTTACCCTTCGGGGAAAACCAAAACAAAAAAAAAAGAAATCCAACACCGTTCGAAGCTACCATCCGAATGCCCGTACAAATTTGCTCGTGCAAGATGGCCGACTCACCCCCCTCCTTTGATCGTATTCCGGTATAAACTTTGACGGACTTTTAAATATTTAATACGTTGACTAAACTTAAAGTATTAATAAATAATTTAGTATATTTGTAAAATTGTATATAACTATAATTAAATTATGTAATTTAGTTGTATGTTGTAAGTTATGTGTAAGTTGTATGTTGTATGTTATAATCATAAGTAATATTCAATAACCCTAACACAAGGAACATCATTTATACCCAAAAACAAAGATAAAAGATGCATATGTTTCTTATTCATGAGAAATCTTTTAGATAAATCTTCATGTTAATTATTCACTTCACTTTTTTTTTGGGTTGATTTTTTAAAGGTCAAAATACAATCTACCTTGATTTTTAATATAATTAAATAATGTTTTAAGACACTGACTGATTTAAAATGAATGAATAACCCGGACGAATCAAATAGGAAACCAGAAAAAGTAATTTTAGCAGAAAAGTAACATTAAAAATTATTATTATATTTTTGTTCACTCCAGATCGCAGACTTTCTCCCAGTTTTAAAGAAAGCTACGACAAAGTTATCTTAACTTGCGTCTGTTGGTGACATCACAATTTAATGCCATTTCTTTGTTTGTTCCAGGTATTGCAGACACTATAACACGTGTATATGCTACTTTATATATCTGATATTGTAAGTACTAAATTAAGAACGCGCACTAAGTATTCGCGTTGTTTGATTTACATTGCCGCGCAGTTCTGGGGGGGGGGAGGGGGTTAAAATGACCACATCCAAGCAATTCATCTAGGAAAGCAATATTGCTATTTGATATTTGTTTGCATTGCGCACTTACTAATCTTGTTATTAAGTTTTTTTTACACGTGTGGTGCGGTACACACACTAAACAACTGTATTATATAATTTTGTACCTACCTAATTACTTAATTATAATATTTAGTTAAGTAATCCAGTTAGGTAAGTCCAACTTCGAGAAAGAGATCTCTCGTCGGATCCAACTCGGATGGGCAGCGTTCGGGAAGCTGCGGAATATCTTCTCGTCCAAAATACCTCAGTGTCTCAAGACGAAGTCTTTGACCAGTGCGTGTTGCCAGTGATGACCTACGGCAGTGAGACGTGGCCGCTTACTATGGGTCTCGTAAGGAGGCTCGGTGTCGCTCAGCGGGCAATGGAGAGAGCTATGCTCGGTATTTCCCTGCTCGATCGAATCAGAAATGAGGAGATCCGCAGGAGAACTAAAGTCACCGACATAGCTCGAAGAATTGCAAAACTGAAGTGGCAGTGGGCAGGACACATAGCGAGGAGAACCGATGGCCGGAAAGGTTCTGGAGTGGCGACCACGTGTCGGACGACGCTCAGTGGGTAGGCCCGCTACAAGGTGGACCGACGATCTGGTGAAGGTCGCGGGAAGCCGCTGGATGCGGGCAGCGCAGGACCGATCGTCGTGGAGATCCTTGGGGGAGGCCTATGCCCAGCAGTGGGCGTCATACGGCTGATGATGATGAATATTTAGTTAGTTGTCATAATATTATTATAATAAGGCACCTAGTGTCGCCTCTATATTGCCGTGCCCTTGCAGGGCGTCACATGTACCTTCTTACTATTTTCCACCTTAATTTATGTTTGTGACATGCAATAAAGAATATGAATACTTTTATATGCGCAAATGTCAAATTGCAACATTGCTTTCTTAGATGAATTGCTTTGATATGGCCATTTTAACCCCCCTGGGCCTACGAATAAAAAAATAACCCTGGGCATTTTCCTAGGTGAAAGATAAGTTATGAAATTCTGATTACTAAATAAAGACAGATCTAAAGCTGACAAAAAGTTTTTTTTCTATTTATCTCGCTTATGAATTTTAATGAAGAAAAATGTAAAAATAAGTGCGACAGTTTTTCACGTTTTTCTATGACGTCATAGGTTGCTTTTCATGCAAATTCCATAGTAATTTCGTGTTTAGACGTTTAGTAAAAAGTAACTGATTTGACTACTTGGAAACTAGCCTATTAAAAAATTCTAACAAGAAAAACACTTATATACCGTCGTTTTTAGTACAATCAAGTAAACATTCTAATTTTCTTTTTCGTTGCGGAGTCCCTAACTGTTTATAATTTGAAAATGTACGAGAATGAAATATATACCTACACGTAATAAAGGACGTAGTGAATGCCATCAAAGTAAAAAAAGTTCATGATGACGCGTCATTATCAGAAATAACTTCTTCGATACCCCCACCATCGACGCCGGGTACACAATTTGCTTCTAAATACTCACATTTGATAAGAATTTATGAAATAACTAGTATTTGTGCTTCGTTTCGTCGATAATTCCTTTTTTGTAATATTTTATTTCGAGAGGCGTGGGTTTTATTCTATAAACATCAAAGTCTGTCGCCCCTTTTATTTAAAACGAAAATAATAAAAATCTTATTAAATAACATATTATACAGGTAGTTCCAATTCATGCACTTTTCACTAAAATCACACTAGATGGCGCTCCACAAAATTCCGTAGAAATCTTTCATTAATAACTTTATTTCGTAAAAGACAATTAACCTCAGACTAGGCTGTAAAGCTGAATGCCTTTGCCTATCCGCTGTGAACGAAGATAATAAATATGACACTAGAGCTGCGAAGTTAAGCGAATGGAGGGAAAATAGTGTTGCCAGGATCGATGAGTTAGAAAATTCTACTAAGAGGCAAAATGTGGGACATAAACTTCTAAGGGCCTGTCCACAAGCCCAGGTCACGGTGCCGTAAAATGTCGCAATTTCAAATCAAATCTTCTTTATTGCACACACATACACGAAACATTTCCAACATACACAAGAACACCGCAGAATGTGCGGCCTTTTTGCCTACTGCAATTTCGTCCAGGCGACCAGAGACAGTAAGTATTCATTGTAAACTTTTTATCTTAATCGTGATACTAATGTCAACGTAAATATTCACGTTCTACGCGTAGATGTGGACACAGGGGTATTAAAGTTGTAACGGAGTTCTTGCTCGGCGGCTCGTGATAATAGGAAATAAAACGAAATACTTAATAAGAGAAAAGCCAAAATATAATGTAAAATACAACAGCAAGGAGCACCGCAGAAAGTCAACAACAGAACAAAAACGTATCAAAAATAAAACAAAAACTCATTCCATGACAGGCCGGAGACCAGCCAGTGGCTGCCCAACTAAAGAGTTCGCGACAAAAGTAATTTGCCATAGAAAAGGGACATGTAGTGATTCGTGGGCACCAAACACTTCAGGACCGTGGTCGACGATTTCCCTCAATCAGCGCTTTATCGCTATCGACCCACTAGGGTCGATTAATTCTTTCAAATATTTTTCCTCTCAGACGTCGCCCTGAGCCGAAGTTCGCGCCCAACTGGGCACCCTCAGGCCTCTTGTCTTAAACGTTGTACCGGGTGAGAGCCTTCAGCGCTCCCCATTTGTCCGGCCAAGTAGTGAATGCCATCTGCGGCAAATCTACAATAAGACACGTCAAAAAATATAATTATAATGATTCGTAGGACTGGTTTTAGGAGCCCTGGAAACTGTGACGTCCCGCTCAAATTGGGACACCTACCAACACTAGACGAAGACCCGAAAAGTCGGAGGTTCCTAGGCACATTTATCTCGGCACTTCGCGTTAATTTATAGCACCACTCGCAATGGACTCCGCTTTTTGCATAGTTTTTTTGGTCTGGTAATTTCCACGGTTCTTCTTTCCCAGACAACTTTTGTATAGACACCGAATTTTGTATAATGGTGCTAATTCCTGTAAACACCATCTAATTTTATTTTAAGTTACATCTGTCATTTTCTTATCCGCCGAAAAGGAAAGAGACGGGTAATCGACAAGCATAAAATTTATGGAACACACGTCAATTTTAAGCACAAACTAAAACAACCGTCTAAAAATTTTACTTTGGCCAATAACCCGACAGAATTATGTTGATAGCACACGTCGAACGGTTTGCATACCAGCGAGATACCTTTTTGATTCGCCCGGGTTATTCATTCATTTACTCATTCTTCCTAAAATTAAGAGCTGTCAATCATCCGTCCCTTTCCTTTTCGGCGGGTAAGAAAATGACAGGTATAAGTTAAAGTACAATTAGAAGGTGTCTGCAGAAATTGGGGCCATTTTGGGGTTAAATTCGTTGATTATGTTCCGGAGTAGCTAGCTAGGTCACACGTTTGATGCTGTTTTACGATAGAGGCACCAAACGAACGATTGTATTCAATATTGTGTTGACAACTAAGTGTAGAGCTTTATGCTTTAAAACTTTCTTATTCACTTCACAGATATATTTTAGCGCGAAAAACCTAGGCTATTATTAAATTTTTAAAACGCGTTATTATAAAAATAGTTTTTATGACATAATTTTTTTTGACGTATCTTGACTCGCTGACACGTGCATTTATGAATCTCATATATATTTGTTATATACAGAACTATATCGACACACAACATGACAGATACAAACGGCACAACTTATTTCTAACAGAAAATATTATTACCAGAATTTATGTATATTTTATTTGTTTATGTATTTTCTTTCTTTCTCAGGTTGAACACTTATTTGATTGGTCTATTTATTATTTTACCATGCTTTTTATTTCTTTTCATGTACTAATTACAAATGAAAAAAATATTGCAATTTTACCATCGTGTCCAGTGACAGATGATCAGTGGTAACCACAGAGCAGTTCGTGTTCAAACCCCACTCGGCTTATCAAACACTTGGGACTTTGTTTACTGTTGTTTGTTTACTATTTAAAAGTACAAACACCGTAACACGGCTCATTAACTTAACAATACTTACGACTACCCGTCTAAAACTAAATGTTTCGGCCATTTTGAATTGCTAAAACGTAAGCTTTTTTAGGTTAAAACGCAGAAAGTAAAATGTCCTCCAGATTGTGTAGTTTGAATATATTTTTTAAAGAACGTCTAGGGCCCTGTGCGAGAAAAACCTTGCAGCTTTTCCCCGGCTATACAGGTTGTGAGAAGCTAAAGTAGTTTTAGGCAGATGAGACGTTCGTTATGTAAAAATTGACGATTCAAAGTGTGACTATGTTACCTAGTGATAAAGATATTTTTGAATTTTGAATTTTATTGGTTGTTCCGAAATCTTATAAATGTATACGCACGGCTATGAACATGAATAGTATCTATACACTTTAGTAGATTAGTTTTTGACAAATTGAATTGTATTTTTCACCAAATATCAAATGTTTCCCTAACATGCGTTGCACGTGATTTTGTTCGTATTTTGACAGAACGACATGACTTATTTGGGTTCACGTATTAGCACCAATCGACAAAACGACATAATTACTTATATCGTCACAATCGGTAAAGTGACCGTGACAAAATTAGCCTACTGGTATAAACCACACCATTAACTGTTATCACCGCGACATGCCAATTATCTGTTTGTCGCTGACCATCATCGATGCAATAAAATAACAGCGGGACTCATCGAACGATATCATACATTGTCCTTGTGAGAGTAATCCTTTGTTAGTATATGTAATACCTATATTTATGTATGTTTATGTTTTGTGGAGGTCACAGCCTCCACGCGCGTTCATGTGGATGCATTTTCTGTGTGTTAGACTGTGCGTGTTTTTTATACAAACGGAGATATTTACTTGCAACGGAAGAACACGCATCCACGCGCTACGCTGCATCATGCGGGGCAGTGTGAGAATCGCCTAACACACATTGCATTCAACTATTACATTTATGAACCAAATAAAAGAGAAGGTGCAGATCGTGTCGTATCAGGAGGTGAAGGATTTGGCGGAGAGAAGAGAGGAATGGCGATTACTCCACCGATAAGAGCGCAGCTAAATAAAGAGAGAGTTATAATACGGCTTGTGGGCCGTTTAGGGACATCAGTATGAGTATTCCGTATGTAATAAACATACATATATTCATATTTTTTTTTATTTGCGTAAAACGCCTCGATCGCGACATTGAAAAATGTTGGATGCGCGACCAACCAGACACCTGGGGGGTTAAAAAGGCGACATCGAAGCAATTCATGTAAAAAAGCAATATTACAATTTGACATTTGCGCATACCTATAAAAGCATAACTAAAGTAAGTGCGGCAGGTACACAAATGTCAAATAGCAATATTGCTTTTGTGGCCTTTTTAACTCCCCAGGTGACATCTGCATACATGTTTATGGTGGCGCCAACACAGTGTTTTAGATAGGGCCCTATTTATGGCATTTAAGATATACTTATTATGGAATTATTTTAAGGAGTCACGGTGATGCTATAAAAAGAAAACATTCATCTATTGTTCAAATTAGCAAAAGGTTGTGTCATAGACGCGTACTGACCAATAATTTTGCCTTGGATTGACTTAGGTTTGCTAGACTTGCGCCGACTTGGCTTTGCTTGCCTTGCGCCGACTTGTGCCGGCGCGACTTGCTACGTCAAGGCCCTCCATCGGTGATTCAATTACAAGCGGTGCTCTTCGACACTTTGTGCCGCAGCTTCAAGGCAGAAGCGACAACGGTATGTGTAACCAAGTTTCAGTTCCACCGTGTTACGTCAAGAGTGCTCTGTTACAGTACTTCACATCATAACGCAATTTTATATCCAAGTGTAGTGTTCGTGCCGGATTTCTGTTGTTAATTCATAAATATAATTCATACATACGAATATAGTCCGCGCCATGTGAAGTCCACGGATTTTAAATGGTTTCTTTTAATTACTTAATTCATCATCATCAATTTAAGAGCCACGCTCTTGTCGGTGTAGCATGGAGGAAAACCTCCATGCTACTTTTTTAGGGAAAAATAGGGCAGTGGTTTCCCTCTTGCCTTCCGCCCCGCAGTACTCTGTCTGACGCAAGTGGGATGGCGCCCAGAGTAGTCTATTACAAAGCCATACTAGGACTCTGAGGAGCTCGGTGGCGCAGCGGTAAACGCGCTCGGTCTGCGATTGTTGAAGTAAAGGCTCAACTTTCGCAAAGGCCGGTCATAGGATGGGTGACCACAAAAAAAAAGTTTTCATCTCGAGCTCCTCCGTGCTTCGGAAGGCACGTTAAGCCGTTGGTCCCGGCTGCATTAGCAGTCGTTAATAACCACCAATCCGCACTGGGCCCGCGTGGTGGTTTAAGGCCCGATCTCCCTATCCATCCATAGGGAAGGCCCGTGCCCCAGCAGTAGGGACGTTAATGGGCTGATGATGATGATGATGACTAGGACTCCTGTCCTCCGCCTCTTTATTACTTAATTGACAAGCTATAATAATTCAATGCAGAATCAGCGACACTAGCGCCGCGACCGTGTAACTTCTGTAATGGCGCCGTACTATATTTAAAACCTAGTATTGGCCCCGATTTTCATACCTCCTAATTTTATTTTAAGTTATATCCGTACGGATGTTTTACAACTGTTAGTTTTAAAATGAATGAATGAAGGAATGAGTAAGCCGAGCGAATAAAACCCCTTTGACGTGTGCTGTCAACTTATTTCTGTCGGGTTGTTGGCCAATATAAAAGGACAATGAGTCAAAACGTCCCCTTCCATCAACAAATTCCAGACATATCTCATTCGAAGCGTCTTAGTGAGTTGATATTTTTGTTCTATGGCGACTTTCTCGAAATACGCGGGGTTTAGCCAGAATTCAGGTTTTTAACTACGATTATGGGTACCGCCTGGCACAACATAGTTTCAACCAAATTCAATTTTCGACAAACCCTTTTTAAATTTTATTTACAACACTCAAAGTTATAACTAATTGGTAATCTTTTTAAAAATACTAATGTAATCAAAATGAAATAAAATAAATTATCTATTGGAAGGGGGGGACGGGTCTCATACCGTTACGGTCATAGTCCTTTAAGTAGGGGATTTTCTGACAAAAATTGACGTGTTCCATAAATTTCATGCCAGTCGATTACCCGTCCCTTTTCTTTTTGGCGGATAAAAAAAGGACAGGTGTACCTTAAAATAAAATTAGATGGTGTGTAGAATCAACACTATTATCTACAGTCATTGTTTTGAAATAAGGTGGCTGGTATCTTGTTGCACAAAAGGACATCAGGTTAGGTAGCGTTTATAAAATTGGATACATTTAGTTGGTCGCCTACTTCATCATCATCTACCTAACATCCCGTTTTTCATGGGGTTCGCTTACCTAACCTGAAGATTTGACAGGTCCGGTTTCTACAGAAGCTACTGCCTGTCTGATTTTTGAACCCGCGAAGGGAAAACCAGCCCAATACAGGTTGGGACATACCTCTGAATGCATTTATCGAGAAAGTGTGTCGGGTGAGTTGGTCTCCTAGTTCTCACCATGATATAGCTGAAGTCTTCATCAGCTATATCATGATTTCCCTCAGCGTTACAGATTCCGATGTAGTAGTAGTTTTACAGCTAGTTACATAATGGTGCTAATTCCTGCAGAAGCCATTTAATTTTATTTCAAGTTATACCTGTCATTTTCTTATCAGCTGAAAAAGAAAGGGACAGGTAATCGACAGGCATAAAATTTACGCAACACACGTCAATTTTAAGCAGTAATCTAAAACAACCGTCTCAAAATTTTACATTGGCCAATAACCCGATAGAATTAAGTTGACAGCACACGTCAAACGGTTTGCATACCAGCGAGATACCTCTTTGATTCGCCCGGGTTATTCATTCAATTACTCATTCTTCCTAAAATTAAGAGCTGTCATTCATCCGTCCCTTTCCTTTTCGGTGGGTAAGAAAATGACAGGTATAACTTACAAGTAAAATTGGGAGGTGTCTGCAGGAATCGGGGCCTTTATGTAATTTAATTTTGACTATGAACAATATTTTTTTTTTTTTTTTAAATTTTGAGCTGGTATGCAAATGAAGAATTGTAGCGTTGACAGCGACTCTCCGAACGGCGACCCTCGCTACGGCGGGTCTCTTTACGGCGAGTGGCCTTATTGTCCCTCTACGTCGAGCGAGTTTTGATGTTATAGTACAGTTATGGTAAAAACTGTTTTGCTGTTTTCGTGTTAATGTGATGTTAAGGAGTCGCCAATTATTGCAACTCGCAAAGAAGAAGAAGGAGTCGCCGTTCGGGGAGTCGCTGTCAACGCTACAATTCCAAATGAATCGTCTGTGTCTTAAACCACTCGCTCGCAGAAAGCCCTACTTTTACTACAGCGCTATCAAATGTGCCTGCCTCGGCTCGTGGGAAATACGGACAGAGGTATTTCCTTTACAATCTTGCCTATTCATATCCACTATACGTAAGGTTACGAGGACTAATATGTATACATTTTGTAACCATGTCACATTAACTTTTTTGACAAATTAAACCTCTTTAAATGTCAAATGTATATGTATATGTTTTTACAATAAGATTCCCATTGACATTCAGAATTTGCCTTTCAACTGTTTTAAGACAGTAGTTAAACAAAAACTTTACAAAAAAGGTTATTATAAAGTTAGTGATTATTTAGAAGATATGAATGCATGGGATTAACTGTCTGAGAACTGATATTAGGCAGCTAAATTACTCAATTGTATACCAATATTTTATGTTTATTTTTATTTTTTTAAAGAACGTCTAGGGCCCTGTGCCGAGGTTTTTCTTGCAGCTTCTTTTCCCCGGCTATACAGGTTGTTAGAAGCTGCAGTAGTTTTAGGCGGATGAGACGTTCGTTATGTAAAAATTGACGATTCAAAGTGTAACTATGTTACCTACAGAATATGATAGTGCGATAGGGTTCTAAAGTGGGTATATTACATTGCTCATCACTGTACACTGTTTTCTCAAATCTTAATGTGAATACGATAATAATAACTTATTTAACAGTTAATTGTAAGTACTTTAAGTTACTTTTTATTAAAACGTCAAAACACGAAATGACTTTGGAATATGTATGAAAACGCAACCTGGGACGTCATAGAAAAAGTGTCAAAATGTCGCACTTATCATTATATTTTTCTTTATTAAAATTCATAAATAAGTTAATAAATAGAAAAAAGATCACGTTTTTTGTCACCTTCAGATCTGTCTTTATTTAGTAATGAGAATTTCGTAATTTATCTTTGACCTAGGAAACTACCCAATTATATCGAGGGCAAACCCATCTTAATTAAAAAAAAAAAAAAAAAAGGGCGTCGACCAATAGCCACACGGCGTCAATCGGAGATAGCATTCGTTATGGCGCGGTTACCGGGCCGCGAGGGTAGGACTAAATATATTTGATACTTTATCCCTCTTCGCTTTATATTCGGGAGACGTGGAATTGGCGAATTTCATCGTGGCTACGATGTGTGAATATCGATGTTGGACCAGATTAAATTATACAACGGCAAACAATTCCGGGCGGCTCAACTTGACGGGTGTAGATGTTTTCCCACTAGAAAAAAGGGTAAAAAAAAAAGGTTCACTAATAGACATGTCTTTTACCCATACAATGAACTTTAGAAGCATGTCGCTTTAACTCATTTGACGGATTGAAACAAATTCACACTAAAATGTCAAATAGCATGTATGATGATTTTGATGAAGTGGAAGTGATGATCGTAGAGTGAAATTCCGTGTTCTCTGCTTACACCAATGGGAAATAGGCGTGATCTATAAGATCACTATTTTTTAGAAAAAAATGTTACCTAAAATAAAAAGTCCTTGTGTTCCTGTGTAACACTGTCTTGTTTCCCCCGATACCGACCCCGCCGGCGTGGTCGACGATTTCCCTCAATCAGCGCTTATCGCTATCGACCCACTAGGGTCAATTAATTATTTCAAATATTTTTCCTCTCAGACGACGCCCTGAGCCGAGGTTCGCGCCCAACTGGGCACCCTCAGGCCTGTTGTCTTAAACGTTGTACCGGGTGAGAGCCGTCAGCGCTCCCCATTTGTCCGGCCAAGTAGTTAATGCCATCTGCGGCAAATCTACAATAAGTCACGTGAAAAAGAAACTGTCTTGCTTCTCAATCGAGGAGCGTCGGTTCGAACCCCGGTATCGCACTTGCACCAATGAGTTATTAATTTATCTTAAGTGCAGTTTCCACTAACACAGTTGGCTCGACCATTATACTCGTAGACGGCGACACGGCTCACCACATATCACGTTGGTCTAACAGAAAGCTGGATGAAGTGTGGGTACTTACTTAGTTTATCATGAGATGGATGTACCTCTGACTACCCCAATTGGGATATACTCTTGAGCTTATGTTATGTTAGCTAAAACCTGAAAGGGAATGGTATTCGAAGCCTTAATTGAATAAAATTTTATTTATTCTCCATTCTTCCTGAAGTATTGTCCCACATTCGAAAAAATCTTAGTTTGTCCCATATCACTTTTTGAAGTTGTGCTTCGTCCAAAATCACAAAGACTTTCAAGTTACGATCAACAAAATAAATTAAAAAATACTGCTCGAGTTTAAACTAAAAAAATATTTTATAATATTAAACCTTTGTTTTAAACTTTACGAGACAGATTCTTAAATCTGTTTAATTGTTTTAATTAGTAAGTTATTTGATGATTGTTCAAAATATAAGTTTGGCCAAAGCAAATAACTTTGGCATATAAAAAGTATGGGCCGGAGAAGGAATATAGTGTAGCATTTTTTTGTATGAAGGCTCCAACATTAAATCCTCTGTCGCTGAAAATATCTAACTTCCGGTTTTTTTATAGTTATTTATAAAGTATGTCTACTTGTATTTTACAATACTTTATCATACTGCAGTTTCGTTGCCTGAGGAATTAATCTTGGGGTCTACTACTTTCCTTTCCTACACTAATATAAAATAGGACAAAGTGGGAATAAAATGTTTAAAGTCATATTTTGCGCCGTTCTAGGATTTTTTAATGAGAGACACAACTCAGTGGGACAAACTAAGAATAACTCATAACTTTATATACATCGAGAGTTCGTCACAAAAAAGGTTTCTAAACGTGATATGTTCCTAATGGACCTTAATGGTATAGTTCACCATGTGAAGGTCGTAATGGCGACCATTCACTCGTCACACGCCGTTACTCGGGTATGAGGTCGATGCCTCGCATTTTTTAAGGCCTGGAAGAGGTCGTGAATTCCCTATTTCTCATGCTATTACGACTAATATTTCGTGAATAGTACCTAAATAAGCCTCTGTGGACTAGTGGTTAAGCGGCGGTTTCACGATCCGGAGGTCCCAGGGTCGAACCCCGGTCCCATAATTCAAATTCTTAATTATTCCTCATTCGCGTTGGTTTCATAATAATTATGTAATTTTATTGTTTTTTTAATTTTATTGGTTTTTAAATTGATGTAATATAGACTATCATGTCTGAAATAAATGATTAATATTTTTTCTTTTTTTTTTTAAACCAAAAGTAATTTTGGGATCCCTAGTTTGGTTAGAACATTACAGGCTGATCACTCGATCGTAAGTGATAATACCGGGGTCGTGGTTAACGCCGCGACTTGTGCTGAGTGAGGTCCTTTTATCTCAGGACGTCAACCACCATCTTATGATCATTTTGTAATTGTTGTGTGAAAATTTCAAATGAAATTATTGTCTTGTTTTTGTGTGTGACGTCCTTTTATGATAAACTATTTCTATTCTATTCTATTGTCCGAGTATTTATACAAATCAATGAAGTATGTCTATCTACTCAGCCTGTGTCTGCCCACTGCTGGGTATAGGCCTCCTCTCTTTCACGCCATCCTTTCCGGTCCTGTGCAAGTCTCATCCATTACTTGCCGGCGTACCTCACAATGTCATCCGACCACCGGGCTGGTGGTCTGCCTCGATATCGCATACCTTCCCTTGGCTTGGCCATTCCGTAACCGCTTCAGTCTATCTGTTGTCTGCCCGTCTTGCCAAGTAATAAAGTACATATACATTAATAAAATTAAAAATAAAAGAAAGAGAATTTTGAATAATAATTCCAATACAAAAAACTTCCAACAAAAGACTTGGAACGACTTGGTTCTCGACTGTTTGAAGCTCATGATGTCACTGTCATTGTGGCCGACAATAGATATTTGAGGTCACTCCAAGTTTGTATGCGGTATCCTTCCACGCTGTGGTTCTTTGATGTAGTGTACGTAGAGATATCAGTATACCCAGACACAGGGATTGGCGAATGTTACCAGTTTAATGGAAATCAAGTTAGGAAATGGAGGTTTTTTTTATACAACATTCCGTGAATCCAAGATAGCCCTGTTCGGAGAACGCGTGATTTACATCGTAGGGTCACGGGTTCGAATCTCGGCTCGGGGTCTAATTTGAATTTACGTTTCGATCAAAGATAATTGATAACACGTGGTTTCCATGATTTATGCCTGGGTAATGGCAATAGGTTCGACCTTGTATGAGCCACAGTTTGTAGCCCATATATCTTAAAGTTGGTTAAGTTGAAGTTCGTTGTCGATTGCACATAAAGGTAAAGTTGAGAAAGTAAACAAACGTATTGTCACTATGAAGTTAAGTAGTCTATATACGTATTTAGTAATATTAATAATAAGTATACATTTAGTTTACATGCTATTCATAGATATTAACTCATTTATTGCGGGATAACACCGGCCCACTGAGTTTCTTTCAGGCTGTCCAAGGTTAGCTGGAAGAAATCCCAATTAGGGATAAGCTCGCCTATGCTTTATCTAACGATAAATTATATGTAAATTTTCTTTGTATTCTAAAGCAATAAAGAGTATACAAACAAACAAACAAGTTTTATTGCACACTAATTATTGTCTTGTTTTTTTTACAATATCGCGCAGCGCCTAAATGTAGGTCGCCGCCTCAGCATAAAGTTATGTCCGGACGTGTCCCGTACAGACCTCCATTACATGGCATGACGGTACTTAAACATAGCTGGCGAGGTGGGTATATACTAGACACTTCTGCCTACCCCTTTGTGGATACAAGCGCGATGCTATTTTACTAAAGTTCTTCCAGCGATTACGTTCTCATGGAGTCCGATTATATTGTATCGTGCTAAACTCAGTTTGAGTTTGTCACTGGTAAGTGCCATAGCAAATTTTCATCCAAATCGATCTAGTCATAGGCCACAAGTTTAAACAGAAAAAGGAACAGTCACACATACTAACTTCCTTTGCATTTGTAATATTAATATTAATCATCTATCTATTCTATATATTTTTATATATTTTTTCTATTTCTCTTTTGTTTTGTATTTTGTTTTTTCCTGTTTGTGCAATAAAGTATTTGTTATGTTATGTTATGTCATCTCTAGCATTATCCTGTTTTCACAGAATCCGCTTACCTAAAAATTTGACAGGTTCGGTTTTAGTATGTCCAATGTCATTCTACAATCCTTGAAAGCATTGTTAAATATTCTTTTGGTAACCGGTAAATCTACTGGAAAAGTAACGCATGTTATTAGACTGTGACGCGATGATATCTCTACTGAAGGAGATAGCGACGTAATTAGGGATGTACTGTCTGTTTGAATGTTAATTATATTCCCGATTGTCCGTCTCTTTGTACTAATGGGGTCTCTGCTTTACTGTAATGTTCGGCTACAGACTAAAAAATACATTAACTCCCTTTGTATTTTCTGAGGACGAGTCGTTACCGGAAAAACGGAGCTTTTTAAATTCAGAAGTATTTAAATCTAGATTTCGAATGTTGTTCGAATAAAAAACAAAACACATTCAGCTGCTTGTAATTATAATAATTATTATCGAAACGGCTTTAGCTCAGCAAATGTCACGGCCTAGCTGTAGCTAGACTATGACGGTAATTTTCAGCTGCAGCCGGCTGGGGAATCAAAAGACAGTGAAATAAAAAACTGGGCTCTAGAGTCTAAGAACATAATTATGTACCTAAACCGTAATGTAAATACATTTTAGGATTCTGAAAAGACTAACCCGTTACTATGTGTTTTAATTATGTGTTTTAATTCTGAAAAGACTTATGCTTGCTGCTCAGAGAAGAGATAGGAAAGCGGGAAAAGCGAACCGGGGCTTGATATTTATACATAAGTTAGCACCCTTGTTTCAATCTCATTTTTTTGTGCTGTGACATCAGACAGGCTTGTGATTCTTCTGAATATACAACAAAAAACACGTTATTCCACAAACTTACAAGAGAAATAACAATTATACACAATACAAAAGAAGCACAATAGGCGGCCTTATTGCTAAACAACAATTTCTACCAGTCAACCTAAGGGTGAGATAAGCAGTAATAAAAAATAATAATGTACGTAATTTTCTTTAAAAGCAATATAAAAGCGAGAGGTTGGGCGGGTCGTAACCTAGTACCTAGAGGTTGTTGATTGAGAGCAATCAACTTAGTTAAGTAACTTTAGGTGTGGTGTCAGCGTCTGTTTCATAACTTTTTATTCCATCCTTTTATAATTATAATAATAAAAAAGTGTATTTAGGTAAAACCTACGACACACGTATACATTTACAACATTAAAATATACACACATTAATATTTAGTTGGAAAACATAAAGGTGTATGGGTGCCGCAGCTACCCAAAAAGGGCCAGGGTTCAGTGAAAATTATTATTATGTTTATTTCAACTTATTGTAAAAAAATATTAATGGGTTGTATCTCTTTATCGACTGTTTGAACAGACGCTGAACTGTAGCCCATTCAAATGGACGTTGTGCAGTAGAGAAGACTATAGAAATTATCAGTAAAAGTTACTACATTAAAAAGAGAGCAAAGAACTACATAGCAAGTAGTATACCGTGCTAAAACTAAATCAACCCTCTAAAAATGTAGTTTGTCATATTGCTCCCGCTTAGGGAGCTTGCTTCTATGCTGTTCTGGGAGCAAATAAAAAACATAGAACACGTTCAGCTGCTTGTCTTCCCGGGCATGTCGTAAAAACCGACAGAGGGATTGTGTCCTCTAACATGATGGACTAATGTTATGGGCGATAGGCTGATCCCTTATCACCATAAGGTTTATCATATCCAGCTTACGACATCGTATCAACAGTGGCTGCAAGTTGTCTTTGATTTCTTGTGGCTCTGCCCACCCCATTAGGGATTACGGGCGTGAGTTTATGTATGTATGTATGTCCCGCTTAGGGACGGTACTGAAAAGTATCGGCGTCCGAAGAACGTAATATACGATCCCGACGACCCGAATACTCTAGCCATAGAGGCAGCCAATCAGCTCGCGACACCAAACACTTCAGAACCCCGATACCGACCCCACCGGCGTGGTCGACGATTTCCGTCAATCAGCACTTATCGCTATCGACCCACTAGGGTCGATTAATTCTTTCAAATATTTTTCCTCTCAGACGACGCCCTGAGCCGAGGTTGGCGCCCAACTGGGCACTCTCAGGCGTGTTGTCTTAAACTTGGTACCGGGTGAGAGCCTTCAGCGCTCCCATTTTTTCCGGCCAAGTAATAAATGCCATCTGCGGCAAATCTACAATAAGTTACGTCAAAAAAAGTCATATTGCTATTTAGATAACCTGAGACCAAGCTATAGCAACAAGTCCCCTTGGGTAGAACGTTGAAAAGTTTAATAAAAAAAATACTTTTGTAGTATATAAAAAATAACTGTGTGCATGTATTCGTATATTAAAAAATAAACTTTATTCGTATTTTTTTTCCCACAAATCACTTTTTGTCACGGAAACCGCATAATTAGAGTAATATAGGCTATCATCACGCTTTATTGCTAGAGGGGTGCGCAATGATGGACGTTACGCCCGTATGATTTCTGTAATTAATTACTTACATTTATATTTACATATTTTGTTTCCGTGCTTCGGAGGGCACGTTAAACCGTTGGTCCCGGCTATTAGCCATAAAAACCCCTCCAACAACCCGCAGCGGAGCAGCGTGGTGGGTTACGCTCCATACCCCCTCCAGTTGATCGAGTGGGACGTATATAGGCTGTTTATGTTAATATGTGTTAGGTACCTAAAAAGTAAACTTATGATTTTCAGGGTTAAAAAGTGAGTAGTATTTAATTAAATCTTAAAATTAAATCATATTCAGTATTAAACAAATTTCAATCTAAAATGAAAGTACTACAAAAACAGTATTCTCACAAAAAAAAGAAAACAAATACAGAACCAGACGGCATCAAAATTAATTTTAATAACGCCATATTTAATCAAGCTAACAGTCGGCCATTTTGTTTTTTTACTTTTTCTTTTCCCCGATGGTTGATGGAACGATCCAAACAACCTAACATATCACTGCGTAGTGTTGCCAGTTGTTCCGGATTTTTTGCAAAGTCCTGATTTTTTCAAACTTGTTAGGATGTTTATATGTTTGTATATCTTAGTTTAGGATGTTTATATATCTTAACGCGCAAAGCTAACGCCCATAGTCTTTATTCCTTCTTACGTGCCACGTCGAATTCGATAGTTCATAATCTATCCATGGATAGCCGATAGATGTTTATTTCCTTTTGGTGGTTGCCTGGAAGAAATTGCTCTAGAGCAATAAGGCCGCCCAAATTGTACTGTATTCATGTGTTAATGTCTGATTGTTTAAATGTAGTTCTGTGCAATAAAGTATATTTGATTTGATTTAAAATATAAACAAATGCAGACGCGCAGGTGTGCAGATGTATCTGGCCATATATTTATAATATAATAATATGTAAATTAAATATAGCTCATCATCATTATCAGCCCATTAACGTCCCCACTGCTGGGGCACGGGCCTTCCCTATGGATTGATAGGGAGATCGGGCCTTAAACCATCACGCGGGCCCAGTTATTGACGACTGAAAACTTTTTTTTGTGGTCACCCATACTATGACCGGCCTTTGCGAAAGTTGCTTAACTTCAACAATCGCAGACCGAGCGCGTTTACCGCTGCGCCACCGAGCTCCTCTAATATAGCTATTAAGTCAAAACCCATTTTTAGCTTCGTACAAGTACGTATTAAATTCCTGTTCTTGTTGTTGTTACGTCCTCTGTTTGTTACAAATAAACCTTTATCAAACTTTTTATTATGTAGTTTCTAATAATAAGTAACAAAAATAACATTTAAGTAGGAAGTTGACAATAACTTCAGACCCAGAGTAAACCTGAAGAAAATAGAAAGAATTTATGATATTATTTATCGATTCTCGAGACTTTCAAGTAGTGACAAAAAAGTGTAGAGGTCATTTAGCTTAGTTTATCTATAACAAAAAGAATAATTTCGATTACCGACTGGCATGGCTACCAATACGCCATCTATTGTCGCTTAGCTAGGGTCCCAACACCCGTAAAGTCTTCATGCATGCTTTCAGCTTAATCTCATCATCATCATCATCAGCCCATTAACGTCCCCACTGCTGGGGCACGGGGCTTCCCTATGGATGGATAGGGAGAACGGGCCTTAAACCATCACGCGGGCGCAGGAGCTCGGTGGCGCAGCGGTAAACGCGCTCGGTCTGCGATTGTTGAAGTTAAGCAACTTCCGCAAAGGCCGGTCATAGGATGGGTGACCACAAAAAAAAGTTTTCATCTCGAGCTCCTCCGTGCTTCGGAAGGCACGTTAAGCCGTTGGTCCCGGCTACATTAGCAGTCGTTAATAACCATCAATTCGCAGCGTAATCTAATCTTTTTCAATTCTGTAAAATCCCTTTTTAAATTCTCTGTGGCAACACTAGGGGAGTTACATAAAAAGTAACGGTTCGGCTAACCGCGATGCAAGATTACACGCGTGATTAGATTCACAATGCCTGAATTTTCGCTTTTTTTTCCCAGTGTAACCCCGTCCGTTTTATGTAGTCGTATTTTTAAGCTTATATATGAGTAGATACTTAGAAAATAAAAAGCCCAGTCGGTAGAACGCTTGTTCGAATCCAGCACAGGCCCAAAACAATGATTGTCGAATTTGTTTTCGAATTCACATTTGGATCATAAATGATTATCACGTGCTCAGCGGTGAAGGAAAACATCGTGGGGAAACCCACATTCTCGAGAAATGCATTTTCGGAGGTATGTGGCCTAACCTGTATTGGGCTGGTTTTCCCTTTGCGGGATGGAAGGTCAGACAGGCAGTCGCTACTGTAACAAACCGGTATGTATTTCTCGGCAATGTGGGTTTAACGCGATGTTTTCCTTCACAGCTGAGCAAAAAATTACATACACATATATATATATAATACACACACATACCCGTATATGTATACTAGCGACCCGCCCCGGCTTTGCTCGGGTGCAATGCTGAGGAAAAAATGAAATAATTTACGACATCACATTAAATACCTCAAAAATAACAGTATTTCTCCATTATTTAATGGATGTTATTATACATATAAACCTTCCTCTTGAATCACTCTATCTATTAAAAAAACCACATCAAACACCGTTGCGTAGTTTTAAAGATTTAAGCGTACATAGGGATATGGGGACAGAAAAAGCGACTTTGTTTTATACTGTGATATTTATACGTTTTAAATTTTAACCGATATTTTTTTTACCATCAGCAACACTAATAATTCGCCTACGTCCCCACACAATTCCCTAAAGGCATGTTTTATTTAACCTCAAGTAATGTATAGTTGAGAGGACATGGTATCCCATCCATCACACGTCATGGCGTGACAGGCCAGGCTGATTGCTGATGCTGACGTCAGATAAGGAGCTCGTTTGTCTTCACGCCACGTGTCTTTGGGTGCGGGCTGATATGGAGGATTTGGAGCCTATGTCTGATGATTTGGGATGTCCTTTTTAGGATTCCGTAGCTAAATAGCAAAAACGGAACCCTTCTTCGTAAGGTCTGTCTGTCCGTCCGTCCGTCTGTCCGTGTATGTCACAGCCACTTTTTTCCGAAACTATAAGAGCTATACTGTTGAAAATTGGTAAGTAGATGTATTCTGTGAACCGCATTAATACTTTCACACAAAAATAGAAAGAAAAAGAAAATTGGGGTTGCCCATACTTAGAATTGAAACTCGAATTTTTTTTCATCAAACCCATATGGATAGGTCTTCAAAAATAATATTGAGGTTTCTAATATCATTTTTTCTAAACTGAATAATTTGCGCGAGAGATTCTTCCAAATTAGTAAAATGTGTATCGCCCTCTGTAACTTTAAAAAAAAAACAGAATTATAAAACAAAAAAAATACGATGTACCGAAAATTGGTTTGAACGAGATTTATGAAGTAGTTTTTTTTAATACGTCATAAATCGTAAACAGCAATTTACCTTTCATTCAATCAAAATGGCCCGACTATCAGATCTACAAAAATTATCAATCACACAAAGTCGACATTTTTTGTGGCTTCGAGTCTCGTCCGAGTCAGATTTTTTTGCTATTAATTTTCTCTTTGAGAGTTTCCCTAAGCACGTGTGCTATAATAAAATCATTTTTAAAAAGTGCCTATATTTTTCAGCTTGTTAAAACTACACAATCCTTCTGTCGGATTTTACGACATGCAGCATAGCATGATATAACCCAATTGATAACCCATACATGACTCTGGAAACAAATTCAAAGGCAATACAATAGTAATTTATGATGCAGCACACTTCAGGATTGGAATCGTGGAAGTGACCTTGACATTTAGAACACGTGTCGGTGTACTCTAGTGAACCTTAGAAGTAAAAATTCCATATTTTACAAAAAAAATAGTTTTTTTGTTGACAATTTTTACATAATAAAACGTGCGAAACTCAAGTGGCTTCCGGTGCGGCTTCGGCGTAATTCGCATATCCTTTGTCTCCTGTTCAACTTCCTTCACAATCCTTCTACTCCCAATTACCTGAAAGAGCGGTTTAGTCTTAGGACAGAGGTTCACCATCGACAGCCTCGATCCTGCAACAGAATGTTGTTAGTAGGCCCTGTTCACCATACAGATTTCTACGGGCAGTCTTTTACGGTGCAATCTGTGCGACTGTGGAATTCTTTACCTCCCGCCATCAGAGTAGCTAATTCTCTTCAGAGTTTTAAAAATCTGTTACGTGCTCATTACGAGTCGCTGTGTGGATATTAATATAACGTATTTTATCCTTTAGTATTTATAGGAAACTATTGTCATATCTACATGTAATGTCATATTTAATTATAATATATACGTCTGATATAAATGGGTATATGTATGTCTGTATTTATATTTATATATTTCTATTTTATTTATTTTTTTATTTATTTTACTTTTATTTGTTTTTTTTTTATTTATAGTATTTATTATTTTATACTAGATGTTGCACTGTCCCGCACCAAATTGTAATAATGTTTCCTGTCCACTGGTTGCCTGGAAGAAATTGCTGCTTAGCAATAAGGCCGCCAGATTGTACTGTATCTATCTTCATCTGTGTGAATTTGTTTTGTATGTTGTGTGCAATAAAGTATATTTGATTTGATTTGATTTGATAATATATTTTTGTCGAACTTCTCATCCGCCTAAAACTACTGCACCTTCTGACAACCTCTGAAGCAGCCGGGGAAAAGTAGCTGCAAGAACAACCTCTGCAAAGGGCTCTAGACGATCTTAAAAAAAAAACAAAAAGTTATTAGATATATAATAATTAACCTTGTAGTTACCTTTTTTTAACAAAGTTTCTGTTTATAACTGTTTTAAAGTTTTTATGATACTAAATATTATTTCTATAAAATAAAATTCCTAAACTCCTATTCTATCATCTTAAGTTTAAATAAAAAGGAATCTCCGTTACGTCATCGGTCCGCAGTACGGCTACGAGATTCGTAGCCTGTAGCACCGTAGCAGTGTCTACGGACGCGCGCGCCCGACCGTACGCTACGACTTTCGGAGCAAGTCAAAGTCGTAATTTTTTATGCGAAGCGCGTGTTTTCAAAGTGAAGTGTTAAGTTTATAAGAAGATCGAAAGTTTTAGGCCAAAGTGAAAGTGGTTTTTGTGTGAATGATGGGATTTGGAAACAACTTTACCTTTATGAATGTTTAATATAATGAATTATTACCAATAGGTATTATATAACTTTTTCTCAAGTTTTCTGTCAGTTTTGAAAATCAAGCATTTATCGGTATTAACCCGTTGGTATATAAAAGTTAGTTTACATAAAAAAAATAAGTACAAAGATTAGGTCTCCTTCCGTTAAAAATAAACCCAAATATGAATAAAAAACTATTAGTCTAAAATAAAAAAAAATTTTTTGCCTACCCCTTCGGAGATACAGGCGTGATGCTGTTATGTTATTACGATCTACTTCTTCTTATCGTGTGGTTTGTGAGGTGAATTACCAACCTCATCAACCCTGGTGTCAGGGTTATTATTGAGCCGCCAAAGGCCCCTGACATGGCTCATGTAATGACTACATACTTACATCAGTAAGTAGTAACCGGGACCAACGGCTTGACGTGTCTTCCGAAGCATTGATCGTCTTACTTTCGAACAATCAGGTGATCAACCTGTAATGTCCTAACCAAACTAGGGATCACAAAGTCAGTTTTGTGATATGTCGCCACCGGGTTTCGAACTCGGGACCTCCGACTCGTGAGCCCATTATTACGATCTACTCTGAACCGCCGTGCATGTATGTAACGATTAATGAATGTGGAGGAAGCAAGAGAAGTGTGTCAGGATCGAAGCGAATGTAGTTCCATAGTCTCTGCTTACCCCAGTGGGAAATATAAGTCAAAATTTAAATAACTTAATTAATAATAATTGCTCCAGGGAACTATGACATTGCCTTTTGTACTCTTTCTATTTCTTTTTTTTTGTTTAGCATTATTTTTATTTCCTGCGTATGCCATAAATTATTTGTTATGTTAGCTGCCTCCGTAGTCTAGTGGTTAGAGCATTGGTCTCATGATCTGGAGAACCGGATTCGATTCCGGGGGACACTGTCGAATATCACTTTATGAGACTGTCCTTTGTTTTGCTAGGACATTGCAGCCCGAATCACTTGGTTAGGACGAAAAATTCCACTTGATATCAACAAAGAATCATGGTCTGAATCATCCCTCAAAGTTTACGTTACGACTAACATACTCACATACTAACCTCTATAGAATATAAAATATTTTATGTTTATTTTTTTTTAAAGAACGTCTAGGGCCCTGTGCCGAGGTTTTTCTTGCAGCTTCTTTTCCCCGGCTATACAGGTTGTGAGAAGCAGTAGTTTTAGGCGGACGAGACGTTCGTAAAGTAAAAATTGTAACTATGTTAACAACGGAATAAAGATATTTATGAATTTCAATTTGAATGCTATTTGTGTTATGTATGTTTTGTGTACCTATATTATGTTATATTTACATGTAACTATGCATGTTTATAACTATACCGATGCATAACAAGGAAATGCCATTAAATTATGATATCTGCCAGTAATTATCATTATTTGTCTAGCTTTAACGAGGTTCATGAATTAAAACTGATGAGTTATGACGTACATTACCATACAAACTTAATGTGGCAGTATGTTTTAATGTTTCTGTAACTTCAAGTTGTAACCGTTGCGAGGTGGGCAGATTATATGGAGAAGAGGTTTCACTTTGCAAAACTAGTTTTAATGGGTATTTTTTTGAAAACTTTTTAGATAAGTTGATGATTCTTTTTTATGCATGTCACATGGTAAGTATGTATTATATTCTTATAAATAAATATGCAAAAACATGTGACACCCTGTAAAGGCACCGCAAAAGTATTATTTGGGAGAGTGCTATCCATGTATACAAACAATACTTAACCATCACTTAAGCAAGAGAAGTGTGTCAGGATCGAAGCAAATGGAATTCTATAGTCTCTGCTTACCCCGGTGGGAAATAGGCGTGAGTTTATGTATGTATGTATGTAACAATAACTTAAAACTAAATTATCAAAATCAAATCAATTTATTTGCAAGAACACATAGAATACAAAAAAGGTGGTAAAATAATTTAAATAACAATGTTGTGATGTGCGAATTTTATCACACATCACAACATTTATTTCATTCATTTTTTTTTTTTTTATGAACCTTGAACATTTTTCAAGGTTTAAGGGATTTCTCATAAAAGTGTATTAAAAAATATATTTATTTATTGCTTATGTTACCTTAGCTATTAAGATGAACTATAATTACACTGTAACCCTGACACCAGGGTTGATGAGGTTGGTACTCCACCTCACAACCCACACGATAGAAGAAGAAGATTGGTTGCTTGGAGATAAAATATGAGTTTGTCTCGAGAATATCACACCACGTGCGGGTTGAAGGTCGCGCAGGTCACCGCAGTACATGGCAGATAAGAGGGGTGGGTCCTATCTTGTTTCAAGATGTATCATTCTTGATATATTCATACCGTCTGTTTTTGTTTGAAATATGACCTGATACCCCACCTCCAAATTAGCATAATACAACATAGCATCACGCCTGTTTCTCCTAACGGGTAGGTAGTGGTATATTAAGGATGTTAGTGACATCGTAACAAATATCGATGATGTTAAAACACACAAACACAAAAACAACCGTTACGCGTTTTATTAGATAACATCGTGACCTAGCCGCCCTTTGCGGGTTGGAAGGTCAGTCAGGCAGTCGCTTCTGTAAAAAACTGGACCTGTCAAATCTTCAGGTTAGGTAAGCAGACCCTGTGAAAACGGGATAACGCTAGGAAGATGATGATCTATGTAGTTTTGTCTTAACTGTTTATTCAACAAACTTTCACATTTGTAATATTTATTTATTTATTTAAAATACACCATCGCTATATACATAAAAATTACATGAATAAAATTCAACGCCAATGATTAGTAGGACTGTACTTATGGTATCTCAAACGGCTTACTTTTATTTAATACAAGATGAAGACAATATTAAAATGTAACGTAATCTCGAAATCTCGAAAATCTCGTGGTCATATCCATATTAACCACAACCTTCAGGGTTGACCCCAAATGGCACTACCTATCCCGATCACTGTTCATAAGTGATGCAAGTATGGGGGAAGGTCCGTGTCCAAGTGTGTTCTTCACTCCTGGCGAGAATGGCAACGGTTACCGCTTGTCAGCCCAGGGAGTCCGCACTCTTCAGAGCTTCTTGCGCGAGCACGGGGCCGACTGCGTGCGCCAGCTGATGCAGGTATGCTATGCCTACGATTGTGGGGATAAGGGTTTTTTTCGTTTTTGACGTGACTTATTGTATATTACCGCAAATGTCATTAACTACTTGGCCGTACAAATGGGGAGCGCTGAGGGCTCTCACCCGGTACAGTCATGAGCAATATCATGTACCCACTTTTAAACCCTGTCGCACTATCATATTTGACATTTAATGAGACTAATGGTTTAATTTGTCAAAGAAGTTAATGTGACATGGTTTCAAAGTGTATACATAGTAGTACTCGTGACCGTACAACATTTTAAACAACATGCCTGAGAGTCTCGTCTGCGAGGATAATATTTGACTAATTAATCGACCTTAATGGGTCGATAGCGATAAGCGCTGAATGAGGGAAGTCGTCGACCACGCCGGCGGGGTCTATATCGGGGTTCTGAAGTGTTTGTTGTCGCAAGCTGATTGGCCGCCTACAGGCGAGATGCTACGTTTATATAAATCAAAAAGTATTTCCTGCTGAATCAAAAGAACCGTATCTTCTTGTTTGCAATATTTTTAAATTAACTTGGATCTGAAAATACAAAATATCGGGAGATCAAGATACGCTTGATGTCGGTGCGCGAAAGAATGAATGAATAAGATACGAAACGAGAAAAACCTTATTAAAAGCTTATCATTACTTTGTCGTCGTCGGCCTCCGTGGTCCAGTGGTTAGCGTTGGGCTCACGAACCGGAGGCCCCGGGTTCGAATCCCGGTGGGGACATATCGCAAAAATCACTTTGTGATCCTTAGTTTGGTTACGATATTACAGGCTGATCACCTGATTGTCCGAAAGTAAGACCATCCGTGCTTTGGAAGGCACGTTAAGCCGTTGGTCCCGGTTACTACTTACTGATGTAAGTATGTAGTCGTTAGAGCCATGTCAGGGGCTTTTGGCGGCTCAATGATAACCCTGACCAGCCAGGGTTGATGAGGCTGGTATTCCACCTCACAACCCACACGATAAGAAGAGAATATTTTGTAAAATTCCTGTTAATTTTTGGGTTTATCTGTCTCCGCAATCTTTCACTGTGTAAATGAATGTTTCTGTTGCTACAAAATCTGCAATATATGTGTTGTATGTGAGCCCTTGTGCTGTGTACTCCAAATTAGGGTAGCGCCCAATTTCACCTCATGCCAAAATAACTAGGACAAACGTCCTTTTCCTTCTGTTATCCAAAATGTTCAGCTATTTTACTGCCAAGGTTCACACTACTGCGTGGGTGTTCCCGCTCGTAATATCTGTAGGACTGGGCAGAGAAACATACATTTGTACATTGAGGTTTACGCGGTTATTCTTCTTCTATCGTGTGGATTGTGAGATGGATTACCAACCCCATCAACCCTGGTGTCAGGGTTATTACTGAGCCGCCATAGGCCCCTGACATGACTCATGTAACGACTACTAACTTACATTACTAAGTAATAACCGGGACCAACGGCTTAACGTGCCTTCCGAAGCACGGATCATCTTACTTTTTGGACAATCAGGTGATCAGCCTGTAATGTCCTAACCAAACTAGGGATCACAAAGTGATTTTTGTGAATTGTCCCCACCGGGATTCGAACCCGGGACCTCCGGATCGTGAGCACAACGCTCAACCACTGGACCACGGAGGCCGTTATTATAAAATATGATGAGATAAAATACCTTATGCTAACAAAATAATGAAAACATATCTTAATTATTCATGATTAAGTATTGTAGACAGTTCGTTCCGTGCTTCTGTCTCAATATTTCAGGATGAAATACATCATCTCGTATTCCAGCACTTGGAAATATATCGTCATTATCACCAAAATGCTAAGTAATAGTAATTAATCAAAAGTTCTAGAAACACTCTTTGTTTAACACAATTCCAGACGTAAAATTAATAAACTGCCTATATACGTCCCACTGCTGGGCACAGGCCTCCCCTCAATCAACCGGAGAGGGTATGGAGCATACTCGACCACGCTGCTCCACTGCGGGTTGGTGGAGGTGTTTTTACGGCTAATAGCCGGGACCAACGGCTTAACGTGCCTTCCGCAGCACGGAATCATCTTACTTTTTCGGACAATCAGGTGATTCAAGCCTGAAAAGTCCTTACCAAACAAAGAACAGTCTCACAAAGTGATTTCGACAATGTCCCCATCGGGAATCGAGCCCGGACCTCCAGATCTTGAGCCTAACGCTCTAATCACTAGATTTATAGGGTGAATTCCAGACGTACTTATATCTATTTAAATATAGCTTGATTACAACGACAGTGAGACAGAAATATAGAATTCAAAGTCCCTTCTACGACTTAGAATAGAATAAATAATAATGCTTATAAAACGGCAACTCTCCGCTCCCCGCCAGCGTCTGAGCTAGGTTTACCTCACCCCCCGTCCGACCATAGTTAAGACTTGAATCGTATGGCGTCAGACGTCACACACACAGATGCGCGTGTACAATAACTTCAATGTGTGGTGTCTGTGAAAAACGAGGTTGTTTGTATGAAGTGTCCGGGGTGTGGCAGCGTAGTGGAGTATGCTCCATGACCCCTCCGGTTGATTGAGGGGTGTGGCCAGCAGGCTATTCTTATGAACGCTAGATCCATGTACATTATATCCTTTCTATAGCAATTTTACTTGCGCCGCCTAGACAGACAGTCAGTTAAATTACTTTGTTTTGAAAGAAATACAATTAAGAAGCTACAGCGCGCTTAGACAAAGGAAACGGAGGAACGAACATTAACTCTGAAATAATGTTTCGGAAGAATAATAATGAAAGAATTCTATTTAACTGGCTAACGTTTGCTAAAACACAGGGTAAAGAATAATAGGTACTACGTAGGTAGTACCCCCTCTGGGTCTGAAATGACCGTAAGCCGCTAAGGAGTAAGCGGGATAGCGCGTGTTGTCTTTCTCACTCGCTCATACGCGTTAGACGACACACGGTAACAATCCGATTTCTGTGTACTGTTCGGGGTGTGTCTACAATTAATTTAATAAAATCTACGGCCTCCGTGGTTCAGTTGTTTGAGCGTTGGGCTCACGAACCGGAGGTCCCGGGTTCACATCCCGGTGGGGACATCACAAAAATCACTTTGTGATCCCTAGTTTGGTTAGGACATTACAGGCTGATCATCTGATTGTCTGAAAGTAAGATGATCCGTGCTTCGGAAGGCACGTTAAGCCGTTGGTCCCGGTTACTACTTACTGACGTAAGTAAGTAGTCGTTATATGAACCATGTCAGCGGCCTTTGGCGGCTCAATAGTGACCCTGACACCAGCGTTGATGGGGTTGATAATCCACCTCACAACCCACACGATAGAAGAAGATAGAAGATTAAAATCTAGACTTTAAAAAGAAGCAAACGTAAAATCATAGTGTCTGCCTACCCCGGTGGGAAGTAGGCTTGAATGTGTGTACAAAGTACATACAGTCTTCTCATTTAAATCAATCTTCTACCGTCATACCCTCACCTGGTTTAGTGCTCTGTAACAATTTATATCAACTATAAAGTGAAAACCATTTGTAGACAAAGTAAACTAGAAAGCTCGTTGCGACTTTACTTTGAAAGGACCAGCAAGTATATATTACTATGAATGTTGATAACCAATGAAGGACTTTCTGAACTACGTTCCTTAAAAATAATATAGATAGACCATATGCATGCATTTGTATACACAACATACATAAATACACGAACGCCCGCACGCACACACGCACGCACACACGCACGCACGCACGCACTCACACACACACACACACACACACACACACACACACACACGTGTTTATATTTTCATATTCTTGTTGTAGCTTTATCCATTACCTTGAAAAACTATAATGTGCAACAAGTACGGAAATTGAGTTTAGCCCTAATTGAAAATAATTAAAACCACACAAATTCGAACGAATATGTTTATTATGTAAGTAAGAAAATGATCGTTTAGGTAACTAGTAACGTAATATATAAATCTCGGAGAACTAGTGTGAAGGTTGAAATTGCTGTGCATTCGCAAGTTTGATAATATTAGGTTCGGTTTCACTCAACGCGCATCTCATGTCATGCTCAACATTCAGACCGTTTCTGGCTTTTGTTTTTAATGTAACAAGAGTTATAATACTATTTCGTGCCATCCCGTGTTACCCTAGAATCTCCGTTTTACCCCTCAGGGGTAATTACCCCCAGGTTAGGAACCACTGATCTAGAAGGCCATGTTAACTCTACAGAGGGGTCACGTTAATTAACCTAGGGCCTAAGGGTTCGTAGGGTGAGGATTAGAACGAATTTACTTGTTTCTCAAGGGTCTGAAAAGGCCTAATTCGAGTGTTTGCTACCGCGTAGGTTGGAATTAAAAACACATATTTCGGAAATGGTGCTCTTTAGGAAAGGACCCAATATTAATCATTTTAATTACAACAACTATCGGATTACATTATAATCTTAAACTGTAACATAACAACAACATAGCTTCACGCTTCTTTTCTGTTTATATACCACCACTCCTTGCTAGCTATGTTTAAGTCTCATGCAACAGGGGGCGAGACAAATCCTGGAAATCACGTGATATTAATTATCTGTGTTCCAAACATGAATTCAAACTCATAAAGCCGAATTCAAAGGCCAACTTTTTCGGGTAATCAGCTGATTTAAGATTGTAATGTCCGTCCCAAACAAAGGACAGTCTCATAAAGTGATTTCGTCAATTTTCCCTCCGGGGATGAACCCGGAACTCCAGATCGTGAGCCCGAGGCTGTAACCACTAGTACATGTAGGTTGTTAACATTCAGTGTAAGGCCGCCAAAGGCCCCTGGCATGGCTCATGTAACGAACGATTACGTAATAACCGGGACCAACGGCCTTCCGAAGCACGGATATTTTTTTCTTACATACAATCAGCGTGTAATGTCCTAACAAAACTAAGGATCACAAAGTCACCGGGATTCGAACCCGGAACCTTTAGTAATGATTCGGTCGATATCTCCAGTACAGTAATATTGCGTGATACGGGCACGTTTTGAACGTTAAACTATGTCAAATAAATCCTTGAATGGACTCATTCACTCCCCAAAATGTTTACTATTGTGACTGTGGACTTATAAAATATATAGTTATACATAGTTATAGTTACATTTATAACTGTTAATGTGGTTGTTGCCCCGCCTTGCGCTGTTTTGGTTCCTGTTGTAGAAAATAAATGTAGCGTACAGAAAATCTGAGGAGCTCGGTGGCGCAACGGTAAACGCGCTCGGTCTGCGATTGTTGAAGTTAACTTCTAAGCTACTTTCGCAAAGGCCGGTCATAGGATGGGTGACCGCAAAAAAATAAAATTTTCATCTCGACCTCCTCCGTGCTTCGGAAGGCACGTTAAGCCATTGCTCCCGGCTGCATTAGCAGTTGTTAATAACCACCAATCCGCACTGGGCCCGCGTGGTGGTTTAAGGCCCGATCTCCCTATCCATCCATAGGGAAGGCCCGTGCCCCAACATGGGGACTTTAATGGGCTGGTGATGACAGAAAATTTAAACAAGTTTTTAGAAGTATTTTTGTTTTTAAAGTACTCACCCTTGCCTAAGCAAGGGAGTTTCCCTAATCTCACAAAGAGAAAATTTAATCGAAAAAAATATTATTATCGTTATTATTAAGCGTCGGCTTGATGGCGATATAATAGATCGAAGAATTTCGCATGGACAGTAGGAGAACCCGTCGGTGTAATGGTTGACACTCTCGTCCCGGCTTAAGAAGCTCAAGTCACGGAGACAGAATTTTTTTGATTTAATTTGTTCTTTGTATGTTTTGAGAATATCAATAGCGCCGCGCGTAGTACCATGCATTAGGTCTAAATTTTAAAGAAAATGTCCGGCCGATTCGGAAAATGTATCTTACGAGAACACCCTGGTGGCACAACTTTAAAAAAATGTATCCTGTTCCAACCAAGCACCCAAGTCACCATGTATCAACTACGTACATATTGTTGGACGCGCGGTGTCCTAGTAAGACATGGCCAAAACATAACGTATAAAACACTTTACGCAATGAATTAATCTCACTATATTTTAGTAAATACATCATCATTAAAAGAACGTCTAGGGCCTTTTGCCGAAGTCTAGCAGCTTCTTTTGCCCGGCTGTACAGGTTGTGAGAAGCTGCAGTAGTTTTAGGCGGATGAGACGTTCGTTATGTAAAAATTGACGATTCAAAGTGTAAATATGTTACCTATTGAATAAAGATATTTTTGAATTTGAATTCATTTTCTAATAAAATTGTGACCCTAAATTAGATTTATTTATATAAATTCATTTTCTCCGCGTTGAAGATAAATAGGGCATTTAGATATTATTTTTCCGAGATAAGGTGTAATAACGCCATCTATGGGATTTCTTACAAACTACAACGGGCCCGAGGGTGCCGAGTTGGGTGCGAACCTCGGCTTAGGGCGTCGTCTGGGCGGATATTTGAAGGAATTATTAACTTCTTTAGAACACGCGAGATATTACATCTATGTATATCTATAGCTGTGAAAAATCAAGACAAGAAATCCAATAACGGACTTTATCCTCGGGCGATGCATCAAAGTTGTCTAGAAGTCTAGGTTCTAGATCTATCTAGATCCAAGCTGTATCTATATCAGGCTAGAGTGCAAGATGCATCATCTGCAATTCCGGCGGTCGACGTTGACGCATCGAGCTTCAAGTTTAGCTCAATACACACATGCGATATCGATGCCTCTGTAGTAGGGAATACAATCCCGAGTCGAGATCGCGAATTCGAGATCCAGGGGGTTGAAAATATCAATCCCGCGAGATTCCGGAATTTCCAGGATTTCATCTAGTTCTTAAAAAATGTAAAGTCTGAAAACAATGAAAACTGCTTGTTTGTGATAGTGAGGTTATTGTTTTTGTTTAATTATTAATAGGATTTTGAAGTGAATAGTTTACAAAGAGAAATAAGGCAAATAATAAGAATTTGAAGGATTCATTGCAAGTGGGAAAACGTCAAAACTTTCGACACAACACAGAAACCAATAGGCTCTAACTTACATTAACTTTAATTCCTCTATATATATGTCGTAAAAGTGGTGTGTGTCAGAAGGGTGGGCGTTAGAAGACAATAATGGCCGTCATTAGTATCACAATCAATTTATTTACTTTCACATAGTTTTTGTATTACGATTAGATAAAGTCACAGCATAAGGTTCACACTCACGGCAACGTTACGGTATTCGTAACGGTTACACAGTTTCTCGAAAATAGGTATTTTATCTTTCATTAGTATGATGTTGTTCAATATTCTTATACTTGTACAAGACTTATGTGTTTTTTTATTTGTTTCAGGTATTACCTCAACCTTCGCGTTGTATGTACCCCCAGTTTGTAAGTCCACAGTGTATACAGCATGTTAGTGACATCGTAAAGAAAACTTTGAGTCACGATTCAGACCACGATTGTGAGTTGACATCAAGTGAAATATTCCGTCTCAAAAGAATGGAACAGAAAATAATAAAAAAAAACACTACAATTTTCATGAATTTTCTGATAGGAAATTCCACTTGATATCAACTCAGAGTCCTGATTTCTCCCCCTCAGTGTTCGTTACGGTGTTACTATCATCCATACGTACTTGTATGGCTACCTGTACTGAAAAAAAAAATGAAGATGAAAATGAAAAATGCTTTATTTACCAAAATAATAAACACATAGCAGTCTCTTTTAAGTTATTAAAATACTTGTGATAGAGACTTCGCCCCTCCACTGACAATGTTACATTGCTTTTGGTTATATAGCCATAAAAATTAGAATGTTACAAAATTGATTGAGGGATTGCGTTCTCTAACATGATGGACTAATGTTATGGGCGATAGGCTGATCCCTTATCACCATAAGGTTCATCATATCCATCTTAGGACTTCGTATCAACAGTGGCTGCAAGTTGTCTTTGATTACTTGTGGCTCTGCCCACCCCATTTGGGATTACGGGCGTGAGTTTATGTATGTATGTATGTTACAAAATTTGTTATACTTACAAAGAAAAGTAAAAACGAAAATTTAAAGTTTAAAGCAAGTACATACGTGTGTGTGTGTGTGTGTGTGTATGTGTGTATGTATGTGTGTACTTGTAAGTGATATCATAACGAATACTGAGGAGGATGATCCAGCTCATGATTCTGAGTTAATATCAAGTACGATGTACGAGTTGTTGTATGTCACTAACACCCTGTATATACAGGGTGTTATTGACATCGTAACGAATACTGAGGAGGATGATTCAGACCATGATTCTGAGTTGATATCAAGTGGCATTTTCAGTCGGAAAATTCATGAAAAATTTTTTCTTTTTATTATTTTCTGTTCCATACTTTTGCGACGGAAAATTCCACTTCATATCATCTCAGAATCATGGTCTCAATCATCCATCAAAGTTTTCGTTACGACATCACTAACACCCTGTATATATATCTACGTAGGTATATAAAACCATACATCCTAATCAGTCGACACAAAACGTGCCATCAATTCAAACGATAAAAAAGGGTTTAAATGAAAAATGTGTATGTTACCCTGAAATCTACCTATTCGTCATTGTGTTAAACAAGATAGGTAGAACATGGGATTTTACAAACATACAGTAACATCACGCGTGTTTCGCTGAAGGGGTAGCCAGAGGTGTATAATAGACACCCGACAGATTTTTTTTCATAAGTAAACCAATTTATGTGTACATAAAACCAAACCAATTTATGAAATCAGAAATCAGAATCATTTATTCAACGTAATTAATCGTGGATAAAGTTGTTGAAGGTCAATGTAACATTTTTGAATTTACGTCATTTCGCAAGGTGTTATGGCTGAGGAGAAGAAATGACAAGAAACTGCAACAGCAACACATCTTTTAAATCAATGAGAGTACATTACAAGTTATTTAATAACTAGAGGAACACATTCAATACCAGTCATTTTTATCATTTAGGTAGTCATTAATCTTATAATAAGCTTTTTACATAAAGTAAGCTTCACATGATCTTTAAATTTATTTTCTGACTAATTTAATATGTAATAATTGTGTACATAAATAGGTTTACAAACATCGCTAATTCTTCGGCATACGCCTGGCTTTCTCATTATTAAATAAATAAATAAATAAAATATTAATGTTAATGTGTGTATATTTTAATGTTGTAAATGTATACTATGTGTGTCGTAGATTTTACCTAAAAAAACTTTTTTATTATTATTATTTATTATTACATTTAAAGTACTTACACAAAACAAATCTTTACCATTCACCTAGGTGCTTACTTAATTATAATAGAAACAGGTTACTAGCAAACAGGAATCACATATTGACCGTCAGTAGGCATTCACTACATGCAGCTGCTCATCAACGAACCAAATGCTTATGTACGGTCACGAGTACTAATATGTAGGGTTTGTGTTGCGGCAGGCCAAAGACTTCACAAACATTAAAGCTATAACAGCCCTTTATAATGCTCTGGTTAGAAGTCAGCTTGAATGCAATGCAGTGGTCTGGGATCCACATGAGATCAAATATAAGCAAATGCTCGAGAAGGTGCAGAACAAATTCATTAGATATCTGTACTTCAAATATTATGCGGTGTATCCTTTTTACCCTTTGATGTACCCAACTCTGTTTGTACTTGGTATGGTTGGGTATAACAAATTAGAGGTGAGGAGAGGGATGGCATTAACGTCATACTTGATAAGAGTATTTAGAGGCATCATTACACACGCTGAGGTGTTAGTTGAGATGAGGCTGTGTGTGCCGGATAGGTTCGTGGAGCGGCGGCGGCGCCCACGTTTGTTCGCGATGCGCAAGGGCCGGACCAATTTACATAACAAGTCACCATACACAAGAGCAATGGACACGATTAACAGTGTGGCAGAGAGGATTGATATCTTTGTTTGTAGTCTGAGCGAATTCCGATGGGTTACCTTATGTATTTTATGTACTGAGTGAGTTTATGTTACTTGTGTTAGTGTAATTATTCTTTGTAGCTACTATTCTATCGCATTAGGTCCTACCTGTAATGATAGTGTATTGAAGTTGAAATAAATAAAAAATAAATAAAATAAATGTATACACTTTGAAACCATGTCATATTAACTTTTTTGACAAATTAAACCGTAAGTCTCTTTAAATGTGAAATATGATAGTGCGATAAGGTTCTAAAGTGGGTACATGATATGGCTCATGACTGTACAGACCACAGAATTCATTTTTACAAAAACCACGCTTATTGGTCGGCGTAAAAAATCGTTTGAGCAAAATGTTTAAGCGCATAACTTAGTGCTATAAATCTGTTGCGGTTGGAGCAGACAGCTCTCATTACCGGCTGGAGAGGATAATATCTGGGCGGTTAGGAAATCTGGAATATTCCAGAATTTTCTGCTGGAACGAAGCTTCGTTCACGCACTTCAACAAATTTTTAAATGTTCTGTTGCCGACCTAAAGGATATACACATAACATAGCATCACACCTGCATCCCCAAAGGGATAGGCAGAGCTGTATAGTATATATATTATATTAAGGTGTAATAAGCACCATTAGCTTATTATGATAATAAATCTGGTGAGAAGGATTATACGAGTAAAAATAAATACAATTTAACATACATATTTATTATTTCATGCTACTTTTTGGGAAAAATAGGGCAGTGGTTTCCCTATTGCATTCCCTCCCCCAGTACTCTGTCTGACGCAAGTGGGATGGCGCCCTGAGTAGTCTTTTTCAAAGTCGTACTAGGACTCCTGTCCTACTGCTGCCCTGTCAGGTTCCAGGTTACAGTCCCTGTGACTTGTCCTGCATTGCCGTACCGATGGCTCCCATCTCCGCCTCTACAACCGTTGAGGTCTTCATCCGTATCCCTGGGCAAGAGTTCTACGTTATACCCCGTAGGTCTGGGTCCCTATTCGAACCCAGCCACCATCTCACTCCGGCCTACTGAAGTAAGAGACGCCCACCCCCGCGGCAAGGACGCGCCGAACAGGAAGTGGAAGGCAGAGAAGATGACTCTGTCCCCCCTTGGGCCGGGTTAATGGTCTTGAAACCAAAACCAAAATTCTATAGTTTAGTATAATCTATATATTGATTGAATGTGTTTATTTTTGAATATTAAGCAGTTATGTAACATCTTAAACCTAAATAAAAATACAGATTTTATGTAGTGGAATGGGGACCGCGAGGAACAAGGGGTTATGTTATAAATGGGTTAATTGTTGATCTCAATCCTGTCTGATGGAAACACGGTGTTAAGTACCTACTCTTTCATATAAAGAGTTCGAATTTTAAAAAATACTCTCCTTAGAATAGACTTAAGCCAATATGATAATTGCATTAGCCATTTGGTTTTATGAGACCAGTTATCTGAGCAGTTTGGCAAAGAGCTACTTACGGATGTTCTCAGTTCAGACATTCTTAGACCTTACTAAGCTAGAAGACAATTAGTGCCAGGCTCAGCGTGCTCCTTGACTGTCCTGTAAAGGATGTAATGTGCCAGCGCGGTCACCAACCACGTAATTTTCACCTAATACCAGAACAGCTCCTCCGTGCTTCGGAAGGCACGTTAAGCCGTTGGTCCCGGCTGCATTAGCAGTTGTAAATAACCATCAATCCGAACTGGGCCCGCGTGATGGTTTAAGGCCCGATCTCCCTATCCATCCAAAGGGAAGGCCCATGCCCCAGCAGTGGGGACGTTAATGGGCTGGTGATGATGATGATGACCAGAACAGCGTTAATGGTCTTGTGGTTAGAGCGTTGGGCACGCGCCACGCGGGTTCGATTCCCAATATTCCCAATGTTTGACTAGAATTTCCTGAAAGTAAGAAAGTCCATGCTTAAGAAGACGCAATAGACAATACAATACAAATACACTTTATTGCACCAAAATAAAAAGAAACAATTACAAAAAGTCTCTTAACTAAGTACATGGGAAATGGCGGCCTTATCGCTTAAAGCGATTTCTTCCAGACAACCATAAGGTGATGAAAAAATGTAAAAAAAAAATATTGAAAGATTGCGGGTACAAACTATAAGTACAACTTATTACCAATAAATACATGCAAATAAATATATAACATACTTACAAATATAATATAAACCTAACCTATATACATAACCTAACATATATACCTACTTATATAAATAGTACACACAAAATACCTAATAATAAGCAACTCAAGAGCTTCAGAATATGAGCACTACAACACACTTTATTATAAAAACAGAACCATTAACATTTCTTCCTTTTAAAAAAAAAGAGAAAAAGAAAGGATAAGAGTAACCTTGGCGTACATTCAAGACACAAAAAAGGAAAATAGAAAATCTATAAATATACATATATAAAAGCAGTAAATAATAATTTATGAGTAACCACACTGCCGTTCATAATAATAACGAAGATTTTGAAAAATATGCAAGGATTTGGCTTGTCTAATAGAGGGTGGCAGAGAATTCGAAAGACGCCTGTAGTCCATAACATAGTGGGCAGTATCTCCAGCTTTATTCGTTCTCAGTCCAGCATAGAATGTGAATTTGGTTGGCAGCTTAAATTTTGAAGTTTTCTTGATTATGGCGGAGTGTTTGACGCATACTTCTGTCCCAGTTGGCAGTATTGACGCCCCAGTTGGCAGTGTTGGCACTACCGGAGCTGATCGCCTGACTCTGGAGTTAGCTTAAAGACGTTTCGAAATACTTAATGAATTGTTAAGAAGCTGTGAAGTGTGTGGAAATAGTCTGTGCCTTTTGCCTCGGTATCCGTGCGGTGGATTTTAGGTTTTTGTTATTTCTGGCTCCAGTGTTAGCTTAAGGACGTTTTGTATTGTTAAACAGCTGTGAAGTGTTAGTGTTTATCAGTTTCTTGTACAGAATGTAGTACATAAAGACAAGTAGATAACACAAAACGGACAAACGGTTAAGTTGAATTCTGTGTTGATTCCATTGATGTATAATATTACTTTAATATCATTGATAACATTGTTTGATTCAGTGTTTTTGACGTGGTATCTGCGGTAGGTGATGGGTTTTTTTTATTCGAAGTGGATTTAATAATCCGGTGGTTTTAAAGTCAGTGGAGTTTTTAATATGGTGATTATGAATGTTATAATTATAGTATTCTTAATCTTCGAATCTGTAACTTGATCGAAGATATTCATTGAACTAACAAAAGAAGAGTGGCTGCAAGTTGTCGTGTGATTACTTGGAACTCTGTCTGCCCTATAGGTAACTATGGGCGTGAGTTTATGTATACAATTAAATTACTTGCCGAGTTAATTGGGTTGTGTCCGTGGTCAAATAAATTATGAAATGTTAATTACTAAATTATTATTATTTGTTTATTCATATTGAGGAGCTCGGTGGCGCAGCGGTTAACGCGCTCGGTCTGCGATTTTAGAAGTTAAGCAACTTTCGCAAAGGCCGGTCATAGGATGGGTGACCACAAAACAAAAAGTTTTCATCTCGAGCCGTTAAGCCGTTGGTCCTGGCTGCATTAGCAGTCGTTAATGACCATCAATCCGCACTGGGCCCGCGTGGTGGTTTAAGGCCCGATCTCCCTATCCATCCATGGGGAAGGCCCGTGCCCCAGCAGTGGGGACGTTAATGGGCTGATGATGATGATGATGATTAATATTAATTGAGAATAATGAAATAATGATGCCGATTCCAATACACACCATCTAAGTTTATTTTAAGTTATACCTGTCGTTTTCTTATCCTCTGTAAAAGAAAGGGACGGCCATATTTATAGAACATGTCATTTTTAGGGTGGTATTAATAAACGAATCTCAGCTGAGACTGCCCTCAAGATCATGTTCAAGTCTCTGTTTTTATATGAGAACTGTCACATTGACATGATCTTGTGGGCAGTCTCGAAGCTGAGATTAGTTTATTAATACCACCCTTAGGCAGAAATTTAAGAAACCCTCCAAAATATAATAACCAGACAGATAGGCGAAGCACGCACTCCCCAGCCTACCACATAGTTTATCTATGTGTGACTCCCACTTACCTGGTATTGTTATGTAGTTATAATAAGTATTAAGTATTGAACTCATCAGTACAGTTCTTCTTATCGTGTGGGTTGTAAGGTGGAATACCAGCCTCATCAACCCTGGTGTCAGGGTTATAGTTGAGCCGCCATAGGCCCCTGACATGGCTCATGTAACGATTATTTACTTACATCAGTAAATAGTAACCGGGACCAACGGCTTAATGTGCCTTCCGAAGCACGGAACAGTTTGTATGTGGTCTACTTATTGGTAATTAATTATATGTTGATAATTATGTTGGTAATAATTACCGCGGTGACGTAGCAAGTAATTTTAATGAATTTGGTAATAATTACTTTACCGTGGTTATGCTGTAAGTTGGTTAATGAGGTGCTCGCGACGTCGCTTCATTGGAGAATTTGATGAGTGTGAGTAGTGAGACAGCCACGCGCTTGATTACCTGCGGGGTTGGTAGAGATATATTTTTATTAACAGACAGACAGACAAATCATTCAAGTGGGTGTGGTAATCCCTATTGAGTTACGATACGGGCAAAGATACGAATAACCGATAACATAACTTCACGCCTTTTCGCACTAATGGGTAGGCAGAGGTGTATAGTAAGCGGAAGACAACTAGCAGTAATCAGTATAGGATTAAAAAGAATCGTATGAAGATAAGGTGCCGATCTGATGATCCAAACGTGAGTTGCAACCAAAATCATTGCATCATTAAGCTCGTTCCCAATTACGAACATCATCATCTCATTTCTCACAGGGTCCACTTACCTAACCTAAAGATTTGATAGGTCCGGTTTTATAGAAGCGACTGCCTGTCTGACCTTCCATGGCAAAGCCAGTCCAATACAAGTTAGGTCATATACCTCCGAAACGCATTTCTCGGGAATGTGGGTTTCCGCATGATGTTTCGAATCCCCCCTAGATCTCTTCTCTCTTTGTTTAAGAGCTACGCTCTTGTCGGTGGAGTAAACGCCTCCATTTTCATTACTCCATATATAGGGCGTGTAGAACGGTGATTGCCCCAATCTCCTTCCGTTCAGCAGTACACCGACCACTTTCTCAATCGGTGATGTTCTAGCTAGAACAGCAGCAGCAGCTGCAGCAGCAGCTGTTCGGTGCTGTTCCCCTAGATATAAAGGAATAATTAAATATACTCCAATTACTTAGAAAACCTTCCAAGCGACCCGTCTGTAAAATCACAAAACATATAAGACTTCAAAACCATACATTTCTCAAAAGATCCTCCTAAATTCCTTTTCAATGACAACATTCTACGTCTATTTCAAAAGACGAGAAAACTTAATAAATAAATCGAATACTTTGAAACGCTACACAAAAATCTTCCCGCGTGTCACGTTCTTTAACGTCCTGAATGTCTTGGTGGGATTGGTTCGGTTCCCGGACAATCCGGGACAACCCGGACTATCCGGGACATTCCGGGAATTGATAAAGTTTACGAGCATGTTCGCGATTGGCACATTGAGCCACAATCCCAGGTTCAGAATAATAAGATGAAAATATTTCCACACCAGTTAGGATTTGTTCAACGATTCCAAGGCATTAGAGATGTCACGGAAATATCATGGCTTTATGCATTTCAGCTGGGTGGGATATAAAGAATCACATAAAACATCCCCACGACTATATTACCAATTGGGGTAGTCAGAGGTACGGTAAGCCGCAAAAGTCCAATCAGTTTCTTGCAAAGTAAATTAATTGGTTGCACTTAAGCCTCCTGGTTACATGTCGTTTCTGTAATAGGCCAAAAACACCTACAAATACATAAATTTTATAATTATGACAACTAATGGTTCATAATTTCACCATTTTTTCTATTTTTGTTTTTCAATTTTCCGCCGCAACATATTTTTTGTTTTTTTTATTATTTTCTATTCTATTCTTTTGCGATGGAAAATTCCACTTGATATTAACTCAGAATAATGAGCTGAGTCACTCGCTCAGGATTAGTTACGATGTCACTTACACCCTGTACAAGAACATAATATGTATGTAGCTATACAAGTAGATAGGATGTTAGTGACATCGTAACAAATACTGAGAGGGGGATTCAGATCACGATTTTGAGTTGATATCAAATAAATTTTCCTGAAAATTTTAGTGTTTATTTTAATTATTTTCCGTTCCATTCTTTTGCGATGGAAAATTCCACTTGATATCAACTCAGAATGATGACCTGAATCATCCTTCAAAGTTTTCGTTACGATGTCACTAACACCCTGTATACTTCTCTCATGATATTATACGCAGACTGAGATGTGACTGTATGAAGTTATTATTACTTATTACGCAGCCCATGTCTTGGTAAGTTAATCCTAATTTACAACCTTTGATTAATCTTGCGACCACGTAGGGTTGGACGTTACCGGTAACGTCAAAATAAAATATACCGGTAAGAAGCGTTTCGGTTTGGTCAGTCATCATCTCCACTAATTTAAGAGCCACGCTCTTGTCGGTGGAGCATCCTCCATGCTAAATTTTTAGGGAAAAATATGTCAGTGGTTTTCCTCTTGCCTTCCGCACCGCAGTACTCTGTCTGACGCGAGTGGGATGACGCCCGGATTTCAAAGCCGTAGAACTCCTGTCTGCTGCTACTGATACCCTCTTGAATTCATGGATCATATATGATTATCACGTTGTCAGCGGTGAAGGCAAACATCGTTAAGAAGCCCACATACCCGAGAAATGCGTTACGGAGGTATGTGACCTAACCTGTATTGGGCTGGTTTTCCTTTCGCGGATTGGAAGGTCAGATAGGCAGTCGCTTTTGTAAAAAACGGGAGCTGTCAAATCTTCAGGTTAGGTAAGCGGACCCTGTGAAAAACGGGATAATGCTGATGATCGGGATGAGAGGGAGATGATGATGATCAAATCAGACAATCATCAAGTTACAGATCACCGGTTTTGGTATTCATCTTGATATATAACACCGATACCGGTATACCGGTATCCAACGTATTAAGTATTCCGGTCTCTTCCCTAGAGCCATCGCGTTGATGTGACGTTAATCCCGGTAATCTGAACGCGTCACTATCCGGGAGAAATGTCCTAATCCGCGTCAAATTGTAACCAATCTTCCTTCCAGAATGTTCTAGAAATTTTGGGAATGAGAGGCCTTCGAATTAGGTTGATTGTGGCAGAGAAGAGTGTATTTTTGTACCGGTATTTCAGTTCGGCGTTTCTCTAGATTGATTAGAAGATATCTTGTTCTTAACATACTTTCTGTAGTAATTATTTGCTATAAAAACAAACACATAATTCTCCTTTTTGCTTCGCCGCTGTCGGGTATTAAATATACTATTTATAATACTACTTGAAACTTCGAACATTACGTTAGTACAGGATAGGTGTAGGTAAAGTTTTTTTTACATAAAAATCCAGGGACTATCCAGGCTACGTTCTCAAAAAAATATACAGATGGCGCTGTACAGATTTGCCTTCGTTTAACCTTCTAATTTCATGGATAACAGACATATGCATCTCTAATCTCTGTTTTTCGGTATAAATGATGACGCTTGTTATTACACCCAGGCACAACATATCGTCTACCCATTTTTACCTACCTAATATTAGCAACATAATTCTGTACTTTATGTGATCCAAATATCAAGCAACAATTATTTTTATATTTTTCTCTGCAATTACATTATATTTTTGAATAATTATGATTTATTTATTAATGGATCACTTACAGCTATGCACATTATAACATTTAGTCAGGACATAATTAGACAAAGTAAAACAGTACTTATGTGTAAGCCAATTACAAGTGAACACAACATTCATCATAAAAAACAACATCTAGTCTGTTGAGACTAACTTCTCAGCAGCTTAACACTCACTATTAATAACATTAATTTATCATATTATTGCACTAGTTGGTACAAAAAACAAATAAACTATACTAATTTAACTATGATCCCCGAGCACTGATAAAATAGGTAATTATCACGTTAAATATGAACAGCGCGATCTATATTTTTTTAAGAAAAGAACTTTTTTTTTCTGAAGAGCGTTTTTTTTTAATTTGCTTGCGTACAGGACAGAATCTAGACTCTAATAAGCTCTGTGGCTTCATTGATAAAATGGTGACGTTGTATAATTATCCTGGAACTTTCTGAAAAGATTTACGCCCCTGTAATAACTAACCTTACCAGCGGTGCTTAATTAAAAAAATATACTTACAACGAGATGCTTTCCGTCTTTATAAAACCGGCAAAATTCACCGAAAATGTTCACCGAAACGCGACTTCGTTAGCTATTGACTCCGGGACGTTTCTACTGAGCTATTCAATTTCTCGGCCGATTCAATGGTGTTTTGACCTGATTTTGCAGGTATTATCGACGATACAACAATTATAGACGCAGTTTTCGCATACAGATAATGAGATTAAAAACTTGAAGCTGAAATGTAGGCGGCAGCACTGTTGAGTGTTCCTATGACAGTTCTCCATACTGCCCAGCTAAAATTCGGGATAATTGCTATAAAATGTAACAGCCTCCGTGGTCTAGTGGTTAGAGCGTCAGGCTCACGATCTGGAGGTCCGGGTTCGATTCCCGATGGGGACGTGGTCGAAATCACCTTGTGAGACTGTCCTTTGTTTGGTAAGGACTTTTCAGGCTTGAATCACCTGATTGTCTGAAAAAGTAAGATGATTCCGTGCTTCGGAGGGCACGTTAAGCTGTTGGTCCCGGCTATTAGCCGTAAAAACACCTTCACCGACCCGCAGTGGAGCAGCGTGATGGAGTATGTTCCATATCCCCTCCGGTTGATTGAGGGGAGGCCTGTGCCCAGCAGTGGGACGTATATAGGCTGTTTGTGTGCTATAAAATGTGGAGCAACGTGAAATGTATCCCGTCTAAAGAATGAATTACGAAGAAAACAAAAGCCATCAGTTGGAAAAAGGCAGTTTGATTGAAAACACAGTATTTCTAAGTTATCTTCTTTCCGATCTTTAGGGAATAAACATAACATTATGACTTTCGCGCCCGTTTTGGACTAAATATGTAAGTTTTGTTATATTTTTTGTACGCTGTGCCTTCGCACCTTTTATTGACCTCTCACATAACGGGTTGGCAGGAAGAGATCTCTTTTAGAGATAAATCCACCTTTTGTACCTATTAATTATGTACTTATGTGTGCAATAAATATATATATTTCATTTTTATTTAATTTATGTAAAGTAAGACCCAGAAGGGGTGAGGTCGGAACGCGATACGAATTAGTGCGGGGCGGAGAATTATCGTACTGTATGTATTTTTTACTATGTTGTGAATAGATAATATATGTTCTCAGAACCCGTTCATCTGTAATTAGGAGTCCAGAGGTTATATCGTCGATGCCTAGTTCGTACCGCTTTATACCGGTTCACAGCAGATCGGATTAGTTTGCTTCACTGATTCTCTGCCACAATTTGAAGACTTTTTGCTTTTTCCCAGAGTGGGTGATTTTATGGCAAAGTAGGTGAATGTGGAAGGGTTAGCATATTAAAACAGCTGTAAAGTCATAACACACGCCTATATCCCCGAAAGGGTAGGCAGCGGTTGCCATTTGTGGGATAAATTGGTAAAATCTATAGAGTTTGGTCTTCTTCTTCTTCTTCTATCGTGTGGGTTGTGAGGTGGAGTACCAGCCTCATCAACCCTGGTGTCAGGGTTACTATTGAGCCGCGAAAGGCCTCTGACATGGCTCATGTAACGACTACATACTTACATCAGTAAGTAGTAACCAGGACCAACGGCTTAACGTGCCTTCCAAAGCACGGATCATTTTACTTTTTGGACAATCAGGTGATCAGCCTGTAATGTCCTAACCAAACTAGGGATCACAAAGTGATTTTTGTAATATGTCCCCACCGGGATTCGAACCCGGGACCTCCGGATCGTGAACCCAACGCTCAACCACTGGACCACGGAGGCCGATATCATCTTCTATCGTGTGGGTTGTGAGGTGGACGACCAACCTTATCAACCCTGGTGTCAGTTCATCATGTCATTGTCTTATGCGATAGGTCTTAGGCGACGTCGATCACACTTATGCCATTGGTCTTAAACGACGTCAATCGCACGTTGAATTCAAGCATATGGTATTGTATAGAAGCGTTCAGGGAGAAGCGTCATGCGCAGTGATGTGCTGTTCCTGTGAATATTCCCAAAGTGGGAATAATATATAAAAACATTTATTAGCTCACTGCCTGCTTTTACATACATACATACATAAACTCACGCCCGTAATCCCTAATGGGGTGGGCAGAGCCACAAGTAATCAAATACAACTTGCAGCCACTGTTGATACGAAGTCCAAAGATGAATATGATGAACCTTATGGTGATAAGGGATCAGCCTATCGCCCATAACATTAGTCCATCATGTTAGAGGACACAATCCCTCTGTCGGTTTTTACGACATGCCCGGGAAGACTGCCTGCTTTTCTTTTTCAAATTGTTCTTTATTGTACTTTGGGGGGTCAAAATGGCCACATCGAAGCATTTCATCTGAGAAAGCAATATTGCAATTTGACATTTGCGCACATAAAAGTAAGTGCGCAATGCAAACAAATGTCAAATAGCAATATTGCTTTCTTAGATGAATTCGATGTGATTTTACCCCTCTGGTCTTATTTTATCTGCCTAAAGGTTTGGTAAATAAAGCTCTTTACATAACTTTTTACTATCAGGAACAGCACAACCCTGGTATGCGCGCTTGTTTTAACGCGGATACCATAGAGATTTTTTTTTTGTTTTGGTTTTCCCCGAAGGGTAAGGCAAAGGGAACTAAGCCCATACAGCCATGTCTGACGTATTTTTTTTCTTGATGATAATGAAATGATGATGATGAAACCTAAGCCCCCACCCTCGGAGTAGACTCCTACTCCGAACCCCAAACGAATTAACTCAAAAGTCCGCATAAACTTTTGAGTTATGAAGCGGCTTCTTGGCACGAAGCGAAAATAGGCAAATACACTTTGTTTATTGAATACTCCGATATAATAACACTCGCGAATGTCTTCCGACTAACTTAATGCGATCATTAATCACAAATCACCACTTCGTATTAATTATTTAGATTATTCAATGAAGAAAGCAACTGTCCTGTTCCCGTTTCCGCCAAAAAGCCGATACCATAGCATAGAGACATACATAAAAATGTCGTAGATAAAGCGCATCATACAAAAATACGACGAAAACTTAACGCCAACATAGCTATTAGTGCGACATATTACACCAAGGTATAAATTATACCGATTTTATTTGTAGAGATATTTCCTATTCTTAGTTTATGCTCGGTATAAAAAGCTACACCAGGTTTATTTGTAAGGCCGTTAAAGAACGAATTAAGAAATTAGCATTCGTTTTTATTCGGAAATGCATCATGAAAGAAAATAGTAGCACCATCTTGTATCTAATACCCCGATTCAGTTCCAGCGGTTAGTAATAACAAAGGTAATAATTTAGGTTTTGCTGTACGCCTTACCTTTTATTAAACTAAGTATATTAAGCTTTTCTGTCGTCCCAAAGCAATATTATTTTCCTTCTATTGTAGTGCATACCTACTTGTTACTTATTTGAATTTTTGGTATCTGTACCATAGATTAACATGCGTAGTAACGACTTGCGGCGTATTTGTAAGCGGTACATGGTCTGGTACAGTGACCACTATAATATAGGGACCACTACAATATAGTGACCACTATAATTATAGTGACGACTATTATAGTGGCAGTATGAATTTATACATGCCATTATCTTATCCGCCGAAAAGAAGAGTTACGGGTATTCGACAGGCATAAAACTTATGAAACACGTAAATTTTATGCAGAAATTTAAAAAAAAACCAAAACTTTTAGATTGCCAATAACCCGACAGAATTAAGTTAACAGCACACCTCAAATACCAATTTCATTCATTCACTCAATAATTTTAAAATTAACAGATGTCATTCATCCGTCTCTTTTCTTTTCGGCGGATAAGAAAATGACAGGTATAACTAAAAATAAAATTAGTGTCCACAGGAATCGGGGCCATTGTGTGCAGTCGAGGCCATTGTGTGTGTAGCTTATAAATGTGTAATTCTAATTATTAACAGCCATGTCAATGATTATAAGAAACCAGTTAGAGAGCCTTTAACATTTTCTTTTCAACGAAATTTTACGCGTAACATAAATCAACCTTTTTTTCTCCTGTAGTGTATACACGGCCTTATTAAACCAGCAACGTAATACATCATCTTGCTGAAAATTTATGTAAACTAAAGCTTTTGTACAAAGTTTAATACCACATTCCTGCCTGAAGTTAGTTCAGTTACTGCGGGTAACTACAATACTAATACCTTAGTAGGTACATTATTTTTCTCTTAAGCTAAAAGTTAGTTGTTTCTAAAATAATTATGGAGCCGTGGTAGTTTAGTTGGTAGAACGCTTTCCTCTCACTTTGAGGTCGCAGGTTCGAAACCAGCACAGGCCTAAACCCATGATTGTTGAATTTGTTTTCAATTCACGTTTGGATCATAAATAATTATCACGTGCTCAGCGGTGAAGGAAAATGCGTTTTCAAAGGTATGTGACCTAACCTGTATTGGGCTGGTTTTCCCTTCGCGGGTTGGAAGGTCAGACAGGCAGTCGTTTCTGTAAAAAACAGGACCTGTCGAATCTTCAGGTTAGGTAAGCGGAAATGATGATGGTGATGATGTAGACTACATACAGTCACGCCTATGTCCCATAGGGGTAAGCAGAGACTATGAAATTCCATTTGCTTCGATCCGTAAATACATCTCTTGCTTTCTCCATACCCATCAGTCATTTCATCCACGTTAAAGTGTGGCTACTTAGTACATCTAGACACCTCTCTGTCCAGTTTACAGTTGGGATATAGTCTTGAGTTTGTGTATTTAACATAACATAACAAATACTTTATTGCACAAACAGGAAAAAAACAAAATACAAAACAAAAGAGAAATAGAATGTGTAATAGAATGTATGTATTTATATTTTTCAACATTTTATTCAGTAGGTAACACAGTTACACTTTGAATCGTCAATTTTTACATAACGAACGTCTCATCCGCCTAAAACTACTGCAGCTTCTCAGGTAGAAGAAGCTGCTAGAAAAACTTTAGGGACATGGCACTAAACGTTCTTTTAATAATAAACTTAAAATACTGTTATAGAATTTAATAATTTGGCTGCCTAATATCAGTTCCCAGACAGATAATCCCAATAACCTTTTTTACAAAGTTTCTGGTTAAATGCTGTCTTAAATCTGTTTAAAGATAAATTCTGAATATCAATGAAAACCTTAGGGTATTATTTCTTATTCTATGTGTATGGTAAAAACGTATACATTGTCCCTTGGGGTTCAGCTGAAAATCAGCGTTGTGGCACTCCCTCAATGTAGGCGTGTCACAACATCTTGCTGAGCTGACGTCCCTTTTTAGAGATAAGGTTTAAATTCATTATTTTGTTCATTTTTCTATTGTGTGTACCACCTACTTGTTTCTAAAATAAATGTTTTTCTTTCTTTCTTTCCTTAAAAGATTTAGTGAACTTATGCAGTCAACTGACATGTAAAGCGAGTACTTTACATTTTGTTTTGATGATATCAGTAATCAGCAAGGGTTTCAAAGATTTGTCTGTTTCCTTACAACCTCGAGGGCTGTGTGAGGGTAGACCTCGTTATATTCTCACACCTCGAAAGACACAGGGTAGGCAGAGAAACGGTATTGGCTCCTGTCCTCTTTGAGGACGCTTTCAAGACCTTTGTTTTGTATTGTCAACTGTGCGAGTTGTTTATTCCTGGCGAATTTAAAAATAAGAATAAAATAAATTTATTACCAGTAACATTTTACATTTTTCTTTAAGAAGTAGGTAATTATGAATATTACGAATACGGGCAAAATTAAATCGGTCAGCTTGTGCTATGGTAGAGCCTTGCTATGGAGCCATCCACCGCTGGTTTTCAGTCATTTCCTCTTCCTGAGATATTATGCGGAAGGAATTGTCAAAAATTTCAGTGAATTTCAGTGGGACCTATATAGGTCCGGAGGGGTATGGAGTACTCCACCACGCTGCTCCAATGCGGGTTGGTGGAGGTGGTTTAACGGCTAATAGCCGGGACCAACGGCTTAACGTGCCTTCGAAGCACGGAATCATCTTATTTTTCAAACAATCAGGTGACAAGAATTTTATAACTAAATAAAATGCAACCGACATGAAAAGATCCATCTTTTTCAAAGTCAGTTAAGATACGTTGATAACTACAGTAAAAACAACATAGAAAAATGAATTCCATAATTATAAAGAAAAAACGAATTCATGTAATAATCAACTTTTCTGAATTGGCTCAGGCCTTGATGTAACTTGACTAACCCGAAATGGAGCAGAATGGCGGAGTAAGGCTTTACTACTACCTTCTTTTGACGAGGACGGGTGTCCAGCTGTGCGACATTACGTTGATTGATCATGTTATGTAACCCAACATACATAACATTAAACCATCCCAATGCAGGTTAGGTCACATACCTCCGAAAATACATTTCTCGGGAATGTGGGTTTCCTCACGATGTTTTCCTTCACCGCTTCGCACGTGATAATCATTTATGATCCAAAGATGACTTCGAAAATAAATTCGACAATCATTGGTTTAGGCCTGTGCTGGATTCGAACCTGCGACCTCAAAGTGAGAGGCAAGCGTACTTCCAACTAGGCTACCACGGGTTTCCATCACTCTTGGCATTAATCATCAGTATTATTTTTTAATTCAATATTGGTGAACGTTGACAAATGAAAATCGTTCAATAACCCCTCAACACCCCACAAAAGCCGCAATAAACGTCATAAAAAGTATATCCACAAACGAGTAGCATAGTAAAAAACGTATAAAACACACAATGAGCCTATTTCCATGCGGGGAATCGAACCGGCGAACCGCGACATCGCCACCTGCCCCAATCTACCCCCATTGTGCGCGGAAAACTTGCACATTTCAAATGATAATATTTTCGTAGTTCACAAATTGAGTCCCGGGAAGTTTGCTGGAATTTAGGAATCAATTCCCGTTTTCCGGGTGAATTTTGAAAGGCTGACTTTTTATGTCGGTGACTTAATACTGAGATGTAATGTTTTGAGAATAATAATATGATAATAATACATCATTATCAACGTCATCATCAGCCCATTAACGTCCCCAATGCTGGGGCACGGGCCTTCCCTATGGATGGATAGGGAGATCGGGCCTTAAACCACCACGCGGGCCCAGTGCGGATTGATGGTTATTAACGACTGCTAATGCAGCCAGGACCAACGGCTTAACGTGCCTTCCGAAGCACGGAGGAGCTCGAGATAAGAACTTAATAATAATACATACTTTGACGAAATTGGGAATGTCCTTAAAAAACGCAAACTCTGTAAAACAATATTATTTGAAAGAAAACAAAAACCTTTGTCATTCAATATTACTAACTTAATAATTAAGTTTTCTTTGGAAACCAACATAATCAAAACAGAAAGTATAACTCAATGAGATTCGCCCGATCCCGCCAATCTCGAACGGGATCTCATCACATTTTGCTTCGGGATTGATCTCGAAAAATTGGACGACATCTTGCGAGATCGGGATTGCATTCTCTATTACAGACACACTCGAGACACATCACACACATCACCAGCCCATTAACGTCTCCACTGCTGGGGCACGGGCCTTCCCTATGGATGGATAGGGAGATCGGGCCTTAAACCACCACGCGGGCCCACTGCGGATTGGTGGTTATTGGTGGTTGCTAATGCAGCCGGGACCAACGGCTTTACGTGCCTTCCGAAGCACGGAGGAGCTCGAGATAAGAACTTAATAATAATACATACTTTGACCAATTTGGGAATGTCCTTAAAAAAAGGCAAACTCTGTAAAACAATATTTTTTGAAAGAAAAAATATTATTATTATTTTTATTTTTTTTGTGCGTGTATGAAGCGATTGATGAATGTGGAGGAAGCAAGAGAAGTGTGTCAGGATCGAAGCAAATGGAATTCTATAGTCTCTGCTTACCCCGGTGGGAAATGGGCGTGAGTTTATGTATGTATGTATGTATGTTGAAAGAAAATAAAAACCTTTATCATTCAATATTACTAACTTAACATTTTTTTTTGGAAACCAACATAATCAAAACAGAAAGTATACCGCAATGAGATCCGCTCAATCCCGTCCATCTCGAACGGGATCTCGTCACATTTTGCTTTGGGATTGATCCTGAAAAATTGGACGACATCTTGCGAGATCGGAATTGCATTCCCTATTACAGACACACCCGAGACAGTTCATACACAAATACCTCGTTTTACACAGACAGTACACGTTGACGTAATTATACGCACGCATCTCTGTGGTTGACGTCTAACGCCCATGCGATTGAAAACTAACGTAACACCAGGACATTGTCGAAATCACTTTGTGAGACTGTCCTTTGTTTGGTAAGGACCTTTCAGGCTTGAATCACCTGATTGTCCGAAAAAGTAAGATGATTCCATGCTTCGGAGGGCACGTTTAGCCGTTAGTCCCAGCTATTGGCCGTAAAAACACATCCACCAACCCGCATTGGAGCAGCGTGGTGGAGTATGCTCCATACCCCCTCCGGTTGATTGAGGAGAGGCCTGTGCCCAGGAGTGGGACGTATAAAGGCTGTTTATGTATGTATGTGTAAGTTGTTGAGGAGCTCGGTGGCGCAGCGGTTAACGCGCTCGGTCTGCGATTGTTGAAGTTAAGCAACTTTCGCAAAGGCCGGTCATAGGATGGGTGACCACAAAAAAAAGCTTTCATCTCGAGCTCCTCCGTGCTTCGGAAGGCACGTTAAGCCGTTGGTCCCGGCTGCATTAGCAGTCGTTAATAACCATCAATCCGCACTGGGCCCGCGTGGTGGTTTAAGGCCCGATCTCCCTATCCATCCATAGGGAAGGCCCGTGCCCCAGCAGTGGGGACGTTAATGGGCTGATGATGATGATGTATGTATGTGTAAGACCAGGATCTTACGTTAGTTTTCAATCGTATGGGTTTTGTGAGTGACGTCACAAACCTAGCTTAGACGCTGGTGGAGAGCGGAGAGTGGCCGTTCTATACGTAGTATTTATTATTCCTTATTCTATAGTACACGTATGCTTCACAAAAGGCATACAGCCTGAGTGGGCCCTACATAGCGCCTTTTACCTTTCAACCCTTTCTCTTTGCACTTAGTGCTATGTGCCAGGGTATACGGGCTTTAAATAGCCGATTGTGTTTCACCTGTGTCGAGAAATCGATGTTTTATATCGACTCGATCCAGCTTTCTTATTGAAGTCTAATGATGGATGTGATAAACCATAAGGTTACCGGCGCGCATCTACACAAGAAAACTGCTAAAATATACCTTTTTTCCTCTAGCCTATAGTGTACCGTCAACCCGCGTTTGGTATGGAGCCGTGTGGTGTATTATGCTTCTGACTCCCCTTCGGTTCTTCTTCTTATCGTGTAGGTTGTGAGGTGTAATACCAACCTCATCAACCCTGGTGTCAGGGTTATTACTGAGCCGCCAAAAGCCCTGACATGGCTCATGTAACGACTACATACTTACATTAGTAAGTAGGAACCAGGACCAACGGCTTAACGTGCCTTCCGAAGCACGGGTCATCTTACTTTCGGACAATCAGGTGATCAGCCTGTAATGTCCTAACCAAACTAGGGATCGCAAAGTGATTTTTGTGATATGTCCCCACCGGGATTCGAACCCGGGGCCTCCGGATCGTGAGCCCAACGCTCAACCACTGGACCACAGAGGCCGTCGGTTGATTGAGGATGAGGGGACACTTGTGCCCAGTAGGGGGACGTATATAGGCTGTTATATGTTATGTTATTGTGTACCACTGCTGCCCAAAACCCTCCCCTCTTCCACAGTTCCTTATTCTGGCAAATGTCTTGCCAGTCCTCTTCAAAAGCATCCATATCATCTTTCCATCAAAATGTACTTTATACTGTTTCTTTTTCAATTTAAAACAAGTTAAACCTGTCAGTATAGACAACCCTAACTTTGTTTAATCAAGCGGCGATTGCGCGTTAAAAGTTTTTCTGCTGACAATTCGAATTTCGAACTTCGTGTATGTGTTAAAAAGTCGTTAACTTGTAATAATGGCGGTGTGAACATTTCCGTTTTTCCTTACTCACGCCTATTTCCCACCGGGGTAAGCAGAGACTAAAGAATTCCATTTGCGTCGATCCTGACACACTTCTCGTGCTTCCTTCACATTAATCAATCATTCACATTTCTGTTTAAGTTACATTTTATTTATGCCGATAACCTTCTGAAGGTCGCGAGAAAGCGCCACAGGCCGCAGAGGATCGGTCATTATGGTGAGTCTTGGGGAAGGCTTTTGTGCAGCAGTGGGTGATTTCCGGCTGATGATGATGATGATATCATGATATCTTCCAACTCCATCTACCGTTTATTCGCGACAAATGATGTAACTTAATAAATCCGTTCAAAGAAGAATTCATTTATTCCTTCACATGTCCGAACCAACGAATTATAATCACTACACTACATTTTTGACACTATAACTGAATTTATACAATGTTTTAAGTTTAGTTAGTTAGTTAGTGGTAGTTAGTTAGTTTTTAGTTGTGGTTAGTTAGAAACGCGGTAAGAACCCGTTATTATGTGTTTTAATTACTATAACTACGGTAAGAACCCGTTATTATGTGTTTTAATTCATCATCATCAGCCGTATGACGCCCACTGCTGGGCATAGGCCTCCCCCAAGGATCTCCACGACGATCGGTCCTGCGCTGCCCGCATCCAGCGGCTTCCCGCGACCTTCACCAGATCGTCGGTCCACCTTGTAGCGGGCCTACCCACTGAGCGTCGTCCGACACGTGGTCGCCACTCCAGAACCTGTTTTAATTACTATAACTAAATTTCTTTCTCAATTTTATTTTTTCTTTTTTCCTTCTTTTTTCTCTTCGATCAATGGAATGATTTGTGGGTTATAATAAAAATTCTATTTTACGTCGTAAAAAGTTAGTAGTTAGGTGTAACCGAGCCTTGTAGGCACAGATGCGGTGTCGGCCTAAACTGGATTTATGAGCGTTGTTATACTTTTGTTTCAAACTTAGACGTCGGCGGCCGCGGAACCTATAACATAGAACAGGGTTTCCCAAACTATGGGTCGTGACCCACCGGTGGGACACGTCTCTTCTTGTGATCTGAATCATTCTCAGTATTCGTTACGATGTCACTAACATCCTATATTTCCTCAACTCGAATTTCAATTACCATAGTTGTCACAAGCATTGTTTAAGACGTTCCCAGTGTATACAATGCACCACTCAGTGTGACGGCGTTTTAATAAGAGATTCGACGGAATAGCATTGTGTTCGCGAGTGTACCGTGATGCGTTCTATCGAAGACGCAAACAGGCGGTCCTCAAAGCGCTTCACTAGTGTTGTGATGAGGAATCGGGATTAGTACGGAAATACCGGTATTGGATGGTACGGGATTTTAAAATAGGTACTTGTGCCCCAAGTAGAGATATACCCTTGAATCAAAACTGGTTGTTGTAAGCTTAAAATTAAAAGATTTAAATGATTATTACCTATAACCTATAACTTTTGACTTATTAACTTTTCTCAACATTAGTTCTCTAATAATATAGTTAATAAAAAAAAACTAATTTAGTGCATACTAATGTTACATCTGTCTGTCATTTCTTATTTCTAACTAGTTACGTTGCGTAATTAGTTTGCGTATTAGGGAAGCAACGAAAAAACAAATAATATCGGTATCGTACCATATTCCCAGCTCTATCTAACAGTGCAGACATGCCTCGTGGGAATTCCCGGAATTGGTACAGGGCCGCATTCATTTGTGGTACCGTGTTTGATGTACGGTCCACCGAGTACCGTATTAATTGAAATTGATTTGTATATACACACATGCTTAAAATCTGATCACTAATGGTCACTAATGGCATGGGCAGAGCCACAAATAATCAGAAGACAAGTTGCAAATCTTGATACGAAGTCCTAAAATTAGCACAGTGACATGTTGGTGCTAATTCCTGTAAACATCTAATTTTATTTTAAGTTATATCTGTCATTTTCTTATCCGCCGAAAACGAAAGGGACGGGTAATCAATCGACAAGCATAAAATTTATGGAACACACGTCAATTTTAAGCACTAATCTAAAACAACCTAAAATTTTACATTGGCCAATAACCCGACAATTATATTGACAGCACACGTCAAACGATTTGCATACCAGCGAGGTACCTTTTTAATTCGCCCGGATTATTCATTTATTTAATCATTCTTCCTAGGTGGCAAAATTAGGAGGTGTCTGCAGGAATCGGGGCCGTTATCAGCCTATAGCCCATACAATTCATCAAGTTAGAAAAGCCACAATTACTCGTCAGGTTTTACGACAATAGCTGCCGGGAAGATAAGCATGCTGCTGCTGAAATAAAGTCGGTATACCGAAATGAAAAACATAGGTACCGTACCGTATTTCCAGCTTTATCTATTTACTGCGAACTATAATGTCTGGGAAGGCACGTGGGAGTCCCCGGATTAGTACAAGGTCGCTTTCATTTGCGGTACCATGTTCGATTTACGGTCCACCGCTAACCTCATTAATTGACATTAATTTGTTTACTTTTAATTAAATGGTATTCAAAAAATGTTAATATATTCATGTGGTACCTTTATTAAATAAAATTTTAATGTGTATATGGCGTCTGTAGTGTAATGACATAGAATAAAGATAAAATAAAAATAGTTTATTTTACAAATCAGCATAACAATATGTGAATAAGTCTTCCCATTACATACATACATAAATAGCCTATATTATATGTCCCACTGCTCCTCCTCTCGATAAACCGGAGGGGGTATGGAGCATACTCCACCACGCGCAGTCTTCCCATTAAGTTCTAAAAAGTCTTGTGTCGGGAATGACTCGCTTGCTTCCATCCTTATTTATATAAATAAATGAATGATTTAGAAATTTGTATCATAATCACTTATTTGTGGTTTAAAGTTCATGCTAAATTCAGCTAGTTTGGTTATTTATTTCCCACCAAAGGTTCGCAGTGATACAATACAATACAATTAAGTAAAAAGAAATAATTACAAAAAGTCTCTTAATTAAGTACATGACAAATGGCGGCCTTATCGCTTAAAGCGATTTCTTCCAGGCAACCATAAGGTGAGGAAAAAATAATAATAGAATAGAATAGAACCTAACCTAACCTAACCTAACATATATACCTACTTATATAAAGTGTAACTTAGTGTTACTTAGGAACCTAGACGTTTCAGGTATTGAATACTAACTTAAATAAGCAAACAGTTCAGTTTACTAAATAAATAGTATTCAGGCTGTATTTAGCGAAGTAATATCAGCAAAGTGAACGCCTGACTAGGTTTGAACTTCAGCTTCGCTAGGAGAAGTCGGGCGAAAGTTTTGCTGACAGTACGTATATAATACAATACAATACAAAAACTCTTTATTACATTTAAAATAAATACTAAAAAAATAAACCATTGTAATCAGTTAGACAGTACAACAGGCGGCCTTATTGCTAAGGTAGCAATCTCTTCCAGGCAACCTTTGATGTATATTACATCCATGCACTAAAAGTATTCATACTCATCATCATAACATCAGGCGCTTCAACATTACCTCGAGTTTAATCCAGTAAGGTGTGACGTCATTAAACTCGTATTATCGACTTTAACGGCCTCTGTGGTCCAGTGGTTGACCGTTGGACTCACGATCCGGAGGCCCCGGGTTCGAATCCCGGTGGGGACATATCATAAAAATCCCTTTGAGATTCATAGTTTGGTTAGGACATTACAGGCGGATCACCTGATTGTCCGAAAGTAAGACGATCCGTGCTTCGGAAGGCACGTTAAGCCGTTGGTCCCGGTTACTATTTACTAATGTAAGGCCAGTAATGCCACCTATTGTACTCATTCTATTTCTCTTTTGTAAGTATGTAGTCGTTACATGAGCCTCTAGCCATAGAGGCAGCCTATCAGCTCGCGACACCAAACAATTCAGGACCCCGATGCCGACCCCGCCGGCGTGGTCGACGACTTCCCTCAATCAGCGCTTATCGCTATCGACCCACTAGGGTCGATTAATTCATTCGATTATTTTTCCTCTCAGACGACGCCCTGAGCCGAGGTTCGAGTCCAACTGGGCACTCTCAGGCCTGTTGTCTTAAACGTGGTACCGGGTGACAGCTTTCAGCGCTCCCCATTTGTCCGGCCAAGTAGTTAATGCCATCTGCGGCAAATCTACAATAAGTCACGTAAAAAGAAAAAGTTACATGAGCCATGTGAGGGGCCTTTGACGGCTGAATAATAACCCTGACACCAGGGTTGATGAGGTTGGTATTCCACCTCACAACTCACACGATAGAAGAAGAAAGAAGTCGTCTTTAATATCACTGACAACTAGGTTTCATGACGCCAATCAAACTATAATGCTATCATGATGACCTATGAGTACGCCACGTCACTCAGTCACGATAGTTTGACGTAGGTACGTGTTAGTCACATTTGCATGTCACGTATTGTAATTATGTATTAGATTTCATCAATAACATAACATAAAAAATACTTTATTATTTATTTATATATATGTTATCGGAAATGTATGAAATCAATGAAATGTATAAAATATTGTTTGAAAAACTATTTCTTCTATCGTGTGGGTTGTGAGATGGAGTACCAACCCCATCAACCCTGGTGTCAGGGTTACTATTGAGCCGGCAAAGGCCCCTGACATGGCTCATGTAACGACTACTTACTTATATCAGTAAGTAGTAGGTAACCGGGACCAACGGCTTAACGTGCTTTCCGAAACACGGAAAAACTATTTAATGCATAGATATTCTAGGAAATGTATAAATTTCCTCGGAATTGTATATAATTCCAATATCGTATTAAGAAATGTATAAAGTAAATGCTTTCTGCTGTACATCCATCGCAATATGAACTGAGTACTCGAGCTTTCCGTTAGACCAACGTGATAGGTGATGAGCCGCATTTTGTTGAAAATATTGAATTTTGAATATATTTATTATAACAACAGCACTAACGACATAGCATCACGCTTGTACCCCAATGGGGTAGGCAGAGGTGTATAATCTACACATCAACTCCTCGCCTGTTACATTTAAGTCCCATGTAATAGGGGGTGAATCTATTGCCATTAACTGGGCACAAATCCTGGAAACCATGTAATATCAATTCTATGATCCAAACATGAGTTCAAACTCAATAAAATGGAATTTAGTGGTTTAGAGCCCGAGACAGGATTCGAAGCAGTGACATTATGATGTAAGTCTTGCGATCTCCGAACTGAGCTATAAGAGACCCCCCACACTAGCGTCTTTCGAGCGTCGTCGTCGTGCCAGCGTCCGCGGAACGTCCACGCGACGTCGACGCCGCGACGACGCGACGCCAGCGCTGGCCGGCTGCCGAACGCCGAGCGTGCGCGGCGCTGGCTCGCGTAGCCGCGGCGTCAGTTCAACGTTTTTTGCGAACAAGTACAATGCACAACGCAATCTACTTGCCCCGCTCCCCGCCGGCCCCAAATGGGTATCTTGATATTTTATGTCGTTCTGTATCAATTGTAATAGTTCGTCAAATATTCGTTTTGGCATCCGTAAATAATCATAAAAGTGTTTTTTATTATTTTTTATATGTTGACAATACAATACGAAATAATCGCTTTCCTGAACTCTAGCACTACACAGAGGATGTTCCCAATGTTGACGACGATGTTTCCTTTTTCGTTTGCGTAATTTTTGGATCAGTAATATCAACAGCAGTGTTTCTTCGTCGGAATCCATTTTCACACTGATTGTACGCGACAGGAGCCGCGGTTACGCGACGCTAGCGCAGCGCACGCTGGGCGTTCGGCCGCCGGCCAGCGCTGGCGTCGCGTCGCCGCGGCGTCGACGTCGCGTGGACGTTCCGCGGACGCTGGCACGACGACGACGCTCGAAAGACGCTAGTGTGGGGGGTCTCTAATGGATTTCTTATGACAGAATGTATTTTATGACGGCTCTCACTGTGAGGTCGCAGGTTTGATATTTTAAGGTACCGTTATAAGTGAGCGAGTTCATGCGCGTGAGACCTCCAATCTTTTTTTTTTGACGTGACGTATTGTAGATTTGCCGCAGATGGCATTAACTACTTGGCCGGACAAATGGGGAGCGATGCAAGGCTCTCACCCGGTACAACGGTTTAAGGGGACCCAATCAAACGTCTGAGTGCAGTATGTGGTGATGGAATGTTCGCCGCGGCTGCGGGTATGTGCGGCGTGCCCCGGCCATACCTCGTACCCCACTTAGTTACCGCGGTGGGGTATGGGACGCGGAGGTACCTACTTGACAGAGATAGGAATTAAACTTGCTTCAAAATACTGTGAGGTATACAGACGCCGTAACGGAAAAAAATACAACCTCTTTGATTGCACTAAAATGGTTTTCCCTTCGCGGGTTAGAAGGTCAGACAGGCAGTCGCTTCTGTAAAAAGCCGGACCTGTCAAATTTTCAGCATAGGTAAGCGGAGCCTGTGAAAAAAAAGGGGTAAAGCTAGGGAGATGATGATGATTGGTTTTTTTTTTTTCAAATAGTTCTTGTTCTCTGTTCCTGTCTGCCTAAAGCCTAGGTAATAAAGCTCTTTTTACGTAACTTTTGTGCGTGTTTACTGCCGAGAATGTTCCCACGACACATACCTCCTGTACAACAGTTTTAGTAGTTACTATAGTATGGATTATTTCTAATAAAACTATATCTATTTCAGGTACAGACCGTTCATGCTACCGAATCCGACCGTGCAGTTAATTACGATGTAAGTGGATCAATATTTACGATCTAAATTAAGAGTAGATCGTGCTCGGCGTCGACTGCTCTTCACTTGATCGACATTTAAGATCGCATCGTTAACTTTAACTCAATTTTTTTGTTAATTTAATAGTAATTATAGGAACCCACGAAAATAAGTTTTAGTACATAAAAAATTGTCCCGGCTATTAGCCGTAAAAACACCTCCACCGACCCATAGTGGAGCAGCGTGGTGAAGTATGCGTGGCGAGGCCTGTGCCCAGCAGTGGGACGTATACAGGCTATTTATGTTATATTATGTTACATAAAAATATCTTATTCGAGCTCTACCTTCCAGCAAGGGATCATCAGTTTAGAAGAAGAAGAAGATTTTAATGAAGCCTCTTTCTAGTTACAATGGCAAAGTATATTATTTATATTATAAATTATATTGTATATTGGATTGGAGAACGATCGCTCAGGACAGGGAGAAGTGGAAACTGCAGGGGAGGTCTTTTCCCAACAGTTTGCCCTACTCCAGGCTAGTAAAAAAAAAGTATATTAGTATTAGGAAGGTAATGGTGTCTACTCGGACAACCACCAAATGACTCAATAACATCTTCATTATGTACTTCATAAAAACTTGTTCTGTGTGAGTTTTCGATAGGCTTCTTTTAAAACTTTATGGGATATAAATTTTAGACATATTTTATGTCTTCCATCACTAATCTAAGACACGCTCTTGTCGGTGTAGCATTCTCCATGCTACTTTTTTTTGGGAAATATAAGGCTGTGGTTTCCCCCTTGCCTTCAGCCTCGCAGTATTCTATCTGACACGAGTGAGATGGCGCCCAGATTTTTTTTGTTTTTGACTTGCCTTATTGTAGATTTGCCGCATTAACTACTTGGCCGGACAAAATGGCGCTCAGAGTAGTCTGTCATTATACTATATAAAACAATCAAACTAACTAAAAAGATTTTTATCTCCCTAAGTGTAAAATTATGAATGCATCAGCAGACATAATATGCAGACATAAAAGAAAATTCCCTATTTACGAAATATAAATATTTAACCGTAGCACGTGCTACGAATGTCCTATGTGCTACGAGATGTAGCAATGTCGTCGTAGCAAATTGTCTACACGCTACGTCTAAGGTTTTAGTACTAAAGGTACCATTTATGAGTTTGACTTCATGTTTGGATCGTAGATAATTGGTGCCCTATAACGACCTCCGTGGTCCAGTGGTTGAGCATTGGGCTCACGATCCGGAGGTCCTGGGTTCGATTCCCGGTGGGGACATATCACAAAAATTACTTTGTGGTCCCTAGTTTGGTTAGGACATTACAGGCTGATCACCTGATTGTTCGAAAGTAAGATATAGATACTATTTACTGATGTAAGAAAGTAGTCGTTACATGAGCCATGTCAGGGGCCTTTCGCGGCTAAATAGTAACCCTGACACCAGGGTTGATGAGGCTGGTATTCCACCTCACAACCCACACTATAGAAGAAGATTATGATATGAGACTTAAACTAAACATAGCTGGCTAGGAGTGGGTGTATATACTATACACTTGCATACCCCTTGGGGGGTACAGGCGTGAATTGTTGTTTTTTTTATGTTTTTCCGGGTGTGCTATTACTTATAGTCCATTATATCCATCTTAGGACTTCAATGTTTCAAGTTGTCCACTGCAGCTGTACCCTGTGGCTCTACTTACCTAAACTCTTACACGTATCCCTATCGGGGTGGGCAGGGCAACAAATCAATGACATAACTCGTAGCCACTCTTGATGTTCGGCCCAAAATGGATACGAAGTTCCGTATGAACTTGTGACTACACACCATAAAACATCGGTCTGTCTTCCTGCCTGCCCTTCTAGGGATTACAAGCGTGATTTATGCCTGTCCGTCTATAAATTATAAGGACAGACTGACATAAAGAATGCCCGATGGTAAATGGGTACCGTCGCGTGGGACACACCTGGGCCATTAGGTTTAAATTTGGCCAACTTGGACTCAGAATTCTAAACATTATAGCTTACACATATGGCGACCAGGGGGTTTAAAATGGCATCGAAGCAATTCATCTAAGAAAACAATATTGCTATTTGTCATTTGCTGGCATTGCGCAATTACTTTTACATGCGCAAATGTCAAATTGCAATATTGCTTTCTTAGATGAATTGCTTCGATGTGGCCCTTTTGGCCCCCAGATAATAATAAGTTTTGAAAGTATGCGCATAAGCAATGTATTCCCGGTCTCTTGTCCCGGGTGTGACGTGCGTCATACCGGGTGTGGCGTTTTATTGAGTTAGTTCTGACACTCGGAGCTGTGTCAGACAGTCCGACATGCCAATTGGACCCTGGGTCAGAGATAAATTATGCCTCTAGTTAATAAATAACATGCAATGTATACCCTCATTGATTTAACAGATGTGTTGCTGTTGCAGTTTCTTGTCATTTCTTCTCCTCAGCCATAACACCTTGCGAAATGACGTAAATTCAAAAATGTTACATTGACCTTCAACAAGTTTATCCATGATAATTACGCTGAATAAACGATTCTGATTTCTGATTATGAAATTCTAACATGAAACAGTAGGAGTAGGGCCCTGTGCTGGGAGATTTTCTGGCCACGTCTTTCCCTCAGCGATACAGATATAATAGCGCTAAGTATGTAAGCCAATTTTGAAGAATAAATATTTTTGAATTATAATTTTTTTGATTACTAAATAAAATTTTAATAGAATTTTAATCAATAAAAACGTAATAATAAGTCCGACATTTTGTTTATATAACGCCACAGTGTTTTTTTCGTGTTTTGACTTTTAGGAAAAAGTAACTGATTTGACTAGTTGGAAACTAAGGAATAGATTTGTCATTAAAGCTACTGATTGTGTTCTATGTTAAGATTAGAACCAATTTTTTACACCTTTTGCATGCAATGCAGTTATGTGCAAAAACATGATAGGCATGTAATTTTTCAGTAACACAGTTGGCTCGACCATTATAGACGGCGATACGGCTCACCACCTATCACGTTGGTGTTACAGGAAGCTCGGTGAGGTGTGGGTACTTAGTACATCTTGCGATGGATGTACCTCTGACTACCCTAATATAGTCTTCAGCTTATGTTTCTCTACGTCATTTTAAATGTAGACGGAGAATAGAATACCATGCAAGGTTGCTTGGATAATTTTATCATAACCATTTAAACATGAGGTGTGCAACCCTGGTCGCTTTAGTATAAAATATTATACATGCTGATATAAAATACCTATTTTGTATAATACAAACTATGTTAAGGGAAACTATGTGGTATATCTGGCATAGCCTTTGCAAAGTTAGTAACATTTTTTGAAATAAAAATGCCACTGAATCTAATTTTATTCCCTTACACCAATAATAAGCCGCATACTCCTAATCAATTATTACGGTCGCCGCGATCGGCTCATATCATCGCCTCTACTATTATTATTATCAGTATACAAGCCGCCATCTTTAAAGCAGAGGCAAAGGCCGCGCGGCAGAATGCCGGGAAATTCGCGCGGGACGCACGTATGGAACGCGCCACCACTTTCGAACATACCGCGTTGGAAATGGAATAAATTTTCTTTCTTTTTTAATTTCTGCTGCCAGTGACAGCAAGGAGTTCGAATTCGAACGCGCCGCATAAATTATTTTCAATTTTCGTTCGGAAATGTCGATGTGTGAGAATGAGACTCAGCGGAATATTTTATACTTTTTTTAATACTTAAGTGAGTGAAGTGAATTACGGCGGAGAAAGTGTTTGCATACGGGAAATTGTGAACGAAAATGCGTGTGAAGTGTCAAATTAAAGAAAATGGATCGGTGAATTTATAGCGTGTGGAATATTAAAACTGCGAAGGTTCTACCTGTATAAATCTTTTTGCTAACCACTCACTTTTCATGCACGAATTGCGATTTAAAATGTAATTTAAATATACGTAGTTTATGTGTCCGACGAAAGTTAATTTCATACTTAATACTTTAATTTTACGAGCAAAACATTAATTCAAAAATCCACGAAAAAAACTTCAGAAATATGTTGATTTCTGAAGTTTTTCCGTGGATTGTTTGAACTTTCTTCTATTAGGGCTCCCTGTTTTAAAATGGCGTAGGTACTTTAGATCTTTTATCTCTGGCCAATAGTTAATCCACATATGAGGGTATTTTTTAAAAGGGTAAGCCCATAAAGAGGTTCTGTGTTGCAAGAGGTAAGGTTGTGTCCCTCGAATCCCTTGATATTGTAAAGGTGGAGGTATTTTTGATGGCTCCACTTACACAGATAAGCATCATAGTTACGAGTACTATACATGCATACATAATTTGTCTTTTTGCCTTTAGTCCGGTATTTACGATAACAAAGTACAGTCATGAGCAATATGATGTACCCACAGTAGAACCCTGTCGCACTATCATATTTGACATTTAATGAGACTTACTGTTTCATTTGTCAAAAAAGTTAAATATGACATGGTTTCAAAGTGTATACATATTAGTGACCGTACCTACCATTGTGATAATACTACTGCTCTCAGGTGGGGAGGTGCTCGTCGTAATCAAACAATTCAACAATTCTCTTGAATAATGTTATATTTTCATAAACAATGTTAACTCTTCAACTCTTCATAACAGATTACCGCAACCGAACAAAATTCCACGTCACCGCCTTTTCAAAAAAGCGGGAAAGCGTTCCCGTTCGAAAAAGAAGAAATCAAAAAAATAAAAACAAATGAAATAATATGCCAGTTCCAAATTAAAAATAATAAAGTCGTGACACAGATTCACGACTTTATTCCGTCTGTTATTAAGTTATATAATCTAATAATAATTAATTAATTAAATAAACATTACGAACCCTAACAATCGTCCATCCTGACAACGTGTGCGTCCCCGCGCACGACACCCGGTGGAACCCTAACAATCGGTACTTTGGTCAGTTGCTCAATCTTAACAATAAATTACAGATACTTAGTAATAAATAAAACAATAATAGCAGGCTCAAATATCGTAACTGTTGTATAACTATAGTAGCAAATTATGTTACAAAGTTGCATCAGAATCTTTTAAACAATAATCAAATAAGTAGGAACTTTACTTATTGGCCAATCTTAACGAATAACATGTAGGTAAGCACAGCATTAACCATCAGGAAAAATACTACTAATAAAACTTAAGTTTTAGTAACAAATCACACGAATAAGACAAAAAAAAAATAAATTAAGAAAATTAATAACTAAAGTTGCAAATTAATTTACAAACTAAATATGAATCATTTTAAAAAATACTTAAAACTTACGTTACTTTTGTATTTCGTTAATTACAATAGTACTTAATATATTTTTTAAAACAAGATACGATGCCTATTCAATCACCTTGAAAACTTTTTAGGATCCGATCAATCGGTTACCCATTATTAAACTAATGATTCATACAAATAATTTGTAGCATCCTATCTGAGCCATTCGATAAATTCTTATCAAGGCATCCAATCTGAGCCAATCTTTAAATCCTTATCGAGGTCTCCAGTCTGAGCTAATCGTTAAATCCTAATCTAAGTCTCCAATCTGAGCCAATCAATAAATCGTTATCGAGATATCCAATCTGAGCCAATCGTTAAATCCTTATCGAGGCGTCCAATCTGAGCCAATCGACAAATCTTTATCAAGGCATCCAATCTGAGCCAACCATTAACTCCTTATCGAGGTCTCCAATCTGATCCAATCGATAAATTCTTTCCAAGGTCTCCAATCTGAGCCAATCGGTAAAACCTTATCGAGGCGTCCAATCTGAGCCAACCGATAAATCTTTATCAAGCCATCCAATCTAAGCCAATCGTTAAAACCTTATCGAGGCGTCCAATCTGAGCCAATCGTTAAATCCTTATGGAGGTCTCCCATCTGAGCTAATCGAGAAGTCTCGTGACAGTAGCTGAGCCTGTGTTTCTTTTGCTTTGCTCTCATCAAGACACGAACCAATCAATTCACATACTTGACCTGAAACATAGACACTGTTCTGTAGCTATATGCCTCTCACAGTTATACAACACAAATTACAATACATCAACAAAAATGTTTAATTTGAAAAGTTGTTATCATTTACGTCTAAAACCGCCACATACGTATACACAACATCTTATGATCCGCAGCCAAACGTTGTTGGTCGCTTCTTTTGCGTATCGCGTAACTACTGCCTAAAATTTTATTGACCCAATACGGTCCCAAATATGCAGGCATAAGTTTTCCTTGCTCTGTCCGTCATTATAAAAACATTTTTTTAGTTAAGTATTTTTAGAATGGGAGAATGTCTGCTGTGTCCGAAATAGAATTGCGTGATAAAACATCAACATGAGTCATTCTAGTCTCCTAAATAATGTATCGTGTCACACAAGAAATCTCATTTCTATCATCTGAAAAACACATCTTTCGCAAAGATAAGAACATTGTCCATATACCAAGTTGCCTTGATAAAACGAGCAGAGTCCAAGATCATATTCTTCATCCGCTAGTATACAGCCAGATCGAATGGCAAACGATTGAACTCCGTCCGACCGAACTTTGCTGACCGTCCGTGATAACGATAAATAGTCCGATGACGCGAGATCAAGCGCAACAAAGCAAGCCTGGCCGCTGAGTCGTGCTATTTCATTTTCGGTCACAAGCATAATCATTTTAATAATAACATTCGATAGTCATTACACATCGTCAGCGAACCCCTCTTTTTTTGCGAACTCCTAAAGTAGGACTAGCATACTCTGAAACATACTCCCTTACTACACCCGCCTCTAACATATTACCTACCATATTACGTTCCATTTCCTTTTCCTTTATCTATTCCGTTAATAAGGACAATATACAGCTGGATGTTGGCTATTCAATAGGGTAGTTCTCAACTAGTCAAATCAGTCACCCTTCACCAAACCCCAAAACACGAAATTACTATGGAACCCGTATGAAAAAAAAAACAACCCGTGACGTCGTAGAAAAACATGCCCAAATGTCGCACTTATTAATTACATTTTCCCTATTAAAATTCATAAAGAAGCTAAATAGAAACAAAAAAATGTTTATTTTTACCTTTAGATCTGTCTTTATTTATCAATCACAATTTCATACCTTATCTTTGAACTAGGAAACTACCCAATTCTATGTTCACCGCTGTTAATATTAGTGCTCCCAAGTCTTAAAGTGATAATGCAAAATAATACTTGTACGTATTTATAGAGCAAATCTAATAACTGCTGCCTTTCTATGTCTGTCGCCTTACCATCCTTATCATCGTATGGTTCTGACTTTGGTCGAAGCCACATTCATACCTCTATGGTAGGTACACCTGTCTGGTTCACTATTTACAACCCTAACCGCTCGACAAAAATAAATATATAACAAGGTGGCTTTAAAACATCCACACGTCCATTTTGGCAATGATAAAAAATTCTCACATGTACGAAATATTGCTTATCAGATTTGCCTGCTATTCTTCAACAGAACGCTACCGTTCAACTTGACATGAGTCTGGGCTCTTACAGAGAGTGCACCATAAACTCGACCACACCTGTTGACGTCATTTAATAATAACTTCACATTGCTACACGAACCCGGATGGGGCACGTCATTGTCAATATCGGTCCTAAGACGGTCCGATTACTACTGGCATGTCTAATAAACTGTCATTAACGATTCTACATACAATCCGAGCATCTACTCCATTGACACTTACATATAGCGATACCTCTTTTAACGATTGAACTATGCCTTTCATTAATGAGGGAATGTACTCCCCAGTTTGGTTAAGACATCAAAGACTGATCATCCGATTGTCCGAAAGTAAGATGTTTCGTGCTTTGAGAATCACATTAAACCGTTGATCCCGGTTACTATTTACTGATGTAAGTACATAGTCGTTACATAAACCATGACCTTGGCGGCCCAATAAAAAACTCTGACACCTAGGTTGCTGAGGTTAGCATTCCATCTCACAAACCATAGAAGGAGAAACGAAGGAATGTTATTATGGGACTCTTAATTCATGAGCAAACAAACAAACACCATTGCCGAAATCAACAAATATTTTACTGACAGCCCACTTCCTAGATAAATTCTGGTATTGGGTAACCTTTTTAGTTATCTATAGAAATAAATGCACAATGTTTTATTTTAATAATATCCTTAAATTCTTCTATCCTCCGCCTAACTAAAACAATTTCCAACTTGGTGACCTCTGTATGCAACAAAATGTAAATTTAATTAATGACTTGGAACAACGTATAAAACTGTCCCCTCTCCTTACATTTGTGACAAGTGATTATCTGGCCAGTGTACCTGCTAAAACTTGATTCAACCCACTACATTAGCAATATCGAAGATTTTGTTTCTGATGGGAATTCGGTCTGGTTGATAACTATCAACCAACATATGAATCAGCCAAATATTAAATCAAATGATTCTAACTAGAACATTCTCTCTTTATTTGAGATCTGCGCTCTTGTCGGTGGAGTAATCGCCATTCCTCTCTTCTTCCCGCCAAAACCTTCACCTCCTGATACGACACGACCTGCACCTTTTCTTTTATTTGTTTCATAAATGTTCTCCTAGGTCTACCCCTTTCTCTCTTCCCTTTCATTTTTCCTAAAACTAAACTAAACTTTTTAAATTAGAATCATTGTACTGCCAAAAAAAATTATTGCAAAAGTTCTTCGGTGTGAGAGCCAAGAAAGCCAAAATACCAGATCCTATTATTTTATCTGTAGGTAACTAGCAACCCGCCCCGGCTTCGCACGGGTAGTGAGTTTGGAGTCGATAGCTATAAAAATTAAATATTTTCCATACAAACTTACTCCCCCTATTTCACCCCTTCGTAAGGATTGTTTATAAAGATAATTACCTAAATACGTTTTACTTTATTTAAATAATTGGTATTTTCTAGTAAATTAGATAACCTACTATTAACACTAGAAGTTTCGTACAAACTTTGCCACCCATTTTTATCTCCTTGGCGTTTGAATTTCGCAAAATCTCTTAATGAGTACGTACATTCTAAAGGAACCCCCAAGCAAAATTTAAGACTCCCAGCACTCGCAGTTCCTGAGACTTCGTGATGTCTTAATGACCTTTCACTTTTATAGTATATGGATACCATGAACAATACAATCCACTGCACGTTCGCCTACATATTAACATCACATTGGTTAAACATGTCATTTTTCATAATAGGTAGCAACACCTCTATCATAGGCTCAATAAATTTAAGTACAAACTAGCTCAGCATATTTTACAAAATAAGTAAATGACTATATGGTTTTTGTGATGTGTTTTTCGCGCGATATTAAGTATGGCGGTGCGTACGACACTGTATAAATTAGTTATTAAGTTAAATTATAAGTTCTCTTCTCATGTAAGTGACTGTATGTCTTTTTTGAGAGTAAAGTATCTTTAAACCGAAGTAGTAAAAGAATAGAACTGAAGCTATCAAGTATTAGCAAGGCCCTGGAATTTCTGCATAGCAAAGTGAGTTGTGGTCTTTACATACACCGAGACACATTAGTTTACTTTTTTTTTAAAACCAAACATCGGTATTGTTACCAAACAGAAATATTTTGTGATATTTAATTTCTGATATGTGCTTTACACACGAGACTGTGATGAAAGACCATCCCTCTATGTTTAAATATTCATAATATATTTTTATCTACGTGACCTTCTTAACTGTCCCGCGTCGTCACGTCGCTCCGCATGTCGCTCTGCATGCGGCTCAAATGGACGCTCAGCGTGCAGCTCAGCCCGGCGATCCGCATGCTCCTCAGGCCGACGCTCAGGATGCAGCTCAGCCCGGTGATCCGCATGGTCCTCAGGACGACGCTCAGGATGCAGCTCAGCCCGGCGATCCGCATGCTCCTCAGGACGACGCTCAGGATGCAGCTCAGTCCGGCGATCCGCTTGCTCCTCAGGACGACGCTCAGGATGCAGCTCAGCCCGGCGATCCGCATGCTCCTCAGGACGACGTTCAGGATGCAGCTCAGCCCGGCGATCCGCATGCTCCTCAGGACGACGCTCAGGATGCAGCTCAGCCCGGCGATCCGCATGCTCCTCAGGACGACGCTCAGGATGCAGCTCAGCCCGGCGATCCGCATGCTCCTCAGGACGACGCTCAGGATGCAGCTCAGCCCGGCGATCCGCATGCTCCTCAGGCCGATGTTCAGCGTGCAGCTCAGCCCGGCGATCGGCATGCTCCTCAGGCCGATGCTCAGCATGCAGCGCACAACCTGGCTGATCGTAACCCGGCCTTAGCGTGGCACTGCGTGTCACAAGGTCCCGACTCTTGTAACTTCATTATTCTGAAATCTCGCAGAAAATACATTACATTAGTTCTTTACTAAAAATAAACACGCTTAAAAATGTTTACACCTATTTAAAAATAATAATAATCTGAAGCTTGCTTTGGAAAAAATATATAAGACTGATCAATTATAATTCTCAATATATTATTACTTTAATTAGAATCATACACTTATTATAATATTATGTTTAAAATATCGGTATAATTCATTCCTACATGTACCTATACTAACATCATCATATTACAATATGCCAAGACAGACATTTAATAATTAATTACTTAAAATACTTGACTTGAGTAAGAGCACATAGCGCAACAATATCATATAAAAATAAATTTACTTATTACTTATAAAAAAATGTATATTATAACTAGGCGTGTACTTAACTTTATCCCACTTCTGAAATGTGATAATACTACTGCTCTCAGGTGGGGAGGTGCTCGTCGTAATCAAACAATTCAACAATTCTCTTGAATAATGTTATATTTTCATAAACAATGTTAACTCTTCAACTCTTCATAACAGATTACCGCAACCGAACAAAATTCCACGTCACCGCCTTTTCAAAAAAGCGGGAAAGCGTTCCCGTTCGAAAAAGAAGAAATCAAAAAAATAAAAACAAATGAAATAATATGCCAGTTCCAAATTAAAAATAATAAAGTCGTGACACAGATTCACGACTTTATTCCGTCTGTTATTAAGTTATATAATCTAATAATAATTAATTAATTAAATAAACATTACGAACCCTAACACCATTAACTAACTGAATATAAAGTTGACCGCACATCAGGATTTTTCCGAATCGTACGCGTTGTCAGAATTTTCAGTTTTGTGTGGAATTTGAATAATTATTACAGAACAGTCGATTTTTGGAAACCTAAACGCGTCGATTTTTTAAAAATAAACACAGACGACTGAGGCACGTACGCTCATGAGTACTAATATGTACACATTTTGAAACCATGTCACATTAACTTTTTTCACAAATGAAACCGTAAGTCTCATTAAATGTCAAATATGATAGTGCGACAGAGTTCTAAAGTGGGTACATGATATTGCTCATGGCTTTATGATGCGGAAGAATGCAGTGTGCTTTAAACTTTAGTTAAAATGAACGGCTTATCGAATGCTGGATGAACCAATCAATGACAACTTAAACCACAGACTATTTTCGGATTAGTTAGACTTGCGTTGTTCCTCGTTTTATAATAAGGGTGGGTTTTAATCCTAGTTTTAAAGTACGGTAACAAACCCAAAAAAAGCTCAAGAAGAGCTTACATGGAACATATTAAAGAAAATATTAACGTCGTGTCTTATAGGGAAGTCAATGAATTGGCCTTTGATAGACTGGAATGGAAAATGCTACACCGACAAGAGCGTGGCTCTTAAATTGATGATGATGAACAAACCTAAACTTACTAGTCCCGGTTTGAACCTAGACAAAAGTATTTTTTTATAATAAGACAAGAATAAGAGATATTAAAAAAAGACATCCAAAAAATATGATTTTGTAAAAAATAGTAGTTTTTTAAGATCTACTATTGTGACCTACTATTTTTTTTAACATTCAGTCATTCTCGTGCTCCGCTAATTGGCAAAATAGTTTCAAATAACCGAACACCCATGCGGATTCGAAAACAAAGGGTCACCCCACAGCCGTTGTGGATTTGTCCCAATTGTGCTACAATTTTGTTTTACTGCCGCTCCTGGTCTCGCCTGCGGTCACCCTACACGCTCCCAATTTGTCCAAACAATTATTTTACATACTTATAACGAAAATATTCCAATAAAACACATCAAAACATCTTTCATCCTAAGGTTGCCTGGCAGAAATTGCTGTTTAGCTATAAGACTGCCTGTCGGACTTTCCAACCCGCGAAGTCGAAGACGTCATATACCTCCGAAAATGCATTTCTCGGGAATGTGGGTTTCCTCACGATGTTTTCCTTCACCGTTGAGCTCGTGATAATCATTTATGATCCAAACATGAATTGGAAAACAAATCATTGGTTTAGGCCTGTGCTGGATTCGAACCTGCGACCTGCGAGAGGCAAGCGTTCTACCAACTGGGTTACCACGGCTCCAAATCACAATTGTACCAATCCCTGAAAAGTCCTTTCTAATGGCGTACTTCTCCGGAGCCCACGTAAACCTAATATAATGGAGCCCGTGTGGCTCAGTCCGACATGCCGTATGCCAGTCACGCGCGGTCCCGGGTTCGCATTCACATGCAAATCCAACGCTGAAAGCCGGAAATTAATTCCTGTTTAGGGAAAAAAAATGATTGAGTAGGTATAATACTCGGTTTTTAAAATAGTATGTCCATCTGTGGTCGATTAGGTGGAATGTTTCACCGCTTGTTGATAGGTGTCTGATAGTCTGTCCAGAACTTATCCTAGAGATATCAGACAGTTTTATATCAACTTCTTCTTTTTATTTTGACATGACTTATTGTAGATTTGCCGTAGATGGCATTAACTACTTGGCCGGAGATTTTGTATCAACAAGTCGTGGCGCAGACTACAACTTTCCAGCGTTTTTTATAACTGCAGTTGTCTCATAATAAGCAATTACTAGGGAATGCAATGCCGACTCGAGAGCGCAAATTCGAGATCCCACGAGATCTCGAAATTTTCGGGATCTCGTCTAAGTCATAAAAAAAGTAAAATTAGGATGGCTGAAAACGGTAAAAACTGCTTGTTTATGATAGTGAGGTTAATTAAAACAAAATATTTTGTGAAAGAAAACATAAACCATTCTTCAATATTACTAATGAAATAATTTAGTTTTCTTTGGAAATCATCATAATCAAAACAAAAAGTATAAACTCAAAGAGATTCGCCCAATCCCGTCAATCTTGGATGGGAATGGGATCTCATCATAGTATGCTTCGGGATTGATCCCGAAAAAGTAACGAGATCCATCAAGATTTGGATTGCATTCCCTAGCTATTACTAGCTGCAGTAGTTTAAGGCCGATGAGACGTGCATACGTCCCACTGCTGGGCACAGGACCCTCAATTAACCGAAGAGGGTATGGAGCATACTCCACCACGCTGCTCCACTGCGGTACGGTGGAGGTGTTTGTTACGGCTAATAGCTGGGACCAACGGCTTAATGTGCCTTCCGAAGCACGGATTTATCTTACTTAGTCTGGCAATATGGTGATACGTCCTTATCAAAAAAAGGACAGACTCACAAAGTGATTTCGACAATGTCCCCATCGGGTATCGACCACGAAGGCTGACAAAAAAAATAATTATTTAAATATAAAGTTTCAATGAGTAACTATGTAAACAAATGAATAAATATATTTTTTTAATTATTTATTTCGTGTCCATAAGAATGTATACTTTACCTTTGTTTATAATTATACCTATAACTATATATATTTTGTTTATAACTAGGTCAGGGGTTTGGATCTCGCGTTAATTTAGTTTCGTAAATTGCTTTAGTAGTGACCGTTCGGACTACAGTCCGAGCATAGACTCTGTCAGAACCTAATTAACTATGTCGTATCTGCCTGTTCATCTATGCAGATCTGTAGACTCAACGGCCAAGCAGTGCTTATTGCCTTCAAACTTATTTATAACAAGAAAAGCTATGCCATTGAGGAGACGGAAAATTCCACTTGATATCAACTCAGAATCATGGTCTGAGTCATCCCTCAAACTTTTCTTTACGATGTTACTAACATCCTGTATATGTCAAAATAAAAAAATCATAAAGTATTTATTTTCTTTTCTTATGTACTTATACATATATTTATATTTCATATATATTTTTTTATTTACCTGTTTTTCCGAAATTAAGATGATCCGTGCTTCGGAAGCCACGTTAAGCCGTTGATCCCGGTTACTACATACTGATGTAAGTAGTCGCTACATGAGCCATGTCAGGGGCCTTTGGCGGCTCAATAGTAACCCTGACACCAGGGTTGATGAGGTTGGCACTCCACCTCACAACCTACACGATAGAAGAGAAGATATATTTCATAATTAAAATTATACCTTGCTTTGAACGGAATAGAACTATGTACGGTCACGAGCATTAATATGTATACACTTTGGTACCATGTCACATTAACTTTTTTGACAAATTGAACTGTAAGTCTCACTGAATGTCAAATATGTTAGTGCGAGAGAGTCCTAAAGTGGGTACATTATATTGCTCATGCCTGTACATAAACCTATTCACAGCCGTGTATTATGCTGTTGTATAGCAAACTGTAAGGAATAGTTTGGGAATTATGGCAGAGACTGGAGGTAGAACTATCCTAAATAGGTTAATTTGTTGACTATTGCATAATTGAGGGTACTAACTAATGCAATATTGTAGGGTATGCTATGATTAAGTTAGGTTAGGATTGGGTAGTGTTGATATACCCGAGTGCAGTGAAAAGGTATGATTTAAATATTAAATTGGATATGAATATTGTATAACATTCAATAGTGTAACATTGTTATTTTGGCGCAGGCGCACACGGATGACTTTTACGCTATAATTGGCTACTTGACAGTTTTTCAATAAGTATTTTTAGAAAAAATACAAATGTTTATTTTATATCTTGTCAAATAATTTATTTTCGCGATAAAACATGTGTTTCTTAATTAATTTATTGAGTAATTTAGCTGCCTAATATCAGTTCTCAGACAGTTAATCCCATGCATTCATATCTTCTAAATTATCACTAACTTTATAATCTTTTTTGTAAAGTTTTTGTTTAACTACTGTCTTAAAACAGTTGAAAGGCAAATTCTGACTGCCAATTCTCCCACGTCACATTTTTCTCAGTGAAGTCACATTTCTATGAACAAAGAAACTGTCAAACAGTATAACTTGTACCTGACAGATTGTTTATGTGTATTTTGTGATATGTGACGTCACACGAAGCTGAATCATGGCCGCCCGTGTTTCGGGTCTTGTAATACACAAATAAAAAATCATATTCTATTTTCTAAAAAAAAATAATTAAAGATGATATTAATAAAAAATATATATTAGATAATTATTATTAATACGCTAAGCGCGTGTGCGTGCTACGTGATTTTTTTCGTATTTTGACAGAACGACATAATTATATGGAAAAAAAATATATTTTTATCACGTTGCGCATATGTTAGTTATAGTTGGGATTCCCCGTAATTGCAGCACTGGGTGATCCGTACCTGGTTCAATCAATTATAAAAAAAATAAAATACAATGTCACTAACACTAGCTAATAAGATAAATGTAAATGTGAAATCTTATAATGTGTCTGAATACCCTGAATACGTACTGTATTAAATATTTCGTCCGATTCCTCCCGAAATTACCTAATAAACTACGATTAAAATTTCATTAAAATACAGATGAGGGTAGGTGAAAACAGTGGCCAAATTGGAAGCAGTAATGTTTATCGATGGGTCGTGCAGTCTTGACAATACCAATACTCCTGTTTATATAGTTCCTCAACAATTCTTAATTCTTAATAATTTATCTTTGACCCTATTATTAGATTTACCATGTTTCAGAATTTGAATTTAGAATTTAGTACTTTATTGTTGTTTTGTTCATGCGAAGTCACCCGGCTTTTCGGCGGGAAACGGGAGCGGGACAGTTGCTTTCTTCATTGAGTAATCTAAATAATTAATACGAAGTGGTGTTTTGTGGTTAATGATCGCATTAAGTTAGTCGGAAGACATTCGCGAGTGTTATTATATTGGAGTATTCAATAAACAAAGTGTATCTGCCTATTTTCGCTTCGTGCCGGGAAGCCGCTTTATAACTCAAAAGTTTATGCGGACTTTTGAGTTAATTCGTTTTGGGGTTCGGAGTAGGAGTCTACTCCGAGGGTGGGGGCTTAGGTTTCATCATCATCACCTTTCATCATTTCATTAATCATCAAGAAAAAAAATACGTCAGACATGGCTGTATGGGCATAGTTCCCTTTGCCTTACCCTTCGGGGAAAACCAAACCAAAAAAAAAATATGCGAAGTCACTCCCGATATTCGTTGACATAGGTTCTCGCATGTTCTATGTCACTTACAGCACGAATTACCTTTCCTAAGGATACAAATGCGTGTCTCCCAAGTTCGAAAACAAAAAAAAAACTGTGCATTCCGTTGTAAGCCTGTAGCAGTTTCAGCGGTAATTTATGTGCATCGGGGCAACCCACGCGACGGGACCTAGCTCACAATTTAATTTCAAATTTGCATTTTTTACTTCCCCGTTTAATGGACTCGCTTCGCAATAAGGGTAACGAGTAAGTTTAGAATCGAAAACTGTGCTTACGTAACAATAAGGGACTTTCCAGGCTATTTTCTCCGAAAAAACACAGATGGCGCTGTACAGATTTCAAGTGATAATTACTTATTTTCTCATTACTCGGGTACATCACATCACCAGCCCATTAACGTCCCCACTGCTGGGGTACGGGCCTTCCCTGTGGATGGATAGGGAGATCGGGCCTTAAACCACCACGCAGGCCCAGTGCGGATTGGTAGTTATTAACGACTGCTAATGCAGCCGGGACCAACGGCTTAACGTGCCTTCCGAAACACGGAGGAGCTCGAGATGAAAACTTTTTTTTTGTGGTCACCCATCCTATGACCGGCCTTTGCGAAAGTTGCTTAACTTCAACAATCGCAGACCGAGCGCGTTAACCGCTGCGCCACCGAGCTACTCGGATACATAATTATTCAAATATAATTAAATGGTACAGGCAAAAAAAAATTGTTGCTTGATATTTGAATCAGATATGTATAGAATTATGTTGCTACCTGTATTACTTCTCTTGGGTGGAAGATGTAATTGTTCCTAGGTGAGAAAGAGTCATCATTTCATCAAAAAAAGCAATATTGTTATTTGACATTTCTTGACATTGCGCAACTTACTCTTATATGCGCAAATGTCAAATTGCATTGTTGCTTCTTAGATGAATTGCTTATAAGTGGTCTTCTTAGCCCCCCTGGAGTCTTACTTTTGAATTTCGAAACTTCGTTCACGTTCGAAAATCTATACCCATTTCACGTAGCACATCGGAAGTTGTCATTTGCAAGGTGAGACGGGTATACGTTTTCGCACGCGAGTAGGAGGCAAACGATTCGAAATTAAGACCCCTAGCCCATGTTATCGCTAACCATAACCACACTAGTTTGATACAATATAAAGCGCAGCGCATGCAGATAATTATAGTGTACAACAAGTATGCAAGGGCCTTGGGTAAAGTACTTTTTACAAACGATCCATATAATTACATACTTATATAGGACAAGGAAAATAATTGTTTTAATTGCTTATTTATTATCGTACCGTTGTAGAGCTTGGACAGTAGAGATGTTAGAGTTACAGAACTTAGAGAGTATAGAAGTTAGAGTTATAGAGCTTAGAGAATATAAGGGTAGAGTTATAGGGCTTAGAGAATATAGAGGTTAAGAGATATAGAGCTTAAAGTATATAGTTTTTCTCTTCACGAATTGGAAGGTCATACAGGCAGTCGCTTCCGTAAAAAGGCAGACCTGTCAAATCTGCAGGTTAGGTAAGGGGACCTCGTGAAAACAGGATAACGCTCGCGATCACACCTGTATCCCCAAAGGAGTAGATAGAGGTGCATATCACCTTCTCCTCGCCAGCTATGTTTGTTTAAGTCATATGTAGGTGGCAAGCCTAATGCCATTAACCGGGCACAAATCCTGGAAATCACATGATATTCATTATCTATGATCCAGACATGAATTCAAACTTATAAAATTCAATTACTGAATTCGGTGCCGTTTAAAATCCAAATCGGGATTCGAATCTTGTGTTTTTTTTTTTTTTTTTTTTTTTTTTTTTTTTTTTTTTTTAAATATGTATTTATTTGCAGCAGCGACTACATTATTTTAGGTGCAGGTGTCCCCTGTTAAGTTAATATAAACCTGTGTTAGGAGACACCGCTCTTCTTACTTAGACATGTACAGTTATATAAAATTTTATAAAATTTTGAAATTAAAACGGAACATGCTAAGTTAAACTTAAATGACAAAAATTTTATTACAATAAAGAAGTGGAATTAATACAAATGAAGTGCGTGTGGTGTGTGTGTATGTGGGTGTGTAGGTGTGTGTGTGTGTGTGTGTGTGTGAGTGTGTGTGTGTGTGTGTGTATGTACATATTTGTTTCTTATGCAAGCCTATCTAATAGTTTAATAGTTAAATATTGGTAGGTAATAAAGATAGTGAAATTACTTCCAATGCTATTCTTAATGTATGCGCATGTCATGTACTAGCCAAGACATTTATTATTTTGTTACTAAAGAAGTCTCTCCGTATCCTCGTAGAATTGGGTCTCAAGCCACTTAGTTGTAGTCTTTTTGCATTCGTACAAAGTTTTAGGGTATATATTTAGTTTCTTGTTGATAGCATTGTATAATTTTGCCGAACGCTTAGTGTACTGTGTTTTAGCAAAACTTGTTTTTGTATATGGTGAATTTGCAACTTCATGATGAATTCTTCTTTTAGGGATAGCCGGATCATAATAAAGAGTTTTATGCTTTTTGATAATTGTGCAGTAAACGTAAAGGTTTCTGATTGAGAGTAACTTTGTCATTTTATATAAATCAATAGTTGGAAACCGGCGCTTCTTAAAATACATCACTTTAAGTAGTAACCGCTGTGCCCGTTCCACAGTTAGGAATTTAGTTTTTGAGGCGCCACCCCAAACGGTGATACAGTATACAATTATTGATTGAGCAAGAGCCAAGTATATTTCTTTGAGAAGATCCCTAACTTTATCACTACGTGAGCTATCTGATATTTTTGGAAGAACGTGTCTTAGATTTTTAAAGATCCAAGTTAGTTTTCGTATACGCTCAGAAACATAGTCCACATGTTGATGCCATGAAAGTCTTTGATCAAGGTAAACACCAAGGTACTTTGTCTGTGCTACTCTGTGTATAGTGGTGCAATTGCAGGGTTGGGTACTCTCGTCGGGATTGCAGTCATGTATACGTATGTTAAACTCTGGCCCTGGTTGTCCATTGTTTCTAATACTGAAGCATATATAGTTCGTCTTATCAGCGTTTAGCGTGAGTGTATTTAGTTTCAACCATCTATCAATAGTCCTTAAGCCCTGCTCTGCCCTTTCTTTGGCTATTTCCCAAGTATCCCCAACAAACACAATGGCAGTGTCGTCGGCGTACGCGAAAATCTTGGCACCCACTAATTTCATATTGCATAGTTCATTGATGTATATTAAGAATAGTGTGGGTCCCAAGACACTTCCCTGGGGCACCCCAAACGACACGCCCTCGCATTCGCTGATTATACCCCCTATTCTGGTCATTTGCTTCCTATTAGTAAAATAATCAGTCAATAGGAGCAAGGGGGTTCCTCTAATGCCAATAAGTTCTAATTTTTTCACTAAGGTAGGAAAAGAAACGGTATCGAACGCCTTTTTAAGATCGATGAATATGGTTATAGATTTTTTGGACTTGTCGAGGTGTCCGACAACCGTGTTTGTAAGCGCCAGAACAGCGTCCTCCGTGGATTTTCCTGAACGGAAACCGAATTGAGACTTTGAGAGTATATCGTATTTCTCCAGATATTTCAAGAGTCTTGTATTTAGTAGTCGCTCAAAAATCTTAGAGATAGAAGGTAGTACAGAGATAGGCCTGTAATTACCGACTTCATTTTTATTACCTCCCTTAAATACCGGCGTAACTATGGATTGTTTGAGTAAGTTTGGAAAAACACCACGATCAAAGCTTAAGTTAACAGCGTGTGTAATAATAGGTACTAACTCCGCTTTAGCTAATTTTAAGAAGGAGGTAGATATGTTATCATGTCCAGGGGCACTGTCGCTTTTCAAATTTATAAGAGTGTGTAGCACTTCATCCGTGTCAGTTGGCAGAAGAACTAACGAATTGGGCTGAGATAATTGGAGTGGGGTGATTGATTGGTGTGAGCTGAATTCATTAAAAGTAATATTTTGAGCAAGTTGTGCACCGATATTGGCAAAATAATTATTGACATAATCAGCAGATTCTTTAGGTGTAGTTTTCAGGTTAATCAAGTCACATGTATTATTTCTAATTTTATTAGTATATGTTATATTTTTGATGTTTTTCCATAGTCGTTTGTTATTATTTATTGTTTTTTCTAGGAGTTTTCTTTCATAATGTCTTTTACAGGTTTTAAGAATTTTGTTACAGTATTTTTTATATCTATTATACGTGATTTTCTTAATATCGTTTAACGGGTCTTTGCGCAATTTATCAAATAGTTTGTTACGATTTCTAATACAGCGTAGGATACCAGGGGTAATCCATGGTTTAATTATACGAAGTCTGGAGGGAATATTGGTAATGACGGTGGCATCCCTAATTGTTTTGGTGATTGTATAAACGAGTCTATCTATAACTTCGTTGGGATCATTGCAAAATAGTAGCTCCGAGAGATTGGATTTCATCAATTGTTCGAGCGCTTGTTCATAATTTATTGTAGTTTTAGTTTTATTTATAGGAATACGATTTTTAATTTTAGACAGGGATAATAAGGTGGTGAAGTGGTCAGTGGTAGTAGTTTTTATTATAGCTATTCTGGCTGTTAATCTTTTTATATTAAGTTTTGACATGAAGTCGTCAAGGCAGTTTAAAGCCCTTGTTGGGATAGTATGACCCGGTAGTATACCAAGAGCTGACAATGTATTTAGGTAATTAATTCTATTTTTATGTTCGTAATAGTGTTCATGTTGTTTTTGGGCGATATTAATATTAATGTCCCCTGCGATAATAATATTATTACTACGTTTACAATCTGCCCTTGATTCTAAAAATGTTGACAAGGATTCAACAAAGTTTTCTGCATCGTTAAATGAGGGTGATCTGTAAATGGCAAGAATAGAGTTATTTAATATATCTATCTGTAGGCAGGAAGATTGCGCTATATTTATTTCCTTTATTTTATGTTTAAGACTGTTAGTTATGTAAACGACAATACCATCATTTTGATTGACATGGTGGGTAGTTGAATATCTGTCATATCCTTGGAGTATAGGGATAGGCTTCATATCATCAAGTCTACACTCCGTAAAGATGATTATATCTGGTTCAAAAGAAATGTTAGCCATAGTAGTCATAAAGTCATTGAAATTGCAGTTGATGCTTCGAATATTCTGTTGAATTATTGTCAGATCATTTCTATTTATAGGCAGTTTATTATTTAGTTGATCAATACCACAGGAAAATGATTCTGCAATTTGAAACTGATCAAGATCGTTAATGGTGCAAAAGGTATCACCCATTTTGTTTGTTCATAGGTACACTCGTCAATGATTGTCGGGTCATATAGTTGCAAAAACAATGAGAACAGACTATATTAAAGGGTAGAATTCGTAGGCTATATTTCAGGACATGTACAAAACATTTAATTAGAGCATAATTAGTTTGAATAGTGGCGTTATTTTTTGTGTGTTGTGTGTGTATACAATATGTGTTTGAGTGTTGTGCAAGTGTGCGTGAGGTGTGTAGTAAGCTAAACAGGTTAAAAAAACAAAATGAACTATTGTTATAAATTTGTAAACAGCATAAAAACAAAGCGTTATAATTAGAAACGAGTACAGATAAGTTATCTATAAAATATACGTAGTTGCGGAAATATAGAACTAGTCAGTCTTTTAATTGTAAGTGATGCGCTTGTTCTTCATTTATTATGTTCATAATAGGAGAGTTTTCGTCCCTCCGGAGGTAAACCTTGCCGTATGCTGTCCAACAGTACTTGTATCCTTTGGTTCTGGCAACATCACGGGCCAGGTAATGTAATCGGGAAGCTTTGGGAGTAAGATGTTCTGACAAATAAATTGGGGTATCTTCGTTTGTTTTAAGGCCAAGATGCAGGGTGCGTAACTTACTGTTTTGGTTTTTTATGTTAAATAATTTGGCAGACTTAAGGATGTCGTTTTTCAATATAGCAGAGCCAGTTTCGATGACAATTGGAGTATTTGTTTTATCTGAATTTCTCCCTTTTACTCTGTATATGTCTTTTATGTCGGTCTTTGCTATTGGACAATTTATGTTATTGGAGAGTGTAACAACCATATTAATTAGATCATCTTTGGTTTCGGGTGATTTTTTTGGAACATTTTTAATTTCTAAATTGCCCTTTCGTGAGTTTATCTGTGAATCTTCCAGCTTATTTTCTAAAATATATATATATTCCAGGTTATGTTTCACCTCTCCTTCTAATTCCAATACTCTATTCTTCAGTTTTTCGTTTTGATCCAAAACAAAATCGATCGAAGTTTGTATATTTTGGTTAGTTTCCTTTATTGTTTGTAGGGTGGAGTTAACGTTATCAAACTGTTCTTGCTGCTGTTTAGCAAAGAAAGTCCACAATTTTCTCATTTCTACCTTAAAATCTTCAAAAGCGTTTCCGGAGGACGCCTGCGTTGGAAAGTGGTCTTTTTGTTGACGACGATTCGTGACATAGTCCGGGGATGCTTGATTTCCTTCATTGGCAATTGACATATCCATTGATTGATTTTCATCATCATACTTGTTCAAAGTTTGGTCCATTTTCGTTAAAAAAAAAAAGTCGAATATTGGGAGTAGTGTAGTGAGTTAATTTGTATAGGGTATTCAAATATATTGTTCACAGTTTCGATTGATGTGATTATTCTCCTCGAGTATTTTGTATGACGCTCGATGCCAGCACAGAGAATAAACCGGTCCTGCAGCAAGTACCTATTCGCCGCCGGTCCGCTGGCCCGCGTTCGTCGCGAGAAAAGGGGCTTAAGCGCCGTGAAATCGCAGGCGCTTACGCGTTTTAACACAACACTTCACTTATGAGTCGTATTTTTAAGTTTAATGCGGATTAAATCTTTATAATCATATAACACTTGTTGAATTCCGTTAATTAAGGTGTCAACTCACAATTTCACAAAAAATCCGATCAATTTCGGCACTATTTCACAATAAAAACAATATTTTAAGACAGAGCAAGTTAAAGAGATGTTGCTAGGACGGTAGTCTAAGAGAAGATGATGTGTGCTTATTTATTATTCCCTCGCGCTGAATCGTACCTAATGCAGCACATTTCGCTGGCAATCCAGCATGGAAAAGCCGCCAGCGTAATGAGCACTTTCCCACCGGGCGAATTCGGAGCGGTCTTTTTGACTAGACCTACCCGTTAATTTTCTTCAAATCTAATCTAGCCTACAGGAACCCACTGCTGGGCAAAGGCCTCCCCTTCCTCTTTCGATTTTTCGCGGTCCTGTGCATACTCCAGCCAGTCCCTCCGGCAAGCGTCCAAGTCGTCACGCCATCTCTTTCGAGGTCCACCACGACGCCTGTACCCGTCATGAGGCACCCAATGCGTGACGATCCGTGCCCACCGCTCAGGGTGCATGCGACAAACAATTAATTAATCAATTAGTTAATTTTCTTATCATACATTATTATGTAGAATTCCATAGTCTCTGCTTACCCCTGTACCCGATTACTCTAGCCATAGAGGCAGCCAATCAGCTCGCGACACCAAACACTTCAGGACCCCGATACCGACCCCGTCGGCGTGGTCAACGATTTCCCTCAATCAGCGCTTATCGCTATCGACCCACTAGGGTTGATTAATTCTTTCAAATATTTTTCCTCTCAGACGACGCCCTGAGCCGAGGTTCGCGCCCAACTGGGCACCCTCAGGCCTGTTGTCTTAAACGTTGTACCGGGTGAGAGCCTTCAGCGCTCCCCATCTGTCCGGCCAAGTAGTTAATGCCATCTGCGGCAAATCTACAATAAGTCACGTTAAAAAAAAGCTTACCCCTGTAGGAAATAGGTGTGAGTTTGTGTATGTTTGTACTCCACAGGCTCCTCAAATGGAAATGGAAATATAACTTTAAAAATATATGAAACGAAATGAAAATAGTGGCAATCATAGATATGGCGTGATAAGATAAGATTTCTTAATTTTCCATAAATGCAGTGCGAAACATGTTCTAAAAATACAAGGTGTTAGTGACACCGTAACGAATACTGAGGGGAATGATTCGGCTCATGATTCTTAGTTAAAAAAAGTGAAACTGAAAATAACTAAAAGAACACTATCATGAATTGTCCGACAGGAAATTCCGCTTGATATAAACTCAGAATCATGGTTTGAATCATCCCCCACAGTTTTCGTTACGGTATCGCTAACACCCATACCTACTCGTATGGCGACCTGTACGGTGTGTAAGTAACATCGTAACGAATACTCAGGGGGATGATTCAGCTCATAATTCTAAAATAATATCAAGTGGAATTTGCCATCGCAAAAGTATGGAATTTGAAATAATTTTATTTTAAAAAACAAACGAAATTATTTATTTTAATTAAAATACATAAAAACGGGTTCTTACCGCGTTTAAAGTATGGATATGAGACTTCCGATATTTCGACACTGTTGCAAGTGCCATGATCATGGGATGACTGATGAGATTGGAGTGGAGTAGGTAGATCCATAATTTTCTACGGGCAGACATATCTGTCTACTCTCTTTCTTTGCCGCTTGTTTATGTATTTGATATCGGAATGTTCGGAACCATCTGAACTCGCACCAAACTCACTGCTATAGCTGAGCACGTACTGGAGTCGGGCCCTAACCACTGGATCGAGTTTAATAATCCACAAATATTATCGACAGAAGCGTAAACTTAAAACAATTTATCATTTATTTTACCGCGAAAAATTTCTCTTGATATTAACTCAGAATCATGTGCCGAATCACCCCCCTCAATATTCAGTACGGTGTCACTAACACCCTGTGTAATTTCCCGTGTATTCAAAGATCGCCGCCGATTGTGGTCCTTTTGTATATTTCTACCTACTCGTTATTGCCATATAGGTTATGTTTATATGCAATAAAGCATTATCGTATTGCATAGTGTAGTAAATTACAAAAAACCATGCACAATCAATTATCGTAATAGCCAACTCGCGACAGGAGGGATTAAGTCGACAGCATGTCGCAATTTACACCATATATATGTTCTAGGCTTAACATACGAGTATCAACAATATAAAATAAATTAAAATACTACGTATGGATTGCCGGAGGGACTGGCCGGAGTAAGCACAGGACCGCGAAAAATGGAAAGAGGAAGGGGAAACTTTTGCCCAGCAGTAGGATCTTGTAGGCTAGATTAGATTACATTACACTACGCCTACGTATGGATTGGCGAGCGTGAAATGATTGATGAATGTGGAGGAAGCAAGAGAAGTGTGTGATGATCGAAACAAATGGAATTCCATAGTCTCTGCTTAGTCTCTGATGAACTGAAATAGAATCTTAACTTTTAATAAGAGTTTAAATATACGAATTCACCCTTAGGCCTATTGTCTTAAATTTCGGGCCAGTTGAGAGCCCTAAGCGTTCCTAATTTGTCCGGCCAAGTAGTTAACTCCATCAGATGCAAACCCTGCAATAAGTCACGCCAAAAAATATGACTACTCAGCCCGTTAGAAATAACGGGCGTGAGTTAACGTTTCAGACAAGAACTCTGAACGATACGGTAATAATACTTGTATGGATTCCATCCAATCTGCGCCCGCCGTCTTCATCATTATTGACTACCTACCCTTCAAGGTTTCATGAGATTATGACTTGAATTCAAATAATCATTTATACAGGATTCCATGAATGAGTTCTGAAAGTAAATGAATGGTGCATACGCAAACAAACAGACACAAGTACTTTCGCATTTATAATATTAGTTTGGATAAAAGTTTTCATGCCGTCAAATATTAAAACTGCAAGTAAATATTTTACTAAAAGTTCACTAAGTTATTTTTTCGAAATGGCAACACAGGGCGGGATGACGTCGGCTAGGCTAACCTTGTGTGAACTGTCACTTTTGAGCATACCTGGTTTTCTTATACCATGCACATACTTACCCGGTCATAAATAACTACCTATTCAAGCGAGAGTAACCTTTATAAAATAGTAACGACATAAAATTCATAGTCCGCACTCCATCACAGTTGAAGTGGTCGCTGGGGTGGAGTATGTGAAGTATGTCGAGTACTTTCCGCTCCTCTTGGCATTAAGTTACATGGTAAATGGTTTCTTTGTATCGTAACCGGTGCTGTCCTTTTAGGATTTCACACTAAAGTCTAGATTTAAGCTCATAAAATAATTTTATGACGGTTTTTTTTACGTTTCATAGAAGTTGTAACATCTTGTTCTCGCTTCGTATCAGTAACATTTTTGTTATAATTAAATTAAAGATAGATAAAGGTTATACAATCTATACTGATATTATAAAGAGGAAAGATCTGCATTATTGTGTGTATTGAATAAACTCAAAAATGCTGGACGGATTTCATAAAAACATCCTCACTATAAACCCGCTAGTTTCTATCCATGTATAAAGTGGGCTCAAATTTTAACCGGGATTATATGAATTAAAAGAAATCAATGTTTTGTTGAAGAAAATCAAAAAGGCGCATCTTCTTTCATCGTGTGGGTTGTAATGTGAATTACCAACCTCATCAACCCTGGTGTCAGGGTTATTATTGAGCCGCCAAACGCCCCTGACATGGCTCATGTAACGACTAATTATTTACATCAGTAAGTAGTAAAAATGTGCTTATGAGACTACTTCAATTTGCGTAAGAATTTAAGTCAGACTATAGGGTCATGAACCCTAATCCAAACTAACCTGCTTCAATACACAGACAAGACAACATTACAGCAATTAGCAACTTTATCGCTTAGAAATACCAACTGAATACCTACATGTTACCTGAGTACTAACTCTCCCCTTGTTTAAATATCCCTTTGCTCTACAGACCACGGAACTCAATCTTGTTCGGCTATTAGAGGCGATTTTTATCAATAAATCCCTCGTTGTATGTAATTACTCCATCCCCCTAGCATTATTAAGTTGCTAATTGCTTTCTTTTTCAATGGATAAGAAAATTACAGGTATAACTTAAAATAAAATTAGATGGCGTTTGCAGGAATTAGCACCGATAAGTCCGATATTTTATCACATTTTTCTATGACGTACTTTTACATACAAATAACATAGTAATTTCGTGTTTTGACGTTTAGTAAAATGTAACTGATTTGACTAGTTGGAAAATAGCCTATTCTGATATTTTGTATTCCATACCAAGTTATTAGAGTTGTCAGATTAGTATCTTAATTTTCAATTCAAATAAAAAAGGAAAAGATACATTATTGCTGCTTTTGCGCGCCTGTTTTATATTTTTCTGACCCGCTATCATTCCAATTAAACTATTTTAATGACATAGTTTACTTAATTCCATTATAGGACATATACATATAGGTATATAACAATAGTAGTAGCCGCTTGACAATGCGCCAATCGCAAACTTATCTTGCGCGATATTTATTCCGGCGGTCGCCTCTAGTAGCGGTCGAGCGAATTTTCTTCCGTGCTCTATGCCACACCCTCGAGTTAGTCGAGGGTGGTCAACAGATTATCTGCAACTTGACTCAGACAGTCTGCTGGAGTCTACTCCAATGTGCTGGTGTAATGATAGAGCAGATGTACTAGTACTAGCGTCAACATACATACATACCTAAAACACATAATAACGGGTTCTTACCGCGTTTAAAATAGGGATATGAGACTCCCGATATTTCGACACTGTTGCAAGTGCCATGATCACGGGATGACTGATGAGACTGACGCGGTAAGAACCCGTTATTATGTGTTTAATTATGATAATAACCGCGTAAACTTAAAACAATGTATATACATACCCATGCCTATTTCCCACCGAGGTAAGCAGAGACTATAGAATTCCATATGCTTCGATCCTGACACACTTCTCTTGCTTCCTTCACATTCATCGATCGTTTCATACACGCACGCCGGTTCAGAGTAGATCGTATTGAACCTTTTCTAAGGACATCTTCAATTTTGTCAATGTGCGTCCTTCTAGGTCTAGCGTTAAGGAGATATAAGAAATGATAAATGACTGGGTTATGGTAAAATAAACTGCTAATCTAGAAATTGAGGCTAGTCTAAGATGATAGAAAATTAAGCACACCCTTTTACAAAAACTTAGTTAATGAAAGATGAAAAATAGATGACAACGGCCTCTGTGGTCCAGTGGTTGAGCGTTGGGCTCACGATCCGGAGGGTCCGGGTTCGAATCCCGAGGACGACATGTCTTAAAATCACTTTGTGATCTCTGGTTAGGGTAGGACATTACAGGCTGATCACCTGATGTCCGAAAGTAAATCTTAGTAGCCGGGACTGACTGCTAGAATTTACTTAAGTATGTAGTCGTTACACGTCATGTCAGGGGCCTTTGGCGGCTCAATAATAACCCTGACACCAGGGTGATGTGGACTGTCATTAGTGGCTCAACATTTTTTTGTTCGTAACATGGTTACACAAGTCACACTAGAGAAAAATGGGAAGCTTCAATCAGTAATATTCAAAGGTCAAGCCATAGGTACTAATCCGCTACGTACCTAATCAATCCATTGTGCTGGGTATTAACAAACCCATACAATTTGTCCCCACCCCCTGGGCTTTCTCATTTGGCACATCTTTGATCACAATCATTCACTTCATTTGACAAAGGGCCCTTAGAGAGCTTTTACTTCAAAATTGGAAGTAATGACAATCGTTTTAAATGTTCAAACCGGCTGGTGACGTCAGCAGATATAAAATAGACAAAGTTCACACTTGTCATTCTTTGTCGAAACGCGAACTAGCGCAATCTATTTTTAAATTTCGGAATTATTTTTTCTATTAATCCGTGATATTATGTACCAAACTCGGAGGAGCTCGGTGGCGCAGCGGTAAACGCGCTCGGTCTGCGATTGTTGAAGTTAAGCAACTTTCGCAAAGGCCGGTGATAGGATGGGTGACCACAAAAAAAAAGTTTTCATCTCGAGCTCCTCCGTGCTTCGGAAGGCACGTTAAGCCATTGGTCCCGGCTGCATTAGCAGTCGTTAATAACCACCAATACGCACTGGGCCCGCGTGGTAGTTTAAGGCCCGATCTCCCTATCCATCCATAGGGAAGGCCCGTGCCCCAGCAGTGGGGACTTTAATGGGCTGATGATGATGATGACGACTTCTATTCCATAACAGATGGCGTAACTACAATTAAGCAAAAAGTTTTTATTGAAGCCACACGCCATGAAGAAACGCGCTGTAGCGGGAGTCGTTCGGGGGTTCGGGGAGTTGCTGTCAATGTCATAATTCTTTTTTTAGGTATGTATCAATCAGCTGAAGGCTTGCTGAAGACATGACTTTTCTTCACGTGATTCTAGCAAAAACTAGTTCTCGATTTTATGTACACTCAAAGAGTAAAAGTTCAGTCACTAAGCCCAGCGAATAATTTGTAAACAGTGGTGAAATTATGAACCATTAGTTGTCATAATTATAAAATTTATATTTTTGTAGGTGTTTTTGGTCTATTACAGAAACGACATGTAACCAGGAGGTCTAAAATGCAACCAGTTAATTTATTACTTTGCAAGAAACTGATTGGACTTTTGCAGCTTAACGTACACTCAGTAGCGTAAATTCGTTACGAACATGAAATTCTGTGCAAACCTTATAAAGGTGTCCTTTGAGCTGTGATATGATCTTGCAAGTCGCGAGCTCACCTTTGCCTCAAAGGAAGACCAGCTCGATATAATCAAACGCCACATAACTTTGAGATACCGACCGCATATTACTTTCACTAGATTGGCCGGAGATATGCTAGGTAATAGAAGGTATGTGATTACGTATGACTGGACATATTTTACGGTGTTGTATGGGAGAATTAATTAATACACCGTTTAATTTGCCTCCACATATAACCGTACCCTACGAGAGCCGTGGTAGCCCAGTTGGCAAAACGCTCGTCTCTCACTGTGAGGTTGCAGGTTCGAATCCTAACACAGACCTAAACCAATGATTTTCGAATTCGATGTTTTTGGATCTTAAATGTTTATCACGTGCTCAGCGGTGAAGGAAAACATCGTGAGGAAACCCACATTCCCGTCAAATGCATAATGGACTAGTTTTCCCTTCGCGGGTTGGAAGGTCAGACAGGTAGTCGCTTCTGTAAACAGCCGGACCTGTCAAATCTTCAGGTTAGGACTCTTTGCAAACAGGATAACGCTAGGAAGACATTTTTATCTATTAAAATTCATAAATACGTTAAATAGAAGAATGAAAACGTTTTTTGTCACCTTTAGATCTGTCTTTATTTAGTAATCGGAATTTCATAATTTTTCTTTGACCTGTGAAACTACCCAATTGCAGCTACGAGTATACATAATGGTGCTAATTGCTCTACACACCATCTAATTTTATTTTAAGTTATAAGTACCTGTCATTTTCTTATTCAACAAAAAGGAAAGGGACGGATGATTGACAACTATTATTCGGGTTGTGTACTTGGTTCAAGATAAATTATGAAATTCTGATTACTAAATAAAGATAGGTCTAAAACTAACGAAAACTATTTTCTTTTTTCTATTTAACTTATTTAAGAATTTTAATTAAGAAAAACGTAATAATAAGTCCGACGTTTTTCTATGACGACGTCACAGTGCTTTTTCATACGAATTCCATAGTAATTTCGTGTTTTGACGTTTAGTAATAAGTAACTGATTTGACTAGTTGGAAACTAACGTATTTGAAAAAGAATGAGGAATTAATGAACCACCCGGGCGAATCAAATAGGTATCTCGCTAGTATGCAACAAGTTTGACGTGTGCTGTCAACTTAATTCTGTCGGGTTATTGGCCAATGTAAAATTTTTAGAGGGTTGTTTTTGACTTGTCTAAATTTGACGTGTGTTCCATACATTGTCTGCCTGTCGATTACCCGTCCCTTTCCTTTTCGGCGTATGAGAAAATGACAGGTATAACTTAAAATAAAATTAGATGGTGTCTACTGGAAGCAGCACCATTATAATGTACCTATGTACATATTTTTTTTTCATTTCCTAACCTAGAAACTACATGAACTGTGGTATTGAAACCGGACTGTTCAGTCCCGGGCTGCATTTTCCGGACAATTACCCCGCGCCCCGGTTCATTAGAGTGTGAGTAGCGTCTACTTGCTGCATATATTCACTGCAGTTTGCATGTTTGTGGACTAAATATGCAATAGTCACTGTGCTTGCTTCGTTTAGGCCTTCTGATTCAGTTTAGGCCCGTGCACGTAATTTCATAGATAAATAAACACTACCCACCTTACAAATAAAAAATAAACCAGGGATTAACATAGGTTTAAGTATTTGACAGCCAAGCAACATTGAATCCAATTATCACACAATTCGACTGAACTTTGCTTGCCTGTTAAATACTTAAACTTAAACGTTCATGCCTGGTGGTTTATTTTTTATGTGTAAGGTGGTACAAGTTTTAAAGTGTGCCTAAGTTGAACCCGGGTGAGAGCCTTCAGCGCTCCCCATTTGTCCGGCCAAGTAGTTAATGCCACCTGCGGCAAATCTACAATAAGTCACGTCAAAAAAAGCTAAGTTAAATCTCTTTGACGATAGGATACAATTAATCTTGTAAAAGCATTTAAATCCTGTCAACGTTTTCTCTGTTCTCTCTCTGCTCTGTAGTCTCCTTTTGATTTCTCAACTTTTCTAATCCATTATAAGCTTTTACATTACTTAGAAGTTAGGACTACTTCGTCCTTTCAACGTTTGCTTTGTCGACTCTCTGCAATCGTGTACTAATTATTTAGAATAGAATAGAATAACTTTATTCCCAAAACAGTGCAGTACAATAGTAGAGAAGATAAAGATCAGTATACAAATCAAAAAATACACTGCCAGGGAAAAGGGACTGACTCAGCATGTTGTTGCGAAGGATAGTAGAAATACCACTCTCAGCAACACTGATATTCTGCCAGTACCTAAGTTACGCTTATAAATACTTTGAACTATCGTGCCAACAAAAAGTGTCGGGATTTACTTACAATAAATAAGAAAATAAGCAAATATAATTATGAAGAAAATATATGAATTAAGGGATTACGAAAAATATTTCAGCTTCGTTCCTTAGTTAGTTATGTTTAATTAGGGTCCTCGTGTTCTCAACACGTTTGTGAGATAAAAACATTCTTAAAACACACATACGAGTAGAACATATCCTGTATCGCCGAAGGGATAGGCGAAGTGTATAGTACCACCCGCTCCTCGCTAGCTATGTTTATGTATCATGGAATAGGGACAGATCTTTTTGTCATTAATCGGGCACAAACCCTGGATACCACGTGTTATCACTATAACATAAACTGCCTATATACGTCCCACTGCTGGGCACAGGCCTCCCCTCAATCAACCGGAGGGGGTATGGAGCATACTCCACCACGCTGATCCACTGCGGGTTGGTGGAGGTGTTTTTACGGCTAATAGCCGGGACCAACGGCTTAACGTGCCCTCCGAAGCACGGAATCATCTTACTTTTTCGGACAATCAGGTGATTCAAGCCTGAAAAGTCCTTACCAAACAAAGGACAGTCTCACAAAGTGATTTCGACAATGTCCCCATCGGTAATCGAACCCGGACCTCCTGATCGTGAGCCTAACGCTCTAACCACTAGACCACGGAGGCTGTTACTAGACCACGGAGGCTGTTGTCATCACTATACATAGTATAAAACTAAGACGCTTTTTCTGTCCCTATATCCCTATGTACGCTTAAATCTTTAAAACTACGCGACGGATTTGGGTGCGGTTTTTTTTAATAGATAGAGTGATTCGAGAGGAAGGTTTATATGTATTATAATATCCATTCAATAGTGGAGAAATACTGATATTTTTGAGGTTTTTAATGTGATGTCCTAAATAATTTCATTTTTTCCTCATCATTGCAGCCGAACAAAGCCGGGGCGGGTCGCTAGCAAATTATTATCTATGGCCTATAATCCAAACATGAATCTAAAGTATTGTTTTGGAATAAGATGGAATTAAATCAAAATCAGTGGTATGTAAAAAAGTAGTATTAAAACGTTTGAATAGCGTAGCGTAAGTTCTAGCATAAGCTAAAGTTGAAATAAATAAAAAATGGCTTAATAACTTATCCAACAGATTTATCCGTACAATTTTTTCTTCCTATGATTAAGGAAGCCAGCAGACAGCTATAATAAGATAAGAGAATTGTTTGCCTTGAAAAATATATCAAACTTTTCTTCCACAAGCGCAAAGTTTAATTGTTAGATTAGTCGTATCCCTAACGCCTGGCCTGTTAGTCTGAGCAAAACTTACGAAACGAGCGACAAACATTGCCTAGCTAATACCATTAGGAGTAAAACAATCCGGAGCGGTATTAAGAAAGTTTCATGTTGTTATTTCATCGTTCCTGTGGACGTTGTTCAGCGCATTGCGGACGAATGCATTTTCATTTGCCGCCCTTTTTTCATTTTCAAAAACGGAATGCTGTTTTGTTTTTACATTCGCTCGTTGCTTGCGGCCAGTTTGAATTTATTTAATCGTTATTTATGGTTTGTGATTTTGTTTTGGATTTCGATTAGCAAAGAACTTTCGATTAACTTCTCTGCAATAAAGAAAAAATACAGAATGCATTCAGCTTGTTGTTATGACGTGATCGGAGTCATAAAAGTTGACTGTTGTCTACCACATGATACATGACAGACATAGAGTGTTTGGCAGCTTAATAATAACCCTGACACCAGGGTTGATGAGGTTGGAAATTCACTTTACAGAACCCACACGATAGAAGAAGAAAACCACATGATGGGTTTGTAACCTGTCCAATCATTATGAACATCCTTTGTATGTTTCTTTGGTCTGTTCTATTGTGCAGAAATAAGTAAGTAAAAAAATAATAAAAAAAATACCTAGGACTGTTTAAGCTCTGCCTCCCTGTCTGTACCTGAGGGATTACAACTATTACTTAATCATATCAATTTAAAAAACCGCTCCACTGATATTTTTTGATATTTATAATAAATGTTAATGAATAATGCATTTAATAAGCTGTTAGCCTGCTGTGAGATTAAAAAAATGTAATTAAAAACCTACCCCTGGTATCATTGTCAAAATATTTGCATTCTTAATTAATTCACATAAGTAATCCTCTTTTAGAATATTTTTTGTAATTATTTTCGTCGCATTTCTAATCTGTAGTCGGTAAACGGCAAAAATATTTTTGAGGTTTTGAGGCAAATAATTATTTGAGGTTAATGTGATTATTTCTTGTCATAATGTTAAAAAATAATAATAGAAAATTTATAAAATCAAAATCAGATCATAAAATATTGAAATTAAAAATTCAATTTTAATTCTACGATCATAATGATCATAAATGATGTAACACAATTCAAAATGGCGACGCGGAATAAATTCCATCATATTAAATTAAACTTCCAACTTTCCAATAGGTACAGAAAGTCAAAAAGTCAATTTCACCTAAAAAAGCAATATTGCCATTTGACATTTGTTTGCATTGCGCACTTACTTTTATATGCGCAAATGTCAAATTGCGATATGGCCTTTTTAACCCCCCAAGTGCTGTCCAAATATCGCAAAAACGACTGTGGGATTCTGCCCTTTTGACATGGTAGACTTGGGAGGTTAAAAAGGCCATATTGAAGCAATTTATCTAAAAAACCAATATTGCTATTTGACATTTGCTTTTGAGATGAATTTATTATCTCAATGTGGCCTTTTTAACCCCGCTAGCATCGATAGGCTGAACACCTTTCACCATACGCGGTTCATCCTTGGTTCATACCCATTTTAGGACAAATTCAAGAGTGGCTGCAAGTGCACTGATAGCACATGACTCTGCCCACCCTGTTATTACTTAGGGCGTGAATTTATTAATGTATATTTCAGCCTCTCCTATTTCGATCTAGGTTCACAGGATGTCACCCCTCACCCCTGTGGGCGGTCAGGTTACGTCTAAAAGCACCCCAGACACCTTTATGCATTTGGCTGTTTGTAGACAAATGCTTTTGCCATTTTATTTTACTTTTATTATTTTGAGGAAATTGAAGACGTGATACTTTTGAAACGGAACGTCATTTGTTTCATTTCACGTCTAAATTATTGAGAATGAGAAATACATTACAAAACGTGATATGACAGATAGGCATAAATGAGGCCCGTAATTCTATCGGGGTGCGCAGAGCGACAATATGGCGTAAAACAACTTGAAAAAAGTCTTAAGAAGCATCAAGATAAATTATGGTTTTTATTATGGCTATGGTTTTTATAGGGTACACGAGCCAATTCAGGGACTAGATTATTACAGGTATATAACACATACATACATAAACTCACGCCTTTTTCCCACCGGGGTAAACAGAGACTATAGAATTCCATTTGCTTCGATCCTGACACACTTCTCTGGCTTCCTCCACATTCATCAATCGCTTCATACACGCACGCCGGTTCAGAGTAGATCGTATTAAACCTTTTGTAAGGACAGCTCCAATTTGGTCAATACATACCTGTATTAAATATGCTTCGGAGGATCTTCAATTAAACCAGCCTTTAGATTGCTATCAATATCGACCCTTCCCTGCTTCGGAAGACACGTTCTAATTAAGCAGAATGGCTTCCACGGACCACTGAGCATCGTAACATGGACCTGGGGAGCAGTTCTAAGTTTGGAGACTTCCTAACTGGGGTCGACAGTAAAAGTTAGTTCTAATGGAATTCTGAGGTTCAAGGTCTGGCGCCTGTTTTAATTCCGAGGTAATCTATTTTCTTCGGCAGTGAGGTCTCGATGTTTTAGCTATAGATATACAGTTTTAGTGATATTGTAACGAATACTGAGGGGGATGATTCAGACCATGATTCTGAGTTTGAGATATTCATGTTTCTTTTTGTTTTTTAAATTATTTTCAATTTTATACTCTCAACCAAAACTATTCATACAGAGGGTTAAACACTGAATTTCAATACAAAAAATCCGACAAGATTTTACTTTGGCAATATGAAAATCCAATACTTCTTTATTCTGACAATAGGTACAATCATGAGCAATATAATGTACACACTTTAGGACTCTGTCGCACTAACATATTTGACATTTAGTGGGACTTACAGTTCAATTTGTCAAAAAAGTTAATGCGACATGGTACCAAAGTGTATACATATTAATGCTTGTGACCGTACGTTGTTATGATATCGTAAAGAATACTAAAGGGGACTAAACAATACAATGTAAACAAGTGAAATATTTTACAAAGACAGCTAAACAAATTCTATTCAATGCGTCCAAAGCATTCCAAAACGCATTCTAAACGAAAATCTCGGTCTAAAATCAGTCTAACTCGCCGTTGGTAGTAAAATTTCCCACTGCCTGCCTTGCAGATGTCTAGTTCACGGACAGACAGACTTCATAATGAAGCTAAGTCTGTTGTTGGATAGGTTAGTTTCCAACTAGTAAAATCAGTGACTTTCTAATAAACGTAACACGAAATTACTGCACCCCTAGCTACACCTTAGGGGAGACAGGCGTGATGCTTAGTTATGTCAGAAATCAAAATCATTTATTCACCGTAATTCATAATATCATAAACTGCCTATATACGTCCCACTGCTGGGCACAGGCCTCCCCTCAATCAACCGGAGGGGGTATGGAGCATACTCCACCACGCTGCTCCACTGCGGCTTGGTGGAGGTGTTTTTTACGGCTAATAGCCGGGACCGACGGCTTAACGTGCCCTCCGAAGCGCGGAATCATCTAACTTTTTCGGACAATCAGGTGATTCAAGCCTGAAAAGTCCTTACCAAACAAAGGACAGTCTCACAAAGTGATTTCGACAATGTCCCCATCGGGAATCGAACCCGGACCTCCAGATCGTGAGCCTAACGCTCTAACCACTAGACCACGGAGGCTGTTCACCGTAATTATCATGGATAAATTTGTTGGAGGTCAATGTAACATTTTTGAATTTACGTCATTTCGCAAGGTGTTAAGGCTGAGGAGAAGAAATGACAAGAAACTGAAACAGAAACACATCTTTTAAATCAATGAGAGTACATTACAAGTTATTTAATAACTAGAAGAACACATTCAATACCACACATTTTTATCATTTAGGTAATCATTAATCTTATAATAAGCTTTTTTACATAAAGTAAGCTTCACGTGAGTTTTAAATTTATTCTCTGACAAACTTAAAATATTATCCGGTATTTTATTGTAAAAACGTATACATAACCCCAAAAAAGATGAATTTAATTTACTTAATCTAGAATTTTGAACAACAATTTTATTTTTATTCCTTGTATTGTAAGTATGCCTTTCACAGTTTCTCGGAAGGAAAGATTCATTTTTACGTACATACATAATGTGTTGTTATGATGTTTTTATTTGAGTCCTGTTGTACTTTTTCGTAGGTACACTACTTACATACAGGGAAACACGCCTATCCCACTGGGGTAAGCAGATATTATCGAATTTCATTTTCTTCTCTTGCTTCCTCTACATTCATCAATTCGGTTGTTTATTGATTTCTTAGCCTACAGTCCTTTGGCATACACACCTACGTTTAGTAGAAGACATATTATAATATAGCATCACGCCTGTGTCCCCGAAGGGGTAGGCAGAGGTGTATAGTATTTAATATACACCCAGTCAGCCAGCTATGTTTTAGTCCCAAGTAATAGGGGACAAGCCTGTTGCCATCAATTCATCTATTGCTATTCATCAATACAATACAAAAACTCTTTATTGAACTTAAATCACATTAAAAATACATTAGTATTATAATTAAATTGGTAGCACAACAGGCGGCCTTATTGCTAAGGTAGCAATCTCCTTCAGGCAACCTTTAGGTATAGGATATGAATTTAATGAAAAGTGTAGCGGGATAGACTGTGCAAAATAAAAAGTTGAAAAAATATAAGTACTTATAAGTAGATAAACTTTAGTTCAGTTATTTTATTATTATTTTCATACCCTTTCACAGTTCTTTGGCATAGATAGTACCTACAATTAGTAGTGAGGTTCTCCTTCATTCAGCGCTTATTGCTTTCGATCCACTAGGGTCGATTAATTCTTTCACATATATTATCCTCTCAGACGACGCCCTGAGCCGAGGTACGCTCCCCATTTGTTCGGCCAAGTGTTAATGCCATTTGCGGCAAATCTACAATAAGTCACGTCAAAAAAAGCAGTGAGGTTCTTAAAGTACACAGCCTTCAAGGGATCACGTCACAGAGTCACAGAGGCGACTCGCAGACGCGAAACTTGTCTGAACTTTAAAATTCTCAAACGCCGCAAAGTGGCACTGCAGCGAACAATTTGCAGTTATTAAAACTTGAAACTTTCATACACAGGCTAACTTAGTAACTTATAAGCAAGTATAAATGAGTAACATGAAATTATAATGCTGCCGTGTCGTTGTATCTACTGCGATTAAACTTAGAATTTTGGTTAAAGTATAGATTATCTGAAAAAGCAAGTTGGTCCCGGCAACGGCTTAACGTGTCTTCCGAAGCACGGATCAGCTTACTTTTTGGACAATCAGGTGATCAGCCTGTAATGTCCTAACTAAAGTTTTTTTTTGATCTGTCCCCAACGGGATTCGAACCACTGGACCACGGAGGCCTTTAGGTAAAAACTCTTTAATAGTAAGGACACTGGCTTTTCTGAGAATGTTGCGGCTTCCGAATACATCCCGCTTAGGGACGGTACTGAAAAGTATCGGCGTCCGAAGGACGTAATTTACGATCCCGACGACCCAATTACTCTAGCCATAGAGGTGGCCAACCAGCTCGCGACACCAAACACTTCAGGACCCCCATACCGACCCCGCCGGCGTGATCGACGATTTCCCTCAATCAGCGCTTATCGCTATCGACCCACTAGGGTCGATTAATTCTTTCAAATATGTTTCCTCTCAGACGACGCTCTAAGCCGAGGTTCGCGCCCAACTGGGCACCCTCAGGCCTGTTGTCTTAAACGTTGTACGGGTGAGAGCCTTCCGCAGTCACTTAAAAAATAAAACTGCTGAGAATGTCCCCGTTCCCCGGAACACGAACGGAACCGAAAGACACATCACTGGAGGGCATAATCTCACTTGTTTCTACGATCTGTGGGCAGCTACTATCATCTCTAAATTTTAAAAACCTGTCATGTCATCCAAAGCCACACAAAACGAAACTTTATTTGTAACTAACGACGCGCCCCGGCTTCGCTCGAATGCAATGCTGAGGAAAAAATGAAATATATTTACGACATCACATTAAAAACCTCCACTATTTAATGGATGTTATTATACGTAGAAACCTTCCTCTTGGATCACTCTATTTATTAAATAAAACCGCATCAAAATCCGTTGCGTAGTTTTAAAGATTTAAGCGTACATAGGGATAAAGGGACAGAAAAAGCGACTTTGTTTTATACTATGCAGTGATTGAAAAGCAATTTATTTCTCCTATTAAAAACAACTCAAATAAAAACCGACTATAATAACCGCAGAAATGTGAAACAAATGAATATCCCGCTGCTTTGATGCGGTATGTCTGTTTGCAAAGGAAATGGACGGTCAGAAACAAAATAATAGGCTAGTGTCCAACAAGTCAAATCAGATACTTTTTATTAAACGTCAAAACACGAAACTACGGACTTTGTATGAAAAGCACACTGTGACGTCTTAGAAAAACGTTATAAAAAGTCGAACTTATTATTACGTTCTTACATACATACATAAACTCACGCCCGTAATCCGTAATGGGGTGGGCAGAGCCACAAGTAATCAAAGACAACTTGCAGCCACTGTTGATACGATGTCGTAAGCTGGATATGATGAACCTTATGGTGATAAGGGATCAGCCTATCGCCCATAACATTAGTCCATCATGTTAGAAAACACAATCCCTCTGTCGGTTTTTACGACATGCCCGGGAAGACAAGCAGCTGAACGTTTTCTATGTTTTTTATTGCTCCCAGAACAGCATAGAAGCAGCTATTACGTTCTTCTTAATTCAAATTCACAAACAAGTTCAATAGAAAAAAGAAAATGATTTTCGTCTGCTTTACATCTCTCTCTGTTTAGTAAGTAATCAGAATTTCATAATTTACCAATCTTTCATCCAGAATAAAATCCAATAACCGACTTATAACGTTTTTACATTACCGACACGAGACCAGTAACCGATTTTGGCAAGACTTCACTTATTTTCTATGCTCTGTTTTCTAGTGATTGCGCGCGTGCACTTAGTACCATGTCACATTAAACTTATTTGACAAGTTGACTCAAAAGTCTCACTAAATGTCTAATAGTAAATGCGACAGGGCTCTATGGGGTGAGATGATATAGTCAACATGTCTCAGGCAACAAGGGTTGCTATTGTACATATTTTCTTACCAAAGTGTATTTTTGTATTTTTTTGTATGCGCATTAGTACCATGTCACATTAAACTTATTTGACAAATTGAACTCAAAAGTCTCACTAAATGTCAAACATGTAAACCGACAGGGTTCCAAGGGGGTGGACGATATAGGTAATGTATCTAATGCAATAAGGGTAGCTATTGAACATATTTTCTCTCCATGCTGTGCCTCGCTTTTTTTTGTATGCACTTTAGCACTATGGTAAGCGGACCCTGTGAAAAACGAGATAATGCTAGGGAGATGATGATGAATTTAGTACCATGTCACATTAAACTTATTTGACAAGTTGACTCAAAAGTCTCACTAAATGTCTAATAGTAAATGCGGCAGGGTTCTATGGGGTGAGATGATATAGTCAACATATCTCATGCAACAAGGGTTGCTATTGAACATATTTCCTTACAAAGCCGGGTGCTGTATTTTTTCCATGAGTCTCGGTATGACGGCTTCATGTCCCCGCGGATGCTTGCCAGTAATTGGCGTGGTTTACGGCCCACCCCGAGACATTCACTCCTTAGGGTGGAGTGACACTGTTGGCGGGGCGCGATTTTGCTTAGTCAGACATTTGTGTGCATAGCAAGTGTGGCTGCAAGTTAACGGCCTCCGTGGTCCAGTAGTTGAGCGTTGTCCTCACGATCCGGAGTTCCCGGGTTCGAATCCAGGTGGGGACAAATCACAAAAATCACTTTGTGATCCCTCAGCCTATAACCAAACTTGGTTAGGACATTACAGGCTGATCACCTGATTGTCCAAAAGTAAGATGATCCGTGCTTCGGAAGGCACGTTAAGCCGTTGGTCCCGGTTACTACTTACTGATGTAAGTTAGTAGTCGTTATATGAGCCATGTCAGGGGCCTATGACGGCTCAGTAATAACCCTGACACCAGGATTGATGGGGTTGGTAATCCACCTCACAACCCACACGATAGAAGAAGAAGATCGTCTGTCTTGTGGGAGCTATGTCTGTCAATAAGGGCATTCGCACTCGTTTTTGTACGAATTCGATCGGTGTGTACACCTAAGAATACAGGAGCCGTAATTTTTTATTGTACGTGTCCGATTCGCATGCGAAAGTATATACCCATTTCATGTAGCACATCACAAGTTGTCATTTGCAAGATGAGACAGGTATAAGTTTCGTACGCGAGTTGAAAGCGAGCGATTAAAAAACAAGGCGCTGTGTCTATGACGACTAACTCGCACGAAAACGTCTAACCTGCGACCGACCGGTTTTTGTTTTTAAATAGGCTCGCGTTTGACCACAATCTCTTACCTAGCAAATGCCTATTCACTCTAGTTTTGAAGACTCCCAAATTATAACGAGTTGGAAAAACAGATGAAGGCAGACAGTTCCAGTCCTTTGCTGTTCGCATCAAAGAGGAAGAGGCAAAAAGTTTAGTGCGGATTGGTGGTATATCTATAACATAAGAATGAAATGCCTGCCGAAGTCTAGTTGTTCGTAGATGGAACGGAGTGGGTGGAAATAACTATGGTCTAAAGTTTCCCCGCTGTGACTGGCACCACACCCTCCCATCACCCAATGCGCTCTTCGCGAGCTGATGAAATATTAATACGCGCCTATCTTCGCCAATTTGTCCTCGTTGGGCCCCACTGCCAGCGGAACATTTCTTCTGATATTACAAAAAAAATATCCACCATTTTTCGTATAAGGATTGTTTATGGATTCCCGACGTAATCGTAGAGAATGATTTCTTTTTATAAAGGCTCAAGGCTCGAACTGTTTCAACACAAACGAGTTTTGATCTCGAAGACATAAGACCACATGTTGCGTTTTAGAATATATGTTTTCTTGGGGCAGCCCAGTTGAAAGAACGCTTGGCTTATTGTGAGGGCGTAAATTAATGGTTTTTGAATTCGTTTTCGAATTCATGTTTGAATCAAATTCAAATTCAAAAATATCTTTATTCAGTAGGTAACATAGTCACACTTTCAATCGTCATTTTTTACGTAACGAACGTCTCGTCCGCCTAAAATACTGCAGCTTCTCACAACCTGTATAGCCGGATCATAATGTGATTATCACGTGCTCAGCACTGAAGGAAAACATCGTGAGAAAATCCACATTCCCGAGAAATGCCTTTCGGAGGTATGCGACCTAAGCTGCCCACACACACATACCGCCCAACCTTAAGGGGTTGGAAGGTCAGACAGGCAGTCGCTTCTGTATTATACGAACCGGAGAGAACCGGATCTTCAGGTTAGGTAAGCGGCCCCGTGAAAACGCTAGAAGATAATATTTTCTTGAGTATTTTTTTTTTGTATGTTTGTCCCAATACATCCATCGTTTACGTTATCTATACTAGAGGTGTACCATTTTCACAGGTTTCGGTAACCTAACCTGAATATTTGACAGGGGAGTCTTATTCTTTTCGCAATGAAAATGGTACAGTTTGCAGTTGGTCAGCATTTTAAATTTGGTCTCCATTTTTCGTTATTTAAATTATAACATGCAAATAATAATAGTAAAATAAAATTCAAAATTTGAATATAGTACATCAATTATGACGTAATAATACTCACTTCAGATCCGTCAAATGACAAACTTGGATCGGAGTTGTGTGAACAATTTCATTCAAAATTATAATCCTGATTCCAGTACACACCATCTAAGTTTAAATTTATACCTGTCATTTTCTTATCCGCCGAAAAGGAAAGGGAAGGGAAATCGACAGACATAAAATTTATGGAAAGCACGTCAATTTTAAGCAGAAATTTTAAAAACCCTTTCACAATTTTATATTGGCCAATAACCCGACAGAATTAAGTTGACAGCACAAGTCAATCGGATTGCATATGAGCGAGGTAGCTATTTTATTCGCCGGAGTTACCTACTCATTCATTTTAAAATTAACAGTTGTCAATCACCCGTCTCTTTCCATTTCGGCGGATAAGAAAATGATAGGGTTAACTTAATATAAAATTAGGTGTTTTAGGCAGGAATCGGGGCCAATGTTTGACTACAATTACATTTACATAAAACTAATATTGCAATAGTGTGTGAGTACTAAAAAAATCTAAAAAATGACTCGAAAGAAAAGTGTTTAAAAACAGTGATGTTAACGAATAAACTTTAAAAAATAAAATAAAAATGACTGGGACCAAGTGAACGTAGTGAAAACGTGCAGTGAAGGTGCGCGAGTGTCCGGAGCATGATCGCACGCGATGCACGGCGGCGCGTGCGCATGGCTGGGCACGCCGTGCGCGCGCAAGAACGGCGCGGTCTGCACGTGTCGCGTGCACACGGCACTGCTGCAGGTCAGTTGCGGGCGCGCGGGGGTTAGAGGGGGAGGGGAGGTGAGGTAAATGGTGTACGAACAGAGCGCATAAGGGTTTATGTAACCCCCTACACACACACCCCGGACACTTCATACAAAACACTTCGTTTTACACAGACACTACACTTTGACTTCATCGTACACGCACATCTGTGTGTGTGTGTGTGTGTTTGACGTCTGACGCCCATACGATTGAAGTGAGAGGTGAAATATATTTTTTTAAGATGTAAATAAGTGTTGTATTAAAGAGACGAACATAGATTCTTAATTAAAATGCTTAAATCAGTCAAAAAAAGTGATTAAGAATTTATTTTCAATCTGACTTCTCAAGAACTATCTTACTTGAATGGTGTAATCTCATTTGCTTCTAAATCCAATCTTCAGCACTTTCATTTTAATAAGCTCTCTCCAACTTTCTTGCTGCATTTTTAAATTGGCTTTGTCCGCGTCTTTGATACCAATCCATACTCCATCGAAGCAATTCACCTAAAAAAGCAATATTGCTATTTGACGTTTGTTTGCATTGCACACTTACTTCTATATGCGCATTAGGACCCCGACACCGGACCCGCTGGCGTGGTCGACGACTTCCCTTAATCAGCGCTTATCGCTATCAACCTACTAGGGTCGATTAATTCTTTCAAATATTTTTTCCTCTCAGACGACGCCCTGAAGCGAGGTTCGCGCCCAACTGGGTACCCTCAGGCCTGTTGTCTTAAACGATGTACCAGGTGAGAGCCTTCAGCGCTCCCCATTTGTCCGGCCAAGTAGTTAATGCCACCTGCGGCAAATCTACAATAAGTCACGTCAAAAAAAAACAACTATAGGCGCAAATGTCAAATTGCAATATTGCCTTTTTCGATGAATTTCTTTAATGTACCCTTCTTAGCTCACCAGATAGATGGAAAGACGTTTAATCAAAATAAAAGCACTTGTATAGGTATCCTTAGTTATCTGATATGTTTATTATATCTGATATGTGGATTTGAGGTAGAAGGTAGATGGAGGAATTGTGAAAGATTGCGGATAGCAGACAGAGATCGGGAATGTCACAAGTTGAAGGGACAATAGTTAAGATACGTAGAAAGTGTACAGGGTGTTAGTGACATCGTAACGAAAACATTCATGGATGATTCACATACACATGAGTATGCTGCCTTATTGCTTTAAAGCAATATTTTCCTGGCAACTTTAGGGTAGTTAGGTTAGGTATATATGTATATTTGTATGTATGTTATATATTTATTTGCATGTATTCATTGGTAAGTTGTACTTATAGTTTGTACCCGCAATCTTTGGTTGTCTAGAAGAAATCGCTTTAAGCGATAAGGCCGCCATTTGCCATGTACTTAGTTAAGTCTTTTTGTTATTATTTATTTTTATATTGGTGCAATAAAGTGTATTTGTATTGTATTGTAGTATAGAATGTTTTTTATTCGCCAAAAACAAACGAAGGAACGGACGTTTTGATCATCCGCTGGATATTATCTAAGAGAACAAAAGAATAATGGTGAATAGAAACGTGTCTGTTTGAAGATCAAATTAGCGAGCCACAGACGGGCACAAACAGTCACAGCACCCAATTTCCGGCCACACAAAAAATGCTACGTGATGTTTCATTTCGAAGGCACGTGACGAAGGACGTAATATACGATTCCGACGACCCGATTACTCTAGCCATAGAGGCGGCCAATCAGCTCGCGACACCAAACATTTCAAGACCCCGATGCAGACCCCACCGGCGTGGTCGACGATTTCCCTCAATCAGCGCTTATCGCTATCGACCCACTAGGGTCGATTAATTCTTTCAAATATGTTTCCTCACAGACGACGCCCTGAGCCGAGATTCGCGCCCAACTGGGCACCCTCAGGCCTGTTGTCTTAAACGTTGTACCGGGTGAGAGCCTTCAGCGCTCCCCATTTGTCCGGCCAAGTAGTTAATGCCATCTGCGGCAAATCTACAATAAGTCACGTCAAAAAAAAGGCTGGCACGTGAGGTTTGTATTATACTGAGGGAAAATATGCACAGCAGAATAGTTGTCATATAATTGACGTGGCTGTCTTCTAGTGAGATGTAGCTCAGGCTATCCCGGAACAGATTACAGGCGGAGCCATGTTAGTGGCAAGAACAATAAAACTCGTCAGTTGGGCCAAAACTGGTAAAAGATGAAAAAGTTGCCAAATTTTTTTGCGCCAAATGTCCAAAACTCGTCAATAATAAAAAGTGGCAAAAACGGGCAAGTTTTGTGATATTTTAAATTATGATTTGATTATATAAATATTATCAACCCCTAATTTGCCTTTTTATTACCTGTAGTAATGTAAGTAGAAAAAAGGTACGTTTTGAGAAAGGTGCATTTTGAGAAAGGTGCATTTTGAGAAAGGTGCATTTTGAGAAAGTTACGTTTTGAGAATGGTACATTTTGAGAAAGGTACGTTTTGAGTATGGGGTGCGTTTTGCGAAAGGTACATTATGCGACTGAACGGTTTGAAGCAAAACTCGTCAAAGACAAAATCGATATTCCAATCGGAATCACAGACGATTAGAATCGAATCCAGACTTAAAATAAATATTCTCTTCAAATGTTTGCCTGCAGAAATCGAGCTGATCACTTCCAAATGTTCTATCTCTCATTACACGCAACTTTCAATTTGAAACCTGTAATGAAACGCAAACAGTTCTCAGTCAAATTATATTTCTTCATTCGTTTCATCAACTTAAGTGTTCAGGGTTCGAGATTCGGGATTACCATTGAATTTTGTTACCGGCACAATTTTTTCAACCTGTCTTAAAGAATCATTTTACGAGTAGAAAGACGTTATTTTTTGTTTTTGTTGGTTTGTATACTCTTTATTTGTTTTTCTTTTGTTATTTATGATCTACATGGGAGGTAGGCATGTTGTGCCTTTCTGTATCTGTTGTCCATATTTCTGTATATTGGGTCCATTGTGCTCAATAAAGTATTATATCTATCTATATTTTAAAGCACATGGTTTCTTCCGAATCGTACGCGCAGTCATAATTTTCAGATCTGTATGCAATTATTATCACAGCTATGGTCGATATTTGATTGTTAAAATAAAACTGAAAATTCTGAATTATTGCGCTGACAGCGACTCCCCTAACGGCGATTATCGCCACGGCGAGTCTCTTTACGGCGAGTGGCTTGACGTCGCGCGATTTTTTTTTTTTGTATAGTACAGTCATGCAGTAAAAACTGTTTGTGACAGTATATACGATGCGGCAGAATGCAGTGCGTTTTCACTTAAGATTTACCTTAAAACCTTTAAATGAGCCTTCTTGGTGGATGTAATAAATCAATATAATTAAAGAAACATGCATTATTTTAAGGGAGATCGGCTTCCGTGGTCCAGTGGTTGCAGGTCCCGGGTTCGAATCGCGATGTGGACATATCACAAAAATCACTTTGTGACCCGTGCTTCGGAGGATTTTAAATAAAAAAAAAATTAAAAAAAAAGAAGATCGGTGCGGTTTGGTTGCTCAGTTCATCTTGCGATAGGTGTATGTACCTCTGACTATCCCAACTGGGATATTATGTTATAATATATAATATAATAAGAAAACGGCCTCCATGGTTCAGTGGCTTGAGCGTTGGGCTCATGATCCGGAGGTCCCGGGTTCAAATCCCGGTGGGGACATTATCACAAAAATGCTGATCATATGATAGTCCGAAAGTAATATGATATGTGCTTCGGGAGGCACGTTAAACCGTTGGTCCCGGTTACTACTTACTGGTGTAAGAAAGTAGTCGTTACATGAGTCATGTCAGGGCCTTTGGCGGCTCAATAGTAACCCTGACACCAGGGTTGATGAGGTTGGTAATCCATCTCACAACTTACACGATAGAAGAAGGGATTCAAACAACCAGAACGTTATTGGTGCGAAAAGGATTGTTTAGCATTTTTTGTTCCGCTATCGTTTGATAACGTTTATGCCCTTTTCCACCCTGGATTTAACATTTACAACTGGCATTTTTTAAATTGTCACATCGTAACACGACGTTCGCGCATCGAGTGCGATATATCAAACAAAAAATAAAAAAAACCGTGTACGGAAAAATTTAGCTCTAAAAAGTATGATACAATTGAAACACGAAAATCATTCGCCTCCATTTCAATCCAGTTGGTAGGTATTAGGTATTTAGATAATATATAGTGATGTTCAGCTCAAAACCCCGATACCGACCCAGCCGGTGTACTCGTCGATTTCTCTCAGTCAGGCCCTCAGCCCTCCCCTTTTGTCCGGCCAAATAGTTAATGCAATTTGCGCCAAATCTACAACAAACAACGGCAAAAAAATATCATGTATAAACTCTTAGGACAGATTGGCATCCAAACACTCGTTGGGAAGGGTCTGTTCCGTGTTCTTATTATTCAAATTCAAAAATATTTATTCCGTAGATAACATAGTTGGGCTATTATTTTATTTTGGGTCCCATAACCTGTCTCTCACGTTCAAACACGATTTTTATTAAAGCAAACAATTATTTTTTAAATAATTACACTATTGGTACATTTCTGATGTTATACTCGTGCTTTTATGTTCCACGTTTTTATCAAAATTATTTGAATTTAACCAAAAACACGGTAACTAAGTTGTACTTTTGAGTAACGCAGTTGTTTCCCTACAAAATTCCACTGTCCCTCTCATATATTTACTCCATATAAACATACATTACTTAAAAACTCTTCAAGACGCTATTAAAATGTAATATTTGCGGTAATAACACGTAATTTAATCTTTACTTTAACAATAATAAATATTATTTTCCTTTATCAGTTTTTAATTATTCCAAAATATTTATTGTGTCCCCGCGGCAAACCGAAAAATTACGAACACTATGTTACCATACGAAACTGAGTCTTAAAATTAGAATTTTGTATGCATTTGCGCCAAAAGTCGTATAACATATAATCAAATATTATTGGGGCGCGGGGGGAGTGCGTGGCTTTGAAATTCGCCGAGTCAGTCGCGAGGACGCCGGCGGGATAGGTGCGTGTATTAATTGGGAGACCGCTGAGTGACCGCTGTGATAGGTGAGTTTTTTGAATATTGAATAATCTTTTACGTTATATCTTAAAAAAAAGGAGCAAATATTTATTGTACACGATCTGTTTTATAAAATGAATTACCATATGAGTGCTATTTTAGAATACACGTGGTTTCTACAACTGAGTTACCGATGCACTGCGTTACTGCGAAATGTAACGCAGTTGTAGCAATCGTAACGCAGTGGAAATACTCAAAGTTTTTGCTCAATATTTACAAATTTAATGGTTTTAATAATTTAATTTATAATTATTTCGTTACAGAGTGTCGAGTTTATCGTCCACAAGTCCCTAGTCAACAACGTGTTGACCATCGGTAGTGTTTCGAGCAGGGTAGCGTGCCTGATACTCAGAATATCATCTCGATATTCGCTGACTGTCATCCAGGCATACGCTCCGACCTCGGGACACCACGATGACGAAGTGGAGACTATGTATGAGGAGATTTCTAAAGCCATGCATAGCCATAAAAGCCACTACACGATTGTGATAGGGGACTTTAATGCACAGTTGGGGAAGCGTTGCGGTAACGAGCTGAGAGTGGGGCAATTTGGATTTGGGGTCCGGAACACCAGAGGCCGGATGCTGGCGGACTTTATGGAGAAGGATAACCTCTATATGATGAACTCCTTCTTCAGAAAGCCCGCACCCGCAAATGGATCTGGATAAGTCCCAGTGGAAATTATAAAAACGAGATCGATTTTATTATGTCGACAAAAAAGCACATATTCAATGATGTCTCTGTGATCAATGCCGTTAAGACGGGAAGTGATCACCGCATGGTAAGAGGAACATTGAATATCAATATCAAGCTGGAAAGATCGCGAGTGATAAAATCCACGCTCCGACCGGCGCCAGCCCAGATCCAAAAACCCGAGCGCTTTCAGCTAGAGCTTCAAAACCGCTTCGAGTACCTTGATAACTGCGCAGAAGTGGACGATATAAACGACCTGATGGTGGATGCTGTCCGTACGGTAGGTTCTAAACACTTTAGAACCCGCCGTACCAAAACGCAGAAACTCTCGCACACACACTCGAACTCATGGATAAGAGACACGAAATGAGGCTGCAGGACTCAGCGGATGTCTTACATTATAGACAACTTAATAGACAGATCTCGAAGTCTTTGACGAGCGACCTTCGCCAATTTAATACTACACGTATTAAAGTGGCTATAGAGCGGAACAAGGGCTCCAAGGTGTTCGCAAAAGATCTGTCTATTGGGCAAAGTCAACTAACGAGACTGAAAACTGAGGACGGCAGAGTCATTTCGTCGACTCCCGAAATCCTGAGGGAGATTGAGATTGGAGTACCTGACGCACCTTCGATTTGCCGATGATATAGTCCTAATGGCTGAGACCCTGGAAGACCAGAACACCATGCTCGAGCATCTCAGTAGTAACGCATCCCAACGAGTGGGTCTTAGCACGAACATTTGTGTCCAACGACCATGTCGCACCCACTCCAGTTCAGGTTGGGAACGTTACACTCGAAGTTGTAGACCAGTACATTTACCTAGGACAAATAATCCAGTTAGGTAAGTCCAACTTCGAGAAAGAGATCTCTCGTCGGATCCAACACGGATGGGCAGCGTTCGGGAAGCTGCGAATATCTTCTCGTTCAAAACACCTCAGTGTCTCAAGAGGAAAGTCTTTGACCAGTGCGTGTTGCCAGTGATGACCTACGGCAGTGAGACGTGGCTGCTTACTATGGATCCCGTGAGGAGGCTCGGTGTCGCTCAGCGGGCAATGGAGAGAGCTATGCTCGGTATTTCCCTGCTCGATCAAATCAGAAATGAGGAGATCTTCAGGAGAACTAAAGTCACCGACATAGCTCGGCGAATTGCAAAGCTGAAGTGGCAGTGGGCAGGACACATAGCGAGGAGAACCGATGGCCGCTGGGGCGGAAAGGTTCTAGAATGGCGACCACGTGTCGGACGACGCTCAGTATAGGCCCGCTACAAAGTAGACCAACGATTTGGTGAAGGTCGCGGGAAGCCGCTGGATGCGGGCAGCGCAGGACCGATCGTCGTGGAGATCCTTGGGGGAGGCCTATGCCCAGCAGTGGGCGTCGTAAGGCTGATGACGATGATGACATACATACATACATAAACTCATGCCTATTTCCCACCGGGGTAAGCAGAGACTATAGAATTCCATTTGCTGAAAACGTATTGAATGAATTTGATGGCCCATTAAATATATTTGAAAAATAAGACTGAAGAGAGACTCAGACAGAAACTAATGTATGTTTAATACTGTTTTTTTGAGAAGTTTTGATTTTATTTTATTCTAAGAGAGTTTTGTTTAATTTGTTATGGTTTCAATTTAATTGTATTCTGTTTTTAATTGTTTTCAGTAAGTTAAACACCATAGATGCGGAAAGTTTACCATTATGTTACTTACTAAACTACTGCGTTACTTTTTTGTCCCCCATTTTTATGGAGACATTTTCAGAATTATAGCTAAAACTACCTAAGTATGTTTTAAAATTTTTGACTTTTTTTGATTATTTTTAATATATAAATGGCCCCCATAAATAAAATGCTTGAACTGCTATTGTTTTCTATTTTATTAAAAAAGTTTATCTCATAAAATCAAAATTAGGTAACGAAGTGGTAAACCTAACCATAAAAAGATGTATTAGACTGAAATGTTTGGTTATTTAATAATATAAGTTCAAAAATCTTTTATCTTAATTTAAAAAAAAAGGTTTGAATTAAATGTGAACGTTCCCAATAATAAAACTACATAATGTAACAAAGTAACACAGTTGTTGTTTTTCTGCACCCTCCCTAGTATAAATATAAAAATAAGTGAAAAATAATTGGTAAACATCGCTGCAAAGTCCTGTAAAATGTGATTTAAATATTATTATTGTTATAATAGTAAGAAATATTAACAAACAATAGCATAAATAAAAAAAAATTTTTTTGGCGAATAAGTTAACCATGGGACCCAGAATAAAATAATAGCCCAGTTACACTTTGAATTGTCTCTTCCGTCTAAAACTACTGCAGCTTCTAACAACCTGCATAGCCAGGGAAAAGCTGCAAGAAAAATCTCGGTACAGGGCCCTAGACCGCCTTTGAAAAAAAATAATAAGATAGTGATATACAATTTATTTAGTAAAGAGCTTGGTGGCGCAGCGGTAAACGCGCTCGATCTGCGATTGTTGAAGTTAAGCAACTTCCGCAAAGGCCGGTCATAGGATGGGTGACCATAAAAAAAAAAAGTTTTCACCTCGAGCTCCTCCGTGCTTCGGAAGGCACGTTAAGCCGTTGGTCCCGGCTGCATTAGCAGTCGTTAATAACCATCAATCCGCACTGGGCCCGCGTGATGGTTTAAGGCCCGATCTCCCTATTCATCCATAGGGAAGGCCCGTACCCCAGCAGTGGGGACGTTAATGGGCTGATGATGGATACAATGTAGTAATTTGGCTTCCTAATATAATTCCCATTATTAATTGAGAGGAAGGGGTAGACCTAGGAGAACATTTATGAAACAAATAAAAGAAAAGGTGCAGGTCGTGTCGTATCAGGAGGTGAAGGATTTGGCGGGAAGAAGAGAGAAATGCCGATCACTCCACCGACAAGAGCGCAGCTCTTAAATAAAGACAGAGAATATAAATCCCAGATCTTCTAATAATCACTAACCTTATAATAATTATGTAAGTAAAGTATGTTATGTATGGTCTGTAAACATGACAATACAAATACACAAACATTTTAGTCTCCCATTTTACTGTATTATCTTCCTCATAGGCAGTTCCCGTTTATCAAACGAATAAAACGTCTATACGTAGCGAATGATGGTACAATATACCTCCCGGGGTGACAGAGAGGGGTAAAGTATGTCATACCGTGCCCCCCGCCGGCTCTCGTATTGACAACTGGCTGTAACGATACAATTTATATTGTATTTGTATCGTTGGCGGTATTGTAGGTATTCGTATTCGATTGTGATCGCCGATCGCCTTTTGTTTTGGTTCGGGATAGTCGAAAGTTTTCGAAAGGGAATGGCTAATATTTCCTGGTCAACATGTTTGATATGTTTTAGTTTCCAACTAGTCAAATCAGTTACTTTTTACTAAAAGTCAAAAGTCAAAAGTGATCTTAACCATTTAAGTTTATTAAGTGTTGTTTTATTCTTTTTAAGATTTATTTCTCTGTTGTTTCTTTATTTTATGTAGATTGTCGTCCTTTGTAGCGTTAATAAAGTAGCATGTTGTGTTTGCCTATAATTGGACGAACACTAGTCCAGTATTTGTAAATAGGTTAAGTTACATGTAAAAGTGTTTTTGTCTGTTGGCAAACCTAATAAAATAAATAAATAAATAAACACGAAATTGCTATGGAATTTGTGTGAAAAAGCAGCCTGTGACGAAAATGTCACACTTATTATTACATTTTTCTTTATTAAAATTCATAAATAAGTTAAATAGATATAAAAGAAAAGACTTTTTGTCACCTTTAGATCTGTCTTTATTTAATAATCAGAATATCATAATTTATCTTTGATCTAGGAAACTAACCAATTGATGATTAAGTTCGTTTTGGTCAAGCCCCATAACGGGCTTGCACCAGAGTTATAAATTTATCTTAAGAGAGAACTTTAACAGAGAGCTCGGGGAGGTGTGGGTACTTAGTTCGGCATGCGATGGATTTCAGGTTAAAGAAATCTTTATTCTCGAAATTTATTTATTTATTATTATTTATTTATTAACACACAAATTACATAGATATTACAGGCAGTCCCAATTCGACTATGTAATGCAATTATAACATTAGTACATTTCACTTCATGAGAACTTATAAACTAACTTAATGTAAACAAATTATAACTGTGAGCCTACATGAGTTGTGATAGGCTAATTGACACTCAGTGAAACGAGATAAAAAAAACGCCAATAAGAAAATTTTTGTATGGAACTTGTATGAATTTAGAGTAATTAGTGTAAAATACATAGTCCAAAATTACAACTTATTTCGTAAATAACTCAAAAGAAAAATGGGATTTGCCTCTGACTATCCCAGTTGGGATATAGTTGTGAGCTTATGTTATGTTGAATATATATAACACGCCTATTTCCCAATAGGGTAGGCAGAGTGTTGACAACCCAACAAAGGAGATCATCGGCTCTCCATACTTTGGCCGGCCCAAATTTGAAAGTGCCGGCCAGAGAAAAAAAATGTGTCGAACCTTTCGAGTAGATTGCTCTGATCATTTTTTACTATGACATCAAACGTGTATGACCTTTAGTTTGGCTTTAATTGGATTTTAAAAATCACGATTTTTCATACATTTTGTAAAAAAAAATATTATGTCCGTTTGGAAAAAGGGGATACAGGCGTATTACAAAGGACCGTTAGAACATTTATTAGTATGGCGACAAACTTCTATGACCATTATTTTGACGTTTATTGGACTTTCCGTTTTGGTTAATATGTTAAAATGCCGGCAATCGAAAAGAATACGTCGAATCTCTCTAATAGTTGCTTCTCAATATTTTTTAATATGACACCAAACTTCTATGACCATTATTTTGACTTTTATTGGAATTTACGTTTTAGTTCAAATGTGAAAAGTGCCGACCAGCAACAATACCATGTAGAGAGTATCGAGTAGATGCCTATTAACATTTTTTTCTATAGCACCAAACGTGTACGATCATTAGTTTGGCTTTTATTTTATTTTGAAAATCTTGATTTCTTATTTATTTTGTTTAAAAATAAAGTGCTTTGAGCAAAAATTACGATACGGCGGATTACAAAGGACCTTTAATACAACTTTGAACATTTAATAATCTGGCGCAAAACATTTTTGACCATTATTTTGACTTTGGCTTTTATTGGACTTTTTAAAATCTTTATTTTTTTATACATTTTAACAATGACAACAAGCAGAGCTTTCCCAATGACTAGTTATTAGTCAGATAAATACTTTGTGTTTTTGTTTTGTGTGTTGATAGGTGAACTTCTATATTAATACCATCTGATTTTAGATATGACGTTGGCTGTAGTTTTTGCATTCCACTCAACGTTACGGCCTAAGTTTAGGTTGAATTATTATGACCGTAGATGGTTACCACCCTCCAAAGATAAGCTTGCCATCTAGTGACGAAACTCGTATTTTGGCAGGACGTCTGAAGTAGCTGTAAGGGAAGACAGGAGTCGGGCAGTTGTACTTTGCATGTATGCCGATCACAATGTCCTGGTGCTACTCGGCCGATAACGTAGTACCTCTATCACCCCACTGTATTTTCCTTGTATACACACTTTTCTTAAAAAAGTAGCTTCTAAAGCGTAAACTCAAACCTATTTTTAATTTATAAAAATGTGTCAAAAAGACGACTATATTACGCCTTTAGCAAGATAGTTCCATTATCACCAGATAAAACTTTTTTCGCCAAAGTGTAGGTATCTATGAAAACACCAGATTTTTGAAAAATCGAATCAATTTTAAAATAGTGGTCATAGACGTTTAATTCCATAGTAATAAACATTTTGACGATCCTTTACATAACGTGCCTGTTATATTATATTTTTTTACAAAATGAATCAAAAATCAAGTTTTTTTTTAATCTAACAAAAGCCAAACTAATGGTCATACACATTTTTGTCATAGTGAATAATGTTTACAGGTATCTTCTCGATAGCTTTGACATGTGTTTTTGCTGACCGGCACTTTTCACACAGAAACTATAACGTAAAGTGCAACAAAAGTCAAAATAATGGTCATAGACGTTTGGTGCCATAATAATAAATGGTCAAACGGATAAGTTATAACGGATTATACCAATATTGTTTCTTGACCAGCACTTCACATTTTCACCAAAAATGTATGAAAATTCATGTTTTTTTAATTCGAATAAAACCGAAAATATTGACCCTACAGCTTTGGTGCCATAGTAATAAATGCTCAGACGGATAAGTTCTAAGGATATATACCATTATTGTTACTTGGCCGGCACTTTACATTTTGACCAAAAATGTATGAAAAATACAGTTTTTTGAATTCGAATAAAACCGAAGATATTGATCCTACAGCTTTGGTGCCATAGTAATAAATGCTCAAGTGAATAATATCTAACGGAATATAGCAAAATTATTTTTTGGCCGGCACTTTGACTTCTGGGCCGAAATCCGATGATCTCCTTTACTTTTTTTGTTATATTTTAATATGGCAATATTTATCTCTCTCTGCTACCAACTATTATAAAGACGAAATTGTGCTCCTCCATTTAATTTATAATAAATTAATAATTATCAGTAACCAGTGCGTGTCACTGAAGTAGTGCATTAGTGGACCCACAACAGTGCTACAATCCAATATAATATACAAGTTCGGTGCACCTAGTACCGTACAGTGTGGAATTAATTTGCTTCGGTCCTGACACATGCTGAATGTAATTGGGTACTTAACAGTTTTCGGAAAAGTATTTTATAAAAAACAAACGCTTATTTTATACGTCTCAAAATATTTTATTTTCTCGAAAAAGCATTATAAAATATAATAGAAAAAAAAACATGTTATTCTAAAATTATTTTAATTTTCGCGCGAAAACGTTGGTCACATGACATTTTGCCCGGTGACGTCACATTTCAACAAACAAAGAAACTGTCAAACAGTATAACTTGAAACCTGACAGATAGATTTTGTTTATTTCGTGAAATGTAACGTCACGCGCTCAATCATGGCCGCCCGTGATTCGGGTCTTGTAATACACAGATAAAACATCGCTTTCTTATTTCATAAAAATAAAATATTTTAAAAATTATCTTAATAAATAAAACTATTGGATAATTATCAATAAATGATAAACTACCATATCCGAACCGTATGTAGAAATTATTTCATTGTGAAGTCCATTTATGGACTTGACAATAAAATCATACATAAAATAACCTCATTCAAAATACAAATGATTTGCAAAAACATGTCTAGATACATAATACGACCCTGACTTACATATATCTATCTCTTTTTGTCTTCAGGAATTCGCGACCCTCACGAAGGAGTTGAACCAGGCGCGAGAGCAGCTGTTGGAGAGAGAAGAGGAGATCTCCGAGCTCAAGGCGGAAAGAAACAACACCAGGGTAAGATTATATTTTTATATTTCGTTTCGTATGGTCGACGTCTAAATAAATATATAGGTAGTACCCCGAATCTTTAATAAGCAACCTATTTTAAGGAAAATACCCAAACTGCCAAAACAAACAATTAAATCAAAATTAGTAAAAGCACTCCTTGAATTTAAAATGTCATCGTAAAGTGTGATACATATGTTGTAACCAAGAGATAAATGGTATTTATGTACTTAATATAATCAAACATTGCTAGAGCGTACTCGCCAACAAACTAGTGTTGGCGTTCTCACCAATTCATAAAATTATTATAATAACAATAATACGTATTCACTATTTAAACGTAAAACAACGAAGATTAAAAAAAAAAAAAAGAAAAGAAGAATCGAATGGTAATCGAGAATGAGCGACAACATTCTGACATTCACTCGAACATTCATATGAGCGGCGGCTGTCAAGCTCGTGGGGAGAACACAAGATATTTTTGTACTTATTAGGGTTTTCATAATAAAAGTGTGCTTATACAAACCGTTGTTTGATATCGAGGATTTTCTACATTCAGAAGTGGTAAGAACATCGGAGAAAAGCTACAGGTATGTACTTAGAAGTAGTTACATTTCATTTTGCCTAATCCGGAACGGAACAAGTTCCTGTTCAACATAATTACTCCTATACGGTGAGGTAGTTATACAAATTATATCGGTAAAAATAAATAAATAAATAAATATAAAGCAATTGTGTTGGTTGTTGATGATTTAATATTTCAATTGGCTCGTATTTACTATACTCGTATTAAGTACCCACTTTTTGGTGTAGACATTTTTTTTTATTTTATTTTTTTTTCTTTTCTAAGGTTCTGTAATAGAATGATTAATACTTGTGTATAAATATAACTCTATAGCGAAATGTAAACTTCGACTTCTTCGGTAATATGAACATTTTTTTTCTATTTATGATTGCTGTTATTAATCGAAGATAACTACTATCGTCTGAAAATTATTATTAGGCGCCAACTACCTAATTATTTACTTATTCATCGTTCATGTGTCTCGCCTTCTATCACTTGACACTTAAATATAACTAACGAGTTTCACCGACTAAGTTACTAATTTATATACTTGTTTTTCTGTTTGTCTCTTCCTAACTAACTTATCACACGATTGTATAGCCTCCAACCTACTAGCCACTTACAAGTGATAGTCATACAACTACTACAAGATAGAAAATGTCTGAGCGATCTCACTATACACCGCCGACTCCAAGACATGAGACGCCTTGTACCAGTGGCCGATCTCGAAGTATTACCCGTACTTCAAAACGTCACAATCGGCGCCGTTCCACAAGTGTCGATAAGATACCTAAGAAGTATCGTAAACAACGTTACACTTACCGTAGTCGCAATCGCCGTAGACGCTCAGTGGATACTTCGGATAGTGAAATGTCCAATTCTAGAACAAAACACCGCCGACGAAGTAATAGTCGTAAGGGTATGCGCCGATATGGACCACGCCACCGGTCTTCTACTTCCTCCTCCTCCTCAAGTAATTCGAGATCCTCTATGAGTAGTTCGTCGAGCAACGAGAACGTATCCACCGACAATTCATATGCTAAACGTGAATCGCGTAAACGACATAGAACTATAGAAAAGAAAAGTAAGAAACGAAGGAACCGATCAAAAACAACGATGAAACGAGCACGGTCGCATACGCATAGCCCTGAATCTTTTCAATACTTCAAGAAGTTTATGAAGTTAATCGACGGAAAAGCTAAAGCTGTTCCATTTGAAGGCGCTCAAAACGTCATTCCAGAATTTGATCCTGATGCAAACGCACAGACAGCTACAGACTGGATTAAGAAAATAAATGACACAGCAGCAGTTTACGGATGGAACGAAAAGCAGATAATTTATTATGCCATTCCAAAATTGTCTGGCTATGCCAAAAAATGGTACCAAGGTCAGAGTACTGTAAATCTCACCTGGAAACAGTGGCAAAGGAAAATTCTGAAAACCTTTCCAGATGATAGAAACTACGCAGATAGACTTTATGAGATGTTAGAACGAAAAAGCAGAAGAGAAGAGTCTCTGGAAGAATATTATCACGATAAAGCAAGATTAGTCAAAATGTGCGGCATTCAGGGTAGAAATGCAGTTGATTGCATTATTAACGGTATTTTTGACTATAATATAAAATTAAACGCTCAAGGATCGAATTTGAAAAGACCGTCACAACTGCTTACTTACTTGAGAAGGATGTCTAAGAAGACAGGCAACAGCTTTTTAACAAGGAGGACTAATCAGGGACCTAGGATACAAGGCGACAATAATAAGGATGATATTCGTAGTCGTACTAATTCAACATCTAAACCACCGTTTGATGTAGCGCGTATGAATAAATTACACAAGAATACAAAATGCTTTAATTGTTCCGAGATAGGACATTCTGTGCATACCTGCCCTAAACCTATAAAAAGGTGTGGAAAGTGCTTCCGTTTGGGACACGAAAGTTCGGACTGCTTAAGAACCGATGTTCAAGTACAATCGCGTACTACAGAAGTCAAGACCAATCTAGGTAATCCCGATACCAAAAAGGTGTTACAGATTACAAAGGATGGAGAAGATAACGGCAAGTATTTTAAGCCTATTATACTAAATGGTGTAGCATTTACTGGTTATGTTGATTTTGGTAGTCAGTGCACTCTTATTAAACAAACTGTAGCCGAACGGTGCAACCTCGTTTTGGACAAAATTGGGCTCCCGTTAATCAAAGGATTTGGATTAGGTAGTGTAGTACCTGTCGGTAGGACTACGGTTACAATCGAAGTTGATGCCGTAAAAGCTGATGTAGTAAGTTATGTAGTATCAGACGACTTAATCAACACAGACGTTTTAATTGGTCAAACTTTGACGGAATTACCTTGTGTGACAGTTTATAAAACTAGTAAACAGTTAACTCTATATTGTGATGACACAAATATTGAAAGAATGGCAGTCGTAGTATCGTCTGCTAACACATTTGAGGGTCTGAAAGCGATTTCAGTACATGTTGATAGCAAAAATTTCTCTGGGTTCCTATTTATACCTGGAAATATTTGTCTAAAACCAGGAAAGGAGTATTGTTTACTCCAAGGCATTTATCAGTTTACAAAAGGAGTAGGAAATATCTTAGTAGTTAATATCTCAGCAAAACCTCTTACTATTGAGAAAGGTAAACTATTATCACGTGCAGTATCACTTCCAGAGATAGACAATAATCTTAAATCTAAATATGAGTTTGACGTTAATACTATTTCATTTGATAAAATTTCGGAATCTAATCTAAAATACCAACAAAAGTCTCCCATTACCCTAGATATGCTAAATATAGGTCCTAAAACTTCTAATCTAGACAAAGACAGACTATTAGATCTTGTGAACAAATACAGAAATGTATTCGCTTTCGATATGTCAGAACTTGGATTAACCAATATTGCTGAAATGACTATACGCCTCAATGACGAAACACCTGTTACGTATAGACCGTATAGACTCCCCTACAGCGAACGAGCCGTTGTAAGACAGATGATAGGTGAATTGACTACTAACGGCATTATACGAGAGTCTACATCACCTTACGCGAGTCCAATAGTGCTAGTTAGAAAGAAGACTGGTGAGTATCGGCTCTGCATTGACTATAGGGCTCTTAACAGAAAAACTGTTAAGGATAGTTTCCCGATGCCAGTTATAGATGATCAGCTTGATCGTTTAAGCGGAAATTCTTTATTTACAAGTCTGGACCTGGCGTCGGGCTATTATCAAATCCCTGTCGCAGAGTCGTCACGCCATCTCACTGCTTTCGTAACGCCCGATGGGCACTACGAGTACACAAGAATGCCCTTTGGTCTCGTTAATGCCCCTGCCGTGTTTCAAAATATGATAAATAAGGCACTAGGAAGTAAACGATTCGAACTGGCCGTCCCCTACTTAGATGACCTTCTTAGTACCGCAAAGTCATTTTTAGAAGCATTTGAGAAACTTGAAGAAATTCTAAAACTACTTCAGGATGCCGGGTTAACATTAAATTTAAAGAAATGTTCATTTTTCCAATCTCAAATCGAATATCTTGGTTACGAAATATCCGAGTCGGGACTGAAACCTGGCAGTAAGAAAACACAGGCGGTAGCGGAATTCCCAACCCCAGTCAACGTACATCAAGTGCGCCAATTTATAGGATTGGCCAGTTTCTTCCGTCGATTTGTATACAATTTTGCGACTCTGGCTAGGCCTTTAACTAAACTAACGAAAACGGATACTCCGTGGCAATGGACTGAGGAACAAGATGCAGCCTTCAGAGAAATTAAGTCCAAATTAGTATGTAGGCCAATACTTGCTTTGTATAACCCAGAATACGAAACGGAAGTGCATTGCGATGCGAGCAAGGTAGGTGTAGGGGGAGTTCTCTTACAAAGGCCGGATAATAACTGCGCATTTCATCCCGTTGCGTACTTTAGTCGACAGACGACTCGTGAAGAAGCCATGTGGCACTCTTACGAATTAGAGACTATGGCGGTTGTACTGTCACTGAAGAAGTTTCGGGTATACTTAATAGGGATACAGTTCAAGGTTGTTACCGACTGTAGCGCTCTACGTGCTACACTTACAAAGCGGGATTTATTGCCGAAAGTAGCTAGATGGTGGCTGATACTCCAGGAGTTCGATTACTCAGTCCAATACAGACCTGGCCACAATATGCAGCACGTAGATGCGTTAAGTCGTAACCCTGTTTCACTGATAGATGACGTAGAAGAACTGGAAGTTTTACAAATTACAACTAACGATTGGCTTCATACGGTTCAGATGACGGATTCGAAGTTGAAGTTCATCAAATCAGTATTGAATACGGAAGAAAATGACTATAAGGACATCAAGAACAATTATGTAATACGTGATGACAAACTTTATAGACGCGTTGGACGTGGATTCAAGTGGGTAGTTCCAAGTGGTGCTCGTTGGCGGATTTGCCAACTTAACCACGACGAGGCAGGACATTTCGGACTGGACAAGACCCTTGAGAAGATACGTGCAGATTATTGGTTTCCGAAAATGAAACGCTTTATAAAAAAGTATGTGGGATCATGCATAAACTGCGCTTATAATAAGGAGTTACCTGGTAAAAGAACGGGATACCTACATCCTATCCCAAAGACTGCTGAGATTTTTCATACTATGCATATAGACCATCTTGGACCCTTTATAAAAAGTAAACGGGGAAATACTTACATATTAGCTGTGATAGATGGCTTCAGTAAATTCATATTTATTAAAACTGTAAAAAACACTAAATCTAAGTCAACAATTAAAGTCCTTGAGGAAATATTTACAAATTTTGGTTGTCCTAAAGTGCTGATTTCTGATCAAGGCACTAGCTTTACATCAGGTGAGTTTAAGAATTACGTTCAGTCAATTAGTGTAAAACACATTCTAAACGCTGTAGCGACACCCCGCGCTAATGGGCAAATTGAGCGCTACAACCGAACAATCTTGAACTCACTTGCAGCAATGAATTATGGCAGCGACGAGAAAGAATGGGACATTAATGTACCCAAGTTACAATGGAGTTTTAACAATACAATAAATAAGGGTACTGGAAAATCACCAGCAGAAGTCGTATTTGGGAAAAGAACTAGTGGTCAGTCGGAAAATATAATAAAAGGCGCTTTGACAGAAAATAACAACAATGGAAACGATAGGAATGAAATTAGAGAGACCGTAGAAAATAACATTAATAAAAAGCAGAAAGAAATGAAAGAAAGATTTGATAGTACGCGAGCTCCTACAAAATTGTTCAAAAAAGGCGATCTAATTATGATTCCAAATCATAATCCTGAAAAGGGAAAAAGTAAGAAGTTGGCTCATAAATTTCGTGGTCCATTCAAAATTACATCGGTTATCGGCAATGATAGGTATGAGGTTTCCAGTATTGAAGGTCACTCGTCTAAAAAGTACAAAAACATCTATCCTGCTGACCAGTTGAAGCCCTGGATCAGCTTCCATTTATCTCCTCCAGCAAGTGATGACAATGTTAGTGGCTATAGTAATGATGATGAGGCTGATGATAGTGATTAGTAACACACTTCCTTTACATCCTATCCTTAACACTTTCAGCTTAGGTGAAGGCGAAGAGATCAATGATGTTGATTTCTGCAAAGAGGAAAATAGAAAATTAAAAATTAATATATGAATATACCAATCAAAGAAGGATAATGATACACGACCGTGTCCCGAGGGTGGCAAACGGTATCTAACGTATCTCTACTTCGTCTGGCCGTGTCCCGAGGGTGGCAAACGGTATCTAACGAATTTGCATTTAGTCTGGCCGTGTCCCGAAGGTGGCAAACGGTAGCTAACGAATCTTCACTTCGTCTGGCCGTGTCCCGAGGGTGGCAAACGGTAACTAACGGATGTCCACTTCGTCTGGCCGTGTCCCGAGGGTGGCGAACGGTAGACAACGAATCTTCACTTCGTCTGGCCGTGTCCCGAGGGTGGCAAACGGTAACTAACGGATGTCCACTTCGTCTGGCCGTGTCCCGAGGGTGGCAAACGGTAGCTGACGAATCTCCACTCGTTTAACACGAAACATTCGTGTGAAAAACGGCAGCCCAAACGGATGGTACGAGCTATAGTGATGTGTTGTGATTGATACTTTCATAAACTGCGTTAGTTATCTGAAAATGGATAACTAAGTTATGAACATAAAATAGTATAAAGACATAAAATAGTATTGATATAAACTGCTCTTGTTAGTTTCGTTGTTTAGATTTTTTGTTAGTAACTTAAAAGTCTCAATCATTGCGAATTGTTTTGTAAGTCAAATAGGAATTTCGAATAGGACACTTTACTTTCGTAGTTTATTTACGATTTACATGTTACTTTTCTCTATAAGATTTTAACATTGTAATTATACCTACTTAGTTACTTATCAAATCATTGTGAATTATATTTTTTATTGTATTCTGTTAATTACCAGGTTTAGTTTATAGTAATTGTCGTAGCAGTATTTATTATTATTATTATATATGTATAATTATTTACCTTTAGTATGAGGTCATACTCTATGATTTAGAATGGCCGAGTGGTTGTCAGGAATAGGGACATTCCTATAGCAGAATGGCCGTCTGTTGGCGTTCTCACCAATTCATAAAATTATTATAATAACAATAATACGTATTCACTATTTAAACGTAAAACAACGAAGATTAAAAAAAAAAAAAAAGAAAAGAAGAATCGAATGGTAATCGAGAATGAGCGACAACATTCTGACATTCACTCGAACATTCATATGAGCGGCGGCTGTCAAGCTCGTGGGGAGAACACAAGATATTTTTGTACTTATTAGGGTTTTCATAATAAAAGTGTGCTTATACAAACCGTTGTTTGATATCGAGGATTTTCTACACTAGTGTCAGTTTGACGAGAGAATGTTATGTGCAAAAATTTATAATTTATGGTTCAAATAAGTTAAATTAAAAAAAACTATTCAATAGTTAATTATCATCCCTGATCACTTTATACACAATATACTATTACGGTAATTGTTTTTACCTTGCCGTTTGAGCCGTCGTAGCCCAGTTGGTAGAACGCTTGCCTCTCACTTTGAGGACGCAGGTTCGAATATAATAAACCAATGATTGTCGAATTTGCTTTAGAATTCATGTTTTGATCATAAATGATTATCACGTGTTCAAGGTGAAGGAAAACATCGTGAGGAAACCCACATTCTTCAGAAATGCATTTTCGGGGGTATGTGACCTAACCTGCATTGGGCTGGTTTTCCCTTCGCGAGTTAGAAGGTCAGACAGGCTGTAAAAAACCGGTCAAATCTTCAGGTTAGATAAGCGGACCCTGTGAAAATCGGGATAATGCTAGGGAGATGATGATGGTAATTGTTACAAAACAAGAGAAGTGACAAAATACTCTAAGCTTACCCCGGTGGGAAATAGGCGTAAGTTTATGTATGTTTATGTATTATATTAAATCGGATGAAAGCTCGGTGGCGCAGCTCGGCCTGCGATTGTTGAAGTTAAGCAACTTTCGCAATGGCCGGTCATAGGATGGGTGACCACAAAAAAAAAGTTTTCATCTCGAGCTCCTCCGTGCTTCGGAAGCCACGTTAAGCCGTTGGTCCCGGCTGCATTAGCAGTCGTTAATAACCACCAATCCGCACTGGGCCCGCGTGATGGTTTAAGGCCCGATCTCCCTATCCATCCATAGGGAAGGCCCGTGCCCCAGCAGTGGGGACGTTAATGGGCTGATGATGATGGGTGAAAGCTGCATAACTCATATGCCAATGCAGAAATACTAATCACGGCTACACGTCTAATACATGTGGGATATAGATATAACACAGGATATATTTCACTCCTTTTATTTTACACACACCTTATATTTAAAACAAAGACTCGTCTTTCTTACTTTTTAAAACTGCCTTACCTCCCATTCATTAACCATCCTCCTTTCATACCATAAACAATCAAATTCCCATTCATTATCCTTCCATAGCATTCTCACTTTCCTACATACATATAAAAACAAATACGCCTTACGCATTTACGTCGCTTAGACTCGTAAATGTCCTCTCTATGTGAATTACGTACCCCCTATTCGTCTATAAAAAACATACTTAAAGTTTTTAGGGTAAAAGCTTCGCGAGTTTAGAGAACTACAAATTAAAATAAAATATATATTGACGGAAATATTGGGTACCAAATGTTGATGCATCTATAAACGGTAAGTATTTTTGAATATAATAGAGACCCCAAAAATAATCCAAAAAATAAACCTGTATACATACATACATAAACTCACGCCCGTAATCCCTAATGGGGTGGGCAGAGCCACAAGTACTCAAAGACAACTTGCAGCCACTGTTGATACGAAGTCCTAAGATGAATTATGATGAACCTTATGGTGATAAGGGATCAGCCTATCGCCCATAACATTAGCCCGTCATTTAGAGGACACAATCCCTCTGTCGGACCTGAATACCTGAAACCTGTATACTTAGTCGTAAATTCGAACTTAAACAGAATTGGGTTCCCGATATTAGCTTCGAGTATTCCATATAATAAATGTAAGACGACAGAACCACAGAGTTCGCATTACGCAGAAGAATAGCAGGTGACACCGAAATATGCACAAAACGGGCGTATTATTACGAAGCAACAATCGTATGAAAAAAATTCCACACCATACATTGCTTTTCAGTATCCCGCAGCCACAACTAGCGCTTGTGTTACTACGCAATGAACGGCGGGCTCAACAAAATATTATTACTTATCTTCTTCTATCGTGTGGGTTGTGAGGTGGATTACCAACCCCATCATCCTTGGTATCAGGGTTACGATTGAGCCGCCAAAGGCCCCTGACATGGCTCACGTAACGACTACTAACTTACATCAGTAAGTAGTAACCGGGACCAACGGCTTAACGTGCCTCCCCGAAGCACATATCATATTACTTTCGGACTATCATATGATCAGCATTTTTGTGATAATGTCCCCACCGGGATTTGAACCCGGGACCTCCGGATCATGAGCCCAACGCTCAAGCCACTGAACCATGGAGGCCGTTTTCTTATTATATTATATATTATAACATAATATCCCAGTTGGGATAGTCAGAGGTACATACACCTATCGCAAGATGAACTGAGCAACCAAACCGCACCGATCTTCTTTTTTTTTAATTTTTTATTTATTTATTTACTTTATTATATAATATTATGAAGTATTTAAAAATTACTAGTGACTAGTCATGTTATATGCGGTTTCCTCTTACGTGAATAGAGGTGAGTTCCTGAATAATTCAGAGGTCGGCAAGACCTCCAAACCCGGTTGTTTCCGAGACCCAGTAGCGCATCCAGGGGTAGGCAAGAGGTCTCAAGATCCCCCAGAAATGTATCTAAGTCCACCTTTGACGTCTTCTTATTTTATTTTAAGTTATACCTATATTTTTATTCACCAGAAATCATAAACAATCCTTCCAAAATTTTACGTTTCGGAATTAGTTTTAATTTTATTTGAAGTAGTTACAAAAATACACGTCCAACAATAAGAGATAGACCGATGAATATAACATGATTTTTTTTTTTTTTGTTTTGGTTTTCCCCGAAGGGTAAGGCAAAGGGAACTATGCCCATACAGCCATGTCTTACGTATTTTTTTTTTCTTGATGATTAATGAAATGATGAAAGGTGATGAATGATGATGATGAAACCTAAGCCCCCACCCTCGGAGTAGACTCCTACTCCGAACCCCAAACGAATTAACTCAAAAGTCCGCATAAACTTTTGAGTTATGAAGCGGCTTCCCGGCACGAAGCGAAAATAGGCAGATACACTTTGTTTATTGAATACTCCAATATAATAACACTCGCGAATGTCTTCTGACTAACTTAATGCGATCATTAACCACAAAACACCACTTCGTATTAATTATTTAGATTACTCAATGAAGAAAGCAACTGTCCCGTTCCCGTTTCCCGCCGAAAAGCCGAATATAACATGAATTAAAAAGTAAAGAATTTTTTTAATAATCTTTTTTTTTAAAAGGTATTTTTATGTTGCAATTGTCAACAATCTATGTTTATCCTTTTCGGCGGATAGGTTTGTTGTTTAGTTTTCCCCGAAGGGTAAGGCAAAGGGAACTATGCCCATACAGCCATGTCTTACGTATTTTTTTTCTTGATGATTAATGAAATGATGAAAGGTGATGATGATGAAACCTAAGCCCCCACCCTCGGAGTAGACTCCTACTCCGAACCCCAAACGAATTAATTCAAAAGTCCGCATAAACTTTCGAGTTATGAAGCGGCTTCTTGCCACGAAGCGAAAATAGGCAGATACACTTTGTTTATTGAATACTCCGATATAATAACACTCGCGAATGTCTTCCGACTAACTTAATGCGACCATTAACCACAAAACACCATTTCGTATTAATTATTTAGATTATTCAATGAAGAAAGCAACTGTCCCGTTCCCGTTTCCCGCCAAAAAGCCCGACGGATAGGAAAATGACAGGTATAACTTAATGTCTGACTGGACTCAGCACCAAAGTCTAAGTGCTTGTAGCCCCTTGGTTTTGGGGGGACCCCTAGATTCGCCGCTGCCGAGTCCTGATTAATGCCTTCAACGTAAGAGCTCGTACTCACAGTGTTAGTCAGTTATTTTAGTTCTGGCAATCTTTATTTAGAGGAACAAGCTTTTAGTTCTTGAGTTTTTGTTTTGAGTGCTGTGGTTTACTTAGTTCAATTCAATCAATGAAGGGTTTCACTTCTAACTTGCCAGGGACAGGTTCGATTTTTATGTTTTTTTTTCTGTTAGGGTGGTTTTTCTATCATGTAAAATCAGAAACATCTTTAGTGGCACAAATAAATACTTCGATCTAATAATAACAAATGTTTGATATTTTTTATTCGAACGAAAAATGTATTTAATTACATTTCTGATTCTGTACAGACGGCTTCCTATTAGTAGCCCTAAACCGTTTTTTCGTTTGTCGGTTTGTCTGTCAGAGGGTCTCAATGTTCAAAGTTTTAAAAGGCTGTATCTTTTTAACCTTATTTGATACCTGGTTGAAATTTGCACAGAATATGCATTATTAATGCGGATATGACATCAAGTAATAAAAAAAAATGGTTACTGTTATATGTGCTCGTTTGATGGATTACGAATTATGCAATGTATGGTGTTCTTAACGCAATAATTGATTATTATTGTAGTAATTTTCAAACTTGGGTTAGGAATTATTAATTTTAATCATACTCCGTTTTGAAAGAAACACGATTTATTTTAATAAAAAGTAATATTCTAACAACAAGCCTAGTCTATGCCCGCAGGCGTCTGTAGTGATATTCCGCGCGCATCTCAATGACATCTGTCAAATTAAAAGTTTACCACTTCCGTTTTCGTTTTTCGGCGTGGTTACTCGAATCTTATCCAACTTCGGACGAATTTCAAGAGTACCTGCGGGTTTTCTTATTGATGACTTGTTATGTATTAAATTAGTGATGTTCCATTAACGTGTCTAAGAATACTGATGATCGTAGTCAATGGTGGCCCTAGGACGGTGCGAGCTGTTCGACCTGGCGCCAAAGTCAACCAAGACTGGTCCACGCTGGCCGCAAACTAACTTCATCGGGTTAGATTGTGTAAAACTCATACTAGGTGGCCGTAAACTAATCGAGAAAAAATGTATTTTATGCGGCTCAGGGGTGCCACTTTGAGGTCTCGCACCACTTAAATATTTTGCTAGGGCCGCCATTGTTCGTAGTCGACCGATTTCGCTGCGTCTAACAGTACATACATACATAAACTCACGCCTATGTCCCACCGGGGTAAGCGTAGACTATGGAATTCCGTCTAACAGTATTGTAACAATTTGTTTCTTAACTTACAGTTACTACTAGAGCACCTAGAATGCCTGGTGTCTCGTCACGAGCGGTCACTGCGCATGACCGTGGTCAAGCGGCAGGCGGCCGCGCAGTCCGGCGTGTCGTCAGAGGTCGAGGTGTTGAAAGCGTTGAAGAGTCTCTTCGAACACCACAAGGCTTTGGACGAGAAGGTTAGTAATGTATATCTTATCTTATCTTATTTAGCCTATACGATCCCACTGCTGGGCAAAGGCCTCCCCTTGATTTTTCCACTCCTCTCGACTTTGCGCGATCTCCGGCCAATCCTTGCGATAAGCATTGAGGTCGTCACACCATCTTTTTCGCGGTCTGCCTCGACTTCTAAGCCCGCCCTGAGGTATCCAGTGAGTAACGACTCGTGCCCACCGCTCCGGATGCATCCGACAAACGTGTCCGGCCCAGTCCCACTTCAGTTTGGCGGACTTTTTCCCTACATCAGTGATACCCGTTTTGGAGCGCAGTGTAGTGTTTCGCACACGGTCGATTCGTTTAACGCCTAGGATACTGCGTTCCATTGCTCTTTGGCAGACCTTGAGCTTGGACTTTTGAGATGCTGTCAGTGACCATGTTTGGGCACCGTAGGTTAGGATCGGCAGGATACACATGTCGACGAGCTTACGTTTCAATGAAAGGGGATATATATATATATATATATATATTAAGTTACTCTTACGTGTTAGGCAGACACGATAAGTAAGAAGTTTTTATATGGAGTTCCCGGGGTGTGCAGCAGTGCAGCCCCGATACCGACCCCGCCGACGTGGTCGACGATTTCCTTCAATCAGCGCTTATCGCTATCGACCCACTAGGGTCGATTAATTCTTTCAAATATTTTTCCTCTCAGACGACTAACTTATGTAAAATCCGTGATAGCTCTGTTCTGAAAACGCGTGGCTTACCTCGTGGTGTCATGGGTTCGAAGCCCGGTTCCGGCTCTTAACCAAAAAAAAAACATTACTATATGATCCCTTTCTTGAAGCTTATCGCTAGGATCGATGCTCTGAGCCGAGGTTTGAGCCCAACTGGGCACTCTCAGGCCTGTTGTCTTAAACGTTGTACCGGGTAAGAGCCTTCAGCACTCCTCAATTGTCCGGCCAAGTAGTTAATGCCATCTGCGGCAAATCTACCATAAGTCAGGTCAAAAAAAAGCTGCCGTGCATAAGCGTGCTGGAGTATTATCATTTAGCTCAAGGCTACAAAAAATATATCAGAAAACAGAATCATTTATTCAACGCAGGAACTTCACGAGTTAATTCCACCCACTCCATTCCATCTACGGAGAACTAGACGTCGGCAGGCATTTCATCCTTATACTGTGGATATACCACCAATCCGCACTAAACGTTTTGCCTCTTTCTCTTTGTCGCGTGCCGAGGTTTTTTAAAAAAATTATAAAATAAATAATTAAAAAAAAAAATTATAAATAAATAATTTTGCAAATTTATAAATAATTTTGATTTTTTTTATATTTTTTTTCTTACAGCTACTTATCCTCGGTTATACAGGTTGTGAACTTGTGAGAAGCTGCAGTAGTTTTAGGCCGATGAGACGTTCGTTATATAAAAAATGACATTCGCTTATGTTACCTACGGAATAAAGATATTTTAAAATAGAAATTTGAGTATGTAAAATATTTATTTATTTACGTTATATGTTTCAGGTCCGGGAAAGGTTACGAGTAGCGTTAGAAAGAAACACAGCTTTAGAAGAAGAACTCGCCTTAACCAAAGAAGAAGTAAGTTGACATAAATATTAACGCCTAAACTTAACATTATACTGTTCTAGTAAAAAAATGCTCTTAGTTTTAATAATGGAGAGTCTAGAGTCACTGTCTTGATGAGCTTAATTATCATATCGCCAGTTTAAAGATATGTTTATGTAATTAGAATTAACTATTTACACTCAAATCAACGTCCATGTATTTAATCAGGGGGTTCAAAACGGCCACATTAAATCAATCTATAAACCACAATAATGCAATTTGACATTTCCGTCAACAAATGTCAAATAGCAATATTGCTTTTTTGAGGTGAATTGCAGCAATGTACCCTTTTCAACCCCCAAGATTACATCAATATTATGTACAGAAAAATGAAAGTGACTTTCAGTTTATATGATATAATAATGTGAATTAAATAAATAATGATCAATGATTTTTGAAATTGTTTTTAGAATTCATGTTTGGATCAAATGATTGTCACGTGCTCACCGGTGAAGTAAAAACATCGTGAGGAAACCCACATATTACGTATAGAGAAATTCGTTTCAGAGGAATATGACTTAGCCTGTATTGGGCTGGTTTTCCTTCGCGGGTTGGAAGGTCAGACAGACCTGTCAAATCTTCAGGTTAGGTAAGCGGACCACGTGAAAACGAGATAACGCTAGTAAAAGTTGTTATTGTTTATTGCGTCGGTAAATTCCGATAAAGAGTTCTTGTCGATATCCTGGCGCCTTAGCTCCTTAGCCAAGTTTCATAATCGTTAGCCAGGGCGATATCATTGGTCACCCTAATATCATACATAGAAAAAAAGAAAGAAAATATTCATTTCCATATTGGACGCCACATTTACAAACTTAAATTACAGAAATTAAAAAAAAACAAAGACAAAAAGACAAATAATTACAGACATTAAATACACAATGGAGGCGCCAAAAATAAAAAAAGGATCTCCCTCAGCATAATGCCGTGACACGTGCTTAGCACGGGCCGCGGCGCTGGTATTATGGGAGACGTAACGAACGTGAGCCACGGACACACCGGGGGTGTGCATATCAAATTTCAAGCATCTAACTTATGCAGTTTAGATTTTTTCATACAAAAGTTTCTTCCCGCTAACTCCCGTTTCCGTAGGAATTTTGCAATATCCTGTTGCAACTAAGCTTTAAGTTAACCAAGGTACCTGCATGCCAAATTTCAAGCGTCTAACTTAAGCGGTTTAGATTTTTCATACAAAAGGATTTTCCCGCTAATTCCCGTTCCCGTGGTAATTCTGGGAATTCCTTTCTTAGTGCACCTCTACGGTACCTAAGCTACGTCCCTTCCAAATTTCAAGTGCCTACATTTAGCCGTTTAGGCTGTGCGTTGATATGTCAGTCAGTCAGTTTCTCCTTTTATATATTTAGAAGATTAAGAAAACATACTAACCTAAGTACTTAATATATGATATATAAATAGTAATTTATATATTTTTTTCAAGTTACAACAATACAAATCGTCGGCCGGACAAGACGGAGACAAGCCTAAAGAGAATGGTACGGTCCCGAGCGGCTCGCCGGACCAGAACGGCGAGCAACAGCAGACTAAGGTACAATAAAGCTGCTTTTTTTTGTATATTTGGGATATTTATTGGTTAGTATGGGATGTGTGTCGGGTGGCGTGGTCGTACCAAAACTGTAGAAATAAAAAGTACTTAAGCAGTAATTAAAGTTTAAAACCGTAGATACAGTTGAAAAGTTATGTTAAAGACACTTTATTTATATATTTATTTATTTCTTGGAAAACCAACAGCTTACAAGACGAAACAATTTAGATTTAAAAATACAAACATTTGTTTGTCTTAATATGCCATGGGGCTAAAAGGGCCACTTAAAAGCAATTCATCTGAAAAGCAATATTGTAATTTGACATTTGCGCATATAAAAGCAAGTGTGTACCGTCAAGAAACGTTAAATAGCAAAATTGCTTTTTAACCCGCCAAATACTTTAATCCGGCAAGCATGCATAAAGATTTTAATGAAAGTGGAAGAAACGAAAGTATACCAAACGTTATCAACTTTTTAAGCGTTTCACAAAGCACATTGAATGGGATACAATATAGAACACGAGTCTAACATAAAACCCAGTGTTAAAAACAGCGAAAATTACTTAGCAACAAGACGCAATAAAAAGAAGACACAGGCGGGAACAAAATATAACAGTTGTACAAAAAGTCGTTTAACGAGTGCGAAGCGAAGGATTGTATACAAAAATGTAACTGGAATGTTCATAGCTAAAATATTCCGGGGAACAGATTAAAATGCATTTCAACCGGGGATCTCTGTTTTATTTCCCAGACTAGGGGTGAAAAAAGAAAAAAATGTGCAGTTTGTGTAGATAATGGAGTTTTACCAACTGAAAAAAATCTCCTACTTTTTCTTACTTATCGTAGATTTGCCGCAAATGCTATTAACTGCTCGGCCGGACAAATGGGGAGAGCTGAGGGTCTCACCCGAAAATTGTATGACACCGTCCCATATGACCCCAACCAAGCAGCTTAATGCCATCCAAGGCAAAACTTCAATAAGTCAAAAAAAATACATCGAACTTTTAAGCCTTATCTTCTGAGAAAAAAAAAAAAGTATACGCAATAGTATATCTACGAGTACGAGAGCCGTGGTAGCCCAGTTGGTAGAACGCTTGCCCCTCACTTTGAGGGCGCAGGTACGAATCCAGCACAGGCCTAGATCAATGATTGTCGAATTTGTTTTCGAATTAATGTTTGGATCATAAACGATTTACACGTGCTCAGCGGTGAAGGAAAACATCGTGAGGAAACCCAGTCGGAGGTATGTGATCTAACTTGTATGGGGCTGGTTTTGCCTTCCCGGGTTGGAAGGTCAGACAGGCAGTCGCTTCTGTAAATAACCGGACTTGTCAAATCTTCAGGTTAGGTAAGCGGACCCTGTGAAAAACTTTTTTTTTTTTTTTTTTGACATGACTTATTGTAGATTTGCCGCAGATGGCATTAACTACTTGGCCGGACAAATGGGGAGCGCTGAAGGCTCTCACCCGTGAAAAACCGGATAATGCTAGGGAGATGAATATTAAATCTACGAGTTTTGGTACGACCACTTACAGAGTGTCATATTTCATTCGTAAACTCACGACTACACCAATTGGGGTAGTCAGGGGTACATCCATCGCAAGAGGAACTAAGTACCGATACCTCACAGAGTTTTTGTGAGGTATTTTTACTTTATCATTCTCATTTTAAAAGACTAATCTTCCTTATATGCATAGCTGGGCACCGTTAACCACATAGTTAACTTCGTTAATCGTTAATCCGCTACAAAAAAAGTTAGCTTCGTTAAACGTTAAAGCGTTACATTTCGGAAGAATTAACGCAAGTTAACGTTAATCCGTTAAAAGTATGTGTAAAATTGCATATTTATTGCGTTCCATTAGTGAACTTATAAAACTTGTTAGTTTAGGTTCTGGAAGTTTACAGGTTAGAAATAAAACAAATAATAATAAACAGCCTATATACGTACCACTGCTGGGCACAGACCTCCCCTCAATCAACTGAAGGGGGTATGGAGCATACTCAACCACGCTGCTCCAATGCAACTAACGGCTTAACGTGCCCTCCGAAGCACGGAATCATATTACTTTTTCGGACAATCAGGTGATTCAAGCCTGAAAAGTCCTTACCAAACAAAGGACAGTCTCACAAAGTGATTTCGACAATGTCCCCATCGGGAATCGGACCCGGACCTCCAGATCGTGAGCCTTACGCTCTAAGCACTAGACCACGGAACGACAGACGGACTATTTGGATTAACGATTAACGGACTTCTGCATATTAACGGAAGTTAACGTGTCCGTTAACATTTTTTAAAGTTAACTTAAAAGTTAATTCGTTAATCAAAATGTTAACTTCGTTAATTAACGATTAACGGATTAACGAGTTAATGCCCAGCTATGCTTATATGACGCTCTATATATTGTATAAATGTAATATTTTTAAGGTTTAAATTTAAGGTGTTCGCGGGAAGCACATCATACAATACAGCACTACTGGAAACATGGTGTTATGTTATTTCTACTCGTACTTATTACAAATATATACAGGGTGTTAGTGACACCGTAACGAACACTCAGGGGGATGATTCAGAGCATGATTCTACGTTGATATCAAGTGAAACTTCCTGTCAGAAAATTTATGAAAATTTTTGTGGCTTTTTTATTATTTTAATTTCGATACTTTTGCATTGGAAAATTCCACTTGATATTAACTCAGAATCATAGTCTGAATCATCCCTCAAAGTTTTCGTTACGATGACAACCTATATATTACATATAGTGATGTGCCGTTCTCAGGAATGTTCCCGATGTAAAAACTCTTTAATAGTAAGGACACTGGCTGCTTTTCTTTTTCAAATTGTTCTTTCTTGTACTCTGGTCTTATCTGCCTTCTTCTTCTTCTTGTCGTTTCTGCCAGTATTTTGCCAGTATCTGCCTAAAGGTTAGGTATAATAAAACTCTTTTACATAAGTCTTGCGCTTTTTTTTACTGCCGAGTTCCCAATATGGGAACATTCCCGGGAACGGCACACACTGATTACATACATGATATACACAGTACAGAACGATACCAAAACTGGGCACCCTCAGGCCTGTTGGCTTAAATTTTGTACCGGGAAAGAGCTCAAAGCGCTCCCCATTTGTCCGACTAGTTATGACTTTTCCGATAGGAAATTCTACTTGATATCGACTCGGAATTATGGCCTGAGTCATCCCTCTCAGTATTTGTTACGGTGTCACAAACACCCTATATAAATAGTAAAATACAAGTATGAAATGCTTTTGACGACTCTTGAAATTTCGTCCTTTTTATTTCATACGGTCACAGACTATACGCATATTGTCGTGATGAAACGCGAGCGATCACTCTTATTTAAAAAAAATATAAAGCGGTGATACCACGACGTCTTAACCCCGAATATGTACGAAACACCTAAATCGTACGGTTACAAGTTTTTTTTTTTTTTTTTTTTTTTTTTTTTTTTTTTTTTTTTTTTAACATACGCTATGTAACCATATGACACTGACATCAAAATACAAATTACAAAATAAAGATAAATTGACGAATTAATTACACAATAATTAACAATCGTTTTATTGATGTATTAATTTACTAGTTGCTTGAATGTGAACTGTGTGAGATGTGTAATTTCAATGTCTTGGTACTTCGTATTTGTTGGTTTTATTATATTTGTTCAAATATGGAATATTAAGCTGTCCCCACACAGCAGTGGCATATGCCGCGCCAAATACTGTATTAATTATCGAGGCATATCTTAAAGATATTCTTTTTTACTTATTTACTACAGATAATTTTTGAATCTGTCTCACCACCTATCACGTTAGTCTAACAAGAAAGCTCGGTGAGGTGTGGGTACTTAGTTCATCTTGCGATTGATGTACCTATGACTAGCCCAATATACCCGTGAGCTTATGTTATGTGATGTGTTATTAATTGAAACCCGAAGACCCTATATCTCAAAAGTTTATATTTTTAATAGTAGACATATTTCTTTATTTGGTTACATAAATTTTAAATTTTGCCTTTTGTCGTCTGTATTCTCAAAACCAACATATACAAGTTTTGCTTACCAAAACAACGAATAGTGTAAGCATGTTTAGTTTTAATTTTATATTTTTGTTTGATGGTCGACACAGGAAAATAGTGTAAACGGTGAATCGGAGTCCAGCAGGAAAGTCACTGAGCTCCAAAATACAGTCGCCAAACAGGTTAGACACATGCCTACAAGCATCAAATATATGCATATACATAATGAGCAACAGACCTTTCATAACTGGTCTGGCCATTGCACGATAGTGTCGCCATCCGCATATGTAGAGCATAAACCGACCATGAAGAAAATCCTGGATAAATTCATAAACCTGTATCTGTACTTACTAATTCATTATAAGCAGTTTATTTGAGCTTAAATAGCTATAAATGCATTTACAACTAGTTAAATGTAATAATTTAAAAATGCGTTGAAACAAAGTCATTGTATCAGCTTTATTTTAATGGCTTAAATTCCAATGCTAATAGATGTAAAATGGGTGTTTTTGAATAAATACTTAAGCAGCTAAATAAATATGATGTCTCAACGCATTTTAACTGCATGCAAAAACACGTATCGACCTAGCAGCATGTTAGATATACTAATAAGTAACCATAGACAATAGAGTAGCACACTAATACCACTCATGTAACATGTCACTAGATCTAACCCACACTGACACTACGCCATTTCACTGAAGAATCATTTATAATCCCACGGTAGTATGGGTCAGGCACTAACTCTTTTCAGCTTTTTTGTAACGGTAAGTGAGAATAATTCTGATTATAAGGTTGCACTGTGTGATCGGGGCATATACCGCTCATAAAGTGGGAGATCACCTTAATATTTTGCTTTTACATAAAGTTACTGGAAAATTAATTTCTTAATTATATTTCCCTAAAAAGAAACCGCCATTCCGTTACACCCTGTATAGGTAGTTCTACGTATCAAGACGTCCAAGTTTTATTGTGAAACGACTTTATTCAAGTCCCGTTGACGTATGAAAAGGATTTTGCTTACTTATGACATTGATTTGGGTGCCCCAATCACTCATGTTTAGGTGCCCAAATCAATGCCACAAGTTATTCATTTACGAGTCCCTTCTTTTAAGTGATACGTCTAAAGAAAAACGATTTTTTCTTTTTATAAGTTTCCCTGTGCATTAAAATCATAAATACCTTACTTGTGACGTGTCAAATAACCCAACACGACCCCATAACCTCAAAACACCTTCACTCTTCCAGTCAGCAGAACTCAGCTCATGGCAGCGCCGGGTCGCGGAGTTGAACAACAAGGTCTCGGAACTGGAAGAACGACTCTCCAGAGGCGAGAAAGAACTGACTAAGAAGCAAGAAGAATGCTCCAAACTCCAGCGGGACCTGAGGGAGAATGTGGCGCAGAAGGAGGACCAGGTAATACTTACGGTAATGTACATGCTTACAACCTGCGACGGTAGAGGAACGAAGTACAAAAACAGCTTGCTTAAAATTAAAGTATATTCAAATACCAACATTTTATTTATTATTATTATTTATTTATTTATAAAGGTACATACAACATTACAGTGTAATCCAATGCGCTGTATGTCGAGAAAAACTAATATAAACTAATATAACTAATAATAACTAATATAACACAAAATAAACAATGAATGAAAAAAGAAACAAAAAGAAAAATAAGACTAGTGCTTATTTTAGTTAAGGTTGCCTGAAAGCAAACTGCCCTTTAAGTAATCCTGGATTACAGGGTCGTAAAAGAATAACTGGCACAAATCCTCGAGCAAACAAGTTCGCTTTGTCGAGCCTTTTAACATACCAGAAGACTTCGATCTTCAACGTAAAAGTTATCAATTACATGCGCAAAGGACCTTCTAAGAGTCTATGTTTTGTGTCGTAATTCAGTACCAGCTGCTATTTATATTTCGTTACTTTACTGAAGCAGGTTCCACATTAACTCATGGCCCTTAATCCCTAATGCATGCATGTGGCAGAGGTGAAATGTGAAACATTTTTTTAATCAAATGAGTTTGCTCTTAACACCATTCTGCTTCTAAAAGAAGTCGGGGAAAATATCGACAGTGTAACGAGCTACATTACTAAAATTGGCAAACCTGGTGGGTTAAAAGGCTACATTGAAGCAATTCATCTAAAAAGCAATATTGCTATTTGACATTAGTTGACATTACACACTTACGTAAATGTCAAATTGTAGCATTGCTTTTTAAATAAATGGCCTTTTTAGACCCGCTGCTGACACCCTTTACAAGTTAAAATTCATGGAATCATGCCATAGTTAAAAAATATAGTCCAAAATGTGACATTTCGTTGTAACCACTACACAACATTAATTTTTAGACGACGCCCTGAGCCGAGGTTGGGCAACTGGGCACCCTTAGGCCTGTTGTCTTAAACGTTGTACCGGGTGAGAGCCTTGGGAGAGCCTTCAGCGCTCCCTATTAGTCCGGCCAAGTAGTTAATGGCATCTGCGGCAAATCTACAAAAAGTTAAAAAAAAAAATACTTTTCACTTATTTTTCGTACTATTTTCACTTTTGTATTTTATTGTAGTATTTTTCATCGGTAATTTCTTAGTTTGAGTTGACCAACAAGGCCTTTAATCTTTCACTAACACCGTCATTTCTCGTAGTCATTATATTTCTTTATATAAAAATAGCTACTAATTTCAATTACTTATATAATAATTTATCTCTTTAAAGGAGGAAAGGATAGCAACACTGGAGAAGCGGTACTTGGCGGCGCAACGCGAGTCCACCTCCCTGCACGACCTAAATGAGAAGCTGGACCAGGAGTTGCAGCACAAACAGGCACAGCTCAAGGTATGCACTTTACGTTCATCAGTGAAGCATAACCCTGTACCCTAATCACCTTACAATAAAAAATAAATCAGGGATGAACGTGGGTTTAAGTATTTGACAGCCAAGCTAAATTGAATTCAAATATCATACAATTCGACTGGAACTTGGCTTGGCTGTCAAATACTTAAACCCACGTTCATCCCTGGTTTATTTTTTATTTTTAAAGTGGTAGGGGTCTTGCCGAGAACTGAAGGAAGGCGGCCACGTACGGTCACGAGTACTAATATGTACCATGAAACCATGTCACATTAACTTTTTTGACAAATAAAACCGTAAGTCTCATTAAATGTCAAATAAGATAGTGCGACAGGGTTCTAAAGTGGGTACATGATATTGCTCATGACTGTACTTATCATTCTCATAAATTGCAGTCTTCTCTTAATCCTAAATATCAACTCGCGTCTCTCGAACCCACACGAGTAGTATATCTTTGTTGAACGATATTGCGCTGCATGAGAATGGTAATGGTAATAAAGTTGCCTTTTTAATGGTATTAGAAAGTGATCGCTGCAATTGAGCTGACGAAGTTTAGCGGCAGATGTTGCGATTTACATATTTCTAATAGCTAATGACAAGGTTGACACTTAGTCCTGCGCATAGATGGAGATTGCTCTAGAAAAGTTCGTTTGTAAATAAAAGAAAAACACACATATTTTTCAAAAGTAGAGTTAGATATCCATCATTTACGTGTTCTTGTTCGAATTGTTTAAGTACTATTTAGCTGTTATCAACCCTGCCTTTATTATACTGAACTTTTCATTAGCGTATAGATAAAAATAGCGTATAAAGCATCGTCCACATTTAATAAAGCTCAAATTAGATGTAATTTTGGTTGTTACACCTTTATGAAATATATATTTAGATGTGAATTTGTTAACAAAACCACACAATAGACGCGCTAGTTTAAATTCAGGTAATAAAATCATGTTTTTTTTTTACCCGGCATGAAATCAATTTAATAAAATCGAATTTTTGTTGAAGAAAATAACTTCAAATGCGATTTTTCAAAAAGGCGCGTACGATGTTTCCTCTTTATGGCGACGTTAAACGGAGTCGGCATTTTCCTTCCTTCAGCCTTTATCGCTTCAGATAATACCCTAACAGAGGTTCGCATCTATCTGACAACATCTTTGTCTTTACGTGAGAACCCTCTCAGTCGTCCTACCGCCCCATAAGTCTCCTCAATTCCATGGGGAAGGTTTATGAGCGGCTCATATTTGCTAGATTACGGGACTACGCCGAATCCAATAGTCTTATTCCACCAGAGCAGTTTGGTTTTAGAACCAAACACTCCTGCGTTCAACAAGTGCACCGTATTGTTGAACATATCTCTAGTAGATTAAACTTAAAAAAACCTGTCGCTACGGGAGCGCTCTTCTTCGATGTGGCGAAAGCGTTCGACAAAGTCTGGCACAACGGCTTGATCTACAAGCTTTATTCACTGGGAGTGCCAGACCGTCTCGTGCACATCATACGAGACTTCCTCTCAAATCGAACCTTTCGCTACCGCGTGGAGGGGACGCTCTCGTCACCGCACCCGATACATGCCGGAGTCCCACAAGGCTCCGTCCTCTCCCCTTTACTATTTTCATTATATACTAGTGACATTCCCAAATCCCCTAATACCGAATTAGCTTTATTTGCGGATGATACATCCATCTATTCTTCGTGCCGTGGTCGAGTTATGATGACCGGAATTCTCCAACGCGCGGCCAAATGCCTTGGGCAAGTGGTTTCGCAAATGGAGAATCGAGGTAAACCCGGAGAAAAGTGCAGCGGTGTACTTTTCAAAGGGCTATTATAACACGCCACGGTCACGCCGTCAACTTAAAGTCATTACGATGTTTGGCAAGCCGATCCCTTGGGAGGAGCAAGTCAAATATCTCGGCGTAGTCTTAGATAGACGTCTTACTTTCAAGGCCCATATCAAACGAGTGCGCGATCGCTCCGCGTTTGTAATGGGCCGTCTTCATTGTCTCCTTAACAAGCGAAGTAAATTGTCCCTTAGGAATAAGGTGAAAATCTACACGACTTGCGTCCGTCCGATCATGACCTATGCAGGGGTAGTTTTCGCTCACGCGAGCCCCTCTCAAATTCACCGTCTGCAGGTAATACAAAATCGTTTCATGCGGAAAGCCACGGGAGCTCCGTGGTTCCTTCGCAATGAAAATCTGCACATTGACCTAGGTCTGCCAACCATTGCCCAATGGCTCAAATTAGCTTCCAAACGTTTTTTCGATTCTGCTCCGCACCACCCAAATCCCCTGGTAGTTGCGGCTTCCGAATACATCCCGCTTAGGGACGGTACTGAAAAGTATCGGCGTCCGAAGGACGTAATATACGATCCCGACGATCCGATTACCCTAGCCATAGAGGCAGCCAATCAGCTCGCGACACCAAACACTTCAGGACCCCGATACCGACCCCGCCGGCGTGGTCGACGATTTCCCTCATTCAGCGCTTATCGCTATCGACCCACTAGGGTCGATTAATTCTTTCAAATATTTTATCCTCTCAGACGACGCCCTGAGCCGAGGTTCGCGCCCAACTGGGCACCCTCAGGCCTGTTGTCTTAAACGTTGTACCGGGTGAGAGCCTTCAGCGCTCCCCATTTGTCCGGCCAAGTAGTTAATGCCATCTGCGGCAAATCTACAATAAGTCACGTCAAAAAAAAAAAAAACCTCTCAGTCGTCCAACCATTTTTTTATTAATGTGGACGGATGCTTTAACATCGTTACCTTCGACCTTGTACAATGATACCGGCCCGTATATCCTTAGTACCATAACCATAATCACGCATAGAGCACGTCATACCATGGGCACATGTTGACAGCTTCACGAAGAGAAGATTGCGGCGCTGGAAGAGAAGCTCGAGCTGTCGACACAGAAACTCGCCCAGATGTCTTCTCTGCCCGAGATGGAGGAGCAACTCAAAGCCAGGATGGAAGCCTTGAACCAGGTAAGCTTGGTAATACTTGTAAAGTTTAAGGTCGGACGCACTTTCGACGCGTCTCCGTACGAATAGCACTCGTGCATACACGTACTCTTCAGCCGAGTTCGTAACAAATATAACATTTGTTACAGGTTTGAAATTGGAATTTTCTTCACTGTTTCGTAACTGGCTACGAAACGCGTTACGTGACTGGTTACGGGAGTCCCTTTGTTCCTGTTGAGTCCCAGTATCTTTTGTCACACTGTTAATGTTCTGATGGGAAATATTATGACTCAATCCAGCGATTTTCTTTCTAATCATTAACACTCCAAACCCTCCATGTATTATGGGAACGCGCGCGCTCGTAGTCCAGTATCCGTACGTGTGCGCACGAGTGAAATTCGTAAGAAAATGCGTCCGAAGAACGACCGGCCTATATCAAATTCAATCATTTTAGAAAGCATCAAGTTAAAATTGGAACATCAAAATTCATGGCCTGATCAAATGCACTTCTGTAGGTCCTTTTTACGATTCTACTTAAACGAGTAAATAAATAAATGCATATTTAAATTTATCAAACAATATATATATATATATACATATAGTTATGATAACATTTTGAAACGTTGTTGAGATCTAGGGCCTGTTTCACTACTTGCTGATTAACTGTTTAATTGCCTACCTTCCTAATAACAGTAAAAGTATTAAGTAGTAAGAATTAAATCATTATAATTTCAAAATGATCTATCACAGAAGAGATAAAATTGATTTTGTTTTGTTTATTTATGTAAAAAAGTTCTGATGACGTAGCAAAAATTCTGATTCGAATTCGGAGAGACGGGTTGGGAGCGATTGTCTGTTTGACGGACTGAGTATCAAGCAATCAGTGTTTGTCTATCTCTCCCGTAATCAGGCGGTAGTCGTTATATGAGTCATGTCAGGGGCCTTTGGCGGCTCAATAGTAACCCTGACACCAGGGTTGATGAGGTTGGTAATTCACCTCACAACCTACACGATAGAAGAAGAAGGCGGTGACAAGAACTCGCACGCAGACTATATAGCGCTCACATATCCAGGCGGGGCAATCAATTGCACGCGGACTACATAGCGCTCATATACTCAGGTGGTGACACCGACTCGCACGAGGACTATATTGCGCTCACATACTCAGGTGGTGAAAAGAACTCACGCGCGGAATATATAGTTCAATACTTCATGACGCAGCGTAGGACGATTCGTACGTATGCGAAAAAAGTTTGCGCTATCGCTTTAGTGTCTAATAGCATTATCTTCTGGGCAGGCTATCAGACAGTTAACTGGAGGTGGTGGACCAGGCTTTAAATATCTATTTAAAAAGACAACAACAATACAGTTATATGAAATGTTTATGTATTTTATGTATGAAAAATATATTAACGTCGCAGGCTAAATCACCAGCAGTGGGGCGGTGTGAATTAGAAGATCTTTATGTCTGGCAGTGGGACGTATATGTTTTTAAAATATTACATTTTCTAAAATAATAATCGTAGAAATACAATAATAATATGATTGTACATTTATTTATACAATGCAACGACTTGTCTGTATGTCTGTATTTACGTACGGGTGGACCCGCAGGACAAGGTAGTATAGTATTTCAATATTTAGATATAAAAAATCGCTACAGTCCAAGATATACTTAAGAAATAAATATAATTTGATTCTAAACAGATAGGTTTATAAAATATCTGAACACAAATATAATAAATTTCAACTAATACTTTATTCAAAGCACCAATCATTGCCTTCGCTTCTTACCACTAGATGTCACTAGTGAGTGGATGTCATGCATCCTTATTCTTCATTTCTCTTTTCAAAAGACATTATACAGATAATAAAACATACTGCATTAACAAGCGGCGCCATACCTTGGATAACACGCAAAGCTTGTTGGTGGCAAATACGCAAACCGCGTCATGCCAAAAACAAAAAAAAAACAAAAAAAAACGCAAAGCTGAAAACTGTCAAAAGTTGCTAGTTTTGTCCGCCACGGCACTGCTTGCGTATGCATTACGTTTTATTGATTCAAAGTCCTAATATATCGAGAAAATTACTCTCTAGAGCTTGTTTATTTAACGTTATTTATTTTTATCTTTCGTAGTGTCACTTATAAATAACATTTTTATATTACCTATAGTATAATTATTTATATCTCAAATAAATGATAATAATTAACTTTGTCACTTTATTTGTCCAACAAAAGTTTTACACAAAAATACATTAGAGCTCTTAGAGCGTTTTGAAAGATACATTTTAAGATATTAAAATTATTATTGCATTTTGAAATACAGTAAATAAAGGCAAACAGTCAGCCTCTTTGCAATTAGTTTGCAAGTTACTATTTCACACGTTAACTGACAATAAAATCAATATTGCTCAAAGGACAAATCTTTGTCTATTGCCTGAGCAAAAGCAGAAGAACGTCGCCATTTTGCGGTTAAAAAAGAACTATTTATGGCCTAATGATCTCTGCAATCACGTCAAAACAGTTTAAAAAAAACCCGCTTGCTACATAGATTAAAAATGTGATCCTATAGCGCCATAATGGATGGGTTTTTACATTGACTTAGAATTTATTTGGCGCTTACGCGAGGTTTTTGTATTTCTTGTCCGTCGTTACACAATTAAAATAAACTAAATATAATATACTTTGTTGTGTAAATCTATCAATATTCATACTTAATTTATAATGACATTTTTGAACTTGTAAAATAGTAACTTGTAACTATAGATTTCTACGATATAAGAAGCAAACAAAATAGTTGTAACACGTCTTTAGTTGTCAATAGGGGTGGCAACGCAAATCTTTTGCAGATGGCACGTTTATCGAAATAAATTATCAGCCGACTTTCTAAAGTTATGTGTTTACGTAATACTGATGTCAAAAGTTGTAAAATGCAGTGGCGTATAAAATGTTTTCGGTCTAAAAGATTTTACTTACTTACTTACGTACTTACTCTAGTATTTCGCCACCAAAAAAAATGCTTTTTCGTTATCTTTCTATCGGATATAAATAGCAATATCGAAACATATCCTCAAGCCATCTACTTAAGGCCTGCGTTACCATACACTCCCCACAAACTTCACTTTTTATCAATACATTTACTTCTTTCTAGGCACAAGAGAGGCACGGGTCCGCTGAAGACCGTATCCAGAGGTTGGAAGCGAGTGTCGAGGAGAAGAATGCGGAGCTGATGCGGCTGAACCAACGGCTGCGGATGAATGAGGAGCATAATACCAGGCTCTCTGCGACTGTGGATAAACTACTGTCAGAGTCTAATGACAGGTTCGTTTTTTTTTTTTCGTTTTTGCATGACCCATTTTGCGGTTCGTTGTTCAACTTGTCTTAGTTTTTCTCCCCTTATTTTTTTTTATTTGTTGTCTGGGAGACACCATCGTAACCATATTTTTTTTACAATTGGTTTGATAAGGACATTACAGGCTTGAATCACCTGATTGTCCGAAAAAGTATGATGGTTCTGTACTTCGGGCACATTAAGCTGTTAGTCCCGGGTATTAGCCGTAAAATACCTCCACTAACCTCTCCGGTTGATAGAGGGGAGGCCTGTGCCCAGCAGTGGTACGTATATAGGCTGTTTATGTTATGGGGTTTGATAAACCTCAATGATAGAAAGGTCATAATAATGGTGAATGGCTTTCACCCTCAAACGAAGATGACGAGTAGCAGAATGTCTTTCATCTTTTTTTTTGTTTACTCTCACTCCAGCAGAGAATATGACTTTACAATAACCTGAAGATTTGACAGGTCCGGTTTTATTAGAATTGTAGTATTTTGTGGGTATCAGGATATAAGTCAGTCAAGACCGGATCTAACGAAAAGACGTGCCTTTGATTCCTAATCCCGAGCTAGGGACATAATACACATTATAGACGGCGATACGGCTCACCACCTATCACGCTGATCTAACAGAAAGTTCGGTGGGATGAATGGATGTATCTCTGAGTACCCCAATTGAGTTATAGTCGCGAGCTTATGTCGTGTGACTTGAAATAGTGGAAATAATAACATTGCAGGTTACAAGTGCACCTGAAGGAGCGGATGCACGCACTGGACGAGAAGAATGCGCTCACGCAGGAGTTGGAGAAGACGAGGAAGTATGCGGAGGAACTCCTCGCGGAGAAGCAGGACATCCTCAAGGAGCTCGCCAAGTGGAGGATGGAAACCGAACAGGTGAGCTTTCTAGATATATCAATATGAAAATTTACTCGCCAACGCACAGACTAAATCTTTGTTCCAAAAAGCAAAAAAATACACAGATGTAAACAATTTTAGGATATGACCAAGGAATAGGAAATTTAGTGGTCTTGGAATAGACACGCCAACAGTCTCGCGGATGGCCTCTTAATTTTGTCTTGTAAGCTACTTAATAGTTTTATTGCTTCTTGACGAAAGTATATATCTCTTGGATTGTGACTTCCCATCGTTGTGTTTTTTTTTTTCTACTTACCTAGTGTAATAGGTTTGCCTCAAATGACATTAACTTGACTGGAAAGTGGTGGCGGATGTCTTTTTTTAAATAATATAGGCTCGCGTTTGACCACAATCTCACGTGATGGTAAGTGACGATGATGTGGTCTATGGTGGATCACGCTTAGAAAATGCCTATTCATTCTAGCCTTGAATGCTCTCAGTTTATAACGAGGCTATAATGTCGTTTTTTCCTTGCAGCTGAAACGCCAGATGCTGCAGCAGGAGATAGCGTTCAACATCCAGCAAACAGACGCGCTGACGCGCTCGCTGTCGCCCGGTGCGCCGCCGCAGCCGCCGCCTGTGGGCCTCTTCCAGTCCAAGGTATAAACAATATAAACAACCTATACCGGGTGTTAGTGACACTGTAACAAAAACTTTGGGGGACGATTTCAGATCATGATTCTGAGTTACACCTTACACCTCGTACAAGTACGTACAGGTAACCGTTTTCCGTCATAGAAGTCATGAAAATACTTGATATGAACTCAGAATCTGAAGCTGAATCAAAATGTCGACCAGCTCCCGGTAACCTGAGTTTCTTTAAGAAATGAGTTGTATAGTAATTTTGTAGGCAATCTCGCTCCATCATAGTTCTCGATCGGAAAGGATAAAAAGTGTTCTCTCGCGGGGTGGAGGTCTACTCAAGAGTCAGTCAAGTACTCAAGACAGGAAGACTTCTGAGAAGTAATGCTTTAAATTGAAATATTTCTTTTCCAGTTGGATGGTTCTTGGGAGAAGTTACAACAAGCGCACGTGTTAGCAAACGTTCAGCAAGCGTTCGACGCTAGCGACGCTGAGGTTAGTCCATTTAATACGAGCTTACGCTGTTTCATCATGTGTTGTGAAGTCGCAACTGTTTATATCTGGGAAGTGCCTTTCTGATAGCCTGTCTCTGGAATTATCGAGTAAATAGGCTATAAAACAGTTCAGCAGTGAATGGGGAAAAGGCTTTTATAGCTCAATTTTCGAATGAAGAATCGTAATATTCTGATTCCAACTATCACAATTATTTTGGGGAATGTTCGCGAACTCCAAAAGCACATTTTCAAAGAGTTTTGTAGCTTTCACACTACATATATATAATTTGGTAGTCACACATAACTTTCCGCGTATAGTAAAAACTTCTGAGTAAAAGTGTTCTAATAATTATTCTGCCGGTGAAGTATTGCGTGCCATCCATGATTAAAATAATAATCAGAAATAATATTTTTTCTAAGTCTGGCTTGTTTTCCAGAACGACGAGTCAGACGGCGGCGTGGAGGGCGGCCACACGGACGCGGCTGCTCTGGCGCTTATGCTGCAAGAACAGCTGGATGCCATCAACACGGAGATACGCCTCATACAGGAGGAGAAGCAGAGCACTGAGGCACGTGCCGAGGAACTTGAGTCTAGGGTCAGTTGTTTCACGGATCGAACCAATTCTGTCTAATTCTGGGTGATGGTTTTTTTTTTTTGGAAAACTTACTAACCTTTAAGTTGGCTGATGATTTCCAAACTTGGTCAAATTCTAACTGATTTCGTTGGAAATTTTAGTCAGTGTCAGCTTTTCCACTATTAGTATACCGACGAGTCTTCATTCGTGTGGGTCTCAACCTTGACGACCGATCTCGCCAATCTTGGTCCTGGTTATTATGAAGCCGCCATAGGTCTCTGATATGGCTGTCGACGAGTTGACAAGTTAACGTGATGGAGTAGTTCGAGGCAATCTTAAATATTGGCAGATAACCTCGGTCACTAGGGCACTGGCTAAGAATCTAGAGTCCTAGGGTCGCCAATTTAGCGTTTTCCAAATTTCTGGAACTTCTTGTGTGGCCTTTATGCTCATTAAAGAATAATTTGTTTCACAGATCTAATAATAAATCTACTGACGAGTTTATAAATTAGACGATTTCCAAACTTAGTCAAGTACGAATGATAGAGTCGGTTTAGTCAGTGTTTTCCTGAAATAAACATGAAATCTACTGCCGAGATGGTAAATTCATGATTTCCAAACTTGGCCAAATTCCTGCTGATAGATTTCGTTGGTGAATTTAGGTCTAGAAGGGTTTAGGAATGGTTCTTTAACTCTATCGAGGAGATGTCGATTTGATAGATCGTCGAACTACAATTTACAAAATTGCTCAAATTCCGGCTGATGAATTTCGTTGGAGAACTTAAATCTAGGGCGGGCTATGTCTTTTATGGAGGATGATACCTCACGGTGATGGGTTTAGGTCCAGGTTCAGCCCAGGATTCAAGTCTTTTTCATTTTGAATCCGGCTCTAAACCACTGAATTCGACTTTACGAGTGTGAATAGATGTTTGGATCATAGATGGCTGGTATTACGTAGTTGCCAGCATTTGTGCTCTTGTCCCCTATTACATGGGACCTAAACATAACTTATGTACTATATACACCTCTACCTACCCCTTCAGGGAAACAGGCGTGATCTATGGTCTATGTTATGACATGACTCTTCATGTGCGAGACCAATGCCTGATCTCATCCACCCTGGTGTCAGGGTGTTTTTAGCCTCGATATAATCAAATAATGTCTTTAATGTCTTACCTCGTTTCCCAGTTATCTCGAATATTTTATTTCCTAGTTAAATTCCCTTTCTTTGTACATCACTCTATGCTGTGAGACTCAGCCACTCCTCAAAGATATCCAAGTCGTCCTCTTTGCTTCCATTTTTCACCTGTCTATTTTAGCACGAATGTTTCTTGTACACTGCTTCTTGTCGTGTAGCATTATATACTTACTTTTTAATTTCTCAAATAAAACAAATGGTTATTGCCCACAGGTGGGAAGTTACGAGCATATGAACGTGCTGTCTCGGCGCGGCGAGTCTCCACCGCTCGCGGCGTCGCCTTCGCGGCCGCATCTCGCACAACACCACAAGTACCACACGGTTAGTATCCTAATATACTATAGGTACTCTACTTACACACTTAAGGCTCAAACTGGATGACAGCGGCAGCGGCGCGACAGCGATAGCGGCACGGGTTAGCGGCGCGGCGGCCCCTGTTCCATTCTCGATGCCAGCGGCCAAATCGCGCGGTGTTGCGACGGTATAGAGTTGTGTCTCAAATGAACGCGATGTCGAAACGGCGACAACGCATTTTCGATTGTAGTTCTTTTGTATCGTACGATTTATTATGAGCAAAAGAAGATCTGAATCCCTATAATGAACAAAGGAGACTAAAAGGCGAGTTTCAAACGCAGAGAGACCGTTCGACTAGAGCGCACCGCTCGTACCCCGCCCCCCGCGCCGCTGCCATCAAGAACACTTCAATATAAATCTTAGCATTTGAACGCGCCGCTCCCCGCACCGCTATCGCCGCTGCGATGCCCCCGCTGTCATCCAGTTTGAGGCCTTATGCATGGGTGTACCCAGGATTTGGTCCAGGCAGGCAAATAAGGACTATTGTACCTCTACAAGGGTGTAGGGACCTTAGTCTAGTAGTCTATTTGTGCCACAAGAGGTAAAGTAATTGTTGCTTATGCAGATTTTATTTGCTGGGACTGAAGAAAACCCGCGGTGCAAGTGAAGATCCGGTTTATTTGGCAAACAACATTAAAAATACAAAGTTAAAAAGTAAAATACAAGTAAAAAATCTTAGGTAAAAATTCGTAAACAATCGATGTAAAATCAGTGAGAAGTAGAGAAGAAGTGATTCGTGACGTGTCCAATCAGATTCTTATTGGAAATCTTCGGTCCGGAACTAGCGGGCTGTGCGCGCATTACGTCGGCCAATCAGGAGCGCCGCGCCATGTATCCGCTCCTCGCGTCGCTCCCCGCGCCATGCCCCGCGTCGCTCCCCGCACCGCTCCCCGCGTCGCTCCTCCGTTTCGCGACGCAATTAGCGGGTCGTGCGTGAATTAAATTAGCCCGCGACCTCCTCTTCTCGGCTGTCCGTAACATCCTCCCCTCGGCGTAGATCTTCGCAGCCTTCTTTCACCGGGAGGACGGCGAGACGTCGTAGAGGTCGGCGGAATATCCCTCCTCTTGTTCGTACGTCAGCGACTCTGGTCAGTCCGTCGGGTCCTTGATGCAGTCGGATTACTTCACCTCGTGGCCAGATGTTCCTCGGCAGTACTGGATCAGTGATAATCACGACGTCACCAACTTTCAGGTCCGCTCCGCGCCCGCTCCGTGTGCCTCCACGTGGTATGAGTGTAGGTAGGTACTCAGTTAGCCATCGACGCCAAAACACGTCAGCCAGCGCCTGCGTGGCTCTCCAGGTCCTCCTGTCTACCTCCCTGCACGGCCCGGTAGTGGGTAGGCCGCCGGAGGTCCCCAGTAGGAAGTGATTCGGTGTTAGCGCCTCCATGTCTCCTGGTTCAACTGACACGTGAGTGAGAGGGCGTGCGTTGACCGTGTACTCTGCCTCTGTGAGTAATGTGGCGAGTACTTCGTCCCTGGGGTAGCGCTCGTGTAGTGTGGCGACTAACGCTGTCTTAACCGAGCGTATTAGCCGCTCCCATGCTCCACCTTGATTCGGTGCCCCGGGTGCGATGTATTTCCAGTTCGTTCGTTGTAGTAGAGCGAAGTCCTTGAGTTGTGGACCCCACTCTCGCTGCGCTGCTCGCAGCTCTTCGTCCGCGCCATGAAAGTTCGTCCCATTATCGCTGTAGATTGTTACTGGCCACCCCCGCCGCGCCGCCATCCGCCGTAGGCACATAATAGCGGAATTCGTAGATAGCGACGGTGAGATCTCTATATGGACCGCTCGCGTAGTGAGACACGTAAACAGGGCGCCCCAGCGCTTTTCCTTATGTCGCCCGACCGTCACGTACATAGGGCCGAAAAAGTCGAGGCCCGTGTAGCTAAATGGCCTCGCGTGCGCTGCGAGTCTTTCGTAGGGCAGGTCTCCGTGAACTTGCGGTCTCGGTCTGGCTTTCTTCACTTTGCAGAGTTGACATGAATGCTCCACGGCTCGTACTGTAGGTCGTATACGTGTGATATAGAACTTCTGTTTCAGGTCGTTGACAACTTGCTCTCGGTTAGCGTGGTTCGCCGCCTTGTGTGCGTGCGCGACGAGTAGCCGGGTGAAAGCGTGGCGGCCGTCCATTATTAGCGGACTTTTTGACTGCTCGCTTATTCTCGCCACGCCCACGCGACCGTGTAGTGTAAGTAAGCCTCTGTCGTCTATCCGTGGGTCGAGCTTACGCAGCGCGCTGTTCGGACGTAACTTCAAGTCCTTTTTCAGTCGTTCTATTTCGTCGGAGTACGAGTCCTCTTGCATTTTCTTATACCATAGCTCTTCTGCCTTTGTGATATGGGCGAGTTTCAGTGTTCGCGTTCGTTTCTTCATTTTATCGACGGCTAGTAAGACGTAGGCTGTCGCACGGACGAGTCTCTCGTAAGAGGAGAACCGACTTATGTCAGGTAGGTAGGCCGGCCCCTCGCTGTTGTCCGTGGCGCAGACTATCTCGTCTTGTCCGTTGTCATTTTCCCCTTCGGTGCGTTCCGATGGCCACCTTTCTTCTTCTTCCCGGAGGAACGCCGGGCCAATGAACCATCTTTGGTCGGCTCGCACCTCGTAGTTAGGTCGTGTGGCGTCGTCGGCTACATTTAACTCGCTCGGTATCCATCTCCATTGTTCGATGTGCGTAAGGTTAGCGATCTCGCCTACGCGGTGAGCTACGTACGGCGTGTACTTGATGATGTCGTTGCGAATCCAGTGGAGAGCGGTCTTCGAGTCTGACCAGAGCACGATCCTGTCAGCCTTCTGTCTATGTTCTTCTTGTATACTGTGGGCGAGTCGTGCGCCTATGAGGCTGGCTTGCAGTTCCAGTCGCGGTATGCTCTGTGCCTTCACCGGTGCTACCTTAGCCTTTGCGCCGGCAAGCGTGATGATAACCTCTCCGTTTTCGTACTTGATTCGCCAGTACGCTACCGTGGCGTACGCTCTGTCGCTCGCGTCGTTAAATACGTGTAGCTGACGTTCCAGTACTCCCCTCGTTGGCGCATAGCAACGGGGCAGTTTAACTTCTCGCACGCTGTCGACCGCTCGTATCCATTTAGTGAAGTCCTCGGCGGCTTCTTCCGGCACTTGGTCATCCCATCCTATCCTCTGTTGTCTCCATAAGTCTTGCAGTAGGATTTTAGCCGTTATGGTGAGATGGCTTAGCAGTCCAAGTGGGTCGAAGATCGACATGACAGCGCTGAGGGCTTCGCGCTTAGTCGGCGGGCGTGCTGACGTCTTGACCTCCTCCGGTACCCTAGGCAGCGCGGTGTTGAACATTAGTTCATCTTTAGTGGCCTCCCATATTAGACCTAGAGTCTTGCCTTGATGACCAGCGGTTCCCATTTCCTTAGGTAGCTGCGCGCGGCGGTCCGGGGGTATGTCTCGTATTACGTCTTCATTACTCGAGTTCCAGCCGGCTAGTATGAACCCGGCTTGCTCGTGTACGTAGGTTACTTCGTGTACTGCTCGTGTTGCTTCCTCCTTGGTCGCGTAGCTCTCCACGAAGTCGTCCATGTAGTGGCTCTCTGTTATCGCTCGGAGGGCCACGGGGTGTGTCTCAGCGTGCGCGCGTGCGTTGTGGTTGCGCACACTGTGCGCTAGGAATGGTGAGCTCCGAGCGCCGAATATCATCGATGACATGACGTATTCCGTGGGTGGCTTCTTTCATTCGTTGCCTCTCCACAGGAACATTTGAGCCGGTCGATCTTCAGGGCGAATCTTTACTTGTAAAAACATCTCACGTATGTCGGCGGTGACGGCGACCTCTTTCTCCCGGAAGCGATAGAGAATTCCCGGTAAGGCTCGCAGTAAGTCGGGTCCATCCAGGAGGTGATCGTTCAGGCTCTCTCCTCTCGACTTGGCGGCTGCGTCGAAGACTAGGCGTACCTTCCCTGGCTTGTTAGGGTTCGTCACGGCGAAGTGAGGTAGGTACCATGACTTGTCGTTGTCTCTCTCGTCTCCGTTAGCTACTGCGGCGTATCCCTTCGTGAGTAGGTTCTCTATCTGGCTTGTGTAGGCTGCCTGGAATTCGGGGGACTGATCCATCTTCCTCTCGATAGTCCGCAGTCTCCTGAAAGCCATCTCATAGCTGGGCGGCATGACTACTTGCTCGTCTCTCCATGGCAGGCCCACTTGATATCTTCCGTTGACTCGTTCGATGGTTTTATTGAAGATGTCGATCGCTCTCTCTTCGGCCTTCCTCGGCTTCGTTATCAAGGCAATTCCTAGGGCGTCGACGTCGTAGTGTGTTTTGATGAGCGCGTTTAATTCCTCATCTTCATTAGCGAAGTTCCTCACGTCTTTTTCCGTCTTGGCGTGTACGTGGAGGACTAGCTGATCCTCCCCTCGGTACAAGCTCCGCGGCACCGTGCCATGTATCGTCCATCCCAGCTCGGTGCGTGATGCGATGGGCTCGTAGCGTTTGCCGATGAGGATTTCCTTCGAGATAATCAGATGCCAGTTATCGGCGCCGATCAGTAGGCTCGGGCGCGCCGATTCGTAACTCATGTCGTCGAGTGGTAGGTGCTTCAAGTGTTCGTATTCGACGAACTTCCTTTTCACCGTCTGGCTTCCGATCGTAAGTTGTTTCACCGTGTGGGCGGTGATGTCGTGAAACTGCTCTTCATGTTGGCCTCGTACTTCAATCTTGACGACACGACTTTGCGTCTCCTTTTGACTCGCTGTGGCCCCGTGTATGTGTAGCGGGCTCACATGTCCTCTGGCGCCGAGGTCGTTCGCTAGGCCTTCGTCCATGAGCGTGATGGTAGCGCCTTCGTCTAGTAGCGCGTACCTCTTCAATGACGGTCCTCCCGGTACGCGTATCTCCACCGGGCACACCTTCAATAACACCTTGACCGGGCCGCTTGTAGTGGCCGACGCGGACAAGACATTTTCCTCGTTTACTGGCGGTGACTTCGGTTGAGTAGCTGCGGCGGGCGACGTGTCCATATGCAACGTACTGTGGTGAGGTAAGAGACAGTTTTCTATTCCGCACCTCTTTGCTTTACATGTGAATCTCCTGTGCTTTCCGTTGATGCACTTGAAGCATATTTTCTCTTCTTTCACCCACTGCCATCGTTCGTTGACCGTCATCCTCTTGTATTTCTTACAATCGGGTACGTCGTGGTTGCCGCCGCAGCATAGACATCGTTTTGTGACGGCTTCCTTTTCTCTCTCGACGGTCGGTGCGGTGGGTGTTTCAGTGGTTGCGTAGACTTTCACGTCTTTACGTGGCCTTTCACGTGAAAACGACTTCTTTTCTTGATTGTTGAAAGTCTCCTTCAGCGACTGGGGCGATGTGGCGTATGAAAATCGCATCGCACGGTCGGCCTCACGTTCCAAAAATCTTGACAGCGTTGCTATCTCGGCTTCCGAGGGGTTTCCGTGTTCGTAGGCGAAGTCATACCACCTAGACTTGAGATGTGGGCTTAGCTTCTCGATGACCTCTCGTGTGAGCATGGGGTTTCGGAGATATCCTCTCTCATCGACGCCACCTAATACGCATACGATGTTCTTTAACTTGACCGCGAGGGTGTTCAATTCGCCCGCGGACGTACCGGACTTAGGTAACTTCTTTATATCTTCCATCGCTCGTTCGATCAACATCTCTGGTCTTCCAAAACATTGCTCCAGTGTTCGCATAATCTCGTCGGGGCTAGTCGCCGAGTATAGCAGCGCGGCGACTGTCTCCTGTGCTTTCCCTCGTAGACAGTTCCGTAGCCGTGCGAGGTTCTCGTAGTCTGAATACTTGTACATCGCCGTAGAATCCCGCATGGCCGCCTTGAAGGGTAGCCATTCCGTCGCGGCGCCGCTGAACGTAGGCAGCTCGTGGGCTTGGCGGGGCACCGGACGTTTATTCACGATCTTTTCTAGCGCTTGTGCTATTCTATCGACCGTGTCCTCTTCTTTATTCGTCGCATGAAAGCTCGTACGTTGATTAGGAATAGGGCTAGGCGGGCGTAGTTCCGTCTCTTTCCCTCGTGCCTCTCGATTCCATCTTCCATCTCGCTCGCTCGCGTGCGCGTTTCTCGCGCATAGAACAGGCTCCATACTGTGCTGAGGCGGGCGTCGTCCCTCCCCCCGCGGCTGGCTGTATTCCATTTCAATCAACCAGTCGTGGACGCGTTGCTGTTCCTCCGTGTGCGTTTCAGCGGCGATTTCCTGTTCATCGATTTGGCTTCCTCTTTCGCTTTCTTCCCTTATCATTGCGACGCTCCGTTCAAGTTTCGCCTTGACCTTGATGGCTTCTAGACGGAGTTCCTGCTGTTTCATTTCAGCTAATTGTATCTCCGCGTCGAGCTCGGCTTGTCTGATGCGCGCCGTCGTACTTGCTGTGGAGCGCATCGATCGCACGGAGCGGGTACTTGCTCTGACAGGCGGGACTTGCACCTGCCCCCCTTCCGTGGACGTGACGAGTCGTCGTTGCGGGACAACCGTGTTCGCGGACGCTGCCGACGTGCTGGCAGGCTGTTCATCGATGTGCATGGCTGACGTCGTGGTGCGCGGGAGCGCGGCCGTGTCTCTCTCGATGAGTACCATTGGCGCGGCGGAGGCGGGCGCGGACTTCTCTCTATCTTCAAAGGTCTTCTCTCTGACTTCAAAGGTGTTCTCTCTAGCTTCAAAGGTCTTCTTGCTCCTCGTGATGGGCATTCTTCGGCGTAAGCCAGAAGCTACCGCAGCCTCGAAAAAGGCTATACGGCTAACTCGTAACCTCGAAAAAGGCTGTGCGAGTAGCGACTCCCGCTTCAAGGAGTCACTTTTCCGTCCTAACGGACGTATGATGTGCACACAGCCTCCCGTTGGCACCGTTAGGTGGACAAGACTGCGCTACCTTGTTGAAATTAGGAAGTTGAAACTAGAAGTTGAAATTAAGAATATATCGATGTTTTTATATCGATGTTAGACCAATCTTCAGTCTTGCGGTTCTTGATTGTTCCTCTTCCCTCTTCAGACTTCCTCTTCCCTCTTCTGACTTCCTCTTCTCTCTTGAGACTTCCTCTTCTTTTTTCCGTATTAAGAGTAGGCCTTCTTTCTTGAGAATTCGTCTTCGTTCTTGAGGGTTCGTCTTCTTTCTTGAGGATTCGTCTTCTTTCTTGAGGGTTCGTCTTCTTTCTTGAGGATTCAGGTTTCTTCTATCCGGCTCGAAGGACCACCGCTGTTGCTTATGCAGATTTTATTTGCTGGGACTGAAGAAAACCCGCGGTGCAAGTGAAGATCCGGTTTATTTGGCAAACAACATTAAAAATACAAAGTTAAAAAGTAAAAAATCTTAGGTAAAAATTCGTAAACAATCGATGTAAAATCAGTGAGAAGTAGAGAAGAAGTGATTCGTGACGTGTCCAATCAGATTCTTATTGGAAATCTTCGGTCCGGAACTAGCGGGCTGTGCGCGCATTACGTCGGCCAATCAGGAGCGCCGCGCCATGTATCCGCTCCTCGCGTCGCTCCCCGCGCCATGCCCCGCGTCGCTCCCCGCACCGCTCCCCGCGTCGCTCCTCCGTTTCGCGACGCAATTAGCGGGTCGTGCGTGAATTAAATTAGCCCGCGACCTCCTCTTCTCGGCTGTCCGTAACAGTAATAATGAATTTTCTTTCAATTATTGACTAAATATACATTCCCATACAAAAGTATTTTCTAAGTTTCTGTATTTTATGTTACAAATAAACGTAAATAATCCTTTTACAAAACTTTTTTTATATGTAGATTCTAATAATAAGTAATAAAAAGAACATTTGAATAGGAAGTTGTCAATAGCTTCAACCCAGAGTAAACCTAAAGAAAATAGGAAGGGTTTATAATATTGTTTATTGTTTGTAGGTTCTCTAGACCTTTAAGCAAAAAGGTGTAGAGCTCATTTAGCCTAGTTTCTGTATGACAAAAAAAAAATTTCGGTCACCGAATGATGATCACCGAATCTATTATCGCCGAAAATAATATAGCAAGGGTCCCAACACCCTTAAAAATCAGAAACAGTTAAAAAGATAACGTCCCGTGTACGTTTAAGCTGTGGGTGGCTTACATCGCGCGACAAAGTGCCTACGTGAATGCTCTTGTACATCGTTATATGTTTGAATTTACCGCGGGACATGCCGCTCAACGCTACGGTCGACGCAATTTTTTTATTTTACTTACATACTGGGGGGGGTTAAAATGGCCACATCGAAGCAATTCATCTAAAAAAACAATATTGCAATTTGACATTTGCGCATACAAAACTAAGTGCGCAATGCAAACAATTAGATGAATTGCTTTGATGTGGCTATTTTGACCACCCTAGTAAACCAATTGTGAGCCTGCATTGAGAACTTTTGTTTGTCTGAACCTGCTTTAGGTTCAAACTACATTTGCAACTCATCGCACTTTCTCGTACTTCTATCCTTTTCTGTTACTCAGAACCATAATTTGCTAGAGCGAGAGAGAGCGACCGCGGCAGTATCCACTAGGCGATAGCGTTATAGCAAATTACGGTTCTGAGTAATATAAAAAGTGCTATGAGGTGCTGTCAGATGTGGTTCAAACCTAATACCCACTAATTTTAATCAGGGCATAAATTAGATTTGAGTCATAATATGTTATGAGACTTCAAGATGCAGCTTTTGAATGTCATTATTTGTAATGGATACTATGGTACTATTTTCGGAGACCCAACCTGTATTGGGCTGGTTTTCCCTTCGCGGCTTCTGTAAAAAACGGGACCTGTCAAATCTTCAGGTTAGGTAAGTGGCCCCGTGGAAAATGGGATAATGCTAGGGAGGTGATGATGTTGACTATGGTACTATAAGTTGGTTTGGTGGTGTGCGCTAGGCCCCGGCCGCAATGTCGCCGGCACATCAGTTCCGCGCGCCGGCCGCGCCCGCCTGCGACTCGCTGCCGTCCAGCCAGGTCGGTGCATGTCTGCTGATGTCTATGCGCCTTTATCTATATAAGCAGCTGTGCACCAACACGCCTGTATTTAACGTACACAGATAGAGAATTAATAGCTAACGCAACGCTACTATGCTGGACTGCTACAGCTGTTTGTCACAGAAACGAATAAAAATAAACGAATTTTATTTATGTACTTTATTGAGCAGTTTATTGGATATTCCGTGCCATAATTCTAGGTCTAAAGGTGTTCCATTCAGTCTTAAAAGTTCGGGAAGCAGCGTTCTTAAATTTTGTTGCTTAACACTTCGGGTAGCTCATAAAATCGTCATCGTGGTGGATTATATATGGACGATTGGGCTGGTGACTATACGATACAACATATGTTGAATCTCAAACATATCTTTAATCATTTGGTAACATAGTTACACTTTGAATCGTCAATTTTTATATATATCATATACTTTTTGGCGAACGTCTCATCCGCCTAAAACTACTGCACAGCTTCTCCCAACCAGTACAAAAACTCGTTGCTAGGCGTAACTGCAAATTGTTTTGTTGCTCTCGGTGTGTTGATGACGATGTTGCGTTATCTAGTATTTCAGTCTATATCTAACTTAGCTATTGAATTATAATGCGTAAATATTACTCACTGTGTATGTATTAGGCATGTACATTAGGTATATATATATATATATATAGTTCGTTTGTTAATAACTTTCTGTTAGGATTAGAAGCACTGTGTTAATACATCTAATATTTACAAGCTATTGTGTGACGTTCGACGCCACTATTTATAAACAACTGTATGTCCTTAAACGCTTAAGCCTCGTATCCACTAGGCAACAAATAACGCGCAACACGTGACGCTCAACATGTACGGCAACGTCGCACAATAGCGCGTGACGTTGCCAGCTGAAGCGCAACATGTCACGCCGCTTGTTGTTTTTTTAGAGGGCATCGTTAGTTGAGCGTCAATTGTTGACGAGTGGACACATGACGCGCAACAACACTAGTTCCCCTGATGACATGTTGTCGACGATGTACGTGTATTAGATGCGTAGAAAGACAACGTTGTTAAACAAAAGTTCCGCTCTAACTTTCAACATGTTGTGCAAAATGTCACGCGCCAATTTGTTGCTAAGTGGAAACGCAGCTTTATATTTTATATAAGCCACTGTTTTTATAAGCATACGTGTTTGCTTACACGCCTCAATTTATATAAGCAACTGTATTTATAAGCATATGTATTTCCTTACCCGCGTCAATTGGATATAATAAGCATCTGTGATTCCCTACACGCCTGTATTTAGATAGAAAGCTATATTTATAAGCATCAGTGTTTCCCTCCACGCTTATATTTCCATAAGCAACTGTATTTCCTTAAACGCCTATATTTATAAGGATTTATATTTATAAGACTATTTATTATGAAGATACTTATTATGTAGTCTATATTGCTACTATTCAATGTATATAGTGGTATAGAACCAATTAACGTTGATATATTTTTATACATATTTAGAATGGTTAATGTATTATACAAATATATTTAAATGTACTTATTTTAACCAAAACCTAGATTTTCTCTGTAGTATAGTTATTAATTACTTGTACTATATAATAGAAGCATTTCGATTAAATACTATTTTGTTTCTGCCTAAAATTGACGTTAGTTATATAAATTGCATGCCTGTCGATTACCCGTCACTTTTTGGCGGATAAGAAAGTGATAGGTATAACTTAAAAGAGATAGATTGTGTGGTGTGTAGTCAGCACCAATAAGACGTTTGCCTACAACATAAGCAGTTATTATTTCTAGCTTACATAATTCCACTGAAAGGCAAAGACCCCTCTCCCTTTCTTCCACTTCTCCCGATCCTTTATGTTTCCAATATGTCAAATATGCATACAATAAGCTAAGTTAAAATAATATGTATGTGAACAGCTGCAGCTGTGCGAGGAGGGCGGCGGCGCGGGCAGCGGGTCGGGCGGCGAGGGCGCGGAGTCCCCGCTCACGGCGCGCTCGCTGCGGCTGGAGCGCGCGGCGCGCGCGCTGCACGCCGAGCGCGACCGCCTGCGCACGCACTACCCCGCGCCCTACGACTCGTATGTATCCCCGCTCGCCCGTATTGTATCCCCGCTGAATAGTTTTAACTCCCGACGCTACGCAAAGAGGGGTGCACCGAAGAGTGGTTGATTCTAAGTTAATATCAAGCGGAATAAATGCAGGTCTCCTGGGTGTTTTACCACCAACGAGCTGTGAAGAGCATGGTGGAGTATGTTCCATAGGTACTCCTCTTGATCATAAACGGAAACTCGTACTTAGCAGTGGGATGTATAATATCATCACTTTAAGGCAAAATTACGTAAGCGCCAAAACATATGTAGATATAGAACATGAAAAAACAATTTACAAAAAACGAAATAAAGGACTTTAAATGGCTTTTTTCGAAATAGCTTTTCGGCGCTACGTGATGTTGCTTTTCCAGGAACGGATTTATATGTATAACTGTTTTATTTTATGGCTCGAGACCGACTCTGAGATAAAAATATTTTACTTCTAAAATACTGAGTTATATTAGTTTGCAGTATCAATTAATTGTATCCCATTATTCCCTTCATGCCGCCAAGGAGTTCCGTCATGTCTGGAAGCCTCGCCCGGATCCCAATACACAGGTGTTCATCTATTTCTGGCCTAAGATCTAAATCTAGACCTATTTCTAGACCAATCTACTCCGAAATGAACCTAGCAAACGTATGGTGCGATTGCCCAGATACACTGTTCAATTATATGCCTCATAGACTTTGCTTAAAGTCCAATTTGTACAAGATTGTGGACAGTTACCTTTTTCATCACCCGAATTTGGTCAAGTCTGCGAGTTATATTTGATGTTTTTATTGTTTGACCGAATATTAGTTTTAAAATATGTAAAAAAGTTTATAGAACAGAATTGGCCAGTCGTAATACAGGCAAAATAGAAAATATATTAAAATAATAAAAAACTGCGATTTCGTTCCGTAAACTTTTTTAAATGTACGTGTATTTAAATTTAATAGATTTTATTATACGACAAAAATAATATTCACAAATATTTTTACTTAGAGCTTTTATAAAATTCTTCACACAAACATGCATTTAATAAAATGGAATTACTAAGGATTTTGGTTTATTTGCGAATACCCTCATTTCGTCATTGATGTTTACATGGTATGTTCTTTTATTTAATATTAATTACGTGTGCCCCTTGTAGACTTCCCTTCAATATAAGCTAAGAATCCTCAGTAATTCCATTATTGCTAAAATACCTTAAAAAAAGTAAAAGCTAGTAAATAAAAGATTGTGTTTACCTGTCAAAAATATTCGTACGTTGTAAAAAAAGATAAAAAAACCTTTTCCCTAAATACACGTCATATTGCGTGAATAAATTGAATTCTAGTAACTACAGTTAGTTACACCAATTGCTAAGTTTAATTGTACATATACGTAATACATAATTTCTATATAATAAGTCCAATCCAAAGTTAGCCCTTGTTGTAGATGCTAAAAACTTTTTTACAATTTCCAGAGGTAACGTTACTCTAAAGTCGCGTTTCCACTTGCCCAACGTGTTGACAGTTAGCGCGGAACTTTTGATTAACGACGTTGTCTGTTGTTAATCATCACCTGTCCACTTCACAACAATTGATGATGCTCTCTAAACAAACAACAAGCCGGGTGACATGTTGCGCTTCAGCTGGCAACGTTGCGCGCTGTTGTGCGACGTTGCCGTACATGTTGAGCGTCACGTGTTGCGCGTTAATTATTGCCATACGAGACTTTTAAGTGGCCAGATATACAGCACCATTATTATGTTTTAATTATGTTAACCGCGTAAACATTAAACGATGTATTGTAGCTCAAGCCAAGAGTCCCTGGGCGGCCTGGCATCAGGATCAACGTGGAGTGGCGGCGCGTCGCCAGGGCTCCCTCGCGGCGTGGCAGCGGCGGCGTCAGCTGTGTCCATAGCTTCCATGCACCAACAGAAGAAACGAGGAATTAAGAGCTCCCTCGGACGCCTGTTTAGCAAGAAGGAGAAGGGTGGGTTACCGGTGAGTATGTGCGGTGTTCAGGGGAGTTAAGCAGGGCAACTTTGAAGCAATTCATCTAAAACACAATATTAGGAGCTGATATTAGGGAGCCTGATTACTGAATTGTGTAAAAAACGAACGTCTAATGGCTTCTGCCGAGGTTTTTCTTGCAGCTTCTTTTCCCCGGCTATACAGATTGTGGGAAGCTGTTGTAGTTTTAGACAGATGAGACGTTCGTTATGTAAACGATGAAGATTCAAAGTGTACCTTTGTTGCCTACGGAATAAAGATATTTGAACTTCCCCCAGCTGCAGCAAGGGCAGGGCCGCTCGGTGTCGTCAGCCTCGTCCCTGGGGCTGTCCTCGCTGGCGGACGACACCACGCCGCCCCACGAGCCCCACCACCCACACCAGGACTACGCCCGCTCCAAGAGCAAGTTAGTATACTGCCATCACGTAAACATACGTATGATCACACTTCTTCTATCGTGTGGGTTGTGAGGTGGATTACCAACCCCATCAACCCTGGTGTCAGGGTTACTTTCTTTGCTTTCGGACATCAGGTGATCAACCTGTAATGTCCTAACCAAACTAGGGATCACAAAGTGATTTTTTGTGATAAGTCCCCACCGAGGTTCGAACCCGGGGCCTCCGGATCGTAAGCCCAACGCTCAACCACTGGACCACGGAGGCCGTATCACGCTTATTTCTCGTTGGGGTAGGCAGGGACCACGGAATTCCATTTACTACCATCCTCAGGACACACCACCTTCGCGTCCTACACTCTCACCAAAGACTTCATCCTGGGTTCGATTCCCGTTGGGGACACGTGTAACATGTCCCTTGTCCATGTTACTCTGTGGGACTGTCCTTTGAGGCCAGGACATTGCAGGTTGGATTTCGGAGCCCAACGCTTCACTGCTGGACCAAGGAGGTCGTCACGCATTTGGACTAGCGAGACCAACGGGTTAACGTACCTTTCGAAACACTAATTTTTCTTTATCGGATAACCAGGTGTTTCAGCCTACAACAAGATACGTATCCACGTTAAGTTGTTACATTGAAGATTCAATTTATTATATATTCAATTAAACGGCATTTGTATATCTATCAGGCCTCTGGTATATCTATGTTGTTTGCTTTAGGTCATGTCGGATATGATTGGTAAAATTGCAAATGCCGTTTTATTGAATATATAATTACAAATTGGGTACTAAGTACGTGGAACATTCACGCAGCCTAAAAGTAGGTCATGGGTGACGTAGGTAAACACTGTGTGGGTCGAAACCATACAATCTCGATGTATTGTTTTGAGTCCTAAGAGACAGGTCTGCCAACCATTGCCCAATGGCTCAAATCATTGAGCCATTAGGCAAAAGCTAATGCTTCAAAACTTTTTTTGATTTTGCTCCGCACTACCCAAATCCCCTGGTAGTTGCGGCTTCCGAATACATTCCGCTTAGGGACAGTGCTGAAAAGTATCGGCGTCCGAAGGACGTAATATACGATCCCGACGACCCGATTACTCTAGCCATAGAGGCAACCAATCAGCTCGCGACACCAAACACTTCAGGGTGAGAGCCTTCAGCGCTCCCCATTTGTCCGGCCAAGTAGTTAATGCGATCTGCGGCAAATCGACAATAAGTAAAAAAAAAAGTCCTAAGAGTAGAAGGTGACAAGTTTCCCTCGTCCGACAGAGACCGCGACTACAGGCACGAGCTGCTGGGCGAGGCGATGCGCGCAGGCACGCCGTTCGCGCTGTGGAACGGGCCCACCGTGGTGGCGTGGCTGGAGCTGTGGGTGGGCATGCCGGCCTGGTACGTGGCCGCCTGCCGCGCCAACGTCAAGTCCGGCGCCATCATGTCCGCGCTCTCCGACCAGGAGATCCAGCGGGAGATCGGTGCGTACCAGTGGCCGACAAACGTCACATATCCTATGTTAGGTTATGATATATATTTGTAAGTATGTTATATATTTATTTCCATGTATTTATTGGTAAGTTGGTCTTATAGTCTGTACCCGCAATCTTTCAATTTTTTTTACATTTTTCCTCACCTTATGGTTGTGTACGGTCTAATCATCATCATCAGCCCATTAACGTCCCCACTGCTGGGGCACGGGCCTTCCCTATGGATGGATAGGGAGATCGGGCCTTAAACCACCACGCGGGCCCAGTGCGGATTGGTAGTTATTAACGACTGCTAATGCAGCCGGGACCAACGGCTTAACGTGCCTTCCGAAGCACGGAGGAGCTCGAGAGGTTTTTTTTTTTTTTTTTTGTGGTCACCCATCCTATGACCGGCCTCTGCGAAAGTTGCTTAACTTCAACAATCGCAGACCGAGCGCGTTTACCGCTGCGCCACCGACCTCCTCAGTACGGTCTAATACCGAACATACTTTATGCGGACGCCGCAACCTACTTTCGACCGCTCCATGCGGTTCATAATGTAATATAATTAGTGTGCAATAAACCTTTAAGGTGACAATTCGTGTGTTTCCTTTAAACTTAACTTTCGTGCATTCGACTTTAACTACTTACAACTTCAACTAACTTTAAGGTGTACGAGCTGTAAACTGCGGCCCGTACAGGTTGTCTGGAAGAAATCGCTTTAAGCACCTTATTCCTTAAAGCGATCGCCATTTGCTTTCTTTTTGTAATTATGTCTTTTTATTTTGGTGCAACAAAGTGTATTTGTATTGTATTGTGTTGTATCCTCGTAAGACCGAGACTTCCGGTGGTTTGGATTTCAAAAGAACATTCTTCTTCTTGTCGTGCCTCTCCATAACTCGAGTTAAAAGAACCTTCGGGCTTACGACTTTAAAGTCATAGTGAGGGAACCACCAGAAAATTGATCTCCACGAGGGACTTTCCAGGCTACTTTCCTCAAAAAGAATATAGATGGCGGTGTACAGATTTTCGGTTAACCTTCTAATTTCATATGCATCTTTTATCTTTGTTTTTGGGTATAAATGATGACCCTTTTAGGTCCCCTATACCGACCCCGCCGGCGTGGTCGACGATTTCCCTTATTCAGCGCTTATCGCTATTGACCCACTAGGGTCGATTAATTCTTTCAAATATTTTTCCTCTCAGACGACGCCCTGAGCCGAGGTTCGCGCCCAACTGGGCACCCTCAGGCCTGTTGTCTTAAACGTTGTACCGGGTGAGAGCCTTCAGCGCTCCCCATTTGTCCGGCCAAGTAGTTAATGCCATCTGCGGCAAATCTACAATAAGTCACGTCAAAAAAAAAAAAAAGATGACCCTTTTTATTATACCGAGACGTAATTACATCATCCACCCATTATTATTCTGATCTAAATAAAGAGAAGCAATATTGATACCAACATCATTTTCGGAGGTGTGTGACCCCTAACCTGTATTGGGCTGGTTTTCCCTTCACGTTTTGTAAAGTCAGACTTCTGTACTGAATCTGTCAAATCCTCAGGTTAGGTAAGCGGACCCTGTGAACACGAGATGATGATGAGTACTAAGGGGTTAAAATGGCCACATCGAAGCAATTCATTTAAGAATGCAATATTGCTATTTGACATTTGATTGCATTGCGCACTTACTTTTAAATGCGCAAATGTCAAAATGCAATGTTGCTTTTTTGGCTGCATTACTTCGATGTGGTCTTTTGACCCCCCCCCCCACAGTCAATCGTTTAAACTTGTAAATGTAACGTTTTCAGGTATAAGCAACCCGCTGCATCGGCTCAAGCTGCGGTTGGCGATACAGGAGATGGTGTCGCTGACGTCACCATCGGCGCCGCGCGGCACCGCCTGCGCCGCGCTCGCCTTCGGGGACATGAACCACGAGTGGATCGGGAATGTGTGGCTGCCCTCACTAGGTAACTAACTATATATACACGGTCACATCCCGGACATTTCATACAAACAACCACTTTTTCATTCAATTCAAATTATTTATGTTATGGGCGATAGGCTGATCCCTTATCACCATAAGGTTCATCATATCCATCTTAGGACTTCGTATCAACAGTGGCTGCAAGTTGTTTTTGATTACTTGTGGCTCTGGCCACCCCATTTGGGATTACGGGCGTGAGTTTATGTATGTATGTCAAATTATTTATTTCAGATTAATATCCATAATTATAAGTATAAGTACATCAGATTAGATTAGATAAATTAAAATTAAATTACGTATATATAAAATCAATTAAAATTAATATTATTAATAAAAATGAAATTACACGAAATAAAATAAAATACATTGGTGCCCATTCGGGTGCACACAAACCCAACCCAAATTCAGTTCGACAGCTCCCAAATGAGTGCCGTCCTGCACTTACAATAAGTGCAAGAAAGGGATAGAGCTAATTTTAGTCCTGTCAAACCAAATCAAAATTAGTTCGGTGGTTGCTCGAACTGTCACCAATGATAACATTTTCATTGCAAGAAAGGTGATGAGCTGCTCTTTTTACACATGGTATAAGAAAACCAGCGCATATAAAAGTAAGTGCGCAATGCAAACAAATGTCAAATCGCAATATTGCTTTCTTAGATGAATTGCTTCGATGTGGCCATTTTAACCCCCCAGGTATGCTCAAAAGTGACATCTAACACTTCAAGGTTAGCCCAGGTGATGTCATCCCGCCCTGGGTTGCCATTTCGTAAAAAATAAATTACCCACGACCAATGTTTATATATACATTGCAAATAAATTTTGAACTTTTAGTAAAAGAGTTACAGTTTTAATATTTTTTATACTTATATGTGACAAGTAATAGTAATTAAATACATCATCATCATCGTCAACCCATTAACGTCCCCACTGCTGGGGCACGGGTCTTCCCTATGGATGGATAGGGAGATCGGGCCTTAAACCATCACGCGGGCACAGTGCGGATTGGTGGTTATTAACGACTGCTAATGCAGCCGGGACCAACGGCTTAACGTGCCTTCCGAAGCACGGAGGAGTTCGAGATGAAAACTTTTTTTTTTTTTGTGGTCACCCATCCTATGACCGGCCGAGCGCGTTGACCGTTGCGCCACCGAGCTCCTCTATTAAATGCATTAGTCAATAATTCAATTAATTTTCAATAATAAAATTCACGTCCTTGAAATATTGGAGATACCAATATAATAAAGAGATAGCAATGGCGGCTTGTAATAGGATTGAGCATACTTGGTTTTCTTATACCCTGGTTTTAAACAGACACCGTATTGACGTTACCGTACACGTGCATCTGTGTGTGTGACGTCTGACGCCCGTACCATTGAAAACTAAACTATGTTCGACGGGGGTGAGGTAAACCTAGCTCAGCCACAGGTGGAGAGTGGAAAGATTTTCTGTACCATATTGTGCTTTTAACTGCATAGAACCCAGATTTAAAATAAAAATGACAAACTATTAAAAATTCATCAATGTACAACAACATTGCACGTAAGTTTACATTGCGGCGCAGTAAATACTCAAAATCTTAATTAAACATTTCCGACAACCAACTTTTTTTTCTATACAACACCAACCATCGTTTTTATTTCAATAAAGTACAGATAAATAACATCATACGTATGTACAAAGAAGAAAAACACTTTTTTTATTTATCACAGGCCTGCCACAGTATCGCACGACGTTCATGGAGTGCCTGGTAGACGCGCGCATGCTCGAGCATCTCACCAAGCGGGACCTGCGCACGCAGCTCAAAATGGTCGACAGCTTCCACAGGTATAACAAATTAACAACATTTTTTCTTCTAGATCCTTTTTTTTTTAAATAGCATTAACTACTTGGCCAGAAGTAGTCTAGTTTCCGCATACTAAGAGAAATTCTAATTACTAAATAAAGACAGATCTAAAAGTAACGAAAAACATTTTCTTTTTTATATTTGACTTATTTATGAATTGTAATCAAAAAAAAAATTAATAATAAGTCTGTCATTTTATCACGTTTGTCTGTGACGTCATAGTGTGCTTTTTCATACAAATTCTATAGGAATTTCGTGCTTTGGCTTTCACGTTTAGTAAAAAGTAACTGATTTGACTTGTTGGATACTAGCCTATTATAGGTTCCGGCAAACTTCTTGAGCATCGCCCTTGACTGCGCACAACCGAATTTTAGATCTCTTTGGTAGTGCGGTACGGGGCGCGGGGGCGGGTGAGTCCCGCATCGACCGGCTATTGGTAGATCAGTCGATACTTCCCCCGCGCACTCTGTCTTCGTCCCTTTGACTCCCGAATACACTTGCGTGCAGTGAAACTGTCACGTTTTTGTTATTGCTCTTTTGTTAGTTTTTTTTGTTATTGCTCATTTGTTTAAGTTTAAGAATTAGTTACTAGCACGAGGTCTATGTCTACAGATCCAAAATCTAGCACTATCTCTGGTATTGCTGATTTCAACCTCATGGAAGGAATATCATACTTACCTGACGATTAGTTTTTTTATTAAATATAATAATATAATATAAGTTTTAATAAACTATAATAATATAAGTTTAATTTATTTATTTAATTTATTTAATAAACCGTTGCACGGTCAATTTTATAAATCAGTATTAGACAAAGAACATATAGATAGTGAGCTCTCATTCCGCTGGCTCAAGAAACAGTCAGTATCTCCCGCATTAGAAGCTTCTGTGTTTGCACTACAAGATCAAGCAATTATCACTAGGCAACATGAAAGAGATGTGCTGAAAAGGTCCGTGGATGGTAAGTGCCGGCTTTGCCTGACAAAGGACGAGACCGCACAGCATATTGTCTCAGGATGTGAGAAGCTTGCCGGTACTTACTATACCAAAAGACACAACAATATAGTGCAATATGTTTACTGGACACTATTAAAAAAGCACAACTTTGAAGCATCTAACATGTGGTGGAAGGAGTACCTTACTCAACCACATGTGAAAGAAAATGATACTGCCAAGATAATGTGGGAGATGCCAGTGCAAACAGATGTTTCAGTACCGCACAATAGACCTGACATAATATACATAAATAAAATAGAGAATAAAACATATTTGATAGACATAACCATACCATCAGACTATAATATAGGAGCAAAAGAAATAGAGAAACTGAGCAAATATCATCTACTGCAAAAAGAAATAACCCGACTCTGGAAAACACCTACCCAATAATACCGATAGTTATAGGAGCGACTGGAGTAGTAGCCAAAAGTTTACATAGATATTACCGCCAACTAGATGCAGATATAAACGTACACGTAATGCAGAAACAGGCCGCCATTCACACAACAATCATACTTACAAAAGTTTTAGGAAACACCATGTTTATAGAGAGGGACTCCGATCTACCTTTTCCCTGAGGGTCTCGGGGCGGGAGAAAGGAGAAAATGCCGACCCAGGTCGAGTAAAAAAAAATGATTCATAATATAAGTTTAATTTTATTTACATATTTAAATAATATAATAATTGTTTTTTTAATGAAATTAAGAAAATAATCAAAAGTTCATTTTATTTGCACGGAAGTGTACGTGCGCGAACTTTCCCCCACTACGACACTCGATGCTCAAGAAGTTTGCCGGGAGTTATAACACCATATCGGTGTCGATTCGGATAGCCATCAATTTAAATTCAATTTCATCATCCTCATCAATTTAAGAGCCACGCTCTTGTCGGTGCAGCATTTTCCATGCTACTTTAATTTGAATTTAATTAAAATAAATAAAATAAAATAAATAGAGGAGCTCGGTGGCGCAGCGGTAAACGCGCTCGGTCTGCGATTGTTGAAGTTAAGCAACTTTCGCAAAGGCCGGTCATAGGATGGGTGACCACAAAAAAAAAGTTTTCATCCCGAGCTCCTCCGTGCTTCGGAAGGCACGTTAAGCCGTTGGTCCCGGCTGCATTAGCAGTCGTTAATAACCATCAATCCGCATTGGGCCCGCGTGATGGTTTAAGGCCCGATCTCCCTATCCATCCATAGGAAAGGCCCGTGCCCCAGCAGTGGGGACGTAATGGGCTAATGATGAAATAAAATAAAATTAAAAATAAATAAAAAGTAAAAAGAAGATTGAATTTAATTTAATTTAAATTTAATTTGATAGGAATAAAACTAGCTCCATCTCTTTTATGCACATATTATTAGTGAAGGACGACACTAATTTTAGAGCTAGTATAATAATACTATAAGGCACTAATGCGTTTATATTTTTTTCAATAATGCTTTATTACTCTGATGTCAACAGAACATCATTACACTTCGGCGTGGCGTGCCTGAAGCGCGTGGGGTACTCGGTGCGGGCGCTGGAGGAGCGGCGCCGCGCCGCCGACCACGCCAACCGGGACGTGCTGGTGTGGACCAACGAGCGGCTGCAGCGCTGGCTCGTCTCCATCAACCTCAAGGTGACCAAATCACTTTGTGGTCCCTAGTTTGGTTAGGACATTACAGGCTGATCACCTGATTGTCTAAAAAGTAAAAAGCCTAAGGAAGGCAGGCACGTTAAGCCGTTGGTCCCGGTTATTACTTACTGATGTTAGTACGTAGTCGTTACATGAGTCATGTCAGGGGCCTATGGCGGCTCAGTAATAACCCTGACACCAGGGTTGATGAGGTTGGTAATTCACCTCACAATCCACACGATAGAAGAAGATAGAAGAGACCAAATATCCCACCAGCTCGTACGACACATTATACGTCTTTTTAGGTAGGCCTTAGGCCTCGACAATATCGTCACTTAGGTACTCTCAGATGAAATGTGTTCAAATGCTTGCCTATCATGCATAAAATAAAAAAAAATAAGAAAAAAGGTAAGCTCACAAAAAGATGAGTTTATTACTTCGCGTTATCCCGTTTTTCACAGGTCCGATTTTTTCCTCCCTCCAACTCGAAGAATCACGTACCACAGAAAACATAATTCTTTTTTACAACCCAATTGCAGGTTAAATCGAAAACATAAATCTCGGGTATGTGGGTTTTCTAACGACGTTTTCCTTCACCGTTAAGTATGTGATATTTTTTTATGATTCAAATATGAATTAGAAAATAAATTCGACTTTAGAGGCTTAAAGCCCGACCCCAGATTTACAACCGTGACTTTGCGGTTGTAAGCCATGCATTCTCAAGTGGGCTATGACTCCCCACCAGCCGCTGAGCTAGGTTTTCCTCACCCCCCTCGGTCTTACTTTAGTCTTCAATCATATAGGCGTCAGACCTCACACACACAGATGCGCGTGTACGATAACGAGGTGTTTTGTATGAAGTGTGCGGGGTGTGCTTCTACCTTTCTTATGTAGAAGACTAACAATACCATGTGCAGGAGTACGCCAACAACCTGGTGGAGAGCGGCGTGCACGGCGCGCTCATCGCGCTGGACGACAACTTCGACGCCAACAGCATGGCGCTCGCGCTGCAGATACCCACGCAGAACACGCAGGTAGGTAGCTAACGTCTTTCTTTTTAGGGCTCCGTACCCACAGGATAAAAATGGGACCTTAAAAAAACTTCGCTGTCTATCTGCCCCCAGACTATATCTCAAGAACCACGATAGCTAGACAGCGGAAATTTTCTATTTTTAAACTTAAAATATTTAAAAACTATTTTAAAATTATGTGTTTCTGTTGTCGCTGTAACAACAAAACCCATACAACAAACCCGATTTTTGTTGACAGAAAGTTCGGTGAATCGCGGCTACTTAATGTATCATGCGATGAATGTACCTCTGACTAACCCAATGGGAAATATAGTCGGTAGCCTGTCATGGCTATTTTTAAAATTAATCTTTTTATTATGTGATACTTACACGTATTTTTTCACAGGCACGACAAATCCTAGAAATGGAGTATGCAAACCTCCTGGCTTCAGGCACGGAGCGCGCGGCTCGCATGCAACACGAACACGCGTCCTCCTGACACCAGACCCTCAACTAGGCCTCCGCCCCGGAGCCCCCGGGCCCGGTGGAACCCAATACGTGAACTTTCATAACCCAGACTGGATTAGAACGTAAGGCCCGTGAAAAACTACCAATTATTAATTTTATACCTAAACTCGCAACACTGGTGGCCTGTGATTGGACGATCGTGATCAGTGTTGCCATTTTAGTCTTGTAAAGTTGTAACTTGTAGCTCGATTTGGGTGCCAGATGGTATGCATGTTGGAATTAAAATGAGATGAGGGATCTTTGCTAATTTGGTTAAAGAGAAAATGTCTTCGTTTTACAGATTCTTCAAAGGTATTTATTAATCTAAAAAATCTGTATACTTTGTATACTGAATTCCGAATGTAGTATGTTCTATTACTTAAAAAAATGAAATAAAATTCCAGTATCTACTAATTCTATGTATTCCTATTTACGTTTTCAATCTTGAATTCGGATAAAATGTTTTCTCATTAAATAGATTTAGCAAAGAGTGACAGCGTATGTTTTTTCCAAAATATTATTTTTAATTTCTTAAAAATATGAAGTACTTCTTACTAAATTATGAGTAACAGTCAGTTGATCTTTATCTTGAATATGGATCGGTAATTTTATGAAATGACATACGCCATTGACAATGAGGGTATTGCCAGAGACAAAAAAATATATTTTTATTTTAGTATTTTTTTCGTCTCTGGCAATGGATTAGTCTGTAAGAAAGGTAGATAGAATTTGGATGTGATTTGAACAAGTTCAAACGTGTCTGTATGTTGTTCCAGCGAGATTGTAATCGGTTAGTGACAGTCATTTTTATTAAGTTTTATTTATTTTATAAATAGTTTTTATTTGGTACAAAACCTGTATTTCCGACGTCCATAGCAGTTAGATTTATGGAATCTCTAGTTTAAAAGGGTACGCTGGATTCAGAAAAGTAAAAAAGCACGGCGTGGGATGAAATAATTCTTAGTCTTCTTAAAGTGAAATATGGCACACTGTTTTGTACTTTTTCTTAATTTCCCCCCCCTTTATTTTGCTTATTTATTGACTCCAGTTACTTACGATCCCTATTGACGACCTAGAAGTACAAAATAAAATATGGAATCGTATGTTTAATAAACACTTCTATTTAAAATGTGCCTCGCAGTTAGTGTATTAAAATTCCTGGTAAAAAAAATGTTGTACTTTAGAAGAGGTTTCTGCATCGCTTAAATATCTGATACATATTTGTTTTTTTTATTGGTGTTGTAGGGCAATAGTTCTATATCTTTTAATTCCGTTGTAAAGATACAAAAAAGTGTAGCCATGTTAATAAATTTAAAAGTTGTTGATACAATAAGTTTTCATTAACTTTGTATGATAAATAACTATTAAATAATACAGATGTAGTGACATGATGCTTGGATAACGATATAACAATACAAAGTGCTCTGATTCCTTAGATTTACTATGTACTTAACTTGTATTCCGATAAATAATTAAATAAATTAATAGGTATTATCTCTTACGTGGTGTTCTATAATTTTTATACCAAATAGGTGCCTTTTCGCAATCCATTAAACTAGAATAATTAATACATTTCAATATAACGTTAATACATACATTTTCAGGATTTTGGTTGTTTTTGATCTTTGTTGATACTTCTTTTTGAAGCTGCATCGTCCGCGAGAATATAATTGTAATATTTTATCGCAGTAAGGACAATAAATAGATAGTGTGTGGAAATTATAGAACATCACAGCTGTCATACTCTGATGCCAAATATTAGTTACATTTAACTAATATATTTAGAGCTAATTTCACAGATTATGCGTTCTATATGTAACTAGTTACGAAAGAGACTCTGGTTCAGCGAGAAAAATTGTTTCTTTTTTTGTTTCTAGTAACATTATAAAAAAGCTATTTGCTTATTTTTCTTAAATACTGTATTCATACAAATAAATGGTTACTTTACTAAATCATCTTCATCTAAATTAGAATGCGTAATCTGTGAAATGGTTGTTAGAGTTTTGATGTTAATAAAAATCATTCGAAAATTGTTTTCCATTAGTTTCGCCGCAAGTGTACCTACATAATATAGGTGATTCAACTGTTTATGTGATTTTATAAATTGTCGTAAATAGTTGAACCATATACATGGCAGAATGCGTTTTGCTCCGTGCGTTTTTGGAGGTCGTTAAAAAATAAAAATTCAAACAGAACGTGCTCAAACAACATTTTAGATGAGTGTTTTAGGAGCCTTTTTTGGTGTCACTATCAGTAAATTGTAAAAAAAGGAACATGCTTCTCTCGTATGGGTTGTGAGATTAGTGTCCTGTCTTTTACTGACCATATGGTTTTTCCTGACCATAGACTAATGTCTTTAAATCACTTTCTATGTTCTGAAATAATGTATATTTGCAAAATGCACGGAGCTTGTGCGTATTCTGTTGCTCTAGATACCTGTCTACAAGTGCCTCGCTGAGGTGTGTATATATAGCTTTATGTAGATGATGTGTGCCTCTCCGTTGGTCTGTTCGTTTAGCTATATTATACTATAATTCCGATAGTTAAAACTACATAAAATAAAATGTATTTATCATAAAATACAAACTATGAAATAGGCTATAAAAACTTTTAAGTTCTTTTTTATGGAGTAGAGACGGATGCACACAATAACTAGTCTTATGTACAGTGTTAACGACGTTGATTTGTAATCTTCTATTTTATTGACCACATTATTATCATAATCAGTTCGGCAATGAGAATAGCTAGTATATTTTTGTTAAGCCTTTACAGAAATATTAAAGCGCGTGTAGATTGTTTTACAACGAGTGGTATAAGAGGTTATCGTATTAAAATGACTTGTATTAAAGTAAATATATTGTTGATTTGTTGAATAGTTCATAAAATTATGATGACTACAATTTAGAAAAGCGGAATTCGAGTCGTGTCTCGATAGAAGATAAATCTGTAATGAATGGAAGCTCTGAATGTTAATCTGAAATTAACTTATGCCACTCGGTTGTACCCCCAATAGGTAACTAAACAAAGTCTATAATTGTATAGCTAACGTATTTTATTTTGATTGAATCTTTATGAGTAGCGAATATATTGTAAATATGGTTTCCCTAGCGTTTCTATCGAGGTAGGCAAAGTAGCAATACTTAGGTAGGATGTGTTCATACAAGTATATTTTTATCATTTTTAATGCTTTATTTATTAACTAGGAATTATTATTTATAAAGTTATAACTAGTGTCACTTATCGAAGCTATATTGTTTTTGATTATGAAGAATAATTACCTCATAATCGAAGGAGCGGTTGTCTATGAAATCACAATGTTTAATTTAGACGTGGAGGCCTGCTGTTTGATTAGGATTCGTAACAATGTGTATAGTATATCGCATAACAGTATTAATAATGATTAGGGTGCGGCACGAGTGTCGTTAGTAGCTAGTTCAGTGGGCGTACAGACCGTATGACCGTGTATATGTATAATTCCTAAATTTCATATTCGTCGAGGAAATGATCAAGACACTGTTTGGCTATGTGTATAGGTATCTGGTGCAGCCCAGTGCTGCATAGATGTATAATGCTGGCCGGCCACTAGGCCGCCGGCTTGTGAGCAGGAGCGCGTCTCAATATCATTCATACACATCAAGTTGTTTCATTATCAACTAAATATTATATATAAACTACATAAAGTTTTATAAATGCAAGTATAATATGTTTACGAGATGGTTATTTAGTTATTTGTTAGTGTATAGCTTTTTGATGTAGCTACGTTTTGTAAAAGTGTATGGGATTAGTGCGGGGCCGCCGTGCGGCCGGCGCGTGACTACCTCGTGGCGCCTTCCCGTCGTGAACCAGTTCCAAATAAACGTTACGAATAATAATAAAGTCAGTTGTTTCAATGTCCTCGGTGTAAATCTGTTCCATAACCTCCACAAGTGCCAACGTAGCGACGATAACCAACGGACGCGGCCTCAACAATAACTAGAATAATTTTGTATCTGACATTCCACGCACGCGATTATATAGAGCGCTCGCGAGCCATCCGCCATTGTTGAAATTATTTAAAAATAAAATCTGCGAGCGCATGCTAGAATAAAAAAAAACCGGTGTCGAACAAAGTATTTTTCCACATAGGTCCCAGTGGTTCGGGCTACCAAAGAGTAAAGTTACCTTCACGTTAAGGAATTAATGTAAACTAGGACGTTAGTGAAATTCGATTGTATATAATTTTGCATATGTGTTGCATAGCTTGGTATAGTGAGGAATATATAACGAGATTTGTACTGCTAGTTCCATTCAGATTACTGGCCCGTCTTATGTTGACATTCCAGGCTTTGTGTCAAGATGCTTATCAGCTAACAATGTAGCCGGTCGTGGATATGTTAAACAGGAGACATTATAAACGTCTGAACGAAATTGTTAACTTAGACAACTATTATTTTGACCAATGTAATCTGAACTGTGTATCCTTTGTATAATATTTATCAAATGTGCGAACGACATACGTTATGCATAATGATAAGAGGTAAATACAATTTACACGATATAATTATTTGTTTTATTTGTTTATCTTCATGTTTATGGCAATTGCCTTTTGGAATTCATCGTTACTTGCTACCGAAGAGAAAGGGATACGCCGGGCCAATCTGTGTAAATTGATTTCACAGATTTATATACAGATGCACAATACACTGGTATGCGTCTCACTCAATAAAGAAAATACTAAAGAAGACAATATTCTAGTACACAGACGCAACAAAGAACCTCTTTAGAAGATCGAGTCGTCAATCGATCATAGGGCGTTACAACAGCATATCTTATACAACTACGAACGTAAATCGTGTTTGGTAGGGATAAATGTAACCCAACAATAAAAACCAAATTGTATCATTTAAAACATTTAATTACAAATAATTAAAATTGAATCCTAATACCTATCACATCTGAGGTTTTTTCTTGTTGCCCATCTTACTCAAATGCCTACAAATCTTCTTTTTCAATTCTTTCTGCCTCTTTATTTTCCTCCATTCTTCTTCATCTTGCTGCTTCTTATGTGCCTTCAACCTCTCTGCTGTAGCTTCCTTCTGTACTTCTTTTTTCTTTTCGTAGTTGGTCTTCAGCATCTTCATTACACTAGACACCTTTTGTTCATGTGGACTCTTTACCACAGCTACCCTGTTCTTAAACACATCCTGAGGTTTCTTCCCTGATAAGGTTGTACTCTTCTCCTTTGGTTTAAACCTGTATGGTAGACCCTTCTGTAATGTCTTAGGTATCACCAATGGCTTAAACACTTTCTGTTGTCTCTCAATTTGAGTGTACATTGAATCTGTGTTAGCATCATTTTTGATGTTGCGCTCTCTCTTCAATTGGCCTTTAGTCTTCATGCCTTGCCACGCGTTTTTGGCGTCAACTGGTAGCAGTAAGTTTACAACAGGCGCGTAGTATTTCGTCACATCGACCTTGAACCAAGTTCGGCAGAAAATTATGTCACTCATCAAAATTTTATCTTCGAAAGTGGCTCGGAAAGCGCCTTCAGGTTTGTTCAGTGCCTTTTTAATCTGACCCCTAATTCCTGACACTGTTTTCACCCTGGCGCCTTCAAACTTCGCAACTTCGAGAGTACTGGTGAACATATCTTTAATAAATGCAGTCTTCTTATAAATTTTTAAAGGTGTGCCAACTAATTTGAGTTTCTTGACGATCTGAGTAGATTTGTTGATTTCATTGACACTGCCTGTTGCTGCTATTCTGAAGCCCAATTGTTTGATCTCATTACTATTGTTATTAACTGTTTGTAAGGCTAAGAAACCTGTGTTCTGTGGCGTAATTGGACCGTAGAAGTGCATGTTGCAAGTAACATGTTCAGGAGTATATTTCAAATATCTACACTTCAAGTCGTCTTCGATCTTTGAATAAATAGGCAAGGTTTGGAAACGACGCCAGCCAAGCGAGATTATCAAAGGATCGTTGGTTTTTAGAATCTTCTTATACCATCTGTGTTTCTTCACTTTACATGAAACAAAACCAATGTTTTGTTCTGCCATGTTGAGAGCTCCTATCAGAATAGGGTAGCTCGGATCGAAGTTCGTTACGAACTCTGACGGCATGTTTTTGAATAGCATTCTTACATAAAGACCTGGCCTGAAACCTTCCACTTCGATCCTCAAGCCTTGATCTAAATTTTCAAAGACTGATTTGTTCAATTCAGACTGTTTCAAAGCTTCGGCTTTTAAGGCTTCGTAATAAGAATGGTCGCCCTTGATTCTGTGATCGTCAGGATTGTCATACTCTGAATCGAACTTAGCTTTCAACTTCATTTTCTTCGCGATAATTTCAGCTTTGGTTGGTTCAGCTTTACGTTTAACACCTTCCTCTTTATTGGCCGCATCTTCTTCAGGTTTATTTTCAGCAACATGCTTCTCACCTGTCTCAAGATCTTCGAAGTCTCCATATACCTCATCATCATCTCCATCACTGGCGTCATCCAGTTTCAAGAGTTCTGATGCATCCTCATCTGCTGATCTTTTACCAGTCACAAAGTTATTGATTATATATTGTTTATTAATATCAGTTGTCCAATCCCGCAAATTTGGCTTATCCAATGCATAGAAGAAAGAACATTCGTCCATATCCTGCCGCTCTTTTTCTTTATGCTTTTTCTTCTGTGTATCAGTTACTTTCTTGAAAAGTCCACCAATTTCATCATCTTCACTGTCTTCTTCAGATTCCTCCTTGTTTCCTTTAGTCTTGTTTCCAATCTCAAATTCTCCATAGACAAGTTTCATTATATTCTTTGAAGTTTTCTGTCTTTCGAAATATGCTTCTGTTGCTTTTTCACCTAATTTTTCCTTCCACTTAGTATCAAAATCTTCCTCTTCTGAGTCTTCCGAATCTTTTTCTTCTTCATCATTGCTGTTTTCATTTTCACTTTTTTCAATATCACCCTGATCTTCGTCTTCTGCTTCTGAACCCGAATTATTATCCCAGGGTAACTTAGCAGCTTTCCCACTGACATCTTTCTCACTCTGGTCTATACCACTATCATTATCAGAGTCACTATCATCATCAGACTCGTCAGAACTCTCGCCTTTCTTTCCTTGTTGGAGATACTCATCATCTTTGACCATGTCAGGGTAAATAACAGCTCCACCACTAAAGAGTTTGAAACCAGATTCTTGCATTTGTTCATCAACAGTTTCTCTGGTTTCAACAACATTTTTGAGTAAGGTTTTCTTCTCATTTGTTTCTTCGTCTTCTTGCTTGTGGGAGTGGGATCCTTTCAGTTCAATGTATACTGCATCTTTGTCATACACAATACCTCCAACACCTGAGAAAGGAGCGTAGATTTGTCTCTCTCTTTCCATCAAGTGTCTCTTCTTCTCACTGCTTGGTAGCGGGCAGGGGTCAGGTAAGTAAGAGAGCTCATTTACCTTCATATCTCCAACACCTGAAATCGTTAAAAAATACCCATGAATATAAGCATTATTTGACTGTCAATCACTTTGGTTTTCAATAAGTATGAATTATTCACATTTGGGTAGTAATAAAGAAATGAACTTTTCTTTGTTCTATCTATTGGAATATAATAAGTTTGACACTCCATGCAACCTAAAGTAAATATAATTTATTTTTCTTACCTGCAATGTGAACCATGGATTCTTTCATCAATGGCACTCCTCGGACATAGCCATACAAGACCACTTCTCTGTTGACCTTAGGGTCTTTTCTTATTGCCTCTTGACTGGTGATGTCCTCCAATCTGTCTGCCAGTATGTATGCATGAGTGCTTCTCCAACTTAACGGTCTGAACTTCATCACAGATATGAAACGAGAAAGATTTTTAATTTCATTCCTCAAATACTCTCCATGGACAATACCAGAAAGGTAGAATAGCTTCGCGCCAGGATAAACTTCGGTCCAGAATCTATGTTTCAAAGTTTTCTTAGTCATTTTCAATGTTTTAGCATTCTTTATCATATCAAGATGTGTCAATACACCCATGATCTTAGGCATGCCATGTACTTGACAAATGTTTAGGAACTCAAAGATCTCCATTTCAAAGCCGAAACTTGCGTCACAGAGCAGGAGCACGAGATCGGCGCATTTGGCGATGTCTATCATAGAATTAACATCATTGTTGCATTCTATCAAAGTGAGCCGCCTTTTCTTCGATGTTACTATTGTTATTGGGCCGTTTGTACTTGTCACATTCGTTTTTATGAAACTTTTTATCAAGTTGTTGATGAGAGTAGTCTTACCGACCCGCGGAGGGCCCACCACTGCTACGACAATAGGAGGAGGGTCTACGGGTGTTTTATCGACCTTGGGAATATGCTGCTTCTTTGCGATGACGTCCTCTCGTCGCCGAAACTGTCTCTCAGCCCTCACAGCAGACTGGATAGCAAAAGCTTTCGGGTTTCTCTGGCGAGCACTTAGGTTAGATTGGTCCAGTTGGTTTTTCTTTTTCTTCTTTTCTGCCTTACGCCCAGCATGTTTGGCACGATGCGCCTTCTTTTTATCGAAGGCACTTTCGTCCGCCATCGTGACGGATGTGTTTTATTTAATAAAAACGGAAATATCACATGAATAGCGAATCAAAATAAAATCCTCACGTGTTGACCATGTTTTTGACAGTGACATTTGTCGAACGAACGAATGATTTGTTGACCGGTGCATTTGAATGAATGGCTTTCAATTGATCTACTTGTCTATTACCGGCGTTTTTATAAACGCTCGTCTATTTCTCCTCGTTGTTTATAGATAGAACGAAATATAATATTTTTCTGGCAGCAACACTGGAAACAGCTGTCATTGAAGTCTACACAAATCAATCTAGTTTCTTGTATTTTTGTGCAAAAAATCCTTTATTTGGACGATGATAGCAAAAAACACGGCTTCTAATGATAGCTCGCGAGTGGACGAGTCTGCTGTGAATTAAGTGCTGGCGCCGTTACTATGAGTACCTCCGAATTGGACAGCCGAAACATTGCGATTTCCATGTTAGTGTGACATTATTCTGCATAATTACTAATTATAGAGAACACATTTCGTTTAGCCGATGTGTAGTGATGTAGTTACGTTGTTTACTTTGTTAGTTACGGCTTTCCGCCTTCCGTTCGTGGTGGTCGTGTGATGGTGCATGTTGTGCTATAGTTATTGATCTTGGGGTCATTGATCTATAGATCACTGGACTCTTCATCCGGCGCCACTGATCATGATAGATGGACTGTCTCATTATTCTTCTCATCACCGTGACTGCGCGTTGTAATGATCATTTTACCACAGTCCCATACAGTCATTTAAAATGTGACAGTAGTGTTTGTACAATAATTGTTTTGATATGCTAATAAGAAATGCTAAATTTATTTAGCCTTGAAAGTAGAAATGCGTGTCAGTTTGCCTGTGACATGAACCGTGACATTCTGATCATTTTAAAGCGGAAACAATAGTTACCTTTTTGTTTTGTGTTCAAAATGTTACAATTTTTTGAAAATAAGTTAAAATTATTGTAGTTTAAAAGTTTTTACTGACTTTTTCCATATTAATATTTCAGAACCATATAAGAGAACAATGTCTTTTCTTTCTATAATCATATTAAAATGTAAATTGGGTATGATGATAAAGTTTCCCATATAAACAAGCATTTTCCAAACAATTCAATTATTTCTAATACCAGCTAACATAAATAGCCTATATATTTCCCACTGTTGTGCACAGGCCTTTATAAATTAAAACTTAACTGGTCTTAGAACAGTTAATAAATAGAAATATTTTCATACTTGTTATTTTTTAATTCTAAATGTCTAATTTAGTTACATTTCTATATTAATATGGACACACCATAAACAAGAGTAGTTGATAAAGATCAACCAATTTTAAGCGTACATTACATACTATGAAATAAATAGACTTTTGTAATGCATTTTCAAACGTGTTCCCTCAGGAGAAAGTCGGTGGAGAACTTGGTAATCTCATCGCAGGATGCCATAGGGCAGAGCATCAGCCAGGCCCTCACTTTCTCTGGAGTCATCTCGCAGCACACCAATCAGATCTTACAGGAAAATAGGTAAGTAATAACATAACAAATACTTTTTGTGTGTGCACACACAGGAAATACAAAGCTACAAACAAAAGAGCATAATAGGCAAGTTTATACTTTTTGGTCACTACAAAATAGTGTTTAAAATAGTATAAATTAAAAAGTGCCCAAACTCTGTCTTAATCAAAAAAGTGTTGCAACTATGTCTTAATAAAAAACTGTCAAAATAGTGTCTAGCTCAAAAAAGTGGTGAAACTGTCTAAATTGAGGTGACTTGAAACTCTAAATCTTGTTTTTTTTTTAGATGCTACACTGACAAAACAAAGACTAATAAGCCATGTAGAACAATGAATCACAATAGTTTGATTGCTTTAGCAATCTTTTGAGATAGAAAGTGTTATCTTTTCTGTTCTTTTATGTTTATTTAAGCTATAGTTCACATGATTACATTCATATTAGAACTTCAATACCAAATGTGGCTGTTAGATGTTTTCAGCTCAGGCAGTATGTGTCCCATGGCACGAGCCGTGTGAATTATATCGAGGGCTTAGACCAATCATCATAAACAGCCTATTATACATCCCACTGCTGGCCTCAAGCCTCCCCTCAACTGGAGGGGATATGGTGCATACTCCACCACGCTGCTCCACTGCGGGTTGGTGGAGGTGTTTTATGGCTAATAGCCGAGGCTAACGCTTTATCGTGCTCTCCGAAGCACAAAATCATCTAATTTTTTCGGACAATCAGGTGATTCAAGCGTTAGAAGTAACTTTTAAAATTTACATAACATAGCATGACATCTGTATCTCCATAGGTAGAGGTGTATACATATATATACAGTCCACCCACTCCTCGCCAGCTATGTTTAAGTCCTATGTGATAGGGGGCGAGCCTGTTGCCATCAACCGGACACAAACCCTGGAAACCACGTGATATCATTTAGCTATCTAAGATCCAAACATGGATTCAAACTCATAAAGTCGACTTCAGTGGTGTAGAGTGAAACTGCCATAGAGGCAGCCAATCAGCTCGCGACACCAAACACTTCAGGACCCCGATACCGACCCTCCGCCGTGGTCGACGATTTCCCTCATTCAGCGCTTATCGCTATCGACTCACTAGGGTCGATTAATTCTTTCAAATATTTTTCCTCTCAGACGACGCCCTGAGCCGAGGTTCGCGCCCAACTGGGCACCCTCAGGCCTGTTGTCTTAAACGTTGTACCCGGTTGAGAGCCTTCAGCGCTCCCCAAGTCCGGCCAAGTAGTTAATGCCATCTGCGGCAAATCTACAAAGTTACGAACGGAAACTCAAGAGTAGAATTAAAATAAGCATGGATAACCCGTCTATTGTTAGTTTTTGTGTTAAGACCTTGAAACTGTAACAGCTTGTCTACTTGCCATTGACAATTAAATAGTTACCTATTTGGAAAGAGAAACACCGGGAGCATATTTCATAAAAGTTACTATTGTAAATTACAACGAGAAATTGGCGTTTGTTGCGAAACTAATATAAGCCTGCAAAATATACGATCTTCTTCTTCTATCGTGTGGGTTGTGAGGTGGATTACCAACCCCATCAACCGTGGTGTCACGGTTATTATTCAGCCGCCAAAGGTCCCTGGGTTCTCTATTTTTACTCATAAAATTTTATGTAATAATTTACCATGGCATACTATTACTTGTCCTATTATTAGTTACGCATAGTATTAATTTGTCATAACTTTTTAAGCATAATTTTGAAACTCATAACTACTATAAGCATAATAATTAATGACAATAATGATAATATATAAGCATAATTATTATAAGAATAAACACTATACTCCGAATAAGAAAAGTTTTGGCACAACTTTGAACATTTTCGAAACTTACTTTTCCTTGGCTGCATTGGGCCACCCCCGCCTCACTCTAACCTACTGTTATGCCTTGTAAAAATTATGACAAAACACTATTATTCTAAAAAAGAATTATGGATACTTATTTATATGCGAATCAAATTTACACCAACAAATATTAGTCCAAAAATAAGTTATACCTAACAAACCAGTATTTCTAGATGTAAAGTACTATTATGCTAAAAAACGTTATGCAAAAAGGATTATGATAATTAAAATTATGACAAAAACATTTATGCATTTTAAGAGAATCCCAGGTCCCTGACATGGCTCATGTAACAACTACTAACTTACATCAGTAAGTAGTAACCGGGACCAACGGGTTAAGATGCCTTCCGACGGATCATCTTACTTTCGGACTTTCGGACAATCTGATCAGCCAGTAATGTCCGAACCAAACTTGGGACTACAAAGTATTTTTTTCAAGTAATTCAAATTTGAATTAGTCGTCTTTCGTTGAACAAAAATTCGGACTGTGTTTTGTTTTTTGGGCAATTTATGGTTCGTCATATTCTTAAAACTTCTATACCACGCGTGGCGGGAAGTTGCCTTCTGGAAGTTTGTGGCTCTGCTCACCCCAATTGTAGTAGCGTGTTTTATGCCTGTTCGTTTGTAAAGTCTATAAGTAGTATTTCTCTCTGCACATCTTTAAAGAAATCTGTTGCATTCATTTCGTATCGTACAATTTCACATTCATAAAACTAAACTAAACAAGTTATAATTAGATCAAATATTTAACATTATATTCACGAGATTGTGTTGCAAGCTGATAATATATATTATCTCTGTCGACATAATGGAGTAAAATGGGGTAATAAGATGTTTATCATCGTCAAAACAAAGATGATTTACTGTTTTTGGGACGAACTGAACGCGTAACATAACATAGCATCGCGCCTGTATCCCCAAAGGGGCAGGCAGGGGTGTATACAGTCGAGCATATTGCCGTCAACAGGGCACAAATCCTCGAAACTACGTGATATCAATTATACAATACAATACAAATACACTTTATTGCACCAAAATAAAAAGAAATAATTACAAAAACACTCTCAACTATGTACATGGCAAATGGCGGCCTTATTGCTTAAAGCGATTTCTTCCAGACAACCATAAGGTGAGGCAAATAGTAAAAAAAGTAAGATTACACAATACAACAACATTACAAAAACAGAACCATTAACAATTAAAAAAAAAGAAAAAAGTACCTTGGAGTATATTCAAGACACAAAAAAAACAGAAAATCTATAAATATACAATTATCTATGACCCAAACATGAATTCAAACTCATAAAGTCGAATTCAAGTCAAAACCATTTAAGTCACGCATAACAAAAAATAAAAAATATTACACGTCCTTTCTTTTAAACAATTTAAGTTGCGTGAATTTTCTTCCTAGAAAATAAAACCATCACCTTTGACTTCAGAGTCACGCTCTTGTCGGTGTATCGTTCTTAAGAAAAATAAGACAGTCGTTTCAGCGATTTTCCGTGCTTCAGAGGGCACGTTAAACAGTCGATCCCGACTACTATTTACCTAAGTATGTAGTCGGTACATGAGTCATGTCAGACACCAGGGCTGATCTTCTTATCGTGTGGGTTGTGAGGTGGATTACCAACCTCATCAACCCTGATGTCAGGGTTATAATTGAGCCGCCAAAGGCCCTTGACATGTCTCATGTAACGATAACTCACTTACATCAGTAAATAGTAACCGGGACCAACGACTTAATGTGTTTTCCGAAGCACGGATCATCTTATTTTCGGACAATCAGGTGATCAGCCTGTAATGTCCTAACCAAACTAGGGATCACAAAGTGATTTTTGTGATGTGCCCCCACCGGGTTTCGAACCCGGGGCCTCACCGAAACCCGGTGGCTCCGGATCGTGAGTCCTACGCTCGACCACTGGACCACAGAGGCCGTTACCAGGGTTGATGAGATCAAGTTTGAGTTTGTTATACTATACAGCATTGTTATACTAAACCCACATTCCCGAGAAATTCATTTTCGGAGGTATGTGACCTAACCTGTACTGGGCTGGTTTTCGCTTCGCGGATTGGAAGGTCAGACAGGCAGTCGCTTCTGTAAAAAACCGGACCTGTCAAATCTTCGGGTTAGGTAAGCGGACCCCGTGAAAAACGGGATAATGCTAGGGGGGATACTTCACACCTCTGCCTACCCTTACGCGGATACAGGCGTGACGCTATTGTTCGTTACGTATACCTACAAATGTTTCATGACCTTCTAACAATTACTAACTTAAAGTAGAATAATTATGAATCGACGCGTGTTGCAATAGTAAACAGGGCTCGATTACTTACAACAAGACTGAAGGCGCGTTATCTCGATGTTAATATAATCTTATCATGGCTAATTGTATATCGGTTCACCATTGAGTCGTAGTGTGTACAGTGAATAGGAACATGGAAGTGTTGGAACCAAATTTTCAAGTGAGATTTTCACAGCTGGAGTCCGACTGGAGAGTATTTATATCCAAGTGAGTGACACGTTGGTATTGGTATTGGTATTCGCGGGCCGGTTTCCGCAACTCGACGTCTGTGCGCCTATTTTGCGTGATACCTGAAACGGCTGGATTACTCCAGCCAGCCTAGTTCCCCAAGGAAGTCTAACAGTCCTTTGACGTTGCTGACCACCTTAGGGAGGCACCCCGTCAGGCCGAGGTGCTTGGCCCGGTAGTTGGCGACTCCTCCACACTCCAGTAGAACATGAGCCGCTGTCTCCTCCGCCTCCATGCAGGCTCTGCATAGGGGGCTGTCAGTGACACCTAGTGTGAACAGATGTTTGTTGAAGGCACCGTGACCAGTAATAACAGCTGTTACCTGTCTTAGTGAGTGACACGTTATAAGAATCTAAACTACGCTAAGATGAAACACATAATAACGGGTTCTTACCGCGTTTTACATCAGGGATATGAGACTCCCGATATTTCGACACTGTTGCAAGTGCCATGATCACGGGATGACCAATGAGATTGGAGTGGATTAGTAATATCGGGAGTCTCATATCCCTGATTTAAACGCGGTAAGAACCCGTTATTATGTGTTTTAATTATGATAATAACCGCGTAAACCTAAAACGATGATGGCTGTTTCGACGTAATAAATTACAGCAATTAGCTCCGTCAATAGCTCAGCGGTGAAAGAAAACATCGTGAGGAAACACACCTTCTCGAGAAATCATCATCACCCTAGCATTATCCCGTTTTTCACAAGGTCCGCTTACCTAACCTGAAGATATGGCAGGTCCGGTTTTTTACAGAAGCGACTACCTTCCAACCCGCAAAGGGTATACCAGCCATAATCGTCTAAGTGGCCAACATAGCGTGTTGTTTCGTGTTGCGTAGGAATATGATAGAGTTCTTTGTTTCTTTTGTTTGTGGTTTTTTTATGTTTTTTTTTAGTATTTCGAATTACGAACGATAGTGTTTTGTTTTTGATTAAGTAAATTATTCTTTCTTGTTTCTTTGTTTTCTTAACTCAAGTAATTTCTTTGTCATGTAATGTTAATTATAACTCTGACGTCTGGTTTGGTGATGTCTGTCATTGACCTTAGAACCCATCCGAAATTAGATGTAGTATATTAGGTAGGTATTCGTATTAGGTATACGCGATATGGAAACAGTTGGTTTTGCATAAAATACGTGTTAATTTACGCAAATGACCCAATTAAACAAAGCATTGTTCAACACGATACAAATAATGCAAACACGGAAATGACTTATCAGTAAGTACAATTTCTATTCAGTAAGTAAGCTTACTGGGAGCGGGAACGAGTCCTGCGTGGCCTAGTGAGGGCTCTCGACCTAGAGGTCCTGGATTCGAACCCCGGTGGCACTATCAATGTTGTTTTCACGAGATTCCCTGATATTGTGTCACATTGTCACTTTCGTGAATTGAATCCGGCCCTCCAAATTGTGATAGGGACGCTCTCATCACCAGAACACGGGAGTTTTTATGATGATATTCATCATAAGAGAAGAGCCACGTTCTTGTCGGTGTAACATTCTCCATGCTGCTTTTTTAGGGAAATATGGCAGTGGTGATTATCTATTAAATAAATACAGAAGGGCGATAAAATTATTTATTGTAATAGTATAATAATTGCATTTAATCGTTACATTTTATACCAGGAAGAACAGTAAACAGATACAAATGATTGTTCCGGTCATGTAAAAATACGAACAACTGGTAGTTATACACCCAATTTATAATTCACAAGGCCATATTATCGGAAGGAGCCGCGGTAGCCTATTTGGAAGAACGCTTGTCTCTCAGTGTAAAGTCGCAGGTTCGAATCCAGCATGGGCCTAAACCTATGTTGCTAATATTCGAAATCGTTTCTCGAATTCATGTTAGGATCATAAATGATCATCACGTGCTCAGCGGTGAAGGAAAACATCGTGAGGAAACCCACATTCCCGAGCGTTTCGGAGGTATGTGACCTAACCTGTATTGGGCTGGTTTTCCCTTCGCGGGTTGGAAGGTCAGGCAGTCGCTTCTGTAAAAAGCAAGTCGTGTCAAATCTTCAGGTTAGGTAAGCGGACCCTGTGAAAACGGGTCAACACTAGGGGGAGCACAGCAAAGAAGTTATTATTTTATTATTTATAACATAACATAAGTTCGCGACTGTATCCCAGGTAGTCAGATGAACTAAGTACCCACACCTCACAGAGCTTTCCGTTGGACCAGAGTAACATGACAAAGAGCAAGACGTTTGACTGCGAAATGTATCGTTTTGACATTTCATAAAAAGTATCTCATTTGACCAACTGGTCCTATTGTCTATTTAGTCGTTAAAAATAGATAAATATATAAATTGACTACTTATCTGGAGGCATAGCAGTGCCACCGCCAAGTCGCCAAACAGCACGACGTTGCATCCTTTTTTGAATGTTTTTCGAACCCATTCATGGCATTTTCAATCCCGTGTTTCATTGTGGATAAAACTAGAAACTTGAATAACTTATACCACAGACAACAAGCGAAGAAAGCATTGGGTTTTTTTTAACAAAGCAACAACGACAGCCATAATAGAGGTCTTTTTTGTGATCATGACGCAAGCGCAATTGCGACCAGCCGACGATTCTGTAAACGTCACTTCACTTCCACTTGCTGCGACTAAACAGTTCGTCCAGCCTAGTTCTGAATGATATTTAAATAAGTTAAAAGGGACCATGTTCTTCTTGTCGTTTCGATGGCATTCAGATTTTTTCAGCCCAGTATTTTGCCACTAGGACAGCATTTTCGGTGGCATTCATCAGCTCCTCTCGCGTACAGGTATCAGGGCACGCGGGGCAAGGTGTTAGATGAGCCATAGTCTGTGGCGTAACACCACACACGCAGCTCAGGTCCGATCCGTTGAGAAAACCCCACCTGGACAGGTTATCTTTACTTCGGCCAACCTGTGTGCGGATTATTTTTCATTATAACATAAAGAAAGGAAAAGAAAGATAATATTTATTATTCGAGGACGCCACAGCTGCAATACAATAACACATACAGGGTATTAGTTACATCGTAAAGAATACTAAGGGTGACGATGTTAATTCATGTTTTGCCGAATTTTTTATTTCTGTGTGTTTTTATGACTCACTTTTTACCCTAAATTCAACTTGTGAGTTGGGCCTTGTGCGCTAAACCTTAAATACATACATATATAAGATCACGCCTATTTCCCGTAAGGGTAGGCAGAGACTAGACATGCATGCTCGCCGGTTTGGAGTACTTTTAACCAGTTGTTGACAATTGCAACATAAAATACATTTAAAAAAAAGGTTATAAAAAATATTAATTCTTTACTTTATTAATTAATTTTGTATTCATCGATCTTCTCTTATTGTCGGACGTGTTTATAACCTTTGTAATGACCTACTAAAGCGAAGTGGCATAACAATCAGCGTTTCTTTAATACAGTCTACGAGTGGTGAAATAATCAGTCCACACACATTTTAACACCGGTGACTTCTCGATAATATAAAGTATAAACTTCTTAATAGGTATGTAACTAACTATTGGTTCTTAAAACAATAAGCTAGTTACCAACTAGTCAAATCAGTTACTTTTTACTAAACGTCAAAACACGAAATTACTACGGAATTTGTATGAAAAAGCAACCTGTGACGTCATAGAAAAACGTGACAAAATTTCGCACTTATTATTACGTTTTTCTTTGTTACAATTCATAAATAGAAAATTTAAAAAGTTTTTGTCACCTTTACATCTGTCTTTATTTAGTAATCAGAATTTCATAATTTATCTTTGACCTAGGAAATTGCCCAATTGTAACCTGTACAGTCATGAGCAATATCATGTACCCACTTTAGAACCCTGTCGCACTATCATATTTGACATTTAGTGAGAATTACGGTTTAATTTGTCAAAAAAGTTAATGTGACATGGTATCAAAGTGTATTGTATACATATTAATGCTCGTGACCGTATTAGAATCGCTCCCTTGTTTTCAGCGCAGTGAATGCCATTGCCAATCTGTCGCAAGTCGTAACCACATTTCTACATTTTTTGTAACGCCGATACGACCCGAAGAACATTATGCTCTTAGCCAAAATAATTGCTCCCACATTTTGTTCTATTTTTGTGTTATAACATTTTTTTTTATGTTATTTTGTATTATTAAAAATATGTGTTACTTGATATGGATAATACTGAACTGTAAGTTTACGTAAGCCTATCAAATCTCTAATTTTCGATCTGAAGGTCCAGGTTCGACTATCGAGTCTCGAGGGGGCCACTATCCAAAATAACTGCGAGACTGTCCTTTGTTTGGCTAGGACTTTGCAGTCGGAATCACATTGTCCGAAAAAGTAAGATGACTCCGGGCTTCAGAGTGCACAATAAGCTGTTAGTCCCGAGTTGTTAGTTCAAATGCATCCACCATGATAGTGCTTCAGACATAGAATAAAAACCATGATATGCGCAAAATACGTAACTCTTCCTGGTAATCGGGTGAAAACATAGAAAAAGAAAATTAAGAAATTTGAAAAAAGAACAATTTTTTATATTAAATTCTAATGTCATTAAAAATATATCACTTTATAAATTTTACCTGTTACCCGTGAATTGTCCGCGATAAAATATAGATGGAAACCCTACTTTTAAAAGTATCGATATTTCATACAAACTTTCCCACCCTGTTTACCCCTTTAAGGGCTGAATACCGCAAAATCCTGCCTTAGTGACCACCTACGTCCTAAAAGGAGCACCCATACAACATTTGACACTCCTTGCACTTGAAGTTTCTAAGAGTTCGTGATAAGTGTGTCAGCCAGGACCATAATGAAGACTATAGAGTACCGGAGAGGAAATATGATTGGCCACCTGATACGACACGATTCATTTATAACAAACATCATAGAAGGCGAAATTGAAGGGAAGAGAGGAAGGGGTAGACCTAGGAGAACATTTATGAAACAAATAAAATAGAAGGTGCAGGTCGTGTCGCATCGGGAGGTGAAGGTTTTGGCGGGAAGAAGAGAGGAATGGCGATTATTAAATAAAGAGAGAGAGTCAGTCAGTCAGTGATCTTCTGCTCTTATATATATAGAAAGTACATTGCATCGAAGTTTTTAAAAATATAATTCTTAATTTAGTTTTTAAACTGAAAAGCGTTTTTAGCTGAAATGTTTTCTCGTAATAAATGTTATAAGTTTTACTGCTGAGTTTAACGATCTGCAATGCGATTTAATAGCATCTAGATTGCACTTTCACTATTTTTTACACTTTATCAGGAATAGGTGCACAATAGGCTAGTTTTCAACTAGTCGAATCAGTTACTTTTTACTAAACGTCATAACACGAAATTACTATGGAATTTGTATGAAAAAGCACACTGTGACGTCATAGAAAAACGTGATAAAATGTCGGACTTGTTATTACGTTTTTCTTGATTAAATTTCATAAATAAGTTAAAAAGAAAAGGTTTTTCGTTAGTTTTAAATCTATCCTTATTTAGTAATCAGAATTTCATAACTTCTCTTAAACCTAGTACACGAATCAGTACTGGGGGGGTTAAAAAGGCCACATTTGTTTGCATTGCACACTTACTTATATATGCGCGAATGTCAAATTACAATATTCCTTTTTTAGATGAATTGCTTCGATGTCGCCTTTTTGTGGGTGGGTGTGGAGATTTCAGCACTTTACCGAATTGCCAATTTTGTCAAACACAAGCTTGTTTTTATACAGTTTTAAAACTATCTCTCTCTTGCATTCATTATACATGAGAAACCGTTAATTTATGACGAACTTTATGGTGACAAACCGTACCGATGGCTTCCATCTTGGCCTCTGCAACCGTTGAGGTTGGTTGATGTTCTAAGATATGTAATGTTATTTTTATGTGTTTCCAGAAATCTCTCCCGGTCACCGTCTCCTTCTCTCCGCAACACTGACGGCATAGATCTTCTAGATAATGACAAGGTAACACTCATTCACACTAGTACAATGACGGTCTGTTTACTCCAGTGGTTGAGCGTTGTGCTCACGATCCGGAGGCCCCGGGTTCGAATTCCGGTGGGGACATATCAGTAAAATTACTTTGTGATCCCCGGTTTGATTAGGACATGCTGATCACCTGATTGTCCAAAAGTAAGATGATCCGTGCTTCGGAAGGCACGTTAAGCCGTTCGTCTCGGTTACTATTTACTGATGTAAGTACGTAGTCGTTACATGAGTCATGTCTGGGGCCTTTGGCGGCTCAATAATAACCCTGACATCAGGGTTGCTGAGGTTCGTAATCCACACCATCGACTTCTATGCGGTCTTCCTCGACGTCATGCCCGCCCTGAGGTATCCAGTGAGTAACGACCTGTGCCCATCGCTCTGGATGCATCCGACAAACGTGTCCGGCCCAGTCCCACTTCAGTTTGGCGGACTTTTTTCCTACATCAGCGATACCTGTTTTGGAGCGCAGTGTAGAGTTTCGAACACGGTCGATTCGTTTGACGCCTAAGGCACTGCGTTCCATTGCTCTTTGGCAGACCTTTGGCAGATCTTCGCCTGCTTATTAATTATTGTAAGTAGCATTATAAGAAGAAGTATAAATATTATAATGTATTTCATATATTGCAATTATTTTATTCTCCCGCGGCTATTCTTATACCACCTCAGGGTTGGCTGGAACAGATAAGTCCTCCCTTCATCATCACCAGCCCATTAACGTCCCCACTGCTGGGGCACGGGCCTTCCCTATGGATTGGATAGGGAGATCGGACCTTAAACCACCACGCGGGCCCAGTGCGGATTGGTGGTTATTAACGACTGCTAATGCAGCCGGGACCAACGGCTTAACGTGCCTTCCGAAGCACGGAGGAGCTCGAGATGTTTTTTTTTTTGTGGTCACCCATCATAAGTCCTCCCTTGTAAACGTCCATTTCATGTTTGTGATGTAACTAGTTGTTAAGTGTGTTGCGGACCCAACTAGTTACTATTCTCTGTTCGGTACCCCGCTAGCCACAAGATGGTAGTGTGACTAGGGATCGACGATCCAACGGTGTTATGTTGAAAGTTGTATAAATGCGTCTTGCTGTGAAAACTTCGATATCGCGTTTCACGACTGCTTGAAGACTGCATTATTGAATGTGGCGCCATCTGTTGCATGTGGGCGGAACTAGGTGGTCAACTAGTTGGGTCCGCCACAAGTGCAATAAAGTATATTATATTTACATGCCGATGCTTCGCTGTAGACACTTTACATAGATTAACTTTTAAAACAACGCGCCTGCCAGCCTGGATGCCGGCCAAGTAGTTAATGCCATCTGCGGCAAACCTACAACAATAAATCACGTCAAAAAAAACACCCAGCTTGGATCATGTGACGCAGGGTCGAAGAGAGGCAGGATTTATTAGTTGGTTTGTATGTTGCAGTTGAGCGAGACAGCGATACACGTTCCATCGCACCCGGCCGGCGACACGGTGTCCGTGTCCAGCGCCAGTGAAGTCAACCTCGCCTCGCTGCCCGGCAAGGACAACCCTAAGGTGAGAGCGAGACGACACTAGAGTAATTGGGTCGTGTACTAGGTTCAAGATAAATTATGAAATTCTGATTACTAAATAAAGACAGATCTAAAACTAACGACAAACATTTTCTTTTTTCTATTTAACTTATTTATGAATTTTAATCAAGAAAAAGTAATAATAAGTCCGACATTTTATCACGTTTTTCTATGACGTCATAGTGTGCTTTTTCATACAAGTTCCATAGTAATTTTGTGTTTTGACGTTTAGTAAAAAGTAACTGATTTGACTAGTTGGAATCTAGCCTATTGTACCACTGTGTGAGCGAGACAGCGACACATGCGTCCACTTGAAACTGAAAAGTCCCTGTTTATGGATAAATTATTATTATTTATTATTATTACAAGTTCTTATAGCTAATTTACACCACTATCCAAAACAGACCCAAAAGAGCGTGTTAACGCGATAAATTGTTTTTAATGCAGTGTTACAGTAGCAACCCAAAAAGACCGAAGCCTGTGATAGGGTTAGCTACAAATTTCGTCTTAAAACAATGACATAAATATACATATTCAGTAGGTAGACAGCGCGGCGTAATTTTAATACAAAAAAAAAACTTAAAATAGATATTAAAGGATTAGTAATAAATTTAAAATTATGTAGTTAGTAAATAAATACATATATTATATTGTTTATTTACACTCCGATTCCGCTCAAGAGCAAAATCACTAAAAGCATAGAAAACTGTCCTTTCTGTCTCAAACGCCATATATGTGCTATCTTCTTCTTATCGTGTGGGTTGTGAGGTGGAATACCAGCCTCATCAAACCTGGTGTCTGTGTTATTATTGATCCGCCAAAGGCCCCTGACATGGCTCATGTAACGATTACTCACTTACATCAGTAAGTAGTAACCGGGACCAACGGTTTAACGTGCCTTCCGAAGCACGGATCATCTTACTTTCGGACAATCAGGTGATCAGCCTGTAATGTCCTAACCAAACTAGGGATCAGAAAGTGATTTTTGTGATATGTCCCCATTGGGATTCGTACCCGGGGCCTCCGGATCGTGATCCCAACGCTCAACCACTGGACCACGGAGGCCGTTATTATGGTACGATAATTGCCAAATCACCAGATTAGGTAAGCGGACCCCGTGAAGACGGGACAACGCTAAATACCCGGAATAAAAATAAACTTGGTTTACAAGTCAGTCGATTACATAAGATCACTAAATCTTTTAAGGGGCAATGTATACGTTTTTACAATAAGATTCCCATTGACGTTCAGAATTTGCCTTTCAACTGTTTTAAGGCAGTAGTTAAACAGAAACTTTAAAGTTAGTGATTATTTAGAAGACATGAATGCATGGGATTAACTGTCTGAAAACTGATATTAGGCAGCTAAATTACTCAATTGTATAAAAATATTTTATGTTTATTTTTTTTAAAGAACGTCTAGGGTCCTGTGCCGAGGTTTTTCTTGCAGCTTCTTTTCCCCGGCTATTCAGGTTGTCAGAAGCTGCAGTAGTTTTAGGCGGATGAGACGTTCGTTATGTAAAAATTGACGATTCAAAGTGTAGCTATGGTACCTACTGAATGAAGATATTTTTGAATTCCCATATAATTTAATAATAAATAATACTAATTACACATAGATACAAAATTATAATTAAATGATTTTTAATAACGAATTAACGTCCATGTGCACATGCGTTTCATCTCGAGCTCCTCCGTGCTTCGGAAGGCACGTTAAGCCGTTGGTCCCGGCTGCATTAGCAGTCGTTAATAACCATCAATCCGCACTGGGCCCGCGTGATGGTTTAAGGCCCGATCTCCCTACCTATCCATAGGGAAGGCCCGTGCCCCAGCAGTGGCGACGTTAATGGGCTGATGATGATGCACATGCGTCATGTTCAAATAATCCACCTCGTGTCACTCCCGGCGCAAAGGTGCCAACAAATCAAACTATCCGCGTTTCCACGCTGGACAGCGATGGACAACCGTTGCACAAGGTACGAACCGGAGCGGGCGTCATAACCACGTTAATAATAAAATTTTTGAATTTGAATTTGGAGATGATGAGATAAATGATGCACCTTCTGCCTGCAGCTAACCTCCCCGAACCCTGCGCGCGCCGACTCCGCCGGCCGCACCAAGAAGAAGAGCTGGTACACCTCACTGTACCCCACATACAAGAGCAAGTCCGATGACTTCAAGCGGCTGTTCAAGGATCTACCAGATGACGAGCGGCTCATCGTCGGTGAGTACTTGCGAACTAAATACTGCGTCCGGCCTAGAACTGAATACCATTAAAAAACTTAAAAAAAAATACATAAACATAAACAGCCTAAATACGTCCCACTGTTGGGCACATGCCTCCCCTTAATCAACCGGAGAGGGTATGGATCGTACTCCACCACGCTGCTCCACTGCGGGTTGGTGGAAGTGTTTTTATGGCTAATAGCCGGGACCAACGGCTTAACGTGCCCTCCGAAGCACGGAATCAACTTACTTTTTCGGACAATCAGGTGATTCAAGCCTGAAAAGTCCTTACCAAACAAAGGACAGTCTCACAAAGTGATTTAGACAATGTCCCCATCGGGAATCGAACCCGGACCTCCAGATCGTGAGCCTAACGCTCTAACCACTAGACCACGGAGGCCGTGTGTGTGTTTTTTTTTAAATACCACTTAAAAATACACTTTCAGACGGTTTCAGCAAAACTATGCGCTCTAAAGATCTACCATAGGCGTGGTGCGAATAGTTCGGCCGATGTTTTTTTTTTGCTTACTTATAAAGCATTGTTATATTACCAAATAACAATTCTAAAACCACAAATACTTTATGTTTTTTTTTTTGTTGTTTTCTGTATTTTTTTATGAAAAATAAATATTTTACTTACTTACTTACTTGTTCTAAGTATAGCTTGTCCCCTCGCATGCTAGGTAAACCTATGTTATGAGAGTCAGTGGTTCGGAAGCAGTAAAAAAAATGCATTTTTTTCCTTTATTTATTAAGTACTACTACATTGTATAATAATATAAAATATTAACAACTAAGACAATTACTAAAATTAAGACTTATATTTGTGAGTTTCCTCCTAAGAAGAACTTCTCTCTTTATTTAAGAGCTGCGCTCTTGTCGGTGGAGTAATCGCCTCCATTTTCATTACTCCATAGATAGGGCGTGTAGAACGGTGGTTGCCCCAATCGCCTTCCGTTCCGCAGTACACCGACCAATTTCTCAATCGGTGATGTTCTAGCTAGAGCCCTACCAGAATCCATTTCCTCGGTCTCCAACCAGTGCTGATACCGCTGCTGCCCGGCATCAAGAAGAACTTATATAATATTAATCTACATCCACCTACGGCAGATTACTCATGCGCGCTCCAGAAGGACATTCTGGCGCACGGGCGGCTGTACGCATCGCAGAACTACCTCTGCTTCTACGCCAGCATCTTCGGCTGGGAGACCAGCATGACGCTGCGGTGGAAGGACGTCACCGCCATCACCAAGGAGAAAACCGCACTCGTGAGTACTCTTCTTCTATCCTTCTCCTTCGTGAGCACTGGCGGATTAAACAAGCCACATTGAAGCATAACCACACCCTGGACACTTCATACAAACAACCTCGTTTTACACGGACATCACACATTGACGTTATCGTACACGCGCATCTGTGTGTGACGTCTGACGGCATACGATTGAAGACTAAACTGTGTTCGAGGGGGGGTGAGGTAAACCTAGCTCAGACGCTGGTGGGGAGCGGAGAGTTGCCGTTCTATACGTCCCCGATTCGGGGGGGGGGGGGGGGGGGGGGGCGGTCCCCAATTCAAAACTCTACCATTCCCAACCGTGTCATAAATCTTTTCATTCAAGTCTACTTTCATTCATTCATTCAAATTCAAAAATATCTTTATTCAGTAGCTAACATAGTTACACAATTTTATAATGTTTGACACCTGCATGTATGTACCTACACAGCTTCTCAATAAATGTTTCTTGTTTCTTGTTACACTTTGAATCGTATTTTTTTACATAACGAACGTCTCATCTGCCTGCAACTACTGCAGCTTGTCACAAAGAAACGGCAAGAAAAGAAGTTCTTCTAAAAATAAACATAAAATATGTTATACAATTTAGTAATTTGGCTGCCTAATATCAGTCGCAGGCAGCTAATCCCATGCATTCATATCTTCTAGATAATCACTAATCTTGTAATAACTTTTTTTACTAAGTTTATGTTTAATTACTGTCTTAGTGACGTTCTCTCAACACGTCCGAACCATCGGAGCATCTCTTATAATATAATACATTATTATGTTCACAGGTAATCCCAAACGCGATCCTAGTATGCACGGACGGCGAGAAGAACTTCCTGACATCATTCTCCGGCCGCGACAAGGCGTACCTGATGCTGTTCAGGATCTGGCAGAACGCGCTCATGGACCAGCCGATGACCAGCCAGGAGATATGGCAATGGGTATGTCGTGTACTGTTCAAACAATTTATTTTTTGTTTTAGTTGGCATCAGACCCTAGATTGTGTTTCACATATTTGAGAAATGTGCCCACATACTCGAGGAATATGTCCCACCTACCTGAGAAATGTGCCCCACATACCTAAGAAATGTGCCCTACATACTCGAGAAATATGTCCCACCTACCTGAGAAATGTGCCCCACATACCTAAGAAATGTGCCCTACATACTCGAGAAATATGTCCCACCTACCTGAGAAATGTGCCCCACATACCTAAGAAATGTGCCCTACATACTCGAGAAATATGTCCCACCTACCTGAGAAATGTGCCCCACATACCTGAGAAATGTGCCCTACATACTCGAGAAATGTGTCCCACATACTCGAGAAAAGTATCCCACATACTCGAGAAATCTGTCCCACATGCCTGAGAAATGTGCCCCACATACACAAGAAAAGTGTCCCACACACTCGGGAAATGTGTCCCACATACTGTAATTGGTCTGGTTTTCGGGTTACTTGCTGAGCACTAGCTTTATCTCGTCATCACAACTCGGATCCCGACTTACCTAACCTGAAGATTTGACAGGTCCGGTTTTTTACAGAAGCGACTGCCTGTTTGACCTACCAACCCACGAAGGGAAAACTAGCCCAATACAGGTCAGGTCACTCCGAAACGCATTTCTCGGGAATTCGGGTTTCCTCACAAGGTTTTCCTTCACCGCTGACGACGTCATTTAAGATACAAACACCAACTCCGTTCCATCTACGGACAACTAGGCGGCGGCGGGCATTTCGTTATTATATTGGGGATATACCACCAATCCGCTCTAAACGTTTCGCCTTTTTTTGATGCGAACAGCGAAGGATTGGAACTACCTGCCGTCGACCCTTTTTCCAACTCGTTAATCTGGGAGTCTTCAAGGCTAGAGTGAATAGGCATTTGCTAGGTAAGCGTGATCCACCGTAGACCACATCTTGGCTTACTATCAGATGAAATTGTGGTCAAACGCGAGCCTATACTATTGTAAAAAAAAACAGTAATTCGAAAATCATTGGTTTAGCCCCATGCTGGAATGTGTAGATAAATGTTTAAAATACGCAGTTTAAAGCGGCCACTAACATGTGTCGATAGTATTAGAAATTTAAACGAATTCAAATCTCCGCTCGATACCGTGGAGTTACGCTTTCAAATGGAGAAGGAATATCGACTTAAATATTTCTGTACTATCCTACGTTCTTCCCAAGGTCACAAACTATCTCCATACTAAATTTCATCTAAATTGGTTCAGCGGTTTAAGCGTTAAAAGGGCAGACAGCGCGACTTTTGCATTTATGGCCCCGATTCCTGCAGACACCTCCTAATTTTATTTTAAGTTATACCCATCATTTTCTTATCCGCCGAAAAGGAAAGGGACGGATGGTTGTCAACAAGTTAATTTTAAAATGCATGAATAACCCGTGCGAATAAAATAGGCATCTCGCTGGTATGCAATCCGTTTGACGTGTTGTCTACTTACTTCTGTCGAGGTCGATGTAAAATTTTTAGACGGTTGTTTTAGATTCCTGCTTAAAATTGACGTGTGTTCCATAAATCTTATGCCTGTCGATTACCGGTCACTTTCTTTTTCAACGAATAAGAAAATGACAGGTGTCTGCAGAAATCGGGGCCATTATGTCTATAAAAAAGATTATTCGCTAAATTAAAAAGCAAGGAAGAAAACGTTTGTTTCGGTATTGGAGGTTTTTTGTCGTGTTTTATGTCTTTTTGGGGAAAAAGACAATATAACTCATATATAAATATGAAACACTTGTGCTTCAGAAGGCGAAGCCAGAACTGTACTTCGAAAAACCATTCATCGAATTAATTGTTTCCCGATAGTTTTATTCGTCGTGAGGAGCTCGTTGGCGCAGCGGTAAACGCGCTCGGTCTGCGATTGTTGAAGTTAAGCAACTTTCGCAAAGGCCGCTCATAGGATGGGTGACCATAAAAACAAAAAAGTTTTCATCTCGAGCTCCTCCGTGCTTCGGAAGGCACGTTAAGCCGTTGGTCCCGGCTGCATTAGCAGTCGTTAATAACCACCAATCCGCACTGGGCCCGCGTGATGGTTTAAGGCCCGATCTCCCAATCCATCCATAGGAAAAGCAGTGGGGACGTTAATGGGCTGATGATGATGAGTTTTATTCGTCGAATACATGGTTTGCCGGTAGCTTCGCTCGCATGGTTTGTTGAAAACATGATACACCGATAGCATTATTTGTCGATTAAAACTATTGATTTTTTTTTTATTTATTTAGTAAAATGAGATCGACATCATGAAACATTCATTCAACCAAATTCATAATGAATGAATGAAATTCAGTGAATTTCATTCATTTCTTGATCATGTTACACTGGCTGTTTTCCAGATTAGCATTTTATAATTTACCTTTGAGCTTTGACCCAGTCAAATACCGTATTATAATTTGCACTGGCCGTAATAGTTTAGTAGCTCTGCGGTATACGCCAGATCGGAAACATTAGACTGATCAAGGCCGGAATATAAAACAGTCGGAGATTTACCTCCACACCGCCACCACACCTCACACTCAAGGAGACCCACTAAGGTAGGAGGGTAATTCTCAGACAACCAGAATCAATAGCGTTACCTCTAACGCAAAAATATCTTATAATCTTTGGTCTTGCAAATATCCAGTTAGAACTTCGTAAGTTGATGACGTAAGTTCTAAACGGATATTTGCAAAAAGACAAAAGATTATAGAATATATATTCGCGTTAACGGCAATAATATTGACTTCAAGTGTTCAAAGAACTATCCAGGAGTGATATTGTTTCTTTAGACTATATATTCTTTAGCATAGAATAAGGAATAATACTACGTATAGAACGGCAACTCTCCGCTCCCCACCAGAGGTTGAGCTAGGTTTACCTCAACCCCTTCGGTCTTACTTTAGTCTTCAATCGTATGGGCGTCAGACGTCACACACACACATGCGCGAGAACGATAGCGTAGTGTTTGTAGTATCATACGAGGTGTTTCGTATGAAGTGTCCGGGTTGTATTTACAATTAACAATTTATTTATTTATTTATTTACATTTCACGACTTTACAGTGCAGAGGCGCCAATGCGCCGTGAAACTTTAAATATAAACAATAATATAATTAAACATTATGAAAATTAGGTGTAAACAATATAAAAACATATTTAATTTTCACACATCATTCATCTTCTCGCAGAACCTCATACACTCGCGACACACATACGTCCACTCACTCACAAACAGATCACACTCTGGTGCTGATGCAAGGAGTGCATTAAGCATGTGCACGGCACGGAGGAGTGGCGAGTGTGTGCGCGCCACAGTACGCGCCGCCGACATGGATGTGTTTTTAGCACTTTAGTCTGCCTGTTGTGGCTAAGTTATTGCAAGCGACGGTGGTGGCGGTATTACTGGCGCGGGTAGTGTTGTGTGTCGTGAAAAAATATTGGTGTAGTGAGGGTAGTTATAAATACAACCACTCGCCGCGCGCGACAGTCATCCCGTGACCACGGTCGCTGCAACGCGGCCGAAACATCGGGAAAAACAATTTAAATTAACAAGGTAATTGTTTCTTTTCACTTTTTTAAGATTTAATCGCGTGTCGATTCGTTAAAAATACTTTTCAGTTTACAAAGATGGATAACAACGACATACAAATATTTTATTAATATTTACTTAAGTATTCATTGGTGTCATAAACCACACTTAACCTAATTTTGGTTCGACAGCTCTTAAACTAGTGTCGTCCTTCACTAACAATAAGTGCAAGAAAGTGATAGAGCTAGCTTTAGTCCTGTCAAATTTAGTTGATAGTTTCCCGAATGGGCACCACTGCCTGTAATTGGGCTGGTTTTCCCTCGAGTTTTTGTTTGAAAGTCAAATGGATAGTCAACCAGATAGGTCTTGGTCTATTTAACCACCACTCACTCCACTTTAGTATATTTGCTGAAGTACGGTAGTGAATGTTGTCTGAAATGAGGTCTTTGTAGCATCTGCGGTGTTGAGTGATAGAGTGAGAAACAGTGTGATAAGAGAGAGATGTGGTGTAAAAGACGATATAGTGACTAAGATTGAGAAGGGAATGTTAAGTTGGTTTGGATTACGAAAGCAGTATATAAAGCGAAAGTTAGTGGTAGGGCTGGCAGAGGACGACCTTGAAGGACGTACATTGACCAAATTGGAGATGTCCTTAGAAAAGGTTTAGTACGATCTACTTTGAACCGGCGTGCGTGTACCGATTGAGGAATGTCGAGGAAGCAAGAGAAGTGTGTCAGGATCGAAGCAAGTGGAATTCCATACTGTCTGCTTACCCCGGTGGGAAACAGGCGTGAGTTTATATATGTTAGTCTATTTAAGCCGTATCCTAGTTAGGAAGTGCGCACACACTCTCTGTCTCGCTCGCTCGGACGGGGTAAGGCGGTACAGATTGTGTATGGAGTGGCCACGTGTTAGTTGTTTGTTACAAATAATTTCACAAACATTGAACATTTTTACAATAATCTGTGAAAGTTTACAATGAAAAAAAAAAACAAACATTTGACTCGTGGAAACTCAATGCTGCAATAGTAGGAGCAGTATTGTGGTTAGCAGTAATTAAAACTAGCATCGTAAATATGTAAGTAATTAGTATCTCGTTAAAGTGATGTAACGTTACCAAAGTAACAGATGTACCTATTATTAGTAATTGTACCTAGATAGGATGTAGATTTTTACAATACACAAAATTTTTAACTACCTGTCCCTGTACTAAGGATTCCGAATGTCTTTTCGAGTTAATACTGGTATCATATATTGATATCACAGTCTTATCGGAAAACGAAATAACCTATTTTTCTGAAAACATTATTTTTTTTATTATTATTTTTTTATCCGCTTTCTACTATGTTAACTCGACTCCTCCTCGACTTGAGGACTTTAGTCACTGGAGTCGAGCATATTATAATGTCAACAAAATAATACAAAATTGGCAACTTCACAATTTCCAGATAACTATTTTAAAAAATACAAACGCTTATTTTATACCACTTAAAATGTTTTATTTTCTCGAAAAGCAAAAGCTTTATACATATAATAGAAAAAAAACATTTATCTTTATTAATTTCAAATTTCGCGCGAAAACGGTTGGTCTCGTGACATTATACCGAGAGACGTCACATTTCAATAAGCAAATAAACTGTCAAACAGTGTGAAACTTGATTTTTGTTTTTTGTTTTGGTTTTCCCCGAAGGGTAAGGCAAAGGGAACTATGCCCATACAGCCATGTCTTACGTATTTTTTTTCTTAATGATTGATGAAATGATGAAAGGTGATGATGATGAAACCTAAGCCCCCACCCTCGGAGTAGACTCCTACTCCGAACCCCAAACAAATTAACTCAAAAGTCCGCTTTTTTTTTAACTTTCGAGTTATGAAGCGACTTCCTGACACGAAGCGAAAATAGGCAGATACACTTTGTTTATTGAATACTCCGATATAATAACACTCGCGAATGTCTTCCGACTAACTTAATGCGATCATTAACCACAAAACACCACTTCGTATTAATTATTTAGATTATTCAATGAAGAAAGCAACTGTCCCGTTCCCGTTTCTCGCCAAAAAGCCCTCAAACTTGAAATCTGACAGATAGGTTTTGTTTATTTTGTGAAATGTGACGTCACTGTTTCGGGTCTTGTAATACACAGGTAAAAAAATCACATTTGTAAAAATAAAATATTTAAAAATGATCTTAGTAAAAAAGCTATTGGATAACTGTGGTTAAATGTTAAACTACCATATCCGATAACATAACAGAAACAGCCTATATACGTCCCACTGCTAGGCACAGGCCTCCCCTCAATCAACCGGAGGGGGTATGGAGCATACTCCACCACGCTGCTCGGTTGGAGGGTATAAGCTGGACTAAAATGGTGTCAAATGAAAAAGTGCTGGAAAGAGTTGAAGAAAAGAGAACCATATTGAAGACTATAGAGAACCGGAGAGGAAATATGATTGGCCACCTGATACACCTGACACGATTCATTTATAACAAACATTATAGAAGGAAAAATTGAAGGGAAGAGAGGAAAGGGTTGACCTAGGAGAACATTTATGAAACAAATAAAAGAGAAGGTGCAGGTCGTGTCGTATCGGGAGGTGAAGGATTTGGCGGGAAGAAGAGAGGGATGGCGATTACTCCACCGACAAGAGCGCAGCTCTTAAATAGAGAGAGAGAGAGAGAAATCTTCAGGTTAGGTAAGCTGACCCTGTGTAAAACGGGATAATGTTACTGGGATGAGATGAATTGCTTCAATGTGGACTTTTTAATCCTCCAGTTGTCTTCTACATTATGTCTGGGATGACAAACAGTATGGGATATTTCCCCGTCTTATAATTAACGTAGCGTAACAGAATTTTGATACACAAAATATAATTTTGTGAGTAATTGAGTGCACTACACTAATGCATTATCTATTTCCGTTCCTTTTGTCAGATATGCGTAACACAATATTTGACGTTTTCATAATACGCGGATTGTCAACACTGCTACATTTATACTAGGTTCCTAGTTAAAGTACTCAGTTTTGTATAGTGATTTAATTTAGTGGACTCGTTGAAATATCAATGTCATTCATTTTTAATGTGGGAACAATAGATAATTTTTGAAGGTTAAGATTTTATTTTACGTTTTTGTTGTGTTGCAATTTGGTGAGTGGACATTAGAAAGAAAACGTACATACGTACACAAACTCACGCCTATTTCCCACCGGGGTAAGCAGAGACTATGGAATTCCATTTCAACTTCTACTCTCTTCTTTCTTTTTCCTTCTCTCATGTTTTTTTTTTTTCATTTTGTCAGATAATAAATATAACGTTTGAATAATAATAAAATGCAATATTTACCAAATAAAAAATACAATTTTAAGCAGGTCAATGGCGGGCCCCGTACTACGACACAAATTTTAATTAACGATTATACAATTTAATTGGCAACTTGACAGTTGTAACAATAAAATATATTATGAAATATGTCGGATATGATAGTTTATCATTTAACGATAATTATGCAATAGTTTATGTATGTTATTTTTACAAAATAAGAATGCGATTTATTATCTGTGTATTACACGGGCGGCCATGATTGGGCTTCTTGTCACGTCATAATTCATAAAATAAACAAAAACCATCTGTCAGGTCGCAGGTTTCACACTGTTTCTTTGCTTGTTGAATGTGAAGTCACTGGCCAAAATGTCACATGACCAATCGTTTTCGCGCGAAATTTAAAATAAAAGAAGAAAATTGTGTTTTTTTTTATTATATAAAGGTTTTTCGAGAAAATAAAATATTGTAAGAGATATACGAATAATCAATTGTAATTTTTAAAATACTTAATCGAAAATTTTCAAGTAGTCAATTATACAAGTATGCTTTATAATTAAATTGTAAAGTGTGTTTGTGAAGGTGGAGATTCAGGTCAAACAAGAATAATAATCCTCACTCGTATGTACCCACTGTGTTATATTTTTCATAGTGATTTGATTGCTCGTGTCTACACGTTGTCAATGTCATGTATTTTCAACGTGGGATCATTAGTGACCTCTTATTGGTGAAGGTTAACATTTTATTTTCGTCTCTGGCTTTGTTGCGGTTTACTCGTGATAGTTTTGTTTATCGCATCATCTTCTCTTCTATCACATAATTATATTGTGTGTATAATCACGTAAGTGGAAACTAAATCGCCTCTACCGTAAATAGACTATCGTAGCGTATACAGATATCGTAAAAAAATATTATACCGTCGCTGATGTCGCAAACTGACGTATCTGCAATTTTTGGCAGTTTCTCCATTGCACCTTTTGAAATTCGGTATGTTAGGTATTTTTTATATTTGATTCGGCTATTAAAATAAAAATAATTTGAATAGTTTTGCTTTCCATGCAGTATTTAATTTTTTTCATTTTTAAAAAAAAACGTCTCCGAAAGTAGGTTCAATGGCGTTTATGCCTTTGCCTTTACTTAGTCTGCATTAAAATTTTAATATTGACGTTTTGTTAGGGTAATGTGGCCAAACTGTGGCCGGTTCCTAAGTGTACTCAGGCTCAATGATAGAAATAAATACGATTTCGTTATTTTTTCATTTCTTAATTTGAGATTGAATAGTTATGCTTCACATGAAGAAAAATTTCATTTGACCAGGCTTTTTGGCTATGTTCCTTTGCCTGCTCCTTCTCGGGGCAAATTTAACAAAAAACAAGTTTATGCTTCTAATAAATACGATGAGGGTTAGGTTAGGTTATGGTCATTATTATCGGGGTATTTCATTAAGTTTTTTAACAACACACTCTTAGAACACTTTACCTTAGTGATGAACACAGATTATATTAAATTTTATTTATTATAAACGGCATTTGGCAATGACAATTTGGGTAAACAGACCTTTAGAGATCAAATGTAGGTCAAATATACACATGATTTTTGCTAAAGTCAACACCATCCGACTGATTTAAGAGCTAAGACCAGAGAAATAAGTCTATTTAAGACGAAATTTCGAAATGGTTTTAGAATTAACGTAACATATGTTTTCAATAAGACACAAATCACTTGAGCAAAAATTACAGATACGTCAATTAGCAAAGTCAGCCACGATATGGTGTATGTATAAGACATGGGGTTAACCTAACTTAACGTGTATTGGGCTGGTTTTCGGTTCGCGGGTTAGAAGGTCAGACAGGCATTCGCTTCTGTAAAAAACCTGTCAAATCTTCATAAGCGAACCCTGTGAAAACGGAATAACGCTTGGGAAATGATATATTGATTTATGATATATACACTTCTCATCAAAAAAATCGAAACACTTCCGTTTTCATTGTTTCTGTCCGAATTTAACACAAAAAAGAATTCATACGATGAAAAAAAATACATAAATGTATAGCTGGCAGTTTGGCCATTACAGTAATAAGCGAAAATTCTAAATTCAAAATTAGAATTTCATTTGTTTATCTTATAAACGAAATGAATCACTGTTTTGAGACAAATGTGTGTTTAGGGTTGGAGTACATTTAGCGTTTAAAAACTAAAAATTGGCGCCTATCCTTAAACTTTTTGTTTTTTATTTCAATACTGTGACTTTGGGACGTCTGAAAAAAGGTTTTTTTTCTAAAACGTATGGATACTTCGCCCACAGAAGCCGCCCAAGTTGTGGCATTGCTAGATTCTGACCTTAGTCAGCGTGTTGTGGCTGCAAGACTGCATCTAAGCCTGTCATCTGTTCATAGAGTCTATAAACGTTATCGGGAGACTGGTTTGTTCACGCGCCGTTCAGGATCTGGCAGGAATCGGGTCACTTCTGAGCGAGATGATCGATTTATTGTAACAACTTCTTTGAGAAATCGACGCCTTAACGCTTTTCAACTGCAGCAGCGGCTTCGTGTTGTACGAAGGGTGGCTGTAAGTGACTCTACAATTAGAAGAAGGTTGAAGGATCGTGGACTGGTATCGCATAAGCCAGCAAATGGGCCGAAATTAACTGCAGACCATCGAAGAGCGCGCCTTAACTTTGCACGTGAGCACCTAAATTGGTCATACCTACAATGGAGCAAAGTTCTCTTTTCTGATGAGTGTAAAATTATGCTGTATGGTAACGACGGAAGGAACAAGGTCTACAGAAGAGACGGAGAACGCTATGCACAATGCTGCATTGAAGAAAAGGTCAGCTATGGTGGCGGTTCGTGGACGGTTTGGGGAGGAATCAGCGCCGACGGTAAGACAGAGCTTGCTTTCGTGTCTGGGCCACGTCTGCCTGCACTAAACTGTCATCGGTACGTCGAAGAGTGTCTCGAGCCTCATGTGATGCCCTATGCACATTTTATTGGCAACGGCTTCATATTCATGCACGACAATGCTAGGGCTCACACCGCGGGCGTCGTACGAGATTATCTTAACGAAGTCGATATCTCTATTATGGAATGGCCAGCAAGAAGCCCGGACATGAATCCCATTGAACATCTGTGGGATGAATTAAAGAGACGAATTCGAGCAAGAGATCCTGCCCCAGAAACACTTAGCCAGCTGCAAGATGCAATCCAAGAGGAATGGGACAATATACCACAGCATATGATCGTGACTCTCATCCGATCGATGAAGAACCGTATGGAAGCAGTAATTAGAGCTCGGGGAGGGGATACAAGTTATTAAATAAACGTTTTTTAGCTTTTTTTTTCATTTACGTGTGTTGTTTTATCCATTTCCTTTATACTCCATACGGAATAAAAATGACTCATTTAACAAAATACGAAACCTATGAAAAATTCATTTAAATTTAGAACATTAACATTAAGATTTGATAAGCTCATATTACTCACTATTAAACGACATTTAACATTTATTCCTAAATGTACACATTTTTCTGATAATCCTGACAAAACGTAAACTTGCAAGGTGTTTCGATTTTTTTGATGAGAAGTGTAATATGATATGGGGTTTATCAAAAAGGAAGTGTAATATAAACGAGTATGTTTGTGTTCAGGTGCACAGCTGTTACGGTGAGGAGTTGGGGTTCAATTCCGACGACGAGGGCTACGGTCGCGACCTGCCAGTAGACATCGTGCCGCCATTGCCCGACGCCATCGAGGTAAACTGTCCATTTATTCGTTCAATCATTCATTCATTAATTCATAATTCAATCATTCATTCATTAATTCAATCATTCATTCATTGATTCAATCATTCATTAATTAATTCAATCATTCATTCATTAATTCAATCATTCATTCATTAATTCAATCATTCATTCATTAATTCAACCATTCATTCATTAATTCAATCATTCATTCTTAGCATAGCGACCTCTGGTCGACAGGTTGTTTGCGACCTGGATCCACTCCTATGTCAAAATAAAATGATGGATTGTGTCTGCCAGTTTCCGGAAATAGCATTTACTACTTGTCCGTACAAATGGGGGGCGCTGTGAGCTCACCCGGTACAAGAAGGTTAAGACTACATGTCTGCGGATGCTAGGCGCAAACCTCGGCTCAGAGCGTCTTCTGAAATATTATTCGAAAGAATCGACCTTAGTGGGCCGATAGCGATTACCGTTGATTGAGGGAAATCGTCGACCACGCCGGCAAGCCACGTCGCTACTGGGTCCTGAAGTGTTTGTTAATGATGATTGATTCATGAGTGGAGTGGAATTCTCTACCGTCTTCTGTATTTCCGGATGCATATAACCCGAGTGCTTTCAAGGCCAGAGTGAACAGGCACCTTCTGGGCGAGCTCGCTCCATCTTAGGCCTCGTCAACGCCTTCGGGCAAGTCTAGGGTTAAGAGAAAACCCATGAATAATAAAAAAAAAACGAAGAAATTACTATAAGCGATTTAAACCGCCAATTGCCTTATACCGAGATAACCCTTTAACTGTTTACTTTTAGTGCAAAAAGTCATATATGTGTATTGGTATGAATGTCCAAAAATCTTGGTTTTATCAATAACACTCAGTTGCTAGTTTGCTAACACCTGTGTCGATATCGCCGATAATGATAAAGATAGATAAATGATAAATATTGATAAGGTAGTTCTCTGTGAATCACAATGCGAGTTGGACGCAAAAGTAAGAAAATAGTGAGTGAATTACAACAATTAAAACTCAAAAAATTCTTTATTCTCATTAAGTCATACTCGTAAGATAAGTCACTTACATGAGAACATAGTTACACTTTGAATCGTACATTTTTACGTAAATATATATTTTTTGTCCAAAAAAGCCCAAAGAGACCTGGCGATAATCAGGTGATCAGCCTGTAATGTCCTACACAAACTAGGAATCACTGATTTTTGTGATATGTCCCCACCGGGATTCGAACCCGGGGCCTCCGGATCGTGGATCACAGAGGCCGTTATGGTTGTACTGCTGACTGACCCATTGGGAAATGGTCGTGAGCTTATGTTTGGTTCTGTCCGGGGCGTGTCAGCTGACTTACGCTTCGAGCGCATAAAATAAAAAGCGCATAAAAAGTCAATTCAGTGTGGAAGATACGTGGAGGCTGGAGTGGAACATGTTCGACGGCACAAATTCGGACCTTATTCAGGATCCCTCGCGGAGGGTCCCTGGCTTTGACTCCAAGAAAAATCTGGACACGACTGAATCGGTGTAGGACCAACCATGGAAAGTCAAACCATCACCTACATAAATGGGGCTTAAAGGAGTCGCCATACTGTGAATGTGGTCACCCGGATCAAACCATATCTCACATACTGAACGAGTGCCCTTTGCATCAGGTCCCAGGTGGTATAGCCGAGCTGCATTGTGTGACGGATGCGGCAGAGACTTGGTTAGGGGAGCTTAAGCTGGATATTTGATCCACGCAGGATATTTTATTTTTTGTCTGCCATACGCAATAATAATAAGCTGACTTACGATGTAGAAACCGTTTATAACCGTTTCGCAGTAACGTTTACAGTTTACAATGAAGCTATTTCTGCACAGTGGTGTACTGTTACTAATAACAAACATAAGCACCGTGCTAGTATCATGTTCTCGTTAATTTGTTAATTATAAACCAGCGGATACTACACAGCACTTTCATCAAAGCCGACGGTATTTCGCTTAACATAAACAGCATATTTTCCCATTGGGGTAGGCAGAGATCACGGAATTCCGCTACGATCAAAAAAGAGCGTACTCTAGTGAGACCCCAGTGATGCAGGTGTAAGGAGCGGATCCAGCTTTTATGCCGGGGGGGGGGGAGGATTTCACCAGGTCGCAGACAACCGATCTCTATAGAGAATTAAACAAAATTGCAGTGGCCATCCATGAACCAACCTGTCTCCCAGGGGGGGGTTCTGACCCCCATGATGGGAGAATATGCCCCATATCCCCTCCGGTTGTATTTTCCTCCAAGTGCCACTGGGCACAGGCCTCGTCTAACTAGACGCGTGTAGGCTGTTTCTAATGTTGGTAACGGTGTGCCTATGCCCAGTGGCACGTGGGGGATGTTTCTAATGTTGATAACGACGTGCCTGTGCCCAGTGGCACGTGGAGGCTGTTTCTAATTTTGGTAACGGTGTGCCTCTATGCCCAGTGGCACGTGGAGGCTGTTTCTAATGTTGGTAACGGTGTGCCTATGCCCAGTGGCACGTGTAGGCTGTTTCTAATGTTGGTAACGGTGTGCCTGTGCCCAGTGGCACGTGGAGGATGTTTCTAATATTGGTAACGGTGTGCCTATGCCCAGTGGCACGTGGAAGCTGTTTCTAATGTTGGTAACGGTGTGCCTATGCCCAGTGGCACGTGGAGGCTGTTTCTAATGTTGGTAGGTAACGATGTGGTGTGTTACAGGATCTGGTGGACTCGTCGTCGATGGAGGCGGGCGAGGAGCCCCGTGCCGTGCGCTCCGAGCGAAACAGGGACAGAGACTCCTCGCCGCCCCTCGGTAAATACATACATCCATACTCATGCCTGAAACGTGTTCTATGGTTTTTATTCGCTCCCAAAACAGCATGGAAGCTCGGTATATATAGGTGTGAGATTTTATATCGTGGTTTATAAAACAAACAAACTGTACACGTAATACTGTTTTTATATTTCAAATAGCGATTAGAACTTAGAACACAGTGGGAAAAATTATGACAGGAGAAGTGTCAGATGGACGTCATAGAGATGCGTTTTTTTTTTTTTTATCTTATACAAACTAACACTCCCTCTAAAAACGCAACCCTAATCCTTTAGCACAGAATAAATGTTTTTCATAAACAATACCCTTCGTTAATATATCTGCTAACATTTTATCCCCATTTATATGAGAAAACTTAATTAAACATTTGTTTACATTATCTCTAAGAAAATGAAACCTTATATCTATGTGTTTGGTCTTAGGCTTATAACAGTCAGTATTAGCAAGATACACTGCACTTTTATTGTCACAGAAAATGTTCAATGGTCCGTTCACACACTGGCCCAGTTCTGCTTGGAGCTGGCGCAACCAAAGGGCTTCTTGAGCCGCGGCCGCCATGGACATATACTCCGCTTCAGCCGTCGAGAGTGCCACTGTAGATTGTTTACGCGTACCCCACGCAATACAGCCACCCTGAAACAGAAATGAAAAACCGGTGCAGGACCGTCTATCATCTGGGCTGCTGGCCCAGTCAGCGTCACAATAGCCTGTTATGTAGTCATGGCTTTCCTTCTTGTAACAAAGTTTCCAATCTTTGGTACCTTGGAGATATCTCATAATTCTCTTTACTGCTACCCAGTGACTCCTATTAGGACTATTACAGTATTGACTCAGCTTGTTAGTTGAAAATGTGATGTCTGGTCTAGTTGCTTGAGCCAGGTAAACTAAGCAGCCAATTGCCTGTCGATAGGGTATGTTTTCACAAACATCTTCATTATTACTATCGAACTTCACGCCCACTTCAATTGGGGTTCTCGCAGGTTTGCAATCAGACATATTAAAGCGTTCTAAAATCTCCATTATATACTTTTCTTGATTTATCTCAACTTCTCCATTCTTTCTATTTCTTGATATATTAAGTCCAATACATTGCTTTATTTCTCCAAAATCTTTCATCTCAAATTTCTCTTTTAGCTTATGTTTTATAGCTAATTTCTTTTCTTTGTTATTTGAAAATATTATTAGGTCATCAACCCATACTGCAACATATATCATGACATTCTCATTTACATAGTAGTATATGCAAGGATCAATTTTAGATCTAGTTAATCCAATTTCCTTTAAAATGCTGTCTAGCTTGATGTTCCACTGCCTACTTGCCTGCTTTAGTCCATAAATGGATTTATGAAGTTTGCATACTTGGTCTCCAGTATTGTATACTTCAGGTTGTACCATATATATTTCAGTGTCAATATCTCCTTGTAAAAATGCTGTGACTGCATCCATCTGTTCAATATCAAGATCGAATTTCGCCGACAATGCCATAAGGTAGCGCACTGATGTATACCTTACGACTGGTGAAAATATTTCGTCATAATCAATGCCTTTACGTTGTGCATATCCTTTTATCACTAGTCTGGCCTTGTATCTTAATATTTCACCTTTCTCATTGGTTTTAGTTTTGAAAATCCACTTGCAAGGAAGGGCCTTCTTACCAGATGGTAACTCAGCCAATGTCCATGTTTCATTTTTCATTAAGGAGGAATACTCTTCTTCCATTGCATTCTTCCATTTATCTCCTTCCTTAGATGATAAAGCCTCTTCAACGGTCTGAGGATCGGTCAGATTTGTAGCAGGACAAAAATAACTGTACTTTGAAGATTCTTTGTTACGTGGTCTTAATGTGATTTGTCTTGGAGTGATGGTTATCTTCTGATCAGGAATGTATGTGGCATCTTCACCAGTGTCCGTTTCATATTCGCTGGAACATCCTTCACTTTCTGGACCAGAAGGCTGGACTATTTCCTCCCCCTCCATACATTCCTCCTTTTTTTCAGTTATCCGTGAAGATGATGGACTGCAACTGTCAACATTACAAGGTACGTAAATTTTACTATACTGTTGTAAATTCTCTAAGAAAACTACGTCTCTACTTTTACAAATTTTATTTGTTTCAGGATCTGCCAGTCGGTACCCCTTCGAGTTGTCACAGTAACCGACCAATATCATTCTTTTTGACTTAGGATCCCATTTTGTTCTTCTTTGTTCAGGTATCTGAACCATTGCCTCTGAGCCAAAAATCCGCATATGTGACAGGTTTGGCTTTTGTCCTGACCAAACTTCTAATGGAGTTTTCTCACCAATTGATCTAGTGGGAGATCGGTTAATTATGTAGGCTGCTGTGGCCGTCGCTTCTGCCCAGAACTGTTTCGGCAGTTTGGCATCAAGCATCATGCATTTAGCTCTCTCAATCAATGTTCGGTTCATTCGCTCAGCTAAACCGTTTTGCTGTGGTGTATAGGGAGTACTTGTCTGATGTTTGATCCCATGTTGACTCAAATAACTCTGGAAATTATGATTACAGTACTCTTTCCCATTATCTGTGCGTATAATCTTAATTTTTCTGTTCAATTCCTTCTCTACTTTATTCTTGTAATCTTTTAGAACTTCTAACACATTCAGTTTATCTTTAAGAAAATACACATGAACAGTTTTTGAGTAATCATCAATAAAGGTAATAAAATATTTCATACCTCCTAGAGACTGAGTTTCCATGGGGCCACAGAGATCAGAATGAATCAGCTCCAATGTTCCTGTAGTTTGTGTGACACTATTTCGAAATGGCAATCTGGACTGCTTCCCTTCCAAGCAGGTTGTACAAGTAAGTGGCATTTTGATATCTTCTTGCAGTCTTACTCCCTCTGTGCAGTGTGGTAAACGATTCACATCTGTAAAGTTCAAGTGTGCCATGCGCCGATGCCATAGTGCGGTGGCATTTTGCACATTAGCAGTGCTTAGATTGGCACTAGCTTCAGCATGTGTCTTTAGCAAGTACAGGTTGTGCTCTAAAGTGGCTGAGCACAGCAACTTTCCGTTATTACTGTAAATCTCACAACCGTCTTTGTTGAAATTTACTGAACAGCCATTCTTGATCATAGCACTGACTGATAGTAAGTTTGCTGCTAGCTGAGGTACATATAAAATATCCCTTACTTGCACCTTATCTCCATTCCCATTCACAACTAAATCCACATTTCCCATACATTCGACAGGCAGTAATGACTTGCTTGCAACAGTGACATTGGATATTGGTGGATGCCTCTGATCATACATCCAATCCCTCCTATTTGTCATATGCACAGACGCCCCGGAGTCAATATACCATCTGTCTTTAATCATTTCAGAAGCCGAAAAAGCTGCAACAAATCCCTTCTCCTCTTCCTTATTGCTGGATGTCTTCTTAGGTGCACGGCAATTTCTTCCTATGTGCCCATATTTGTTACAGTTATAACACCTCGGACCCTTCGGCTTTGAGTAGTCAGTTTGTTGTTTTTCAGTCTTCTTTTTATTATTTATGAAAAATGCTGTGGATTCCGATGAACTCTGAACTTCTTGTAGAAGTTTGGTTTTTATTGAATCTGCACTGATTTTAATTCCTGAGCTTTCGATGCCCATAATCATTGGTTTGTATACTTCTGGAAGACCAGCTAACATTAGCGTTCCTAGCCACTCGTCGTCGACTTCAAAACCAATATTTCTTAATTTATGGGCAGTGGTCATGACTTTATTTACATAATCTTCTACATTTCTTGAAGCTTCTAATGTAGTGGTGATAAGATCCCTTAAAAGGGCCACTTTTCTCGTCAGACCATTGTCATCGAATGCTCGCGCTAAGTTTTCCCAAACCTCTTTCGCTGTTTTCGCATCCTGTACGTGTATGTAATTAATTGGGTCTAATAATAAAATCAGTTTGCACTTCGCTTTTACGTCCTTTTCAGAGTCTTTTTCCATGCCTGTTACACAGTTCCAGAGGCCTTCGTGCTGTAAGTATGCGGTCATAGCAAATTTCCAATTGGAATAGTTATCACGACCCGTGAGTTTTTCTATATTGAAGTTGTTTCCACTCGACATCTTTTTGTGAAAACGGCTATGAGCACGTTGTAATTGTAACCTCTAAAATGTATGATGCGACTTTCCTTCACAAATATCTGAATATTCCTTGAATATTTATTTATGATGAACCACGCTCTGCTACCATGTGAGATTTTATATCGTGGTTTATAAAACAAACAAACTGTACACGTAATACTGTTTTTATATTTCAAATAGCGATTAGAACTTAGAACACAGTGGGAAAAATTATGACAGGAGAAGTGTCAGATGGACGTCATAGAGATGCGTTTTTTTTTTTTTTATCTTATACAAACTAACAATAGGGTTGCCATCTCTAAAATTTGGAAAACAGGACAAGGCGCGTGAAAACCCCGGATTTTAGAGTCCGAAAACCGGACATGTCAACAAGATCTTTTAAACATATTCAATGTAATAAAAAACAGTTGAAAATGTCATAAATCACCTTTTTTATTCATTCATTATTTTAACAAAACAGAATCATATTACAATTTGTTACAAATTGTTTATATAAATCAGCTTTCTTTCTTGAAATAAGTAAACAAAACGTTATTAAAATATTAAACAGAAACATATAAATATACTTGGTTGTGAATATACTTGGTTCGTCGGTTGATCGTGGTATGCGTGCGAGCATAGTGCGTGTATCGCGGGCGGTCCAAATATTATTTATTTTTTAAAACCCGGTTTACAAATGAAACCCCGGACGCTCCCCGGATGCCCTCTAAACTAGGACAAATCCGGGGAAACCCGGACGGATGGTAACCCTAGGTATATAACATAACAAATACTTTATTACTTCTTCTAATCCTATTATCCCCTGTTGAGATGTAAGGCTCGATTAACAGGTTACCTGTTATATTACTGAAACTCGAATGAATACTTTATCACACAACATCCGTGGTTTCTGCGTATCCCAACAGTAAAATAAGCGTAGACTTATTTATTTATGTAATAATTTATTGTACACAAGATAACACAGAAACACAATGGCCATTACTGCAGACACCTCCTAATTTTACTTTAAGTTATACCTGTCATTTTCTTATCCGCCGAAAAGAAAAGGGACGGATGATTGACAGCTCTTATTTTTAGGAAGAATGAGTAAATGAATGAATATCCCGGGCGAAACAAAAATGTATCTCGCTGGTAGGCAAACCGTTTGACGTGTGCTGTCAACATAATTCTGTCGGATTATTGGCCAATGTAATTTTTTTAGATGGTTGTTTTAGATTTGTGCTTAAAATTGACGTGTGTTCCATAAATTTTATGCTTGTCGATTACCCGTCCCTTTCCTTTTCGGCGGATAAGAATATGACAGGTATAACTTAAAATTAGATTGTGTTTACAGGAATTAGCACCAATATGACAACATGAGGAGAGACAAAAGGAACAACTTATTTCTAACAGAAATTTCTTCCAGTAGGAAAGGACAGATAGCGTCTACAAACAAGCATACACATTAATAGGTACATACATAATAATACACTAATCGCAACAATTAATATACTTACTTAAATCTACAACTTATTATAAAATATACAAACATATATACATACAAATGAATGTAGTAATAACAATAATAGGTAATACAAAAATATTAAACAAAATATAAATACTCAAAAGGCCATTAGCCGACCTTATTGCTAAGTAGGCATCTTTTCCAGGCTTTCATCCTTTTCATTATTTATATACGTATGTAATACTTATAACATAAATTCACTAAATGTAGGGATCTGTCTGTCGACATTTACGCATGGTCGAGGTAATACTATCAAAAACGAAACATATATGCATGAATGTGGGGAAGCCCCCAAAAGGTTCTCTTTGTGTTTTCAACTTTGCGATAAAACAGATTTCCCCTTTATGTTTCTAACGTACGTTCTTTAAAGATGGCTTGAACTATGTTGACCTTGTAAAAGTCTTCCTCTGTGGTTTCAGAAGCTTCAAACTCACGCTCCTAATCCTATTGGGGTAGGCAGAGCGATAAGTTATTATAAAACAATTGTTATTGGGCTTTTAACGTTACATTAAAGACGAATGTTCGCGACGAGGGATCATCTTTATCTGTCCACCCCGATGGAATTAGAGGAGTTTGAAAATTCTGAAAACACAGAGGAAGATTGCTTCTATGCTGTTTTGGGAGCAAATAAAAAAACATAGAACACGTTCAGCTGCTTGTCTTCGGCATGTCGTAAAATCCGACAGAGGGATTGTGTCCTCTAACATGATGGACTAATGTTATGGGCGATAGGCTGATCCCTTATCACCATAAGGTTCATCATAATTCAGCTTACGACATCGTATCAACAGTGGCTGCAAGTTGTCTTTGATTACTTGTGGCTCTGCCCACCCCATTAGGGATTACGGGCGTGAGTTTATGTATGTATGTGCAGAGGATGACTTTTACAAGGTCAGGCCATCTTTAAAGAACGTACGTTAGAAACATAAAGGGGAATTCTCTCTTATCACAACGTTGAAAAGTTTATAAAATTCTGAATGCCTACTACAAGTAAGTACTACAACAGACCTTTGTATTCTTAGCTTTGCTAAATAAACGAGCTTGCCTGAGATTAAGACAGTCAGTCGAGTCGTGCGAGCGTTCGAAACTAGTGCATTTTCTAATAAGATATTAAATAAAAGTAATAATTAAGTCTTATTAAATTCGTGTAAGAACCGGTTTTAAAAAGTCAATCGTGTTAACCAGAGAACTTACGGATATGAAATTTCGGTTTCGGATAAACACACAGGAATATGTTTTACCGGATACTGATGTAAAATATTTTGATATTTTCAATTACAGATTATAATATAGATTGCGAGAGAGATTATTTCTATATGATAAATGTTTAAATTTCAAAATAAAATATTTGAAATGATTGTAACAAACTACTAATGCATACTTAACGCACGCTTTCTTCCCACCGGGATAAGCAGTGACTATGGAACTCCGTTTGCTTCGATCGTGCGTCTCTAACTTACTTGACAGTTTTCGGAAAAGTATTTTAAAAATTACAATTGCTTATTTTATACCTCTTAAAATATTTTATTTTCTCGAAAAAACTTTATATAATAGAAAAAAAATAAGCATTTTTCTTCAATTATTTTCAATATCGCGCTAAAACAGTTGGTTACGTGACATTTTGCCCAGTGACGCCATAGTAAATTTTTTGATTTGCCCATTCGGGTAGGCAAAGGGTACTTAGCCCCATACAACCTAGTCTTTGGTCATCGCCACAGTTCAACGAACAAAAAAACTGTCAAACAGTATCACTTGAAACGTCACACGAAGCTATAAAATATTTAAAATTGATCTTAATTAAAAAAAATCTATTGGATAATTATCGTTAAATTATAAACTACCATATCCGACATATTTCATATTTTATTGTTACAAGTGTCAAGTACCCAATTATTTTATCGGATAAGCTTACATTGTAACCAATTTGTAGGATAATGAATTAGGTTTTTGGTCACAGTTAAAATAGTAACAAATTTGTCACATTTTATATACTTACATGTTGTTACTGAATGAACAATAGCGCCGATTCCTGCAGACACCTCCTAATATTTATTATAAGTTATACCTGTCATTTTTATATTCGCCGAAAAGGAAAAGGACGGATGATTGACAACTGTTAATTTTAAAGTGAACGAATATTCTTTTACTATTTTTTTTTTAATGGTATCCCGGGCGAATAAAACAGGTATCTCACTGATGTGCAACCCGTTTAACGTGTGCTGTGTTAGTTCTGTCGGGTTATTGGCCAATATACAATTTTGGGAGGGGTTTTTAAATTTGCATAAAATTGACGTGTGTTCCCGTTTCTTTATATCTTAAAATAAACTTAGTGTGTACTGGATTTACCGACAATACATTTATACAACATCTACAAAATTAGGAGAACAAAAAAAATAATATTAAAAATGGGAGGTTTACACTTCATCACTTATTTTATTTAGGAATACTGTACACTTTTGTGCGTGACTTATTGTAGATATGCTGCAAATGGCATTAACTATTTGGCAGGACAAATGGGGAGTGCTGAGGGCTCTTACCCGGTAAGACAGTTACCGAAATGTGTTATGTTATAGTTAAATTACAAAATGCTACCAATTGATATCAAAATGTCGGTGAAGTTAGCAATTTCTTTACTAAAAATTGGAGTTGAGTACTTTTACTTGAGAGAAGGCGCGAATATTACGATGAGGGAACAGGAAGGCTATATATATGTGGACAAGGAAGATACTATCATATCGGAGTTCTTACGAGAGGAAGAAGGCATTGAAGAGGCGCAGGAGGCGGGTTTGGGTACTAAAATGGATTTTTTTATTCTCTCTTGCACTTCTTCTATCGAAAGAAAGAATAGCCTATTTATAATAAGAGGTGGCCGCAGCTACAATACCATAACATAACATCAAATATATATACAGGGTGTTAGTGACATCGTAACGAAAACTTTGAGGGATGATTCAGGCCATGATTCTGAGTTGGTATCAAGTGGAATTTTCCATCGCAAAACTAAAGACTGAAAATATTTAAAAAAAAATCATGAATCATTATGAATTTTAAATGATTTTTAACTCAGAGCCATGAGCTGAATCATCCCCCTCAGTGTAACGAAAACTCTGAGGGATGATGATTCGGACTATTATTCTGAGTTGTAGTATGGAACTAAAATGATAAAAAACCCACTAAAATTTTAATTAATGAAAGACCTTCCATGCTACATTCCCCAAAACTAATATTATCTGAAATAGTATTGACTAGTTTGTCCAGTAGCCTATACCACACCCCGGACACTTCACATAAAACACCTCGTTTTACACAGACACTATTCATTGACGTTATCGTCATTGTGTAAGACCGGGGGGTGTGGTAAACCTAGCTCAGCCGCTGGTGGGGAGCGAAGTTGCCGTTCTATACGTCATCATCAGCCCATTAACGTCCCCACTGCTGGGGCACGGGCCTTCCCTATGGATGGATAGGGAGATCGGGCCTAAATCATCACGCGGGCCCAGTGCTGATTGATGGTTATTAACGACTGCTGATGCAGCCGGGACCAACGGCTTAACGTGCCTACCGAAGCACGGAGGGGCTCGAGATGAAAACTTTTTTTTGTGGTCACCCATCCTATGACCGGCCTTTGCGAAAGTTGCTTTACTTCAACAATCGCAGACCGAGCGCGTTTACCTCTGCGCCACCGAGCTCCTCAATATTATTTCTTATTCTATGGCTATATAATGTTTCAGTAACGAACGGCTCCGGCGGGTACGCGGGCGGCGGCGGCGGCGAGGGGGAGGGGGACACCCTGCCCACCGACATGTCCGACACTAGCGACAGCGAGGACAAGCCGCAGTAAGTACAGTCATGAGCAATATAATGTACCCACTTTAGGACTCTGTCGCACTAACACACGTTGACATTTAGTGAGACTTACAGTTCAATTTGCCAAAAAAATTTAATGTGACATGGTACCAAAGTGTATACATATTAATGCTCGTGACCGTACACTCTGTATTATTATATCAATGATCGAGATTGGTAGTGTCATTTGGGGTCAATGGCCCTGAATGTTGTGGTTTACGTGGATAAGATTGACTCCTATAATATGTTTCGAGATTCAAAATTTGATAGGTATATCCATGTTGAGACGAATCTCGCAAATGGCACTGCCTGTCCCGATCCTTCGCCTTCTTTTTTTTAACTTTTTTATTTATACAGGGTGTTAGTGACATCGTAACGAAAACTTTGAGAGTTGAAACGTCGAATTCAGACCATGATTCTGAGTTGATGTCAAGTGGAATTTTCCGTCGCGTAAGTACGAAAAAATACACTTGATGTTAACTCAGAATCATGGTCTGCATCATCCCCCTCAGTATTCGTTACGATGTCACTAACAAACACCCTGTATAATACAATAAAAAACCTGTTTATTGCGCTTAAAACAAACGTTAATACACAAGTATAATCAGTTAGGTAGTACAACAAGCGCCTTATTGCTAAGGTAGCAATCTCTTCCAGGCAACAGGGATATTTATTTATTTGTACACAATAAAACAGACACAAGGAACATACAAAAAACGCCGTTCCGTTGTTTCTATACGTAGTATTGTACAGTCATGAGCAATATAATGTACCCACTTTAGGAATCTGTCGCACTAACATATTTGACATCTAGTGAGACTTACAGTTCAATTTGTGAAAAAAGTTAATGTGACATGGTACCAAAGTGTATACATATTAATGCTCGTGACCGTACCTTATTGTATGGTAACGTCTTGGTATAAGAGAAGCAGGTATGCTCAAAAGTGACAGCTAACATTTCAAGGTTAGCCCAGCTGACGTCATCCCACACTGCGTTGCCATTTCGTAAAAAATAAATTACCGCGACCAATGTTATTTATTTTATTGTTAGCAAGGATATTATGAACTTTTTAGTAAAATATTTACTTACAGCTTTAATGAATTGTATATGTTAATTCCATATTTTTCAATAATTAAATCTACGTCGTCGCAATGTTCCAACATTTATGATACCAATTTCATGGCAACACAGTGGTAATACTTAAGTCATCAAAGGGCTAGCTTAACTTTAACAATCGCAGACCGAGCGCATTTACCGCTGCGCCACCGAGCTCCTCTCCCTATCCATCCATAGGGAAGGCCCGTGCCCCTGCAGTGGGGACGTTAATGGGCTGGTGATGATGATGAAAGGGCTAGCAATGACGGCTTGTCATAGGATTGAGCATACCTGGTTTTCTTATACCTTGGGTAATGTGGTGTTTACTGCAGTAGCGCAGCGGAGAAGTGCTCATCCCCGCACGAGGGCAAGGTGCTGCTGCACCAGCAGTTCCCCTTCAACATCGACCAGATGTTCACCATGATCTTCACCAGCTCCAAGTTTAACCTGGAACTGCTGGCGGCGCGGGGCGCCCGGGACTATGTGCAGGTACTAACAAGTTTTATAACTGGCTTCTTGACAGTTTTCAGATAAGTATTTAAAAAAAATCGCTTATTTTATTTATAAGGCATGTATTTAACGCGGCGACAAACTAATGTGATTTAGGGTTTTAAAAATAATTAAAATGGGTAGCAAAAATAATAGGTTGGCAGCTACAGTGAAGTAGCCTTTTAAGCATAAAGTGGCAGCTTTATATTAAGTTATAAGCTTTATTTAAATTTAAATTGGCAGCGATTTTTTTGTGTAGCAACTAAATTTATTGTTAGGCGACAACTTGACGGCGGATAAAATATAGAAAATAGGCTTTTATAAATTATACAATGAGGTCGTTTATAAAATTAAATGGGGTGAGAAAAAATATGCACATGGTCATATAAAACATACTATGTGCGACATTTTATGAGGTCTAAGTAAAGCAAATATTGGCATGCAAAAAATATTATTGGTTTATAATAATACTTGATAATACTTGTATCTTAAGTTTGATGGTTTTTTCTGCCGAATTTCATTAAACAGAAAACTTTTCGACTATTTTCGTTTCGGTTTTTTTCACTTCGCTGAAATCACGTTTGCCTAAGTTTCGTTTGACTTAATAACAATTCGTTCTTTTCGTTACTCCGACGTTTCATTTGTGGGAAAAACTATTTTCCGAAGTTAGGGTTGGCCGAAATACATTTTGTCCCAAATATCATGATGCCGAACATTCATTACACTACCTACCATTACACTGTGACCTTAAAAGGTCTTCACCGCCGCCTCTCGGCCCTTCGGGCCTCGATGGTCACAAGTAATCTACAGTGTACAAAATATCTACAGTGTCGGGGTGCCGCGAATTTCCGTGCTCGCTTCGCTCGCACCCGTGACTGTCGTTACGAAACAAATCTTCACCGCCGCCTCTCGGCCCTTCGGGCCTCGATGGTCACAACTAACCAAAATATGTCAAATAGATCATATAGGGAATGAAAAAACTTCAAAAGAGACTTCGGCTAATAGTAAAAATTGTTTTCAAAAATTGTTGAAACGTTGTTCGGTATAGTGACACTTGAGAAATTTACAAGTTTTGTGAAAATATTACAAGTAAACAATAACAGGCAATCGTATCATCCCGTGATAACCGCCCGCCGCTTGCCATTGGCTAATAACGCCCTACACCACCCCCCGCACCGCGGCCCGCACTCTGCTAAGCGTGCGCGCTTGGCGCCGTTTTCATTAAATTTTGATTCCCAAACAAAAATATTAGAATCCTAATACTTAATTACAGTACCCGTTTTATTTTTTTAGGTGCTTGCAAATCGCAGCCCGAAAGTGTATTTTTATATGGAAGCCTATATTTGCCAATAAAATATTTTTAATTCTCCTGTCTTAATATTAGTCGCCAAGTCATTATTTATAATACCTCACCTATAATTTCATTGGCCCTGTTAAATATTTTTGCTACCTTAAAGTAGCAGCCATTATTGAGTTTTTATAAATCCTTGCATTTCGAAGCTCATCTAATATAATTGTCGCAATAATATTTAATCGCTGCCAAGTAATTATTTGTAACAAAACAATTAGTCGCCCTTTAAGTTTTTAGTCGCCGCGAAAATAATATGCCTATTTATAAGTACCTTTTAAAATAATTTATTTTCTCTCTTAATTGAAAACTTAAAAAAAAATCAGATTTCGCTCGAAAAAAATTGGTCACATGAAATAAACATTCAATAAACAAAGAAACTGTCAAACAGTATAACTTGAAACCTGACAGATAGTTTTTGTTTATTTGTGAAATGTGACGTCACACGAAGCTGAATCATGGCCGCCCGTGTTTCGGGTCTTGTAATACACAAATAAAATGTCACATTCTTATTTTATAAAAATAAAATAATAAAAAAATGATCTTAATAAAAATAAACTATTGGATAATATCGTCAAATGATAAACTACCATATCCGACATATATTTCACGTTTTATTGTTACAACTGTCAAGTTGTCATAGGATAGCTTGCGTATTTGCCTTTATAATTTTGTCAGGCACTTTTTCCTTGGACAAATTCAAATTAAAGCTGTCTTTTTATTAAATGTACGTATAAGGCTACAACTAAAATATATAAATGAAGTAAATATGTAGCAATTATAGGCACAACACGTTTTGGGAAACTCCGTATGCTTGACCTTAAACTAGGAGGCCACCAGCTAACCAAACGTCAGTATGGCTGGTCAAAAAAGAAAATCTTATTTCGAAATATATATCATATGTAGCAATTATCTAAACTATGTAGCAAATATGTAGCAATTCTTGAATCAACTCTCATTGGGCAACGGTTCAGACAACCAGCGATTCTGACGCTCACCAATACTGGTTAGGTCATATACCTCCGAAAATGCATTTCTCGGGAATGCTGGTTTGGATGACTATGTCATGTCGATGTTTCATGTATTTAATAACTAATATGAATAATGTTATTGGGCAGGCGCCGTGGCAAGCGGCGGCCGGCGTGAAGTGTCGGCAAGTGAGTTACGTGCTGGGGCTCACGTCGGGCCCCATCGGCCCCAAGGAGGTCCACGTCACCGAGACACAGGTACCCGCCGACAGATCGCGTTATTGTGGACGGTTCCTAACTTCACCAGGCAAATAGGAACCGTTTAAATCTTAACACGTTCAATGTGTAACTGAAAGTTAGATATCGACCCCTCACGCGCAATGTTATTTTTACATTGTTTTAAGTTTACGCGGTTATTATTATAATTAAAACACATAATGGCCCCGATTCCTGCAGACATCTCTTAATTTTACTTTAAGTTATACCTGTCATTTTCTTATCCGCCGAAAAGGAAAGGGACGGATGATTGACAGCTCTTAATTTTAGGAAGAATGAGTAAATAAATGAATAACCCGGGCGAATTTTTAGACGGTTGTTTTAGATTTGTGCTTAAAATTGACGTGTGTTCCATAAATTTTATGCTTGTCGATTACCCGTCCCTTTCCTTTTCGGCGGATAAGAAAATGACAGATATAACCTAAAATAAAATTAGATGGTATTTACAGGAATTAGCACCAATAACGGGTTCCGACGGGTGTCGTAGTGAGTTTGGTGCGAGTTCAGATGGTTTCGAACATTCCGATATCAAATACATAAACAAGCGGCAAAGAAAGAGGGTAGACAGATATGTCTGCCCGTAGAAAATTATGGATCTACCTACTTCACTCCAATCGCATCAGTCATCCCGTGATCATGGCACTTGCAACAGTGTCGAAATATCATAGTCTCACATCCCTACTTTAAACGCGGTAAGAACCCGTTATTATGTGTTTTAATAATGTTATTTTTCGATAAACACATTGGAATTTATGTACAATCAAAGCAAAAGTTCATTCACTGAGCCCAGCGAATTAATTGTAAACAGTGGTGAAATTGTGAACCATTCTTCTTCTTCTTCTAATCCTTTTATCCCCTGTTGGGAAATAGGGCTCGAATAACAGATTTCCACCCTCGCGATATTTTGCAGCCTCCACCAATCAACAATCATTATGAACCATTAGTTGTCATCATTATAAAATTTATGTTTTTGTACGTGTTTCTTGGTCTATTACAGAAACGACATGTAACCAGGATTTCTTAAGTGCAACCAGTTAATTTATCACTTTGCAATAAACTGATTGGATTTTTGCAGCTTATCGTACAGTCATGAGCAATATAATGTACCCACTTTAGGACTCTGTCGCACTAACATATTTGACATTTAGTGAGAATTACAGTTCAATTTGTCAAAAAAGTTAATGTGACATGGTACCAAAGTGTATACATATTAATGCTCGTGACCGTACACAGATACACTATGGCAAGAAAAATATGGCCCACATATGGGGCATATACGTATGAGTTCCAAATTTATTGCCTCGTATGTTGTTCATACACAGTGAACGTGTTAAACTGTTCCACATTAGGTCATCAGGTCCGGGTTGTGACCCGGGGGCTTAAAATGGCCATATTGAAGCAATTCATCTAAAAAAAGCTTTTTTATTATTTGACATTAGTTGACAAGCATAACATAAGCTCTCGACTATATCACAATGGGGGTAGTCAAAGGTACATCCATCGCAAGATGCACTAAGTACCCACACTTCACCGAGCTTTCTGTTAGACAAACGTGATAGGTGGTGAGCCATATCGCCATCTAAAATGGTCGAGCCAACTATGATAGTGAAAATTGCACTTGAGATAAATTAATAACTCATTGGCGCAAATTCGGTACCGGGGTTAGAACAGGCGCTCGCCGATTGAGAAGCAAGCCGATATACCACAGTATTCTTCTATCGTGTGAGGTGGGTAAACCTCATCAACCCTGGTGTCAGTGTTATTATAGAGCCGCCATGCCCCTAATATGGCTCATGAAATGACTACTTACTTACATTAGTAAATAGTAACTGGGACCAACGGCTTAACTTGTCTTCCGGAGCACGAATTATCTTACTTTCAGACAATCAGGTGTAATGTCCTAACCAAACTAGGGATCAGAAAGTTAATTTTGTGATATGTCCTCACCTGGATTCGAACTCGGGAAACCCCGGGTCGTAAGCGCAATGCTCAACCACAGGACCTCGTTGGCAGTAAATGGTTTGATTGATTGAAAGGTAATGAACAAGTGTTCGAAGCCCGGAGCGTTGTACTCGATAGACGCGACGAGTGAAAACGCCGGCATTCCGTACGCGGACTACTTCACCGTGGAGGCGCACTACTGCCTGCAGCGGGTGTCCGAGCACGTCACTGACTTCGCCTTCTACGGACACATCAAGTACAAGAAGAGTGTGTGGCCGATGATCAAAGGTTAGTTCAAATCTTCTTCTTCGTCGTTCCCTCACTGCTGAGGATCGCGACCACAGGTTATGGTTTTCCACTCGGTACGGCTATATGCTGCGTGGACCGCCCTCTGTATGCTGCCGCCCACCGTCTTCTTCACGATGTCAGACCACCTCGTAGGCGCCCTTCCTCGCGCACAAATATATATTAGTTCAAATACTCCAAACTTAATTGTCCAATACTTATTTGTTAAACAAGAGCGGAGAGGTATGTTTTACGCGAGTTTATATTTCGAATTACGATCTACTCTGAACCAGCGTGCGTGTATGAAGCGATTGATGAATGTGGAGGAAGCAAGAGAAGTCAGGATGGAAGCAAATGGAATTCTATAGTATCTGCTTACCCCGTCACACACAAAAAAAGACATCAAATTTCCACTAAACAATTATAAAAAAGCAAGACGGATGTTTGACGAAATGATCATAAGGTGGTGGTGGTGTTCTACGTGCAATAAATGGTTATTGACTGGATATTACAGCATTCCTGGAGAAAAACGCGATGTCAGGTCTGGAGGAGTTCGCGCGGCTGATGGAGTCGCGGGTGGCGGCCGAGGCGGACTCCGCTGCGCCCGCCGCCAGGAAGGCTCGCAGGCATCGCCGCGCCACCAGTGAGCATACACTACCCTCTACCCCTTTACCACACTCCGGACACTTCATAGTTAGTTAGTGGGCTCTGTTTTCCGCATTTAGACTCTAAGATGGCCCATTATGCGTGCTATTGTTGACTACGTAAGCCAACCTAACTCCTTCCAGAAGCTCAGAAGCCTCCTTGGGTTTTCACAGGCTTCGTGGACCCCATTCCATTGTGGATTTACCCGTTGTGCTGACATTCCCGTGTATTCCAGGATTACATGGGGGAAAGTTTCTTCTGCATCCAGACAGCCTCTACAAAGTCTGGATACTTTATACAAAAAACTCGTTTTACCACTGACATATTATAAACAAATACAATCGCTACGGAGTTTCTGAACAAAAGCGCCCGAACAGTGTTGTAAATTAACGTGTTCGAACGTGTACATTAAATTATGTATTTAGATAGTAAAAAATATTTCCTTTAAATTAAGATGTTATGGATGTTCAAATAAAGCGCAATGTTAGTTGTACAGTGGTGCTAATTCCTGTAAATACCATCTAATTTTATTTTAAGTTATATCTGTCATTTTCTTATCCGCCGAAAAGGAAAGGGACGGGTAATCGACAAGCATAAAATTAATGGAACACACGTCAATTTTAAGCACAAATCTAAACAAACCGTCTAAAAATTTTACATCCGCCAATAACCCGTCACAGTTAAGTAGACAGCACGTCAAACGGATTGCATACCAGCGAGGTACCTTTTGATTCGCCCGGGTTATTCATTCATTTACTCATTCTTCCTAAAATTAAGAGCTGTGAATCATCCGTCCTTTTCCTTTTCGACGGATATGAAAATGACGGATATAACTTAAAATAAAATTAGGCGGTGTTTGCAGGAATCGGGGCCAGTGTCGTTACACGCTGTCGTTTGTGACAAGATGCGTCGCGGACACATTTTTGCAGAGATTGCTCGTACTATTTGTTATACGAAGTGTATGTTTTACACAGAGATTACACATTGACGTTATCGTACACGCGCAACCGTCACACATGACGTCTGAGGGTTACCAACTACAATACTTAATTTAACCCACTTAGGTACTACTACTTACAAATTATTATTTTTTTTTTCGATTTATATAGGCAAATGTTCGAATCGGGCTAAATTTTGGAAGGGTTTTTAAATTTCTATCTAAAATTTACTTGTTCCATAAATTTTATGCCTGTTGATTACCCGTCTCTTTCTCAGTGGGTAAAAAAATGACAGGTATTAAAGTAAAATGACATAAGTTTAAATGTAATAAATATTTTTCGGTAATTTATCTTCTGTACCGTCTGTGGGGCGTGTATTAACCGTGTGTCCGCCCGCAGCGTCGTCGGCGGAGCCGGCGGCGGCGCTAGCGGCGGGCGGCGCGCCGACGCTGCGCGCGCCACGGCGGGCGGCGCCGCCTCGCGGCCGCGGCGGCGCGCTGGCGGGCGCCGCGCTGGCGCTGCTGCTGGCCGCCAACGCGCTGCTGTACTGGCGCCTGTGCCACCCGCCGCACCACCACCACGACTGGCACGACAGGTCTGTACTACCCATATTTTTTCTCCTCAGCCATAACTCCTAGATTCAGAAATGTTAAATTGACCTTCAACAAGTTTATCCATGATAATTACGTTGAAGAACTCATTCCGATTTCATTTCGGAAAAGAAGTAATATTTGGAACTATTTCGTCTAAGTTTGACCACTGAGGTGAGATGTTATTTGTTCACCCTACTCCTTACACCACAATCTACAATAATCTCACTACTTACTAGTTTGACCGCGAGGAAAAACGACTTTGCCCCTTGTCGCGTGTTGTACTTGGTGTTTAAACTCGATATGAACACGTGTTACGGTGAACGCGCACCTAGAACCGTATTTCTAAATAGTTCATTTTCCATTCGCGTGCCGAAAACTTTAAGAGATGATTCTGACCATGATTCTGTGTTAATATCAAGTGGAAATTTTAGTTTTCCGTCACAAAATTAATGTTTTTTTTTTAGTTTATTTAAATTGTTTTCAATTCTATACTTTTGCGATGAAAAGTTCCACTTGATTTAATGCGATTAACTCAGAATAATGAACTGAATCTTCCCGTACCGTGCAAGTACGTATGGTTATGTAGTGACATGACATCGTAACAAATACTGAGGGAGATGATTCAGAGCTGACATAAAATGGGATTTCGTATGGGAAAATTAAAATTTTAGTGTTTCTCTTAATTTTTTTAGTTCCATACTTTACGGAAATTTCTGACGCGACTTCTGCGACGCGATTAGACCTTTAGCAGGAGTATCCTGTTGAATATTGAGTGTATTAAAAGTACGGTGTCTATTACAGGATGGAGAAAGTGAACACCCCAGGCATGGGCGACTGGTCGGCGCTGCTGGAGGCGCACACGCGGCGCCAGCGCGGACAGCTGTTGGCCTGGAGGGACGCCCTCGATGCTACCGTCGCACATCTACACCAGGTACTACCAGCGACAGCCTGCCGAGTGCTGTGCCGCGTCTGGAGGGACAATGCAGCGGGCTGCCCTGCTACTACGTGGCATAGCCTCGTAAAGCCGAGTTTTCCAAACAATAGTAAAACAATGGAGTTTGGATTTTAAAAGGACTGTCGGCGTTACGACTATAGTGCGAGCGATCAGTCTACCAATTTCTTCTAAGCCATTCCAAATATAGCGAGATTTCCTTCTAATCCTGGCTGACCAAAAGTCACAAAAAAACAATCCACTCAATTTACAAAAAATATTCTGATCACAATTTTACACGTTGTCTTTTTTACATGTTTTTAATATATTGTATAGGGTATTGAAGAAGGGAACTGAAGGTTCATCTGTAACCGATTTTCTATATCTTGTCGAACGCCGGAGATATTAATACATAAAGTCAGTGATGGAAGAATGCTCCGTCTTCTTTTAGCAAAGCTGCATTTGTATGTAGCTGATTGTTAGTAGCCTGTACATGTGACTCTTTAATTTTACAACGAATTTCGATTCTGTTTTCACATTTGGCTATCAATTTATGTCCATTTAGCAACTCTGTGATAAAAAACGGACAATTGCAAGCAAACATTTTTTTTTATAAGTGTCTTAACGTATTATCTAAACATTTAAAATTAATCAAGTTTTTCACGTCGCCTTGCAGACAGAGCAAGCGCTAAGAAAGCTGCTCGAAACTATAGAGCCGTCACTGGCAAAGGCGGAGGAAGAGGCAGCTATGGAAGCGAGCGGCGAGGGAGACGGGAGGGAGCAGGACGACGCTAGTGCGAGACCTCCCGAAGAAACCCCTCCACAGCCGAAGAATGAACTGTGAACATCAGGGGGCGCACCCCTGGTCAACGGTAACGAAGGGGATCGGAGGTAACTTAGCGCTAAGCGACGCGGATAAGTTAGAAACGTGTTGAGAGCGTCAAGTATCTTGGATACTCTAAGCATTCCTTTTTGACACACCCTGCTTGTAGAAATTCATTGGTGCCAATTCTGGCGTACACTTAACCTTATTTTGACAGCTCTTGAACCAGTGCCGTCCTTCACTTACAATAAATGTAAGGTGATGGTGTTAGTTATAGTCCTGTCAAATTAAGTTGGTGGTTTCCCGAATTGGCACCATTATTTTAATTTGCCCTCATCAGGCGGGAAGGTCGAATGTCAAAAGGTATTCCTTTTTTATTATGCAATACTGACAAACTGTGCTCTTGTTGCACTGTGGTTATTTGTAGGAGTAGGAAAATAACAGGTGATGCTGCTTAATTTGCTTATGGGTGTAAATCCAGCACACGATAGGAGGTTCAATACAGGAATCTCGTTGTTACTACGTGGCGCGTGCATGCGAGCGAGACAGACAACTCACGCGCGCTCCCTTACTCTTCAACGGCTTGCGGACATTTAGATAAAGTGAGGGGAAGAGGGGTTTATTTTTTAGTCTATGGTCTTAGTTCAGTGCTACTTATCTTTCACGATACGGCAGACTCGTCTAATCGCCAGACATTGCTTTTTTGCAGTCCTTTATACACTTTTGGCATCAAAAATTATTGTTTTACACACAAACGTCTTCGCTTCACGTTTCTAACTGGAACCACGTTTTATAGTACACTTGAGTAACTTTATTCGTCGGAATCGAGAAAGTGACTAGTTTATCATAAAAATACAGCTTCGGCTCATATTTTATACGTAGGTTGCCAGGAGCAAATAAATAAAGATATTCAAGTGCAATATAAATTATTTAATAATACATTTTAACGTAAATTCTGCTAGAGGTTTTCATCGCGGTTTCAAGGTATTAGGATATTTATTTCATTCCCTGAAGACTATATTTGGTAGTTAATATAATTTAACAGGTCTATAGAGACGCTAAGTTTACTTTCTGAAGCGCAATAGACGCTATTCGCAGCTTATACAATTACCAAAGATTACGATGTAAAATTGTAACAATTTCTTTAATGAATTCTTCACATGCAATGTATGTTTTAATCATATTTATTATACCGAGTATTTATTATTACATAAACAAATGTATAAACGCAATATTTTAGAAACAATCAAGTATTGTCTTCTAACTGATGTCTTCAATATGAAAGGATGTTTAACATTTCAGTCGTACAATAAAAATAGAAACCACAATATTATAGACTATGCAAAATCATAGATATGTAGATCATAACATATACATACCTAAATATAAATGAAATATATTTATAATAAATACTAAACACAAAATGAATAATATAGTCTGTGTAATAAATTTAAAAAATACGTTTCTGTTACGCAAGACACGCGAAAATGTTGAAAAACTAGCAATAGACGCACCGCATCGCACTTTACTATGATTCTAACCTTTTCTGTCACACACAACCATCATTTGCTGGAACGAGATAACGCGGCGGAATCAACGAGGCGGTCGGTGTGCGGTCGCACTCCCGCTTTATCTCGCTCTAACAAGTGATGGTTCTGTGTGACAGAAAGAGATAGCATAGCAAATTGCGATGCGATGTGGCTTAGTTCAACCCTAAGGGTATCCTCAGGCGTTGCGCAGACCTTGGATAATATCGGATCTGACAGTTTGTCCGGGACAGTACAACGTATAGAGCGACAAGGACCTTTGGCACGTGGCCAAACGGACTAACGCAGTTTCCTAAGTACTCCCACTGCATAAAATAGGGTAAACAAGTCGAATCAGTTACTTTTTACTCAGCTGAGACTGCCCTCAAGACCATGCTCAAGTCCCTGTTTTTATATGAGAACTGTCACATTGACATGATCTTGAGGGCAGTCTCGAAGCTGAGGTTAGTTTATCAATACAACCCCCCACATGTTACATTTTTCTTGATTAAATAGAAAAAAGAAAAGGTTTTTTGTCACCTTTAGATCTGTCTTTATTTAGTAATCGGAATTTCATAATTTATCTTTGACTTAGGAAATTACCCAATTGTCATATTTTCGTGTCTTTTTCCTTCTTTTTCTTTTCTTTTTTTGAAGTTTCCCGGCACAGGCATTGTTATGCTTCCTGCTACTAGTCCCTAATGTATTCCACTGTTAATACAAATATGCAAAATATTTGTTTTTATTTTTTTCATTTATTTAGCAGTTGCCGGACATATATTTCTATATTCTATTGTCACGCGCATATTGTTCGATCCACTGTTGTCTAACGTTTGTGATTTTAGGTAGTCTCGCAACAGAAACGCATCTTAACACGTTGACAGTCCTGTGATCCATATACGGGCCATGACGGACTAGCTCCATACGTCCGTGACCCATACATGGGTCGCTAAGAAACGACCAAGTACGCACTAAGCTAAGCTGGACTGGTGATCCACTTGGATCCTGGGGTAACTTAGCAAAGGTTGAAGTAATATGCGGGACTTCCAAGGAAGTCAAAAAAACATTTTGTATGGTGACTGTCAACGTGTTAACAGCAAAAGCCTTGCCATACAGCCTTAAGGCAGTTACTGAATCTTTCGTCCAGATAAGACACATTTAGGTACAATAAAAGTAACAATTACAATACTATTTGAAACCTTATCCGCCATATTTTTAACATTCCATTCCATACTATATTGATGCTTTTTCTTATATAAGTACTCTATAAAACTCAACATAAAATATATAACATCTATACGACTTAAGGCTGTATTACTGGCTTAAAATAATCTGTATGAAAACCTCACAGACCCTACTGTGATAGACGTATATATACGTTAGTTGTTTCTTGACGTAGACGCTGGCCGTTCGTTAACGTATCGCAATTCTGTACACGAGTGTACTGCCAAGTTTTGTGATTTCAACGTTTATATCGCCAAATACTGGAGGGCTGCAAACACTTATAGCTTTTAGAGTAACTACAATTGCAAATTCATGCTTTATCTATATATAAATAAGCTAAGAAATAGAATAAACTTTCTTTATTTCTAATTAAATGGTCTATATTAGCACCGAATGTTCGTAAGCACTTTAATATTGTAAGCAAAAGAAATGCTTTCCTGTGCAACAGCTATTCCAGTATTTGACATTTGAGAATAAAAATCGTAAAGTAATAAAGTGTAAAGAATAATTATTAACTAAATAAGAGGATTTTCATAGCTATAGCCAATGAAATTACTACCTTGTGTCCTATTGCCCAGACATGTAGATACAATAAACTACAAATGAGCTTATAAAATCAATAATATTGATATACAAAATGTATATGGTATCGTTATTGCAAATTATCAGTCAGACAAGGTAGTAAGTACGAAGCATTTAATGCATTAATATAGCTTACCGAACCTACGTTAACATACACCAATGCATTTCTCTATAAACAGCTAATTTAATATGAAACTGGAGTAAACAATAATGTACTAAATAATATTTTTATGACGATCAATAAACTAAAAATCAATAAGCAAAGGACTTTTACGAGGTGCTTTTTGACACAGCTACTATACAATCGCGCCAGACACGCGGTAGCGTGTCAAGCCAAGTTCAAGAAACAGAACTGGCGAGCTGCACCGTGTGCATTACACGTTACAATTACGTTGCAGTTACATTAGTGCGCACCCCTTTCCTATATTTCTTGTTTCGCAATGTGGAATTGCAAGAATCGCTGAAAAAAATCACCTTGTAAAAATGTCTAAGAAGCAAAAATGGCGCCGATTTTGGAGAGACAAAACCTAATTTAGTCTGCCAAAGCTAAAAATATTGCCATCTTTTACTTACGATATGTGCAAGAAAGAGTTAGAGCTAGTTTTAGAACTAATTTTCTGTGTCTGCTAAAATCGGCACCAATATCTGTCTCCTTCCAAAATTAAGTTTGATCAGTACAGTGCTGCTTCAGTTTCTCAGTCGGTCTTCAGCCAGACGGATTACCGTCACGTCATATAAAATGTTGTAGGCAGTTAAATAACTTACAATTAGTTATTAAGTTCTTCGAGGGTTTAAAATGTTTAGATGTAATTACAGTCTTACCACAGAAAAAAACAAGCGGTCAACATTTGAGCAGTTTAAATATTTGACAACCAAGGAAAGTTCAATCATAATTTGAAAATTGTTATTTTTCTTGGCTGTCAAATTCCTAACCACTTTTCGTTTGGGTTTTTTGTGGTAACACTGATAAAGTTTGGAGTGACCTGTAGGTTCCCTAGGTGAATTCCTCATAAATGTTTTTCCTATAGATACAAAATTAATTCGTAAGTTGTGTAAATAAAATTTAAAAATATATCGATTGTTAAGAATAGAGTATTAATGTTATTCATTAATTCAGAAAATATATGAATTATATAGTAAAATTTCAGTTGTAACATTCGATCTCTTATTTTTACATAGTTTTATTTTTCGGTGCTTATTTTGTTTTATAATTAATCAAGTTATTTTTGTATCCCATTCTGAATGTGTCAATTATGTATATTTATAGCAATATCCAGTTTTAATGCATTGTATTATAGATTTCATTCCATGTTATGATCTGAGAATTGTTAATTTTATCTGTATGAGGGTCAAAGATTAAATTCCTATTAGTTTTTAGTAGAATGTGCATTTCGTGTGTCGTAAGTCTTGATTTAAAGTTCTAACTACCAAAGAGTGATGTTGACAAAGAAAGTAAAGTACTTACGGATAACGATGTTTGAAACAACAGTTCATACCTGGGGGGTTAAAGTGGCCACAACGAAGCAATTCATCTAAGAAAGCAATATTGCGATTTGACAAAATTCATCTTAAGAAAGCAATGCAAACAAATGTCAAATCGATGTGGCCATTTTAACTCCACTGCTGTTTTAACATGTCGGGCGTTTTGATTTAGGCTGAATGATGAAAAATGTAGATTGATTACTAACGGGCTGTGAACACTAACCCTAAAGCCACTCAACACATCACTAACATTTTCAATAAGGTAAAATAATAACAAAGATTTATGATGGTAGAGTCCGCGCCACGAAAGTCCCGCGGCCGCGTCGCATTATCTGCATCAGGGCTGTTATGGATATGAAATTTCGGATACGGATAATAAATTATTCCGTTAGTTTCGGATAATTACGGTTAAGGATATTTTTTTTAAGGAATTTCAATAGTAAAATACAAATAGATACCTCATAAAGTGGTTTTATTGATAACTACAAAAGTTATAACGACAAGTTATAAATATGTTATGACGACAAAAGAAAAAAACAAACAATGCGCGCGGCTTTTGTCTCGGCCGACATTAGCAGTGTCCAGCCGATCATAACAACTTGTCATAACGTGTCTCAATTAGGATCCGCCCCTATCCAATATTATCCAAACTTTTATTTCAGATTCGGTTACGGATGATTTTTTATATCGGATATCCTAGTTTCGGTTACGGTTACGGAGCTCCCTAACATCCCTGATCTGCATATAATTATTAAACCTTATCATTTAGTTCTATCAAAATCCGCGGTACTTGGAATGGTGTGTACTCTACCGATTCCAGCAGACAAGTTTAATTTTATTTTCGTGTGCCAGTTCTAAAAATCCTCCTGCATTTGCTATAAATGCAAGAAAAGGAGAGCTAATTTAACTGTCAATCTAAAATGAAATTAAAGTTGTGTCTGGCGGAATCGACATTTTTACAGAGAACTTTGCCAGTGCAGAGCAGACTACGATGGGAATGCACAAATTCCGTACTAGATGTATGAACGGTGTGTTACAATAAGTTAGATAGACAATTCTATTCTCAGTATTTGAATAAATACAGATTTTAACGAAGACTTGAATTTCTGTTACTTTTCAGCAACCCCGTTTAAATAAAGGAACTGACTGGCTGATGTATCAGCAGAAACGCACTGGGTATAAAAGATTTTTTTTTGCACGAAGCATGGCAAGTGAATTATTACTTTTTAGGGTTCCGAACCTCTAAAAGGAAAAATGGAACTCTTAGGCCCTGCGCAGACGACAGACTATCCGTGACGCACTTTTTAGTCTGTGAAAATATAACCTATGCAATTATATGCAGTAACGCACACGACGCGCAAAAAGTCCGGCGCGTTACTGCATATAATTGCATAGGTTATATTTTCACAGACTAAAAAGTGCGTCACGGATAGTCTGTCGTCTGCGCAGGGCCTTATCCGATCATTTTGTCGTCCATAAACTTGTCTGTTTAGACCCTATTCTCGCGGGAACGCGTAGACGGTACCAAGTTAACTCGTGCATCTGATACTTATTTGGAAACCCAATATCAGTTTGAACACATGTGTTCTAAAGTCTGCAAAATTGAATTGCAACTTCCTATGACTAAAACCAACTGCTATGACTAAACCAATTTGATAGACTCGACGCGTAATCTTAATAGGCTAGTTTCCAACTAGTCAAATCAGTTACTTTTGACTAAACGTCAAAGCACGAAATTACCCTTTACTATGCAATTTGAAAAAGCAACCCCCAAAATGTCACACTCATTATTACATTGTTTATTAAAATTCATATATAAGTTAAATAGAAAAAGAAAACGTTTTTTGCCACCTTTAGATAACTTTAGTAAACGGAATTTCATAATTTAACTTAGGAAACTACCAAATTCATATTTTTATAAACATTAATTTGTATAAATTTGGAATAATAAATAAAACAGGAACAATATTTTAAGAAGATTTATTGAATCCGAAACTTACCTCAGACTTCTTGGTAAACTATCTTCAGCACTCACTTCACTTTCACTGGTGACGAAGTTTGCAAAAGTTGCAAATGGGAAATAAGGATGGACATTGGAGGGTACTTAAAACTAACATGTCTAGGACTACCAAGTAATGATATCGGTGCAGACGGAGCGAAACTAAAAGACCATAAACTCTAACTATCGTGAGTATTTACGGAAAACCTACTTTAGTTACATTACAATCCATCACGCCTGTATCCCCGAAGAGACAAGAGATAGGCAGAGGTGTATGTGTATAGTCATGAGCAATATCATGAACCCACTATAGAACCCTATCGCATTATCATATTTGAAATTTAATGTGACTTACGGTTTAATTTGTTAAAAAAGTTAATGTGACATGGTATCAAAATGTATACATATTAGTATTCGTGTCATACATATTAGTACTCGTATATACATATTAGTACACCCACTCATCGCCAGCCAAGTTCTTTTGTTACTCATCATCTCTAGCATTATCCCGTTTTTCACAGGGTCCCCTTAACTAACCTGAAGATTTGACAGTTCCGGTTTTTTACAGAAGCGACTGTGACTGACCTTCCAACCCGCGAAGGGAAAGCCAGCCCAATACAGGTTAGGTGACATACCTCCAAAAATGCATTTCTCGGGAATGTGAGTTTCCTCACGATGTTTTCCTTCACCGGTTAGCTCGTGATTAATCATTTATGATCCAAACATGAATTCGAAATAAATTTGACAATCATTGGTTTAGGCCTGTGCTGGATTCGAACCTGCGACCTCAAAGTGAGAGGCAAGCGGTCATGTTCTTTTGTTACTGTTGAATTTAATAATGCGTAAATTAAGAGATTTAAAGTATCATACATACATTACGTTGCCTGGAAGAAATCATCAGTTAGTTTCACTGTAATGCTTGTGTTATATGTTCCTCTTGTGCAACAAAGTATTTCCGTATTCATTTTTAATTATTTCCACATAAAGTATGTCTCGCGTAATAAATAGTAACGCTCCGTCTATTTTTTGCAACCATCTGAAACTAACTACTGTAATCACTTCTATCTACTTTACCAAAGAAACCCCATACTTACCCCTCACCCCAAAGAGAAGGTCGTAGATCAATAAAACCAACAGAAATAGCCAGACACTGTGTCAAGATTTATTTAAAAATCCGTCATACACAGCAGTCCGAGCGGTTGGACCTTACAAGCTAGGTAAGTAAGACTATGGATGTTCATTTGTCATCGTCCTTGAGGACCATGGTGCGGTGGCACTTGCCGCAGTAGTGGCGGTCCTCCATCACGGCCATGAACACTCCCGCGCCGCACTCCTCGCCGGTGCACTCGCGCCGGAGACGGTGGATCTTGCCGTTCTCGTCGACCTGCAAGCGATATACACTTGGTTAAATAAATGGATTCTACAAATTCAAATTTAAAAACATCTTTATTCAGTAGGTAACATAGTTAACACTTTGAATCGTCAATTTTTTGTCTCATCTGCCTAACTACTGCAGCTTCTCACCAGACAGGCAGGTTCTGCACGGTAGCCGTGTGGCTACCACGTGGATACGTGTACACTTACAGCTATTAGGCAAAACTCTCGATATAATTCGCGCGGTTCGGTTGCCCTGCCGCGAGGCTTGGTGTCTGTCTATAATGTAGGTGGGTAAACGAGGTAAACCCTTTTACATCATGATTTGGTTGGTAATGGCCCCATTTAAGGTATTAGGGGTTGCAGGCGAATATATTATGTGATTATGAAAATACGTCATTTAAAAACTAACAAGAGAGAAAGCGTGTCTATAACTTGGATACCTTTATGTAGTTTAGATAAGTAGGGGAAAACATATGACTTCGTTTGGTCACCTTTAAAAAAAATCTCCACCGGACTGAATGAAACAGATTGACGGAAAATACGCTTTACAATACAAACAAAACCAACGCGTATTCAAAACATCCTAAAAAAGGTTTTACACAAAAGACAGTTCAAGAAGGTCATTCACCCCTCATGTTTGAACAAGTCTCACATCCTACTCATTTCCCTTTCAACAGCATTCAATGCTCGCTGGCACAAGTCGAGACGTGTCTGGGTTTATTTTATCTACTTTTACTTTTTATCAAAATAACTATCTCTGCGAACTTGTAGCAACTGGATTCTAAACCCTAAAACGATTACGGGAATATCTTTATCAAAAAAATAAAGATAACAAATTGGTTTGTTTTAAAAAAGTCTTCACTAAAGAATGAGGACATTCTGTAGGATATTCATTGCATGTGAAATCGCATAAAACTAAATAAACCCATCTTATGACCTAAGCCGCCTAGACCAGTCGGAGCCAGTAGAAACATGTCGCAGCATGTTCCACAATGTTGCATAGACTGGATGGAGTCATCGACCATGTCAATGCACTCGACGTTACTCATCAACTCACCTGAGCGGCAACCTCGTGGGATGCTTGTTAAGAATCCGCACAGTTACCCACTGACGATTGAAACGACTTAAGTAGACACTGAAGATTTGGGCCAGTAATAAAAGTACTTGTAGGTACATACTAAAACTGACATCCAAATTTTGACCACCGTGAAGTTGACAATTTTGTCCGCTAGGATTATTTAATATGCAGTGATGGCGCCACTAGTGCATGTAGGACTAGCCCACTTGATGGACTAGGTATGTAAAGTAGGCGACAGACGTAGGTATTTTGGGACTCCCGAGTGAGTTCCCAAAAGAGATTGATGAGACATCCATAATGCCTGCCAAAATGTCAGGTCGATCGCGGACGGAATAGCGTGGAATTGATGTAGGTATGTATGAGGACTGACCTTGTAGAACCTCAGCACAGCGAGCTTGACCTTCTTCTTCTTGTGCTTGATCTTCTTGGGGGTGGAGTAATTCTTCTTCTTGCGCTTCTTGGCGCCACCGCGCAGGCGCAGCACGAGGTGGAGGGTCGACTCCTTCTGGATGTTGTAGTCCGAGAGGGTGCGGCCATCCTCCAGCTGCTTACCGGCGAAGATCAATCTGAGGTAGGACCAGAGGATTTCATGACGGCACTGTCTCATAGATACGATTTCTTAAGATGGAAAACTCAAAGATTTAAAATGAGGTCGTTTTAAAACTAAGAAAATGACAAGGAAAATGAGTCATCAAGGCCCATTAACAGCTTCAGAGGACATCTGAGTTGGGTAAGACAGCCAAGAATCATAATCAATTCCCTTTATCACAATAATTATCAAAGCTACAGAATAGGCATATAAATGTCTCTAAATAAAACAGTCTAAAGAACTTGGTGACCAATAAGTTTAGAGAATGATTAAAAATGCCGTCGGTGAAATTGGGAATAATCCACTGCATCCACTCTACAATGAATTATTCTAATATAATTTAAGAATTCTGATTGGCTGTCCACTATTTGTGGTCATTAGCAACAATCTTAAGCCACATTGACATTCACCATACAGAAAGAGTAGTCAAACTCGCTAGTTAACGTAATATTCCACCAGGGCGCTTACCTCTGCTGATCCGGAGGGATCCCCTCCTTATCCTGGATCTTGGCCTTCACATTCTCGATGGTATCCGAGGGCTCGACCTCAAGGGTGATGGTCTTACCCGTCAAAGTTTTCACGAAGATCTGCATCTTGGCGTATTATCTGCGACAAAAAAATATAGGTAATTTAGATTTTTAGACGTTTGAGTGAATCATGCTGATATTTTATTAGACTACCCAATCCATCCTGCCCGATGCGTCAAAGTCAGAGGCTTAGCGAATGGGAATCGTGTAGTCTAATAACAAATTGGTAGGCGTAACCATGGTAACCATAATCGCTGCGTGAGCCCGTTGTCGCATCGCGCTGGGTAGATTGGGTAATATAATAAATAACCGCTATAGGCGGTAATCGAAGTGGTCAGAAGCACAAGTAGCCAGTAAATAAAGGTGAACGAGCACTTAGACGCGCCACAGGGACGCACGCGCCTAAGTCTTCTGTATTTTGAGCTTCGAAGGAATAGAATATGAATTCAAATTGTTAGAACATTTGACATTTGTTTAAATGTAGTTCTGTGCAATAAAGTATATTTGATTTGAACATTTGACCCAAGCATGGTCAGAGACGAATGTTCCATGCTGTTTAAGTACACTTGGCAACTGGATCTCCCTACCACAATTACCCTACTAACTGTGAAATTCTATGATTCACTTTATCTAAATAGGTACCTATTGCACAAAGGACTGCAACAAACAGCATTAAAAATGTAAACGACACGCAAATGACGTCACTCCTGAAACAAGCCTGGCTTATGCTAGTTGACGATACTAACATGGGTAAGCTATTTGAGAAAAGTATACAATAATATTATGTGATACTAGTACATTACTATACTAACGCAGTTAGGTACTTTTCTGAAAAAATTAAAACCCTTGTCCTGTGCATGACATAATATGTATTTTTGCTATTGGTGCAGATTACTGGAGAAACCAACATAATTTTAATTTAGTGTAACAGTTCTAAAAGTAGCTTTATCTCTGTCTAGCACTTATATACTTATAGTCATAAGTGAAGGAAGCACTAACTTTAGAACTGTTAGACATAATAATAAAATTAAGTTTTGTCTGCCAAAATTTACACCACAAAATTTTTGGATTTAAAATAAATTGTAATGCAATGTATGAATTTGAATATTTTTGGAATAATCTCTGAAATCGAAGGCACCTGAAAATCAATAATAAAAAAAAAACAAGTTTAAAAGCTTCACGGTAGATTTTATTGAGAGGAAACATTATGTAGGTAAGGTACATTGACATTTGTAATAATAATTTAAACCAATAAAACAGCATTAATGCATCCATCATTCTCAGGGTTATTCGTGACCTGAGCGTACTTCCCCCAGACCACTTTCCCTGCTTGCGTCACCAGACCAAGCTCTGAAATGTTAACTTCTATCACAGTACCCTTAGTAATAACCCCAAGACTTGTGTACATCTGAGAACTAGGGTTCTTTTTCACCCCAATGATGGGTAAACAAAACGTAGCCTTCAATTCCGGATGTGTTACATGTGCCTTCTTAAATCTCAGAGCCATCGGTCGTATGAATCTCTCAAACTTTGGTGGTTTTCGTGTAAAGTTTTCTCCAACAAATGTGACTTTTGTTACCATGCGTTTCCACGCTTTCCTCTTTGATTTGCCGGATTTAAGCACTTTGAATACTTCTGCGTCTGCTTGTGCCTTTACTTTAGGTATTGGTACATCCCATTTGCCAGCTTTCTCCTTGCGTTTCTGTTTGATCATGTTAGACAGAACTTTAGCGCGTGACTGTACATCTCTGTCAAGAAGGTACACGGGTACTGCACCCTCAGCAACCTTTTCTGTGTTCTGTTTGACATTCCTCTCCTCATGTGCTTTGATCTTCTTCTTCATCTGAATCTTTTCATTGCGGCGCTCCTTGTTGAAGATCTTCGCCTTGATGCCGCGGAGTTTCTGCGCCTTCTCGGCTCTCTTATGAGGCTCGCGAGCTTCCTTCTTTCGTTTCCTCTCCTCATAGTCGAGTCTCCTACCGTAAAGCTTTTGATGACGCTCAATGTATTCGTTCTGCGGCATTGTGGTTGCTTATTCGGCAACTACAACAAAATTAGAGGCTTATCATGTGCTCACTACGTCGTGACAACGCGTCTTTCTAACCTCTCAGCGATCAAAATAACACACTTGCCGGCTTCATATACTAATAGAACTCGATTCTTCTACTTCTTCAGAACATAAATTTATTGATTTGAAAATATTCAATCTAACAATCTTCTTTTAATAAGTTTGTATTGGTTCAATAACGCTGTTTCCACGTGTTTGAATTGAAAAGTCAATTAACACAAATGTTAAAAGGGTTTTTTTACCGAATGTTGATAATAACGTTATTAATAGTTAACACGAATAATATTGCACAGTATTTTATCCATATTACGCAAAAACATTAAAATTCTTGCACAAAATTGTCCAACTCACCTTACGCCGACACCATGCCACAAGGAAAAGGAAGTTTGAGGTTTGACAGCTAGCAGTACCAACTATCAGATACAAGTTTTCATCATGCAAAATTTAATTACTATCTTCTCTGTGGATGTACTACAAAAGGTTATGTCTACTTGATTTAGTAGTATTATACCAGTACTGTCTGACTACTAAATGAAGTTGGTCATTATTTACATGAAATTGGAAGTATGCAGTAGTGGTACCTAAATTTGGTAGGTTAATCATTGACAGATAATTATTTCAGTTGGCTAACCTGGCTAGGAGTTGCCATTAACGTAATCAAAATAAAATTATTAATAATTTAAAACCTGTGTTGATTAGTATTTATTTTAATTACTTTTTAACAATCGACCGTGCTAACTTTGTGGTGTGATAAGTGTGGTAATGAATAATTATAGACCGGAAGATCAACAAGATATAATATATACAGAGTCCCATTAGTAGTGAATCAAGCGAAACATAACACTGAGACTAAGATCACGTGACAAACCAGAAAAACGAAGCTTGACTAAGATATTTGTACTTTTGTAAAGATCATCGAGATCATCCTTTATGGAATGGACGTAGTATTATTACTCTTTGGTAAAGATATAAAATCATCTTCATCATGAACTTTCGCATAATTATACATGATAAAGGCTGTAAGGACAGGCTACTTTTACAGAGATGAAAAAGTACTTAGTTACTATACTTGTTTTTATAGCTTCTGAAGTTTAAAGAGTAAAGTGTGTGTAAAGAATGTTCTCTCCTATCGTACGAAATGTGAGGTGGATTACCAACCTCATCAGCCCTAGTTTCAAGGTTATTATTGAACCACTAAAGGGCCCCAGGCTACTTACATAAGCTTACGTAAATAAGTAATAACTAGAATGTTTTTAAATGACTTTTATCTGAAACGGAATATAATGACGAAGCGTGTATGTGATTTATGCCGAAAAACATGATTATGAACTAGCTAGCTAGCTTTTGTAAAGATCATCGAGATCATCCTTTATGGAATGGACGTAGTATTATTACTCTTTGGTAAAGATATAAAATCATCTTCATCATGAACTTTCGCATAATTATACATGATAAAGGCTGTAAGGACAGGCTACTTTTACAGAGATGAAAAAGTACTTAGTTACTATACTTGTTTTTATAGCTTCTGAAGTTTAAAGAGTAAAGTGTGTGTAAAGAATGTTCTCTCCTATCGTACGAAATGTGAGGTGGATTACCAACCTCATCAGCCCTAGTTTCAAGGTTATTATTGAACCACTAAAGGGCCCCAGGCTACTTACATAAGCTTACGTAAATAAGTAATAACTAGAATGTTTTTAAATGACTTTTATCTGAAACGGAATATAATGACGAAGCGTGTATGTGATTTATGCCGAAAAACATGATTATGAACTAGCTAAAAATTTTAAAGTTTTAAGTCAAGGAACATTCTACAAGGAATTTTCTCCCCAATTTCGTTACTAACTAAATAATTATGAAACAGTAAATAAACGAGTTTTCCCTATTTTCGTAACTTTTTTAAAGTAAGGGTAAAAACGGGAGCCTATTACTAAGACTTCGCTGTCTGTCTGTCCGTACATCTGTATGTCACCAGGCTTTATCTCAAAAACCGTAATAGCTAGACGGTTGGAATTATCACAAATTATGTATTTCTGTTGCCGCTATAACAACAAATACTAAAAACAAAATAAAATAAATACTTAATGGGGTCCCATACAACAAACGCTTTTATTGCCCTTTTTTACTAGATATCAATAATGACAACAGAGGCATTTAAGAAATATACAATAAGAGAACCTCGTTACCAAATCGAAAGGTATTTTTAACCAACTTCAAAAAAGAAGGAGAATATTTTATTAATATTTTAAACTAGCCTCAAGTTTAATTCTGCGCTGGCAACACTCGGTACCCCACCCGCGCTTCCGTGGTCTCCCTTGTGTCATCGAGTCAAGAAAATAATACGAGACAGCGAAGGCGCACTCATTTCCTCACACAATATTTAGTATCGAAGCGCGGTTTGGGCAGTAGAAATAATCTTACATATTATGAATACAAGTGCTATACAATATACCGCAGGTATGTAGAAGTGATAAAGTGATTGTTATCAGCTACTTTTGCATTCGTTTACAAATGCATTCTAGAACTGTGTCCATTATGTTCCGGTGGTTTGGTCAGTTGTGAGATACCACGGTAAGCTGGTTTTGGCTGCGTAGTGTAAGGTAGGTAGTAGTCGAGGTAGTAGTAGTGTGAGGTTTGAAGGCCGAATCGTATGAAGCGTTATTATAGTAGGAAACTGGTTATTCCATTGGCGGGCAAGCGTGGGACCGCCTGTCCTGGTCATATTACTTTGATAGATAAAGTACTTATCTTTGTGGTATTTATATGTGTAAATAGATATTGATAATATTGCGACTGTGTGTCATTTCGCAAACGATATGTACTATAATAATTTCTACATTAAACTACTTTATTTATTTACTTTTATAAGTTTTCATCTTTGACATTTACAAGTGGTTGTTTTTACAATCTGTATTGGATATAAAAATAAATATCATATAGGTACTATATACTAGGGTGGCTATTTTCTGGTTATTTTTACGGCAAAATGAAAGGATGATAATGATAAACGATTGTTTTGTTTTTCAGAATCCTAACATGATGGACTAAATTATAGGCGGTGGGCTGGTAACCTGTCACTATAGAAGTTCATCATTGTGGCTTAGTAAGCATCATCATCAGCCCATTAATGTCCCCACTGCTGGGACACGGGCCTTCCCTATGGATGGATAGGGAGATGATGAGATGATGCTTAATAAGCATTTGCTTGGTATTTACCAAGAATAGTAAAGTTATATAAATTGTCAAATAAATAACTTGTGTGTATTGTCGTCTATAGAATTGTGGTTCTGCTGGTGGGCACAGGGATAATGAATGTTGTGTATGTACTTATTTGTATGTAGATTAGGTATGTTGTTATGAAAACTTAATAATTTTCAATATGAGAGAAATATGTCATGGGAGCAAGCTAATGGCTGCAAAAGACTACAGGCAGTGGATATCTGTTATTCGAGCCTTACATCCCAACAGGGGATAACAGGATTAGAAGAAGAAGGAGAGAGAAATATGTCAAACAAAGGCCTATGACGTAAAAAATATTTTAACTATTTTTTATTCTCTCTTTACTCTATTGAGTGTACAGAGCCAATAATCAATATAATTATGTCTTGTTAAGCTAAATATGAAAATCACTAAAATTACACGAATTACTTACCTAATTCTTTCGTGTCGTCATATAATTTTGAATATCGCATAAAATAAAATAGACCTAAATTTAGTTAAAATACCTAACTTTTATTTAAATCAAAGTTGTACCTACAACTTTCGTGTCTAATAAGAGTAATAAGCTAAACAGCTACCTACTTATTTTTTAATAATAATACAAGCGAATAATTTAAGTTACATATAATAAAAAACAATATTTAAATAATAGTTAAAATTGAATTTCTTATTTACCTACTTCATAAACAATTTAAAAATATTTATGTTCTTAAAAATAATACTAAAATGGGGATTGCTATATTGTCTCGAATTATTTATATTTAATATACCTATTTTATTTTTTATTATTAATATTTCAGAGCCTTGCTGGAGCCGCAGATGTTCAACTGAAAGCATATACAGTATACAAGCAAGAGAGACAGGTATGTACCAAGTAGCTAGTTATAGAAAAAAAAAACACTTAAATAATTGCATGCTGGTAGGTATTTAGAAATTTCCCTTACACATGTCTTGCTTTAAAAAATCTTCAAGTATTTTATCCTTAATTATTTTAAAATATAATTAGGGCTGCCATCATATCAGTTCAAGTGATTTTTTTATAAATATTTTTTTTTTAGTTTTAGTAAAATTATTTTACAAAATTATTTGATGGCAGACCTATTTCTGCTTCTATATAATGGAATATATACGTTTTTTTTTATAAACTATAATTAAAATTATAAATAGAATGTAATGTACCTTCCTACTGTTATATAGTATTGCTTCTGACAATTTTTTGTTGAATCTAAATATATATAAAAACCTACTTAAAAACTTCCCAAACATAGACAAAACCAGTACCGATTATTTTTAATGCAATTTTAAATGCGGTCCCATCGAAAATAACTTGAGTTCACGTGACTACAAAAATCTTACAGTAACATTTTATACATCATTGGCAAAAACAATACTTAATTTTAACATGCTATTGGCGAATGTCAATGACAATTTGACATTATTTTCTTGTGAAATTATGTGATGTATTTTGTTCAAATCAATTTTTGACATTTGACATTTGTTGGAAAGCTACAAATTTCTTAACTAGCTATAAAAAAATAAACTACATAACTTAAGTAATTAGGCCAACATTAATACATTAAAAAAAAATGTTCCATTTTGATTAGGGTTCTGTAGTACCAATACCAATAAGAGTAAAGGTCATCTGATATTATTTTTATTTATTAGAAATCCATTCAGCGCGTTAGGTGACATAAGTTTTGGCGGCAAAACAAGTTTCAACATCACTGCGGTGCAATGACTCAGATTCACATTAGCATTCGTGAGTAAATAGCTAGTAGGTACGTCAGCGGACATGTTGCGACTTGTTCTTGCCATTCGGATATCAGTGCCATCATCGTGGCATGCCAGTAAATCCAGTAATTAAGTCAAATTGTGTCTACCGTCACGCTTTGATAGCGCAAGAAGTCGAGATAGTATACAAACTTTTTTTTTAATTCAAAAAATCCTTGGACATGGACGATGGCACGCGCGTTTTATCGACAATTTGGCTGGTGGCTTATCATTTTGCTGGTACATGATAATTATACTATCAAACTAGCCTCTAGCTATTTAATTTTAAGTAATATATGTTTATCAAATACCTATTAGCTGTAGCACGCGACTTCGGCGTGGGAACTTACTCCTGCGCAGGTGAATTTCCGTAACCCCTTCCTAGTGCGTGTTAGTGATAAAATGTATGAGTAAATGATATATACATAGTTTTAAGTGGTATAGGTAAATGAAACGCAGAACCTAAAAGGAAAATTCGTTACTTAAATGATTGCTTCATTGAATGTGCAACTTTGCATTTAGAATTGTTAAAAATGAAACTTGATCACTGGGTTGCTTCACATAGTCTAACAAAAATTATTTTAAAAAGAAGAAAAACCTCTCAATTCTTGTTAAAGAATTCTGAACAATAATATGAAAAACTAGGTTCCTACCTCCCTCCCTACTGCCTATATTCTTAAGTGTTTTCTTTACTTCTATAATAATAAATCATAAGTATGTATTTGAAGTAGGTATGTAGTTGATCACTGTGACGCATGTTGTTAATATGTAATAAATAATACTATTTATATTGCAATTACTTTATATTCATTTATATAAAGAGTTCCTTTATACACTTTGCTTACATAACCATACACTACCCGTCTGTCCTTTGGGAATCCCCAGAAGAACTATTTTTTGTCGTGGCAGGTGCCTGTATGTTGTTTCCCATTTGGTCTATTTCTTGGTATTAATAGCCGTTCCTGTTGGAACATGTCTCGGTATTTCCAACTGATCAAATGGGGAGTATGAGTAACGAAGGGCATACCTTTATAAGGGCGAAGTTAACAGAAAGTATATACCGAATGTACTGTATTTTGATGTAGTTTATCAATTTTGAGCATTTAGAAGGTGATTATCCTGATTTCTGAATGCATTAAAATTATTTAAAATACATGTCATGTTCAAATGACAGTCTAGAGATACAAGTAATTATATTACATAAAGTAAGCCAAGTAAATATACCAAAACAAAAATATTATCAACATAAAACAGCTTTAACACCTAAAGTCTCGTCCAAATAATTCGATAATAATAATTCATAACTGGTATATTTTGTTTGACTAGAATGTGAAAGTTGCTAAAGAAAGTTATGAGCTCTGTGCAAACAAAGAATAATGTGGGGAAACGTTGAGCCACTCTGGTAACGAGACGATAATAACACAATATACTTGTAGGTAATAAATTAGTGTTATTGCCTCGTTAGTAAATAAGACAATTATACTTGTGAAGAAGTCTGTTATATGTTAGTTCAATAAATAGTAAATGTATTATGTACAGTCACACATTTAATGAGACTTACGGTTTAATTTGTCAAAAAAGGTAATGTGACATGGTTTCAAATTGTATACATATTAGTACTCGTGATCGTACCTACTATAAATTAGCTTCGTTTTGAATATAATATTATTACATTCTTGTCTGTTGCATGAATGAAATGTAGGCTTAGCAAGTCTACAATCAAATACCTAATTTATTTATTAAAAAAATTATGACACTTTCAAATGGAACCGGAGTTAAAATTGCATTTAATGTTAGTTATTTTATTTATATTCAATACAGGTCGTGAAGAATTATTTAACAACGACACATTCATATTTTAAATTATTTGTATATAAAGTGCAATCAAAACTGACATTACGGGCTTTAAAAAAAATTAACATGCTTTTTGGCGTAATTTTTTATTTCTTACATCGCGTTTAATTTGTTTGCACACTGTGAGGAACTTTCGTTATTTGTGTTGGAATGGAGTTTTATGTTTTGTGCTTTGTGTGTTTCTATCTATCGGCGCCATACGATATAGGACGGCTTTCTTCCTAGTCTTATAAAGTATTTGAATAGTTCGAAAGGTGTTGATTCCTGTGTCCCTTATAGGCAAGAGGACAACCTTGACAAATGAGATATTTTTTAAGAAATGTTTCTTATCACCTGGGACACTTAGATTGGCTTTTATTTCTAGATTAGCATTGTTTAATTCAATCTGTCGAATATGTGTCTGATAGCAGTCGTCACAATCGTCTCTGGAGAGCGATTTTGACGCTTTGTATTGCGTCTACTCCAAAATATTGCGTCGCTACACCTAATTATACAGAGAAATTCAGAAAATGACGATTATCAGCAATCTGTGAAAAACTATATTTTTATTATAAAATTGTCCTGCTTGATACAAGGCCCAAATGCGTCAAGAAAAAAATCGGATGGCGCCATTAGATAGAAACACATGTTGATTGATGGTTTTGCTAATTAACATGATGGTATCATCAGGTGTGCTGCGGCCACGTGCGGACTGAAGACTGGACACATGCTCTCACTAGACCATGCTTGTTTTAAACCCTACTGGTTGTTTTAAGATTCATCCATAACTGAGGCTTTTCGCAAAAAAAAAGAAAATTAGACCCATAGAATCTGTCTCACAAAAAGTTTCAACATTTTAACCCCTTTGAAAGGTGCTTTTATGATATTATTTACTCTACAGCTACACAAAACAAACAAAAGGTGTATTCGTCTCATCAATTATTGTTATATATCGTTGTTATTGCCTTCTTGATCCGCTTGATAGACTTTACCTTTTATTGTCAATATTACTGACAACGTTATTTACACTCTTTGCGAGCATCTATACGTGCGAATACTCATATGAAACTCCCCTAGTTACTTTAGAATCATATGTTCGCATTCGCACTACAAACATTGTAATTCAATTAGAACTTAGTCTGACTGAGGATAAAATTTGGGGGTTTACCAAGGTGATATACCTCATTGACAACCGGATATCAACGTCCTTGTTTATATCCTGAGTTTGTATAAATATTCATTCTGCTATAAAGGAGAGAAAAAACTCTGGTGTATGATAATAATAATAATTTATTGCCAAAAAGTGGGTACAATTCTTTCCTTGACACAGTTTAGTCTTAGACACAGATATAAATAGGTAGGTACCATAGCTGACTAAGTATAATTCTTATTATTCACAAAATACACTAGACGAACTACGACTATACTGTAGACGAATTTTTAAATGATAAGTTTTAATTTTAATACACACTTCCTCTCTTCCGTTCAACGTTGCTGTGCCCTACAGGGTCCATGTTTTAGTTCCTATGCCTATGTAACACCCCATTGTACTACATGGAATGCAATAAATAATTGAGAATTGATAAACTGGATTACTTAACAAAATAAGGGTTAAATATATCAATATATCGTAAACTGAATTCTTTCAGGGCATTGTTGGTCCCCATACAAAACGAATCTTAAAGCAACCGTACATTTTGACATCATATTTAATTTAATTAAGGACTTCAATGCTTTGTCACATCATCATTAAATTAGTACTCTGTTCTTGCTATCCAAATAGTGACTCATTGTAATTGGTATACCGTTTAAATTCATCTACGCATTGCATTGAAGCTTAAGATGTGTTTCACACAATTTTTTTGGTAACACAACACACAGCCTATATACGTCCCACTGTTGGCCGTAGTCTTTCTCTCCCATCAATCGAAGGGAGTACGGAATATACTTCACCACGCTGCTCCACTGTGGAGTGGTTAAGGAATACTGACGTATATTTAGACAAAATCTTTACCTTAATTGATAGTAGACAAGGTGTCTAGCCAATAATAAGGTAAATAAGAACGAACTTTATCTGAATAGGTAATTTAAACAAATTGCAAACGATTTTACTTGATAAAATTGTGTGAAACATTGTACACTATCATTATATTTTGGCGTTGTCATTAGACCACATTGTTTAGTGTATATTTAGCATTAAGTAGCTAGTTGTGTGTGTCACTGTCATTGGTAAGTTTGCAGTGGATTTTTCAAATAGTTATTTTTGTTAATTAATCATAACATTTGATTTTGCATGTCTTAACATAATTATAATGACTGTTTGTAAAACCATCTTTCAAAAAAAAAAGAAACACTAAAAAAAAGAAACTGACATGAAAATAGTATAAACGAAGGCACAAAAAAAGAAAAAAGACACTGACTGAAAAGACAAAAATAGATAAAGGCAAAAAATACACTATTTTAAAAATCATACATTACAGACCACATAAAAAAAGAAAAATAAAAATATTTGGCGAATAAAAAAGAAATATTTTTTATATTTGAAAGCCTAGATAATAAAAAAATATATTTGGCGAACAAAAAAATAAAAAAAGAATCCTTATATTTTTATATTTAGCCTATCAAGCCATATTACACAACGATTGGCACGTGGGCGTGATCAGTTGACAATGTTGTTGAAACTGGATGTGTTTATAGATTACGTTCGCGACACCAGTGACACCGAGTCGTTCACCGATGATGATGAGCCAGTCGAATACGAGCCCTTCACTGAGCCGGAAAACGAGGCTCCAGTGCCCATTCTGGGAGACTCCTCCGGACAGAGCGATGTAAGTTACATACCTTTTTTATATTTTTATAATTTTTAATAACCTTTCCAGAAGATAATGGTCGATGACATGAATTAATGTCTTTGGGAACTCAATGTTTAATTATGTCTTTAGACTAAGAATTGACAAATTATGCATTTCTTATTTTATTCATAGTGATAAATATAGCAAAAAAAATAGACATAATTCACGCTTATGGGTAATATAAAATTATTAAATTACCCATTACCCTTTTATAATATCCCGTCCGGCTCAGAGCTTTTCGATTTAATTTTCTCTTTATTTACTTTATAGTTGTTAATTCCTTTTATACATTAAAAAAGTATTTCTTTATAATCCGCAGAGCTAGTCCATAACATTTTCTTTTTAAAAAAATATTAATTCTTGATTGTATTCCTAATTTTGATTTTCATTTCTCCTATCTAATTTAATAATAATTTTGATTATGATTTTAATTTTATTTTTGATTGTGATGCTAATTTTAATCTTGATTTTTAATTTTAATTTCTAGTTTATAATTTTTATGTATTTGTACTTTTTAGTTTTTATCAATTTTTGTATTTATTGTTTATTATTATTTATTTTTTCTATGGACGTTATTATGTTCTGAAAATAAATTATTTGAATTTAAATTAACCCTGTAATTCTCAATCTTACAGAACGACATTATAACTACAAAGGTGGTTGAAGTCTCAGTGGGCGACGACGGGGACTTAGAGTTCGCGGACTCGGAACAAACAGCTTCTGACGGCAGGAGTGACAGCGAGTTAGAGCTGTGTGACTACGGTCGCTGCGCGCTGTGTGGCGGACGGAACACCACCCCGCGGTATCGCTACTGCCAGAAGTGCTTCAAGGTAGGTTCTGGAAACTTCTATAGGTTACTATAAAGCCTTGTATGGAGCTGAGCGACTACGGACGTTGCACGCTTTGCGGCGTACGGATCATCACACCGCGGTATCGCTACTGCCAGATGTGCTTCAAGGTGGGTTCTGGAATCTTCGCCAAGTCACTGTAGGTGATACAGGTTGTATAGCGAGTTAGAGCTGTGCGACAACGGACGCTGCGCGCTGTTCTATCTGCGGAACACCACGCCACTGTATCGCTACTGCCGCCTCAAGGTGGGTTCTGGAAACGTCTACAGGTTACTGAAGAGCCTTGTATGGAGCCTTGTACGGACGCTGCGCGCTGTGCGGTGGACAGAACACCACGCCGCGGTATCGCTACTGCCAGAAGTGCTTCAAGGTGGGTTCTGGAAACTTCTACAGGTTACTGTAGAGCCTTGTATGGAGTTGTGCGACTACGGCCGCTATTACTTCGTATAGCGCTAGTCTTATGGCAGATAAATAATAATACAGATTGGGAACAGCTTTGATATTGTTAACTAAGGCATCTTCAGGCAACTGTACACCAAAACAACAGGAATTCGAGTAATATTTCTGTCCTGTAAAGTATTATTTTACGAGGTTTTTATTTATACAAGGAAGGAAAATGTTTCAACGATCATTCGCTCGACTGTAGCTATGATACATATTTCATTAGAATATTTTGTCAAGTCACAAACAACAAAAACCGTGACATAATTGAATTTATCAAGTTTTAATCTTATGATCATCGAACACCACGCTGGCACACTTCACATTTGATTATATTGGCATTGTAATTGAAACAATCAAACCATGATTGGATTATTTATTGCATTGATAATGTGGTGTGCTATCAAGTCTCAAAATCAAATCGGAGTCACGTTCTTTTCTGAAGGTCCGATTACCGGTTAGAATTTGGCATACATTTGAAGCTGTCCCTTGGTTCCTTCGAACCAAACATTGTAAATTGAATCATTGACTGTCAGAATCAGAGAGGAAGACAGGTACTCCGTGAATCGGAAGGCATATCTAGCTAGATAAGTAAGTAGTCGTATCAGTGGCCACCTCAATGGCGGCTCAATAGTAACCCCGACACCAGAGTTGATGAAGTCAGTCATCGAACCCATATGAAAGAATATATGCATATATTGTATATGCATATTGTTTTTTTAAATATATATATTGTATATGTTGTTGTGCAATAAAGTATTATTGATTGATTGATTGAAAGAAGATGTATCAAAGACATGATATCTGTGATGCTCATTGATGCTAGTCAGATTTAAACTGAAAACAATCCAAAGCCATGATGATGATACAACATTTGGATGTCACGCTATTCAATCTCAAACTTAAAAACATTATAAGATATTGGCCCCGATTCCTGCAGACACCGCCTAATTTTATTTTAAGTTATATCCGTCATTTTCGTATCCGTCGAAAAGGAAAGGGACGGATGATTCACAGCTCTTAATTTTAGGAAGAATGAGTAAATTAATGTGTCGGGTTATTGACTGACGTAAAATTTTTAGACGGTTGGTTTAGATTTGTGCTTAAAATTGACGTGTGTTCCATAAATTTTATGCTTGTCGATTACCCGTCCCTTTCCTTTTCGGCGGATAAGAAAAGGACAGATATAACTTAAAATAAAATTAGATGGTATTTACAGGAATTAGCACCATTATGTCCGAAACAAAATGATATTTATACATTTAATCTTCCGTGCCTACCTGCCTACACAAACTGAAAGCGATGATGGCACATTACAATATTGATTCTTTCATGATCTAAAGTTGGGAACACGAAACCACGCCATGATGGCAATTTTGGCATAAAAACCGATAACTTAAAATTTTATCTTTATGATACGATATACATATGTTTTTGTACATTATCAGCGGGCGTGGTAAGTATAGATAGGGTTCAGTATTATAAGACATACGACTACAAATATTGGTTCATTCTGATAAATATTGATATACATCGGATTCAAATAATTATAATATGAATGTTAAATACTAAATAATTTATCATAATTTTACCAGGAAGCAATACCAAAACTAATGTAATACCGGCCACATCTTTAATGAGACTTTCAAAACTGTATAAATTGTTTGTAAATCTGAATGAAACACAAGAAGATGAGAATGTATAAAGTCGAGAAAAATCTTTTTAATTACTTACCTTTTTGATTACTTGTGTAATAATTTGTATTAAACTTTTTACTAATGCATTCTAGGTACGTAAAAACCTGTTCCCGCCGAGACCGAAGCGCAAACACAAACGGAAGTTGTTAGATAAAACGCAATCCTCCTTCCGCCCCCTATCGCAGGACTCTGGTATAGACAGTCAGGAGCTGCACGAAGCAGCTCAGAGCTCGGCTGGGTGCTCCCAACCTGCCACCGTACAGAGTGACTCAGGTTGTTCCCAAGCCGTAGAAACTGAGGTTAGGTTAAGCCGTACTTTCCACAACCCTTTAAAGCGGCGACGCGCGGAGTCAGCTGACCGATCACACAAACGACCTAGGTTAAGTTATTCCGACAGCGAAAGCGATTCAGACGACGAATCCAATAACGTCCAAGTAACACCATTAGTGAAAACCGTCAGCGATCCTTCGTTAACTATCGAAGAGGTCAAAATCACTAAAAAGATAATAAGTAATAAATTAAAAGAGAAAATTGAAAAGGAAAATGAAGAAAATAATATGTGTATAGTTTGCCTTTCTGAGCCCAAATCTGGTGTGTTTGTCCATGGGCGGATAGCTCACATCTGCTGCTGTTACAAGTGCGCCGTCAAAGTTTGGGCCAAGGCAAAAAGGTGTCCAGTTTGTAATTGTAAAGTCAGCAACGTTTTGAAGGCAGTCGTCATGTAAACTTTTAAAACCGCCATCTCTCTAGAGTTTGATTATTCATTGTGATACATCTTTAGAATTATAGTTTGTTTCTGCATCCAGTCTAGTGTAGTACAGTGTTACTTGGACTGTTTCGCTTTTAAATATTCTTATTTGAACATTATATAGAACATCTTTCCATTTTGGTTGTCTCCTGATTCGGTGCAAAATTTAAAGAGATTTATTTAATGGTTAGAGAAGCATTAATAATTTGAAACATAATCACATTTTTTTTGTATTTAAATATTTCAAAGCGTATGACATAGTAACATATTAATTAATTCGCATTCCGGCCATGTTTTTGCTAAGTAAATACCTTTACCCCATGCGATCGCCTAACAGTTTTCTATCTTCTCTGACCATAAACTAAATCTCTTAACATTTTCTATCCAATTAGGAGATAAGTTTAACTTATTTTCCATTTATAGGCCGATCAAATATTAGAAGCTGATTATTTTTTTCTTGAAAATAATAATTTTGTGTCAACGACCTAGTACGGTCACGAGCATTAATATGTATACACTTTGGTACCATGTTACATTAACTTTTTTGACAAATTGAGCTGTAAGACTCACTAATTGTCAAATATGTTAGTGCGACAGAGTTCTAAAGTGGGTACATTATATTGCTCATGACTGTACGTTAATTCTAGGTATATCTCATTAGATATTGCACTATATCCATTTAATTTCATGATTTGCACTTGCACAAACTTAGCTTGCTGCGTTTTTGCGTTAACAGCGTTTTTTGTCGGATACCAATTTGAACATAGGTAACATAGGTGTTAAAAGAGTGACAAGAAAAGTAGATATATTATATCCGTTAGCTTTTTAATTTTAGTACCTCGAGGCGCGAATTGAATTTAATTTTGTGTAAATAAAACGGTAACGTTCTCCACCGAAGAGATAATATATTATTTGATGTGAAATTTCTTAGGTTAGTAAAGTACTATTACGCTAGTTAACAAGAAATGTTCCTATTTATTATGGTATAAAAGTTAATTAAGATTTTCTTTAAGTGTTTCAAATGTATAAAACGTAACGTGTATTAAAACTATTTGATCAAAAGTGTCCTATATTTGTTTTGAATGGGTTGAAAAATATTTTAAAATAATTATTTGTACAGTAAAATGTACTTGTGTGTACGTTAAAACTATAGATAGTAATAGCATGGAGTAACTAATATACTAAGTTAAACAGAGGGACCCTCCCCATACTAGGAAAATTGTCACTAAAACGCGCTCAAATGGAGTGCCGCCATGCCGGCGAGCATTTGCACTAACTGTCAAACAATGATACGAAACATCGTCACTAGATGACACTTATTTCCACATGTAAGCTTACACGGTTAGCGACATCTAGTTGCTACTTGGCGAAATAGAGTAATGTACTCCAATAAAAAAATAGCGCCGCCGGTGGCGTGTATTGGTACTAAATCTAAAATGTACGGAAGGGACCAGACATGGTAATAGTCACTTTATGTCATAGTATTGGTTCTACTAGAATCGTGTAAAAAAATGGTCTTATATAAGAACAAAGGTCTTATATACATATAGAGCCATGTCAGGGGCCTTTGGCGGCTCAATAGTAACTCTGACACCAGGGTTGATGCGGTTGGTAATCCACCTCACAACCTACACGAGAGAAGAAGATACGAACAATGTTTTAAAGGACGTTTCTTGTTAATTATCGTATGTACTTAGAAAATTATATGCATCGCGAAAAAGCGCAGTAACTTCGAACCAAAAGTAGAATATATTTTTAAAAATAGCTTAAGGGTTGACACGGCGTTAAGTTAGGCTACCACGTTAATGTTAGGTCCATTATAATTACAAGACCAGAAATATTTTTCCCATTTTTTTGTGTAGTGTACCTAAGTACCTTATTGTTTAATTTACATTTTCATGTCCTAAATATAAGATTGGAATATAAGGATTGTTTTCCTTGTAAAAATAGTGTTTTGACAATCCGTTAAATAGGATAGTGTTTGTTTACTGAGTCTTTGTTATATTTATAGATTATACGTATTATATTCGTGGTTATATATTAACTAATACAAAAATTTACCTATTCACAAATACCCGTTAGATAGGGTTCCATATCATACTCTAATATGAACGTACCTATAGGTATTACATGTAATATTATTAATAATAATTTATAATGTCCATTATTATATTTTATGCCATAATTTTGTACCTACTTGTATTTATATCTACCCAATTGAAGTATATTTTTATTATAATTGGAGAGAGGTATGAATCTTCATTCATTTAGGGCATGGATTTGTGTGTATATTATATTCTTGTTAATTGTATTAACGTAACCCGAATTAATTATAAGTTGTTTATTGTAAAATATTCCTGGTCTTTTCTATTACGCTTTTCTTTGTTTTAATTCACGATCTAAAATCTTGATCAATCCCACCATTTTCCTACCGCTTGTTATTACATTAAAAATCTTTATTGAAAAAATATATCTTAAAAATAAATATATTAAAACATCGATCTCTCCTATGTTTAAATGTAAATTCTATATCATTTTGTAAACTATACTTGTAACTTGTATAAACTTTGAAAAGAAAAACAAAAAAGAAAAAACACATTTTATCTAAACAAAAAAGTAAATAATAAATTTTCTTTTTCAGGAATTTCGGTTTTTATTTATTCCCAGATGTAGTTTAGATTTTAAAACAAATAACATATATTCCTAAGTATTGAAAGTTGATGGGGTAAGTTCCGAAACTACAAGAACTACCTACATGGTTATGGTATACTACTACTACTATAAGGTAAAACTAATAAAATTAAAAAAAAAAAACGACTGGTAATCTGCCACTGCAGTGCTACGGCAATAATGTAAGAACAGAAAATATTGATCGTATTTTCTAATATAATTACTTGAGTTAGTTACTATATTTTTTAATCTTAGAGTATATAGATTTCAACATTTTCAACTTCCTCCAAGTTTTTAATAATAGAGTTCGACTAAAATGGCGAATTGAACAGCAGCGCTATCACGGACATAAATGGAATTAAAACGTAGGTAAACGGGGTAAACAAAAACAACGTAGGTAAGTGCTTTTTTGAAAAATCACATTCTGATTTGGTTCTTCAACAAAACGATCGATTTCTTTCAATTAATTTCAATCCGGAAATATAAATTTCTCCGGAAATATAAATAAAAATCCGGAAAGAAAAATCATAAAATTGAGACCACAATTTTTATCTGGATTGAAACTAGCGTGTGTCTATTGCGTGTGACGTTTTAAAATCATAGATAGATAGATAAAATATTTTATTCGACTTTTTTACTTGATTGGACTTCATATCCGACTGATTTTTCAAAAACGCGCTTACGACGTTTTCACTATAGCGCGGCGCGATATGACTTTTCTATAAGTACATTACTTATATTTTTTTTTATTCTATGCTATACACAAACAATAATACGTTAGTTACGCATCGGGCTGGGCAGTCACAAATAAGAACCCACAGCCGCTCATAATAAGTAGTAACGACCTCAGTGGTTGAGCGTTGGGCTCACGATACGGAGGTCCCGGGTTCGATTCCCGGTATATCACAAAAAATACTTTGTGGTCCCTAGTAGGACATTACTGGCCGACCACCAGATTGTCCGAAAGTAAGTTGATCCGTGCTTCGGAAGGCACGTTAAGCCATTGGTCCCGGTTACTACTTACTGATGGCAGTAAGTAATCGTTACATGAGCCATGTCAGGGGCCTTTGGCGGCTCAGTAATAACCCTGACACCAGAAGAAGAACAAGTAGGTATTAATTTAAAACTCACGTAGGCAGAGCGAGAAGTCACCTGAAAAGGTGAAATAACCGAAAGCACACTTACATTTGCACTACAAACAGAAATCTTTCATTCTTGCCGTGTGCCGTTTAAGTGCGAGAGAGACAAAACAGTTTGCTTTTACTCCTGAGCGCTTACGGCCAGAGGGGGTGAGGTAAATGTTCGAAAAGCTTGGTGCAATGTTCTCTGCTGGCGTCCGAAACGAATTCCGGTACGGAGTCACCATTCGATAGTCAGTATTATTCTATGACGAAGGGCTCGGGATAATAAACAGCTGAACTCATTCTTGGCTTTAAACTAATGGCATATTGTGCATTTATACCTTCAATAAAATAAGTGTCAATTGTGTTCATATAAAAATGGTGATCAACTTCGAACGGGAAGCTCCTTCGCGTAGTCTGCATACAAATCATTAAATCAAGAACGCATGAATGTGGTTTACAGAGACGTCTTTAGGTAGGGTAAAAGATAACATTGAGTTTTGATATTTTACGATTTTTACGTAAGTATAGAAAGTACACAGGTAATCCTTAATGGGTTGGGTAAGAACCACAAGTAATACATAAGTACTTAACACTAAATCCTCTGTCGGTTTTTACGACATGCCCGAGAAGACTCGTTTAAAAAATACCCTAACTACAATTAAGGTGGTGAAACCATCCGAAGATTACAAGTTCAGTTTCCGCGTTAGACCATACATCTTGAAGAGTTTTTATGGTAGCACGTGAACGGACAACATTCCAAGGAATCCTCTACTGCTGAGAAGACTTTGAAGATGTGCAACGCCATCTGATGCAACATTCTTCGCTACCCAAGCGACTTCGGTAGTGGCAGCGTGAAGTATGCTCCAAGCCGGCTTCACTTTCAGGTGAGTAGGTAGTAAGGCTAGCATACCTTTCTCATCCGTTTTCGTGTCGACAGCAAATCTTAAACTACCGAAAATTCCTCAACGAATATAGCATCATTGGTAGCCTTCATCATAAATCTTCCCGCATGCAGTTATTTGGGCATGCTGGGCACCACATCAAGTAGTTCACCATCGGTGGCATCCCCCAAGTGCCTTCGCACCACACCTGCACTCCATGTTGAAACCATCAGAGGATCCCGACCTGTAGCGCTAATATGCGCAACGTGATAAAATTTTGTTACGGTCATTTTATCGATTCTGACGATATAATTTTATCGTTTTGTTGATTGATGCTAATATCTGAACCCAAATAAGTCATGTAGTTCTGTCAAAATACGAACAAAATCATGTGGCATGCTATTGAATAATAATAAACGCTTCCGCCATGACTTCAGGGGGATTAAAAATAAAAAAAACATATAGGATTATTTGCAAAAAATAGCGATCGGCCCATTGTTAATACCCGGAATAAAAATAAACTTGCTTTACAAGTCAGTCGATTACATAAGATTACTAAATCTTTTAAGGGGCAATGTATACGTTTTTACAATAAGATGCCCATTGACATTCAGAATTTGCCTTTCAACTGCAGTTTCAACTGACAGTAAGTAGTTAAACAAAAACTTTACAAAAAAGCTTATTATAAAGTTAGTGATTATTTAGAAGATATGAATGCATGGGATTAACTGTCTGAGAACTGATATTAGGCAGCTAAATTAACTCAATTGTATATCAATATTTTATGTTTATTTTTATTTTTTTAAAGAACGTCTAGGGCCCTGTGCCGAGGTTTTTCTTGCAGCTTCTTTTCCCCGGCTATACAGGTTGTGAGAAGCTGCAGTAGTTTCAGGCGGATGAGACGTTCGTTATGTAAAAATTGTCGATTCAAAGTGTAACTATGTTACCTACTGAATAAAGATATATTTGAATTTTAATAAAAAGGCCACAACGAAGTAATGAGGGACTTTTCAGGCTACGATCCTCAAAAACAATAGAGATGGCGCTGTACAGATTTTCCTTATAATAATAAGTAAGTACTAAGCTTAACAGATATATTCTATGGCACTAGGGTGCTTAAATACCTAGATAATACCGTGACGGTTAGCATTTTGGTTTTATCCGAAGCATTTACGTAGGCATCTACATAAAATCACGCACGTATCCCTATTGGGGAGGGCAGAGCCACAAACTCATTACATTAATAGACAAACCGCTACCCCTAATTTTAATATTCATAAGGATATAACTTACATAAATAGCCTATATACGTCCCACTGCTGGGCACAGGCCTCCCCTCAATCAACCAGAGAGGGTATGGAGCATACTCCACCACGCTGCTCCACTGCGGGTTGGTGGAGGTGTTTTTACGGCTAATAGCCGGGACCAACGGCTTAACGTGCCCTCCGAAGCATGGAATCAACTTACTTTTTCGGACAATCAGGTGATTCAAGCCTGAAAAGTCTTTACCAAACAAAGGACAGTCTCACAAAGTGATTTCGACAATGTCCCCATCGGGAATCGAAGCCGGACCTCCAGATCGTGAGCCTAACGCTCTTACCGTACCACTAGACCACGGAGGCTGGTATTAAGGATATAACTTATAATACCTATAATATAGTAACAATTTTTTTCTTAATAAGAAGTAATAAGCCCAGTCTGCAATTTCTTTGTAGGTTTTAATTTATAACGATTTTTTAATATTCTGAGTTAAAACATTATCAGGCGTTTGCTTCTAAATCGAAAACATAGGTACCACCTACTAGGTACTTTTGAGTCTGTAAGTTGCAATAAGTTTTGTTATTTACTTACTATCCAACTACAATAGATAGACTTGTACCAAACGTCTATCCCACGGGAAAAAGTCCGATGGAAAAATGAGAATAAAATATCTAAATGTAAAGTGAAACAACTAACGTTTATAAATCGCTGTTTCCATTATTATTGTTAGCACCATACATAACTTAAACATAAAACTTTAATGACATCACTCATTTGTTTCCCTCATTTTGTTTCCAATTCGACTCCGATAGAGCTATGAATCACTGTTGTAACGACCAGTTTAGCAAGATCTCTGACATTATTTATTTAGTATCAAAAAATGAGTCGGTGACGGGTCAGAGTAATTTTGATAGTCCAGTCAGCCACCCCCGTTATCGCAACTTGCTTCAACTTCATGCTGCTTTGCCACCGCCTTGTGCGCTCGTTCCTACTTCACGCAGTCGCATATTGACGATCGTACGTTGTGCACGGTTTCACATTCCTTACTTTTTCTACAACAAATAACTTGGTAAGTGATTCATTGTTTCTTCTGTGTAGTAATTTTTTTTTTTATTTATAAAAAAATAAATTAGAAATATTATGTTAGGTTTATTGGCAATATATTAGTTTAGTTAGGTACTTTTTGTGGTCCCTAGTCGCTCCCCCAGGATTTGCCGGCGATCGAATGCATGTGTAAATTGTATAGATGCACTTGTGCGTTTCATTGATTCGAGATGTTTTTTTACATTTTGCCGGTCGGACTTACGCAGTGAATATCTTATTGGAGTTAGCAAGTTTAACGGACCGCCGACCGTTTGGTTCGTTATATCCGAGTGGGAGCGAAGCATGACTTCATACCTACTTCGATTATTTTTAAGACGTGGTAGGTTTGGAGTGTGTACTCTCCTTTTTGATCGGAATTTCTGATATTCTGTATTCTGCATCGTCTGTCGTCAACACGATATCCACAATGAGGATAACAATGCATTCCGTGTACATTGAGGTGAGGCGACGTGATGATAAACCGTATTGTATTATTTTATCTTACTCGGCTTCATTGCAGTTCGAAAGGATGAACAGCCCTTTGTTACTTTTAATTAGTCATTTAATTGATATCCGGTTCCGGGATTTTGTATTTCCTGCCAGCTACCTACCTGTAATTTGGTTTTCGAACTAGATTATAACCATAGAACATAAAAATACAAGAGCCGTTCATGATACTACTATTCTACTTTTTAATTCTAATTAATTATTTTTTAACCCTCCTGACAAATTGGATTATCGATGTTCTCCTATTGAGTTGACAAAGCTACTCATATTTCAAAGGGTGTGGTCTGATCAAGGGGAGATATTGACACATCACGATGTGCAAAGAACAAAGAAGTTTCCCCTTTAATATCTTTATTCGAGAAATTATTTTCCTATTGACTGCTAAATAATGATAAATTATAGGCTCCAAAATAATTTCCAAATTTCCTAAAAAGTAAGCGAGAAAAAGCCTCGAATTAACCGGTTTGCTATGGTTCGTTTGCCAGCATGCGATATTTTATGTTAATAAATACAATTACTCGGTTGTGCTAACGAACTGGTGTCGTTCAACCTGAGATGGGAGCTTTTAAATATATCCAAAAATTCAAGTCATAACATTATACAAGCATAACAGAATTATTAATTACTTAATTAATTTAGCGTAGGAGTTTGTAAACAGTTACAATGGCAGTAAATTTAAGAAGCCCTTGTAAAGGACGAGGTAACGGCTGAGAATGCGGTGTTAACGAACCCTCAGTTAGTATCATGGGCCATAAATAGATCATGACCAAACCACACATGGTTGACACATCAAATAAATAATCATACGCTGTTAGTCAAACTATAATCGTTTTTAGTCACTAAGTTTTGGACTAAATAAGTATACTTATTTGATTCCAACTTGTAAAACGTTTTATTCAGATAATTGTTTATCATATTACCTAAAACGTTTAACGGTATTTATATAAAATTAATGGTAAATTAAGATGTTATTTTGTCAGTGGAAGTCATCAACTCCTTCCAGAACACTTGGCAACAGAACACATAGCAATGGACATGTAAAATTCTATGAAAAAGAAAAAACAAGATTGATAGCATATTTCTTTGAATCATTAGGATTTTTATTACTCAGTTTTGTGACGATTCGAAAGATTTTCTCATTCATTTACTTGCGAAATTATAACATTCATTACTCGGACGCAGATAAAAGATAACAATAAAGGAATCTGATTGCATGATGTGGCATAAGGCACGGGATTACAGAAGAACCGGTTCAGATAACTCAAACGACTACTTTCGCCGCTTTCTCGCGTGACATACAGACGATTGGTCCCGAAATCTGTAATCAACTCGTCACAAAAGAAATTGACATCCAGACACATGCAATACACATTAGTCATGTGATGTTTTATTTATAGCACATAACTAGGTAGGTAGGTGGTAATTGAAGGGAAGGGAAGAAGGGGTAGACCTAGGAGAACATTTATGAAACAAATAAAAGAGAAGATGCAGGTCGTGTCGTATCGGGAGGTGAAGGTTTTGGCGGGAAGAAGAGAGGAATGGCGATTACTCCACCGACAATAGCGCAGCTCTTAAATAGAGAGAGAGAGATCTAGGTACTTATGCTTCATTAAATATTAGACTGCATGTTAGAGATACAATACAAAGTAGTGCGAAAGAGACATATCTGGAAAATAGCTGTGATTGTAATCCAGTTATATTTAATAAGTTACGTTGTAAGTTGTCCATAATAAATAAATAAAATAAAATAAATAAATAAAATTTTAACATGCAGAATAAATTCCTAAGCGCCTAGTTAATATGGATAAAGTAAGATTCGATAGTCCCCTCCCGCGATGTTCGTTAAAATGTTATTGTATCCAATTATTTTCCTGTTTACACAAAGTTCATAATATAACCAATATCCCTATAAAACTGTTCAGCCGCAAGGACACGGTACTACTTGAACCACACAGCCTGAACTGTCTTTTATAGCTACTTTTGCAAAAACTTCACGGAGCCAGCAGTAAAATTTTACCTCCCTACAACAGCAATAACTCATCCCTCATACATACAAGCGACGTTCTGTTTGTCTACGACTATGTTGGTAAATAATGAAATCTGTACGGGACGGGACAGTGGCTGTCTGAGAGAGATGCAGCATCTCCGTTGGCTTTTGTGCGAAAGAGTACACGCGACTTTCCGAATCCGCAATCGATTGCCTGAGACCAAACGCACCCTTAATGCCTAACTACGCCAGGGCTGAGAGAGTAAAGAACATCCATTAGCAAATTGTACAAAGGATGAACATGAAGATTAAGGTAAACGTAGAAACTGCAAAATTGACATAATTGGATAACTATCCCAGATCAAAAGCTATAATCGGATTATTTTGATTACAATTTTTATCCTATAAAGCTAGTTAATACTATCTGAGGCAAATCTACAATAAGTCACGTAAAAAAAGCTTGTGTTAGAAATTGAACTCCACAACAAGGGTGGATTAGGTTTCCAACGACGATTTTAAATAAATATCAATTCGACTAAAGGACGTTGTTAAATGTGGGCATAAAGCTGATATTACCATTTTATTTCCCTCTTTTAAAACAGAAAGCCCTCGTTTAAGTGAAATATTTATGCCAATTGAAAGGATGGTATATAAGGGGAGCTTTCCGGCTTCCAAAATCCAATTAAGTATAAGCCCTGCGAGCCCTAGGCTGCCTATGTGTGAGCCTGGACGCCAGATCAATACCGGCGGATAGGGGAAGCGTTAACAAACCCCCTCAGGGAATGGTTGTTGCCGAATTTTTTATTTAAACATCCATATGCACTCTCGACAACATGTAAAAGCTATCCATAGTGATCGAAAATTAAGAAACTTTAAAACAATTTTCTAGCTTTCAGAAAATATTTTTAATAGGTAAATGCATAGTAAAATTATTTATTGCACATATAAACTGCTGGAATCTTGTGTTCAGTGCTCACTTGAAATTTAATTACGAATACTGTTAAGCCACTTGCCGGTCCATAAAATTTGAGACGTACCTATCTTGTTACGTTCTAGCGTTGAGGTCGATGACATTGCGTGTTTCGGTGTCCAATGTGGAATATGAATTTGATATCGATCTGATATGGAGTTGTGTGATTCGGTGTCATGACACGGAGTCAAGTTCATGACATATATCCTAATCCTATTCTGATTACCACCTACCTACTAGGTACTTTTATTTCAAATAGGTAGATCGAGTAACTAGGACTAAATAAGTATTCCGTAATAGAATCTCAATTCGATTTTTTTCTTTGATCTGTACTTTCTTTAACACTGATTCCTTGAAGACCTTAGAAATTATAATTCAAGCCCTAAATTCGTGATGCTTTTGCTAAACCATGACTTAAATAAATGAAGAGTAACTTCATTGAACTGTGTTGTGAGTCAACTGGGCCGCTATCGTCAGACAATGGTGGCCGTTACACCAACACAATACACTCGTGATACTGTTTAGCGCTACATAGCACTGTTTTGCACTAAAATGCGCGACGAGCTATAAGGCTGAATGCCTGAATGGGCACGTGACATAAGATTCTTGTGCTACGTACACACGGTTTAAAAAAAAATAATAGAACTGTCATTACGATGTTTGCCGCGGTTTTGTTTACTTACTAGTGTTTTTGTTTTCTGTGCTGATTATTCTGCACACTACATTGTATTAACACATTGTACGAAAAGTCCTAGTATTGCGTCTTGAAGTCGTGAAAACATTGGAAGCGATGAGTCAAGAAGGTTCAACTCAGGTAAAGGTTGCCAAGACGAAATTGCTGGATGAGTAATAAGCCTGCTTGTTGTGCCTTTCTGTATCTGTTGTCCTTACTTCTGTATCTTGTGTCCATTGTGCTCAATAAAGTATTTTATTTTATCTTATTTGTTATTGTCAACGTGCAAGTTTATCTCTTGTAGGAACCGGAAACATAGATAAATCACAAAGACTACGAATGAAGTAGATTGATCACGTAAAATCTATTTTTTTGTGTTTTGTGCCCTTTACAAGGTTAGTTCCAGTCTTTTATTTGATTATTCACGGTAAGATGGGAAGTTGTTTTTAAGTTTTTATCGAATAGGTACATTAATCACTTTCTTTGACTCATTTGATAATACCTATTTGTTTTGTAAAAGTTATCGGAGTAGGTACCTATTTCTGTTGACAAATAAGGATAAAGACTGAAGTGGTCACACGACGAATCCTTATCTGCAGGTATCTGAATCCTGGGGCAATCACCTACGTTTTATGATACCTAGACTTGAAAATTTAAATAAAATGTACTTAGAAGAAGCACACCATAGATCGTGTGGGTTATGAGGTGGATTACAAACCCTCATCAACCCTGGTGTCAGGGTTATTATCGAGCCGCCAAAGGCCCCTAACAGTACGTACTTTACATCAGTAAATAGTAACTGGTCACCTTACTTTCGGACAATCAGGTGATCAGCCTGTAATGTCCTAACTGGACTAGGGATCACGGTGTTTTTTTTTGTGATATATCCAACCAGGATTCGAACCCAGGACCTCCGGATCGTGAGCCTAACGCTCAACCGCTGGACCACGGGGGCCGTAATAAAATGTGCTAGGATCTTTCTATTTTACATTATATGTAGGTGTGTTTACAATTATTTCAACACATGAATATATTTCAGCTCACTTGAGTCATATTCCAAGTAGTGACATTGGTAGGAATAATTTCAACCGCAATGTAACGGAAAACTATAAGGATGGAAGAACAAATATACTTTATTGCACCAATATAAAAAATATATAATTACAAAAGACTCTTAACTAGGTACATGGAAAATGGCCGTTATGGCATTAGGCATTCTATATAACGATGAGTAAGTCCCATATCACAGATGGCGTACCTGCCTACTTACAAATACTTCCTACACGAATGGGGGACGATTCAGACCATGATTCTGAGTTAATATTGGAATACAAGTGGAATTTCTTGTCAGAAAATTCATGAATTTTTTTGTGTTTTTAAAAAATATTTTCAGTTCCATACTTATGCGACGGAGAATTCTATTTGATATCAATTCAGAATCATGGTCTGAATGATCCCTCAAAGTTTTCGTTACGATGTCATTTACACCCCGTACAAGTATGTACAGGTAGCCATGCAAGTAGGTATGAATGTTAGTGACACCGTAATGAATACTGAGGGGGTATGATTCAGCTCATTATTCTTAGTTAATATCAAGTCGAATTTTTTGTCGGATTATTTTAGTGTTTTTTAAAATTATTTTCAGTTCCACACTTTTGCGACGAAGAATTCCACTTGATATCAATTCGGAATCATTCCTCAAAGTTGTCGTTACGATGTCACTAACACCCTGTACACTGCCTAGTTCCACAAGTCTAAAAACTTTCGTGTTTTAATAATGATAATACGCCGTTGATGTCCACTTCTGGACATACTTAGGTCAGGCTCAAATGTCAAATTGAAATATTGCTTTCTTAGATGAATTGCTTCGATGTGGCCATTTTAACCCCCCTGTTCTTTCTATTTTGCTCTAATCTAATTTTCAAACTGAAATATCCGCAACAAACTGTCCATCATCTGCGACACGCCTTATATTAGGATTAGCCTTCAAAAAATGAAGCAACCCAAGTATCGATAACGTCAACATTCACAATCTACGCACTTGAATTGCTTTGAAGTTTTTGTGTGAGTGTCTCAAAACAATGTGAAGGTCAAACTGATCAAATATTATTTGTTGACAACGAAGATCTGAATTGGTATAGTGCAGGCGATAGATAACATCAAATAACAGTTGGACCACTTTTATATATTAGCAAACTGATCAAAATTGTTTATTTTCAAATATTTCTATTATCGGTTTAATGATCCGACGTCATGGGTTCGATTTCTAACATTAAAACACTTTGTGAGGCTGACTCCAGGTCTAGTCATCTCAGGCTGAAGTAAATGTCAGTGACCTCACAACCCACACGATAGAAGAAGAAGAAGGTAGTCCTCGAAATACGCGGAATGCTAACCTTAGGGTGGGTAATATATTCAAAGTTTCTTTTAGATCCCAGATCATGCACGCATGAAACTCTAATCCATCACAAAACTATCTAATGCAGTTTTACATTTTCCCATAGTTTTCACTGCGTCATTCACACGTTGTTATCAGCTTTGCATCTTTCAATGGCACTACAGCCCGGTTCTCATCGGCAACCATACATGGATGCAACCATACAGCACATAATCTCCTTCTACGTCCTAGCCAAGGTTAGCTCCCGACTTAGGAATAGCTAAACACATGTTACTTCAATGGGTGGAATGTTCCTCGAGTTATAAATAGGCATAAGGTTAGACGTGTTTACTAAGATGCAACTACGCACTTAGTACCATCTGCCATTAGGTTTGAATAGGTACATATTTTGTCAAGAAAATGTCAAAAAAAAACATTAATATAAAAAATAATAAATAATGAAAAGAAACCCTAATCAATATATTAATAAATAAATAAAAAAACCTACCATTAACACCCCGTACGGGTTTTTTTTTAATTTGTCAAATTAAACCAACTTTCTGAAGTCTGGGATTTTAATTGGAAATTCTATTATACCATGACAAACTTTATACCGATAATGTAGAGTGCGACACAGCATACTCGCTACCTTGCTATTCAACATAGTATTGAAAGTATGTCTGTCTTGTCATCAGCGCAAATAGCCCCGCACTAGAATACTCGTAACATAAATAGAATTGAAACAAGGCTATGTTAGGTTTAATTCAAGTCTAGATGCAGGTATCCTGTGTGGTTCCTACAAGTATAAATAGCGAGGTCTTGCGGCTTCGTCGGCGTGAAAACAAATCTATTAATCCTTATTAGACTCGCTCGTGTTACGTGACTGTACTACAAGTGCTTAAAACACAACTATCAGTGGCTATATCGCGAACATTGTTCTGCAAAAGGACAAACGGTGTTTCTTATCGGGTGCATAAAAATATGGCGCTGTTATAAACGGCTTTTCCATTATCTTGATGGTAATTTAACGCTATAACTCTGTAATGAAAATTGTTGAAAGTGAAAGTGAAAATGAAAATAGAGAATCCGTCGACGCGTCATTTTAGCTCACATTGGTTTCACATGCAAGAAGCGTGAGTTTCGAATGTCAATTTGCTTGCGCTCGAGTATGGAAGCATTGCAATTACAGCGGCCACATTGAAGCATCGTAAATCAGTAAAAACGGAACGCAACGATCTGCTTACGGTGAAATTTTAATAACTTTAAACTTTCTACGGTGTCGAGGCCGCGGGACGGCGGCGGCGCTGGTGTGGCGTGGCCGCGCACTTGGCATGACTCACTCGGTTCACTGTCCCCTCCCCTCTACAACACGAATGCAACTGCCACTGGCTATAATCGATCACCAAATATATTTTTTGCAAGAGATATAAAGTGTAGGTACTTAACTAAAGTATAATTCGCCAAAAAGAGTTGTCACCAAAACGCATTTTGTCAAATTGGGTGTGTCCACAAGTCTAGAGCGAACAACTAGGTAAGTATTATATAGGTAAATACATGTCGCGCATTTGGTAGTGGACGCAATATTTCTTGCCCCATAACAATAAAACATTAAATAAGTAGCACATAGTTACTATCCTCAGTAAACTTTGCAAATTCGTGATACATAAAGCCTTTGGAGGAACCAACAGATCACGTCGCCACCGCCGCCGTTTGCATAACAATAACACGAGAGAAACCTCGCCATTTTGCAATTAACGTGAGATTGGATGCTACACAGTTACAGAATAGTATTGTTTCGGTTTAATAACAACCTGGCTTCTATTTCATAACAATATGACTTTTTGACCACCCTAATTATTTTGCCAGAGCTAGTTTTAAAAGTTATAATAAGCCGCAAAGTTCGTTAGCAAGAGAGCTAACTCCCTTTCTCGTGATGTGCTCGTGATCAAGTTTATTTGTGTCCTTAGACCGTGTATAAATGGCGTCTTTATGTGACCAGACAACCATATGGCGTGCAGAGAGTTGGGACATTTTTTATCGGTCGAACGACAGACGAATTAAGGCTGCGTACTTGCTCCTTTGCCATATAAGGGCGTGGAAAGGCGCCATGTCACGATATACCGTTACAAACCAGTTGAGCAATCCACAATAGCACGTTGATTCTGTTTAGACGCGACAGATGGCCACATAATTACTATTTTTGTTATGTCATGTCAGCTATGTCCAAGAGACCGCTAAAGGTGACTAAAGTGGCGACTGTCTACCATATAAAGTGAAGAGCAGGATAACTTTGAGGACTATAACAATGGGTCTATTTGTGTGACTGACTTTATTTGTCTACGATTAGGGAAAATAAAATATACAACAAGTAGCAATTAAATACAATACATAAACGCGTTCCTTTCCGTGGTATTCATGCAGTTGCAAAAAGCATCGAAAGTAGGTACACAATTCCCGTTGGGAAACTTGTTTCGGGAGTACCGAAACTTTCAGGTCACGAAATCTATAACGTATATCACCCATATGATTCTACTTTTATTATGAATCACGTCTATTCACGTCTCCCCTTCGGAAGGATAACTTTCGGAGAGATTTCTTTTCGTTTTTGCTTCGGCCCGATATGAGTCAAGCATGACGCATTGTTGGAATACCGCGCGTTATAAGATTAGGCGATGGAACGCATTAGTCGACGTGACTAAACTCATCGTTACTGGACGGTGGGTTCTTTGTTTCTGAAGGTGTAAGCCAACCTGCCTGCTTATACCTAATACCTAAGGGATCGTGTCCAGGTTTATAGAGACCGGCCGGTAAATGGTGACGACTGTGATATACAGGGTGTTAGTGACATCGTAACGAATACTGAGGGGAATGATTCAGACCATGATTCTGAGTTGGTATCAAGTGGAATTTTCCGCTGTAAAATTCATAAAAATTTCAGTTCTTTTAGGAAAATTCCACTTGATACCAACTCAGAATCATGGCCTGAATCATCCTTCAAAATTTTCGTTAAGATGTCACTAACACCCTGTATACTTACGTAATACTGTTTATTACTTGCAATCTTTGTTGGAAACCCTAAGATTGGCTTGAAGTTAATCTTTTGACGTCTTGTGGCATGCCCAACCCAATGTGATGGATTGACTAGATAAATTGGTTATTTTTATGTTTTATTGTCATTAGTTTTTTTTGACTCTGCCTCTGATCCGGACATTGCAGGCTGAAATCGCCTGATTATCCCTAAGGGGGGCCAATTACTGGTCAGCAAAAATTTAATATTGATCGCCGTCGACTCGCAAAGAAGAAGATAATAATAATAATAAAAACGCTTTATTGCACACAAATTCACAAAACATTTACAGGATAACAAAATCTGAAATTAACATGTTATTTACTCCAGTATTTACGGAAGGCACGCTAAACCGTTGGCCCCGGCTGTGTCTTACTGTAGTAAGTACGTAGTCGTTACATGAGCCTGTCAGGGGCCTATGGCGGCTCGATAGTAACCCTGACACCAGAGTTGCTAAGGTTGATCAACGATCTTACAACCTAAAAAAATAGAAGAAAATAAAGTCGACGATAACGTGACGTGCATGGATTTTGCACCTTTATTATGGGCTACAGATAACATTATTACCAATTTCATATGCCAGTCTTGGGTGTAAGGAGTATTAATGATGGTTGATCTAATTATTACATTACCAATTCGTGTGACGAAAGTCATCATCAACATCATCATCAGCCCATTAACGTCCCCACTGCTGGGGCACGGGCCTTCCCTATGGATGGATAGCGAGATCGGGCCTTAAACCACCACGCGGGCCCAGTGCGGATTGATGGTTATTAACGACTGCTAATGCAGCCGGGACCAACGGCTTAACGTGCCTTCCGAAGCACGGAGGAGCTCGAGATGAAAATTTGTTTTTTGTGGTCACCCATCCTATGACCGGCCTTTGCGAATGCTTGCTTAACTTCAACAATCGCAGACCAAACGCGTTTACCGCTGCGCTACCGAGCTCCTCACGAAAGTACCGAAACTAAACTCACCATTTCGTGCGACTGAACTAAACTAAGCATGCACGAGATACGAACTAGAAAAAATGAAGAACACCGATGTAGGAAACTAGGATGTGGCGTGTTAATTGTTAAGTAATTGTTTCCGTATTAAGTATTGGAAAAGTTGGAAAGTGTGAATTGTTTTTAGACTGATCACGGCACGTTAACGGCCGTAACGAATTTGTGGGATATTATAAGCGTTTTCATATCGTGATTTTTTGGATTAACAAACAGTGAACACAATATACATTACATTTAAGTTACAACACTAGATAAAGTTGTGATTGTGACACCAACACTGTTAACCACAAATTAATATATAATATTGGGAAATGATGGTTTACATTTTTATCACTAATAAGGCGACGATGTAGTTGGTACCAACGTATAACATAATAATAAAAAAAGAAATCATGTATAAAATAAAATATCTTTATTTGAGACCTTAAAACCCATATAGTGTTAGTAGTAGTTATAACACACAATTAAAAAAAATATTAAAGTGGTAAAAATAAAGGCAAACAAAAGTAGAGGAAAAGCCATATGCCTATATAATATTTATATATGCTTAATGATAAAGTATGCCAAAATACAATTACTTATAACTAAAAATAATTGTGCCAAAAACAAAAATGCTATGACTAAACCTTAACCATTAGGACATCAAAATTAGACAAAAGACCCTATAAACAATCCTTTTTATAAATTGTTTGTCACGCTTAGCTTCCGATATAAATAAATATCTAGATATTTTTGCAGAAGCGTGAAGGCGCTGAAAATGGTGTAAATTACCCTGTAACTGTAAAAACTGTATATATATTTCGTCGTCTACCACATTTTGGTGCTAATTAATTGGACACTACAGTAACTGCTGATAAATTTCTTAATTAAATCAGTGGTCTGCGCCGGCGCAATGTTCAGCAGACCGCGGACGTACGGTTCTTGTAACGAGATACATGGACGCGTAGTGACCGCAAACATACTGAGGGGCTAGATTTCTTCATTCTTACATTACAATAAGGCTGAATTACATGAAAATCTTGGTTTTTCCATGATACACCTACATAATCCTATGTTTTTTTTTTGTGTCTCCACATAGCAAACGCGCGCACATGGTGTATAATAGATCTTCTACTTTACGTCAATCTATACTTATAATAAATCTGTAGAGAGGTCAATTCTGTACATTAAATATTTTTTCAAAATAACTATCAGGGGGTGATAAGTGGTCGATACTGATGCCAAAAATGCAATCAGTAAAATTTTTGTCTGTCTGTCTGTCTGTCTGTCTGTCTGTCTGTCTGTCTGTCTGTCTGTCTGTATGTTCCTTATAGAAACAAAAACTACTGGACGGATTTTAATGAAACTTGGTACAATTATTCTTCACACTCCTGGACAGGTTATAGTATACTTTTCATCACGCTACAATCAATAGGAGCAGAGTAGTGAAGGGAAATTTTTTTGTATGAAAAATCTAAACCACTCAAGTTAGACGTTTGAAATTTGGCATGCAGGTACCTTAGATACCGTAGAGGTGCACTAAGAAAGGAATTTCCGAAATTCCTACGGGAACGGGAATTAGCGGGAAAATCCTTTTGTATGAAAAATCTAAACCACTCAAGTTAGACGTTTGAAATTTGGCATACAGGTACCTTAAATACCGTAGAGGTACACTAAGAAAGGAATTCCCGAAATTCCCACGGGAACGGGAATGCGGGAAAATCCTTTTGCATGAAAAATCTAAACCACTCAAGTTAGACGTTTGAAATTTGGCATGCAGATACCTTAGGTACCGTAGAGGTGCACTAAGAAAGGAATTCCCGAAATTCCCACGAGAACGGGAATTAGCGGGAAAATCCTTTTGTATGAAAAATCTAAACCACTCAAGTTAGACGTTTGAAATTTGGCATGCAGGTACCATAGGTACCGTAGAGGTGCACTAAGAAAGGAATTCCCAAAATTCTCACGGGAACGGGAATTAGCGGGAAAATCCTTTTGTATGAAAAATCTAAACCATTCAAGTTAGATGTTTGAAATTTGTCATGCAGGTACCTTAAATACCGTAGAGGTGTACTAAGAAAGGAATTTCAATTCCCACGGGAACGGGAATTAGCGGGAAAATCCTTTTGTATGAAAAATCTAAACCACTCAAGTTAGACGTTTGAAATTTGGCATGCAGGTACCATAGGTACCGTAGAGGTGCACTAAGAAAGGAATTCCCAAAATTCCCACGAGAACGGGAATTAGCGGGAAAATCCTTTTGTATGAAAAATCTAAACCACTCAAGTTAGACGTTTGAAATTTGTCATGCAGGTACCTTAGGTACCGTAGAGGTGCATTAAGAAAGGAATTCCCGAAATTCCCACGAGAACAGTAATTAGCGGGAAAATCCTTTTGTATGAAAAATCCAAACCATTCAAGTTAGATGTTTGAAATTTGTCATGCAGGTACCTTAGATACCGTAGAGGTGTACTAAGAAAGGAATTCTCGAAATTCCCACGGGAACGGGAATTAGCGGGAAAATCCTTTTGTATGAAAAATCTAAACCACTCAAGTTAGACGTTTGAAATTTGGCATGCAGGTACCATAGGTACCGTAGAGGTGTACTAAGAAAGGAATTCCCAAAATTCTCACGGGAACGGGAATTAGCGGGAAAATCCTTTTGTATGAAAAATCTAAACCATTCAAGTTAGATGTTTGAAATTTGTCATGCAGGTACCTTAAATACCGTAGAGGTGTACTAAGAAAGGAATTTCAATTCCCACGGGAACGGGAATTAGCGGGAAAATCCTTTTGTATGAAAAATCTAAACCACTCAAGTTAGACGTTTGAAATTTGGCATGCAGGTACCATAGGTACCGTAGAGGTGCATTAAGAAAGGAATTCCCGAAATTCCCACGAGAACAGTAATTAGCGGGAAAATCCTTTTGTATGAAAAATCCAAACCATTCAAGTTAGATGTTTGAAATTTGTCATGCAGGTACCTTAGATACCGTAGAGGTGTACTAAGAAAGGAATTCTCGAAATTCCCACGGGAACGGGAATTAGCGGGAAAATCCTTTTGTATGAAAAATCTAAACCACTCAAGTTAGACGTTTGAAATTTGGCATGCAGGTACCATAGGTACCGTAGAGGTGTACTAAGAAAGGAATTCCCAAAATTCTCACGGGAACGGGAATTAGCGGGAAAATCCTTTTGTATGAAAAATCTAAACCATTCAAGTTAGATGTTTGAAATTTGTCATGCAGGTACCTTAAATACCGTAGAGGTGTACTAAGAAAGGAATTTCAATTCCCACGGGAACGGGAATTAGCGGGAAAATCCTTTTGTATGAAAAATCTAAACCACTCAAGTTAGACGTTTGAAATTTGGCATGCAGGTACCATAGGTACCGTAGAGGTGCATTAAGAAAGGAATTCCCAAATTTCTCACGGGAACGGGAATTAGCGGGAAAATCCTTTTGTATGAAAAATCTAAACCACTCAAGTTAGACGTTTGAAATTTGGCATGCAGGTACTTTAGTAAAATTAAAGCTTAGTTGCAACAGGATATTACAAAATTCCCACGGGAACGGTAGTTAGCGGGAAAAACATTTGTATGAAAAAATCAAATCTAAATAAAAGGAGAAACTGACTGACTCAGTGACTGACATATCAACGCATAGCCTGAACGGCTAAACGTAGGCATTTGAAATTTGGAAGGGACATAGCTTAGGTACCGTAGAGGTGCACTAAGAAAGGAATTCCCGGAATTCCCACGGGAACGGAAATTAGCGGGAAAATCTTTTTGTATGAAAAATCTAAACCGCTTAAGTTAGACGCTTTAAATTTGGCATGCAGGTACCTTAGTTAACATAAAGCTTAGTTGCAACAGGATATTGCAAAATTCCCACGGAAACGGGAGTTAGTGGGAAAAAAACATTTGTATGAAAAAATCGAAACCGCGTAAGATAGATGTTTTCAATTCAATTCAATTAAATTATTTATTGCATTCCATGTAGTACAATGGGGTGTTACATAGGCATAGGAACTAAAACATGGACCCTGTAGGGCACAGCAACGTTGAAGGGAAGAGAGGAAGTGTGTATTAAAAGTAAAACTCAATGAACAATCAATTAAAAAAAAATCAATTCAATCAATTGATTCAATCTAGCATGCATGCATACCTTAGTAAATATAAAGTTTATTTTTGGCTGTATTTTGAAAAATGGGAGTTATTGGGAAAAAAATTGTACTTATGAAAAAATCTAAACTGCATAAGTATGCACTCCCACACACACAAAGATCTCTCTCTTATATAACACGCCACGCGGACGAAGTCGCGGGCAAAAGCTAGTTTTAAATAAATAAAAAACAAAAAAAATATTATTTCAGAATTCCATAATAGTCACTACATAATTCCATAGCTTATCAACACATAAAAATATTCAAAATAATAATGATATATTCAATTAAATAAAGTTACATTAAATTTGAACTCACTATTAGTTCATTATAGTAAACACACCAAGTCACATAATAATTAATTACTTAATTAATAAAAAACATTGCATCCAGTCTTGCGTTTTTGGTCTATTAAATAGAAAACCTGAAAATAAATGCCTAATTTACTCTGACGGAAGTTTTGACACCCTTAAATGTTTAATTAAGTTTCTGGGATCCCTTCTTGATTCCTTCCAGAAAATCCTCTTTTGGGACTTTCCACGCCTAATTGTGTTTCCTCCCTCAAGCATAGGACTTAAGATCACTTGATTACATTAATTAAAATGTAATGATGATATTACAGACAAGACATGCCCATAGATCCTGTAGGGTTGAGCAGAACTACAAGACTTGCAGAAAAAATCTTGTAGCCACCATCTTCTTAGGTTGTGAGATGGAATACCAACCTTGGTGTCAGGGTTATTATTGAGCTGCCGAAGTAAGTAGTACCAAAAACCAACGGCTTAACGTGCCTTCCGCAGCACGGATCATCTTATTTTCGGACAATCAGATGATCAGCTTCTACTGTCCTAACCAAAGTAGGGATCACAGAGTGATTTTTGGGACATGTCCCCACCGGGATTCGAACCCGGGGTCTCCGGATCGTGAGCCCACGGCTCAACCATTGGACCACGGTAGCCGTTAGCCACCATGAATTACTTAATATTTTGAATATTTAACAAAGTGAAGTGGATACCTACTTTAGCAAAGACATTGTTTTCACGATATTCCACCTGCTGTTATAATCATACGCAACACAATATGATCATAATGACATCATCATCGGTCTGTAAATATTGTGACCCCAAACGAACGGCTGGTGATTCGTGCGATGAGGATTCAAAAGCAGCGGTCATTTCGTAATTTTGAAAAACTGGTTAAACGTGGCTCGTTGCTGCCCACTTGTAACACGGGTTTCATGCACGATCATAACACCCGATTAATCCTTAACATAAACACGTATTGTAAGCTTTTTAAGCCAGTGTTACCTTATTTCACTAATGCTTATTGCATAAAAACTGTTGCATATTAAATAAGTAACCTATCTCAGTTATAATTAGGGTTGAACATAGGAGCCTTAGTTGCAAACGATTTCCAAAAACGACAGTGACAGTGATAAAAATAGAACTTTCCAGGCTACGTTTCCCAAAATAGATAATTACCTATTGCCTCATTATTCGGGTACATATTTATTCAAAAATACAAGGTCATGGCAGAAGCATATTATTATATAAAAATTATTGCTTGATATTTGGATCACATTGTGTATAGAATTATAAGAATACTGCCCGAGTGTAATAAAAAGGTCACCATTTATACCCAAAAACAAAGAATCTTTTATCTTTGTTAGCATATTATGTCTGTTATCCAGGAAATAGAAAGCTAGTTGTCTTTTTTTTTTTTTTTTTTTTTTTCTTCTGGCAGCTAGTTGTCTTGACAACTAGTTTCTAGCTTTTTTTGTGAATTATTGTAAATTTGCCGCCAAATGGTGTTACCAACATGGCCGGACAAATCAAGGGAGGAGCCGAAGCCTTAGTGCACCCTGCCCAAAGCAAAGTTTTAACATCCTGCTGTGAACAAAAGGTTGTTTCCCCTATCACAGGATGTATTCTAATTTCGTATACAGTTTGTATCGTGGGTCTGTCGACTTTGACAACAATGACCGATGAATTTCGTATTCCAGACGCGTGGCTGTACGGAGGCAGCCATTGCGCATTGGCTCTAAAAAATAAATCGTTACTAAGTGCCTTATTTTTTTTTTTAATATTTATGTAGATGGGTAGGGTTCCCTTTGCAATTCCAATAATTATAACCACAGTCAATAAACTCGTTTTTCCTTACGTTTACGGTCACACAACGCGAGGTACTTAGTTAAATGTAACAGAAAATCATCGTTACATTATTTTTCCTTAGTCAATAGTTGTTTCTTCCTCCTTTTAGGAATCCATTGTAATATTTGTAATAAATAAATATGCACATTAAACGTCATGTTTGTCCTTATACGGTGACCCGGCCATTTACTTTATGTGAACATTTTATTGATGTCTAGCTGCGACTCCGTTCGCATAAAACCAAACTATTAAAATTATAGAAGTTTCATACAAACTTTGCCACTCCTTAGGGGTTACAAAAATCTACAATAAATTCAACCCCTAGGTTGAATTTTGCAAAATTCCGTCCTAGTGAGCACCTACGTCCTAAAAGGAGCCCCCATGCAAGATTTGATACTCCTAGCACTTGTAGTTTGAGATTTCGTGATGAGTGAGTCACTCAGTGAGTTACTGACCTTCCTTTCGCTTTTATAATATACGTATATAGGCTGTACTTATAGAGCTGTTGTACTTAAAAAAAATATATTTATTCAATAGAAACTGTATAACAATGCTTATTACACTGCGAAATACTACTACTTAAAATATATTACTTAAAGGTAAATTTTAAACTCTTGACAATATTAAATACTTTCTCAACAACATCAAGTTAAAGAATCTGCTCCCGACGTGGGCGCTGCACCGGCCAGTAAGAGCGAGTACAGTTACCTCTGTTCTAGTCTACACTCCGTGCGTATTACGCATGATTCATGTTGTGCACAGCACACGGCTCAGTTACAGTTACCGAGCGACCATCACAAGGTAAATTGTAAAAATCTGAAGTGTGTATGAATAAATCTACTTAAAATATTACTCATGTTGCAAAGAAACGAAAAATACTTATGCCACTACAAGTAACGGTTTATTGATAAAGTAGGTAACGGTAGTAAAAATAAATTAACCGGTATTTATAAACTTCTTCGATGACCTACAATTTTAAGTAGGTTATTCTAAAATCTACCTTCAGAATCATTTATTCAACGTAATTATTATGGATAAGCTTGTTCAAGGTCAATTTCGCAAGGTGTTATGGCTGAGGAGAAGAAATGCCAATAAACTGCAACAGCAACACATCTTTTAAAAACTAATGAGGGTATGACATACATTACAAGTTATTTAATAACTAAAGAAACACATTTAATACCAGACATTTTTATCATTAATCTTATAATAAGCTAAGCTTTTTTACGTAAAGTAAGATTCACGTGAGCTTTAAATTTATTTTCTGACAAATTCAAAATATTATCTGTATTTTATTTATTTTCCATTCATTGATTAAGTATTCTAGGCATTTCGTATGTTTCTCTTACTTACCACTAGCAGGTGAAGTGCTGGTAACCTAACCCACACACAATTCATTAAGTACAAGTTTTATGAACCCCTACAACACACCAAAAGTGACTGCAGATTGGAGACATGTGTATGTTACATTTACAAAGTTTGGGGTCGAGGTCCATGCCCTCTAGTTACGACTGACACGGATAGCCAAAGCACATTCTGGGCTGGGTAAAACGCATTTCACGGTCGATTAACCTCGTCTCATCAGACGATTGATGATTCAACTTTGTTTGTATGAAAGTAGATGATGAATGTAAAAAAACTGTTTTGTAGGTGGCATGGTTACGACATGGTCTAGTATTTGAACGTTTGAGCACATTCTTACGTACTTTACAGTCATGAGCAAAATAATGTACCCACTTTAGGACTCTGTCGCACTAACATTTTGACATTTAGTGAGACTTACAGCCTCCGTGCGTTAGGCTCACGATCTGGAGGTCCGGGTTCGATTCCCGATGGGGACATGGTCGAAATCACTTTGTGAGACTGTCCTTTGTTTGGTAAGGACTTTTCAGGCTTGAATCACCTGATTGTCCGAAAAAGTAAGATGATTCCGTGCTTCGGAGGGCACGTTAAGCCGTTGGTCCCGGCTATTAGCCGTAAAAACACCTCCACCAACCCGCAGTGGAGCTGCGTGGTGGAGTATGCTCCATACCCCCTCCGGTTGATTGAGGGGAGGCCTGTGCCCAGCAGTGGGACGTATATAGGCAGTTTATGAGACTTACAGTTCAATTTGTCAAAAAAGTTAATGTGACATGATAGAAAAGTGTAGTGTGTGTGTGCTCGTGACCGTACATTAATAAGTACTTAGGTATTATCACTTTCTGGCATTTACTAGGGCTGACAGAGCCTCGAATTGTAAGAAAACAGCTCCCTGCTCATCACTTGTCACCTCCATAAATTATGCGTTCCGTTATTGACTTCTACAACATCTCATCAGTCCAGCAAGCGCAGTCTGTGGACACCTGTGGTGGGTGCCTCATTTTATGTTTCCATCTTACAAATCTTTTTTTCTGAAAAAGACGATCTTACTTGACTGTAAATATCTAATAATAATCTATAAGTACGTATAAGTTACTACTCACTTCTTTATATTTTTATCGCTAGAAACAGCCTGAATGTTGGGGGACCTCCTCTAGTCTGTAGCATATTAGGTGCTTAAATGCGCGGTGCTGTGCCCGGGATGATAATTAGCATTCCTAATAGGTAACATATTTGTGGGAATCTACGTGGTGGCGATGCTTGTCACGATGTGTTGGTACAGAATAATATAACTGGACAATCTTGTTGACGGCACTTTAACCCTTTCACGGACAGAGATCATGGGTCATTGATGGTTCATAATAGGTAATATGACATCTTGGGATCCGAACGTCATTAGACGTTCTGTCCTTGAAAGTGTTAATTAATTTTATAAATTTTAACACACGCCGAAAAATATTGCCATACTTAAAACATTACTTTGTTGGGGATGCCAACAATATTTTTATGAATTATGATAATTTGCTTATCAGAGCAATTCCAAACTTTGTTATTAAAGCTAACTGAATTGGCTTTGCTGGTTTTAATCGATACGGTTCGTCTATTCACGACTTGAAATAACAATCCGAATTTAACTTGGCATTTGAAGATTCAGACCAAGATATAAATGTCGTGACGTGAGGAAAAGTCGTCACGTGGTCTATTTCGTTACTTTAATGTTACTTATATAGTTTATACCTTCTGTTTCTGTAGGTTAAGTTTGTCGCAATATCGAAAGTTTTTAAAACCACATTATTTTTCGTTGACTCAACAACTTATCTACTTATCTCTTAAAATTGTTATTTGCCGTCATGGTGAAAGGCGGTACTAATCTGCGAGGTTTCCCGGATTGCTTGAGTACAAAGAGCGCAAAGATATAAAAATATCAACTAGGATGGAATTTTTATCATGCGGGACATGTTTCTTACGAACTAAAGAGGAAATGACTGAAAACCAGCGATGGATGGCGCCATAGCATGGCTCCATCACAGCACAAGCTGAGCCATTTCCTTTTGCCCGTATTCGTAATATTCATAATTAGCTAGTTCTTATAGAAAAATGAAAATTGTTACTGGCAATAAATTTATTTTATTCTTAACTAAACTACACACACATTAGTGTTTTTTTGTGGATAAGCATTAAGTATAACGCAAGCTTCCGATTATATTCCGTTAGTAAGTAGTCAATAGTAAAAGGTACATCCATACCTACCCACACCTCATAGAGCTTTTTTATTATTTTTAACCATCTTGTTATCCTCCGCAGACTTGAAGCCATGGCCTGCTCAGTCGGAGACTCCCCCTCTCTCAAGGACCTGCCGAAGGTGGCGACAGACCTGAAGAGCCAGCTCGAAGGGTTCAACACCAGTTGCTTGCGTGACGTCGACACTAATGAGAAAATCGTGCTGCCGTCCGCTGAAGGTGCGTTTTGTATTCTTCTTGTGAAAAGTCTATTAGATGATTTGATCTCTCTCTTGAGTTGTGTTATGTATTATAGGTAGGTAAGGATCATTTCAAAAACAGCCGAAGTAAACTTAACAAAGAAAACCTCAAACGTTGCTGTTTAGAGAGTGTATTATCTAAAATTCAGAACAAGCAAAATAGTTTTTTATGTCAAATCCATGAATAGGCAATTCTACTGAACACGTAGGTACTTACTAGTTATATTGTTTACTTAATAAAATATACTATGAATTTCAAAATACGATTTTGTATGAGTCATCTCATCAGGGACAGTTTTGACTACCTTTGTAAACAATAAGTGAGTCAATATTCGCCGAATGTGTACAGGTAGTAAAATAACGATTTACAATTAATTTCACAACAGACGTAGCGAAAGAAAAGCAACACTCAGCACTGCTGCAAGGCGTAGAGACATTCCAACCAGCTTCTCTGAGGAGAACGGACACCGTTGAAAAAATTGTGCTACCGAATGCATTAGGTATAGTCCACTGGGCTGAGACAGCGCGAAATTAATAACTTACCTCACACCAATGCCACGAACAAACATGGCTGCCGTTCGCATTTTTACCAATTAACGCGGATTTTTGGGCTTCCTAACTGAAGTTACCCAGTAATGGTTGAGTGAACAAACAACGGTTACCAATTGACACTAATAAATAATCACCTAAACAAACTCTAACATAAGCATGTTGTTAACCTGATTTTCCATTGTTTTGATTCTTTTGTTTCTCCCGCTACGGAAGTGACGTAATCCAGAAATTAATCAGAAGTTATAGGTATTTTTATGAAACAGGAAGACGTAAAAGTTTGATCAGCAAGATAAAATGTTTGATTGTATAATATCATAATTTTATAATAGTAACTTCATTAAAAATATTTTATTTTGCTGTTCAAAACTAATATGCTGCACTGGTTCCTGCTTTTGAGTTATAAATTTATATTTGTCTATGATTTGCAGATGTTGCCGCTGAAAAGAGCCAAAAGTCCCTATTTGACGGCATCGAAAAGTTCGACGCAACCAGGCTGAAGCATACAGAAACACAGGAAAAGAATCCTCTTCCTGACAAAGATGGTACGTTATATATAAAATATCTTAATGTTGGCACTAGTATGCAGCAATCTTTCTTCCGCAAAAGTCTTTATTTAAAAAAAACACTTTTTTGTTCGTTATTATAATACTTATATAGCACTTATAAATGCGTAATGCCTTAATGTTTAAAACAATATAATGACTAAGCCCCTATTAACTTATCAGTTACGGACTCAATACAAATATGTTGATTGTTTATTTTAAAATGCAGCCTTTTTTAAATACATTAACTTACCTGGTTTGTTTTAATAATTTGTGTAATATTATTTTGGTGACTGCCTGAAGGCTTATCGTAATTTATTTTATTTTGCCTTGCACGATTTTGCTTTGCACCAGTTGTCGCAGCGGAGAAAGCACACCAAAACCTTTTGGACGGTGTTGAGCACTTCGACAAGACCCAGATGAAGCACACGACGACGGAAGAAAAGAATCCTTTGCCGCCCATAGAAGGTTTATTTTTGCTGCTTTTTTAACATAATATATACATTATGCACGCCTAAGCAAGTATTGTCGCCTCTTGCATTATTTAGTAACTAATTAGTTGTAATTACGGTCCACACTTGTAAGAACATGCAGACCTCCTCTTTGACTCCTTTCGTGGTAAATAAAACTATAAGTCATAAAGAATTCTGATCAAATAGCCAGATCCAGACTTTAAAAAACCAAGGTATTTTGGATTTTTATCTAAATTATTTTTAAAATTAAAGTTTAATGAGTTATATTTTGGAGATAATTCAGCAGTCAATTACTATATTTTTAATAATAATCTACATTGCACTATAAATTTTTGTCAAGTTTCTCTATTCTAATAGAATTGTAAAATAGCGTATTAGGTCGAGGATCCATACTCTATTATGTCCAATAGTGGGATAGATATAAGCTGATTTTAATACAGCATATTCAAATAAATTATCATCTCATATCATACGCCATTTCACTTCAGTAAACTGAATCGTTTACTTGGTACTAAATACAAAATTATCACAAGATATGACAATCAAACTTTTCACTCTTGTGTTTGATTGCGTTCTTGTTTCGTTTCACACTACTAATGGTATATCATAGTGTTCTGTGTTCAAAAAGATTTATGTCTGTTGACTTGACAACCTTGTAAGGGAGGTGACCAGCCACGAGCAAAGCTACCAGGCCTGAGACATGATGACATATTTTCAAAAGCATTATTAACTTTGCCATATCTCTCAACAGCTATCGAAGCCGAAAAGGAGAAGAACAAGTTCCTGAACGGCATCGAGAACTTCGATCCCACCAAGCTAAAGCACACGGAGACTTGCGAGAAGAACCCGCTGCCCACCAAGGACATCATCGAGCAGGAGAAGACTGCTTGAATGCCCTACATACACCAGCAACTATATCTCGCTAGTATCGCTCTATTTTAATCTCGATATAAGTTATTTAAGTATTGGACCAGTTTCAACAGTCCATCATTTAGCTTCCTCAAACAAAGACTCAATAACCAGCTGTCAACAACATTGAGGATACAAACTGGTCTTTATCATTAGCATATAGGAACCAAATTTTCTATGTCACTTTTTAATGGTATAATTAAATAAGTGTATTTTATGAGCATTTTATAATTTAATTTATATTGAGATGATTAATTAAGTATTAATGTCCAGTACTGATTTTCGTTTAAGTCGGGAACACACTGCACTCCAACTTAAAATAAATATAATATATCTATTTGTTATGTCACTTGTGCTTGTGTTCTCTTTATTATAATATAAACATAACGATTTTATTTTAATATTATTTCAAAGAGATAATGCATCCGATTCCGATGATATCTCTGGTCAGTAAATAATTAGGAGTGTAGTTACCATTTTTCATTTGGATCTAAATTACTTTTAAGACTTTTGTTTCTCAGTTAATTTAATGTCAGTCTAATTATATTAACTAAGAAATGAGTGAAATGTCATCGAAAATGGTAGTGCTATAATAATATTAATTGCTCAACCGTGTAAGGTTTATATAATGTAAGATTGGTCTGTTTTGTGACGCAATACATTGATAGAACAGAACTGAATAATCACAATAAATTTTTATACCGTCGTATACACAATATTTGTTTTCAACTTTTTATAATACTATGCTATCGATGCCAATCAACAATTTTAACGGGATTTTGTATGTTTTACAGAAGGTGCTTTTTATAAATATAGAATGAAAAATATTTTTGTTTTCATTTAATTTCCCTCGTAACTACAGCATTCATTTTATCCAAAATTAATAAAAACTCAAAATAACAAATTTAGTTAATAAAAGACGTCAGGCGCCATAATATTATTAATACAATCTTGAGAATGTTCGTGGTGATTTGTCGAGGAATGAAACTCACACGTGTTAATTATACATAGCAGTCTTCGTGCATACCCTGTCTGCGTTATGCACACGCACAGACCAAGTAGAGATGCCGGGACGCCTATGCACTAATCCAATAACACATCTATAGTCTTTACTTATCGGGATTAGCTAAAAAAAAACTAGTGTAATCAATCGAAACAAAATTATAATGTATGTAAGCAAAAATAATAAAAAAACAATTTTTGCCAAATCTCCATTTATTGCGGGAAAACAGCATAATGTTGGCAACATCAAAAACCATAGACTACATCGCATTTTATAGTGGTACTATCAGTTCTAGAATTAGTACAGAAAGAGTCACGCGAAACTCATGAATTTTGATATTATTGATTATTAGTTTTAAATTCATCTAACATGATGTATTTTTTTATTATTACGTTAAGCGAGATATTTTTCAGAATGTTAAATTAGGTAGTACTGAGCATTTTATAAAAATTAATACAAGGATTTTATAGATTCGAAATGAGAAGTGAAAATTAAGTGAGTTTAATATTATTTACTTTCTTAGCACCGGCAGGTAAGAAACATTATTTTGTTTTATTATGAAACAATTAAAATAAGAAATGGTAGGATTTATATTATTTTTTCAATATTGATGGAGTTTAAATTTTATCTAAAATAAATATTTCGGCGAATGACATCGTGACTGTGGTAACATTAATTAGTGCAAAAATGCTATTTTGATTTTCCTTCCCGCCGGCTCTTGACGGTTTGCTTTTGGCACGTGCAATTTTCATTCGGTTTTCTTGAAATATAACTACGTACTACTAAATACAGCTCAACACTGATGCTGACGATTGGGAATTATCATTTCGGTGAGTGTTTTAACAATATTTTAGCGTCGTTCGTTCGTTAAAACATTTGCACGTGTTGTGTATCGTAGACAGCAAAACAACCATTTGCATTCGTTCGCCAGACAATATAGCTACGATATGGTTTTGTGGATACTGTGAATTTTGTTTATGTTTATTGCGGCTAGCGTTCAGGAAAACGGTGATGCGAATGTTGGAGTAGCGTCATTTGTTTTTGTTTATCTACAGATCCTTAGGCATTCAGCATCTGTTACAATGTCACCTTCTCCGATCCGCTGTCGCGGACCCTGGAAACTGCATAAGCGCTCGTCGGAGCCTGACCGGTGGCTCGATGAGATGGGTTTCTTCCGAAAGCACACAGCTAGGGACTCGAGCTGCCTTTTCAGGGCCGTGTCTGAGAATGTCTACAATACTCAAAGATACTTCCACAAAGTCCGCCTAGATTGCGTGCAGTTCATGGCTGTCAAGCGACATCTCTTCGAAGGGGTAGGAATTTCATGGTATTAAATTTTATTTCTCATACTATTCGAGTTGAAGCTAAATCTTCGCATTTTATGTTGTAGTCATTGACTTGTCCGTTCGAAAACTATCTCAAAGAGATGTCAAACCCTTCTGAATGGGGTGGGCTCATTGAAATATCAGCTATGAGCCACTTGTATAGGTAAGGTATAATTTTTTACAAATCATTTTTTGAAATGCTGTTGCGATTCCCCTGTAAATATTGTTTTAAAACACTTAATAACTATTACAGACGAGACTTTGTAATTTTCGAGGCTAACAAAGGTCCTCAAACCAAAATATGCAATGGGTACGGAGACACAATTTACTTATTCTACTCCCCTGAAACAAAGCATTTTGATGTGGTGTACACTAAAGATTTCATTAACTCATCATCATTTTGCCAATGTAAGTTCAAATGCCTAATATTTCTACTAATATTTTATGATAAGGAAACCATTTAGTTATCTTAATTTGATGTGTAATATGTACTAGATAATGTGAAAGATAAATGTTTGGGATATTTAGAAATCTATTTAATTATTAACCATAATAAACTTTTTTCCTTCATGCCACGAAACAATTTTTTACTTTACCCTCATTTAATTTTTTAATTAATCAATTATTGTGGGTTAACCTAATCAACAACATTTTATAAAGAATGTAATATTCAACACCTTGTATTATTTACCCTACTTAGCCCTGGTCTATGAGATCCTCTATGATGGGGTGTATCAGCTCAAAGACTTGTCTTATGCCGTTGATAAAATGCTTCATGACAAAGTTCCAACAAATCACATTGAGTACTTCATGTCTGAGAATGTGGAGCGACGCAAGAAGCAGAAGGAGAGGGCTAAGATCTTCATTGAAGCAACAAATGATGATGACAAGGATAAGAACAACAACAATGCGGTGGCTCTCAAATGCAAGCATCACACGCAAGATCTAGAGCGAGCCAGCCTTCTGAAGGAATCTCTGAGCATCTTCGTGTTCAACCGCAGTCTCATTCAGCTGGAGAATGTCTGCATGAACTGTCTGAATGTGAACAGCGCTAAGGACTTGCTAGATAATGGCATCACTCCATTCCCCTACAAAGTTGCTAAAGCTTTGGACCCGGATATCTACCGGAACATTGAATTTGACGTGTGGAGCGAGCTGCGTCGAGGTATACATCGTTTTATTGGTTTGTTATGTGGACTTCTTTCGATGGTAACGCTGGTGTAATTTTACAGAGATGCGCTATGGTGCTAGGTACTCTGACGGAACGACGTTGCAAGTAGGCGTGAAGTGTTTGTGTAAACTGCAACCGGATCAGACAGCAGCTTACCACTGCCATATCCAGGAGATGCGCCCCGAAGGAGGGCCATGCCTGGTGTTCATTGAGGAGTTGGGAGAGAAGCGTGTGGTCAACTACGAGCAGTTGGAACCACTGCCTATTGAAGAAATCCGTCCATGGGCCCCTCCGTACCGATACTCCCGAGCCAACTCTCAGTTTCTGACCCTTAGCCAAATGTTGCAACAGATAGGTTGGTCACACTACTATTTTGCACATTGGGTTTGCCATAAAAATATTATTATATAAATTACGTCTTTTATGTACGCCAATCCTAATCCACAGTAAATATTTTTTTTTATTTATTTAAGACTAGGCATAATTTAATGAAATTGACCTTATATTTTTTTCCTTATACATATTTATTTTCTCCTTTATAATTTACCACCATTGTTTTATTTCAACATTGTCTCCCGACGCAGGCAACATCACGCGTAAGCAAGGTCTGAACAAGGCTCGTAATAAGACCAAAACTGTCAACGAAGACTCAAAGACTCCAGAAAAGACATCTCAAAAGCAGGCTGCAAAGATAGCCTGGAAGGAAAAGACCACTGAGCCTGAAATAACCCAAAACCAGTACATGAGCCAAGGGAACATTAACTTCTCTACATACCAACACTTGGATTTGATTAACTTTGATCCAATGCCTGTTAGTTACTATTGTCTGGTAGATGTACTTGTAGGAAGGTTTCTAAGTTCATTTGTAAGCATTTCACTTGCAGTTATATTAAACTTGTTTATTTTTAATTTGAATATGTTAATTTTTTATGATTTGTCTTTAATATAATAATAAAGCTTAATCTTAAAAGTTATTTGCAATCTTTTGTATAATAATAATAAGGGAATTCCCCTTATGCCTCGTTTGAGCCCAGGCTTCCAATATAAAGGTGTGCCAACACACTATATTTATTTGGATATTTTTTATCTAATGTTTACTTGAAATGCAGTGAGCTGCTTATAAGTGAAATTTAAATAAACTTTGCCATATCGTAGCTATGATAACCATGTTTTGGGACATTAGTGTATAGTCATTGTTGTAATAAGACATATCTTGTGGTAGCAAGTAGTTTCAGGTAAACTTGTGATGTAATAAATATTTGATTTGCCGGTAGATTAGCGTTGTTTTACAATCAAATAGTTTGTAGTGTAATTTCTTTACTGACAGGAAATTGAATTTTAAAACCTTGTTTATTTTTGGATGGGAGAAAGACATTTTTGATTATCATGTCTCTGTCCCAGCATTATCCCGTATCCACAGGGTTCGCGTACCTAAGTTTTGACAGGTCCAGATTTTTTTTTGTTTTGAGTTGAGGACTCTGGCAATCCAGAAGATTATGGTGATTCAAAATCCCCCTGATTGGGAAAAGTATAATTCTACACTTACTATTTTTGTATTTTACACGCCGCCACAATCCCGACACAGCACATAGCATCGCGCCTGTATCCCCGATGGGGTAGGCAGAGGTGCATCGTATACCTAGACAAGTAGACACCCACCACCAGTTATGTTTTAAGCGAGGGTGTGCGCGAGTAACCGGGTACAAATCCTGGAAACCACGTGGTATTAATTAGGTATTAATTCAAATTCATACACCCAACTTTAATGGTTTCTAAACCCCCGGCTATAGCACGGGCGGGAGTTCGAACCCATGACAACAATGTAAATACACAGATTACGGAAATTATGAACTGCTATTTGAGGGTGTTTGCGGACTGCGGAATCGACTTATTTTTTCAGACAATCAGGTGATTCAAGCCTGTAAAGTCCTTACCAAACAAAGGACAGTCTCATAAAGTGATTTCGACAATGTCCTCATCGGGAATCGAACCCGGACCTCCAGATCGTGAGCCTAACGCTCTAATCACTACACCACGGAGGCTGGTTTTGTGGGAGGAGACATACATCTATTAAAAGTGAAATAGGAGTGGAATTCTCTGCTGTCTTCTGTATTTCCAAATGCATATAACCCGGGTGCTTTCAAGGCCAGAGTGAACAGGCACCTTCTGGGCGAGCTCGCTCCATCTTAGGCCTCGTCAATGCCTTCGGGCAAGTCTGGGACCAAGCAAACCCATCACTCATCATCATTAATTTAAGAGCCACGCTTTTGTCGGTGTAGCATTCTCCCTGCTACTTTTTTAGGGGAATGACTAATAAGCCGTAGTATTTTCATTTCTTAACTTCAACCACTGCCCTCTTTTCATTAACAATGTCATTACTTAATTGTACTGTCATTACTAGTATTACGATATATCTGTCGCTATCGCGGCGGTGCTGCCAATCGCGTCTAGCATATTGTAAAAGTTGCTCGAGTCAGTGTGTCCTTTCTCGAATTAAAGGGAATACTTATAACGGGTGACGGGCTGGTAAACTGTAAGTGTCATCGTGGTGGTCATAATATTTGTCGCAAGATTTCAGTAAGTGTAGCCGAAAGTTGTCGTGTGGTGAGTGTTTCTGTCAGTGGATTACTTACATAACAGCATCATGCCTGTTGCCCTAAGGGGTAGGCAGAAGTGGTAGTCCTCGCCAGCTATGTTTCAGTCCCATGTAATATGGAGCGAGCATGTTGTCATTAACCGGGCACATATACTGAAAATCACGTGATATTAATTATCTATGTTCCAAATATGAATTCAAACTCAAAATCGAATTCAGTGGTTTAGAAAGTTATGGTGTTGGGAATCGAACCCGTGACTACGATTAGTGAGTTACTATAATCAGTGTTCGTACGCGTCGTTCATCCGAGCGCCATGAGGTTGACTCCATAGATAACAGAGGGCCTAGGCAAGTTGCAAATGTTTCTGTTTCTAGATTCGTTAATAATATATTGTACACACACTAGGTCGCTAATACACACACACATACACACACACTAATATTTTTGCGGTGACACGAATGATGTTGACTTCCGGTGCTATGAATCTGAACCTTTTAATTCGGATACACCTCTGCCTACCTCTACGGGAATACAGGCGCGATGTTATGTGTTATTTAATTCGTCCATCGATTGGTATCTTGGCTAAGACGTCTTCTAGAATCCTGTCAGTAAACCTAGAGTAGAACATAACGTAGCGACGGGGAGTGTATCGGAATGGTATGTGACCGTGTGGATGTTGCAGGTTGAAGTTCAAGCACTGCCCCTGATGGTGGACTGTCGGCCGGCGGCGGGCGCCCCAGGTGCTCCGCCTCACGACCTCGCGCACGCCGCGCCCAACGGTGGCGCGCAGGTCGACAACCACCATAACCAGGTTCGTTGAACTTGTCTTATTTGTCACATTCCCGACATTCAGTGTTACCGCCTAACGCGTATGTTTAAGTCCCATGTTATAGGGGGCGAAGCTATTGCTGTAGAAACAGGTATATTAATTAATGGCTTTATAGATATATAATATTAACATAGAATAAGGAATAATACTACGTATTAGTTAGGTATTAGTTAAGTTGTGTACTTAGTAAAGTTCCTCGTCATCAGCTCTCAACAATAGCAGAAAGTATTGTTACAAATTAGGTATGTGTCATGTTTTACCAATAGTCATTACATAATATACCTAATTAAAATCAATTAAATTCGTTAATTATATCATTAAGTCATTATTATGAACAAAATTAAAGCAACACACATTTTTTTCCTATAAAATGTCTCTGGGATAAGAATTCTTTGCCGCTATAAAATTTACGGTAAAGAAGCCAGCGTTATAACATTGAATTCCATGAACAGAATTCTGTGGTCTGTGCGTGGTCTCTTCGTGGTTGCGAGATTGTTTCAAATGCGATGTTTAAACAGTGAAGACTCGCGTTACAGTTAGTCATCGAACTGACTACTGCTGCTTAAAGGAATTCTTAGCAAACGGAACAGCTGCAAAAGTATGTAAATCGGATTTATTTTGCGAAAAATTGTAAGCCTCTTTGATCCCATTGCTGGGCAAAGGCTTTGATTTTCCCACTGCTCTCGACGTTGCGCGATTTCCGTAAAAAATATACAAGAAAACAAATTCCCAGCTTGATCAGGAGCTTGTAAAAATAACGTGAAGGTGAAACACATTTTTCAGTTCACTAACTTTCAGTTCCCTTGTAAGTCTTTCTCAACTTTCGCAACGTTTGAGACTGTAGGGCTTCGTGTAAAAGTTAGTTGAGTTTTGCAATGGCCGGCCAGTGGGTGGCGCGGCAGGGCAGGTGAATCACAAACATCGAGCGACAACCCGCGCATGCCCGCAGGTGACTACAGCTTGAACTTTGCCGCGTTATTCTGTAACAGTTGATAATATCCTGCCAATGTGCGATCGTGCGAACACATCAATGGGACGGCTCGAAATATTTCGCCGTTTTGAAAATCGACCCGTGACTCCTGTAAGTTTTTAAGAATAGTGTGTTTAACAGTTCTGGGTAGCTGCGAAATGTCGTACGTGTATTTTCGGGACAACCTGTTGCTACCAGCTATCGTGGCTGTGTTAGCTGTATAGTTATGAAGTTTCCTCCCTCACGTGAGGTTTTGTGGCTCAGTTCTCTATTTTAATATCGAATCCCCATTGTTGTGTTTATTGTGTTTGGATAACCGGGCGTTTATAGGATATACCCACACCTCGCCGAGGTTTCTTTTACACCAACGTGATAGCCGTGTTTACCGTCTATAATGGTCAAAGCTTGGTGAGATGTGGGTACTTAGTTCATCTTGTGATAGATCACATTCTGATGTTATTTTCTTTAACAAAACCTCAGATTTCAAACAATTAATTTCAATCCGAAAAAAATGAAACCGTAATTTTTTACCTGGATTGTAATAAGCGTTTCTATTGCGAAGTGGCCTCCGTGGTCCAGTGTTTGAACGTTGGACTCACGATCCGGAGGTCCCGGGTTCGAATCCCGTTGGGGACATATCACAAAAATCACTTTGTGATCCCTAGTTTGGTTAGGACATTACAGGCTGATCACCTGATTGTCCAAAAAGTAAGATGATCCGTGCTTCGGAAGGCACTTTAAACCGTTGGTCCCGATTACTACTTACTGATGTAAGTAAGTAGTCGTTACATGAGCCATGTCAGGGGCCTTTGTCGGCTCAATAATAACCCTGACACCAGGGTTGATGAGGTTGGTAATTCATCTCACAACCCACACGATAGGTTTCTTTTCGGTCCTTACCAAACAAAGGACAGTCTCACAAAGTGATTTCGACAATGTCCCCGTCGGGAATCAAACCCGGACCTCCGGATAATGAGCTTAACGCTCTAACCACTAGACCACAGAGGCTGTTATGTATGTAACACTAATAAGCAATGTATTGTGATGTTCTTGTGCAGTCGGGCGCTACTGGCGACATGAGCGGGCACGTGCTGACCCCGCCGGCCGCGCGCGCCTCCACGCCCGCCGCCTCCACTGCACTCTCCACTTATACCGGTAAGTGTCTACCACTTTCTTATAAAATTTATGATCTCAATTTTTACCTAGATTGTAATTAATTTAAAGTAATCTAAGTATTTATTGGTGATAATTCCTGCAGACGCCATCTAATTTTATTTTAAGTTATACCTGTAATTTTTTTATCCGCTGAAAGAGATAATCGACAGGCATATAATTTATGGACCATACGTCAATTTTAAGCAGAAATCTAAAACAACCGTCTAAACATTTTACATCAGCCAATAACCCGACAGAATTAAGTTGACAGCACACATGAAACGGTTTGCATAACAGCGAGATGCTTATATAATTCGACCGAGTTATTCATTCATTTTAAAATGAACAGTTGACAATCTCCCGTCCCTTTCCTTTTTGGTGGATAAGAAAATGACGGGTATAACTTAAAATAAAATTAGGAGGTGTCTGCAGACATCGGGGCGACTGTATATTTTGTTGTATTTTACTAAAAGTGCACAGAGAGATTAAATCGGGCAAGATCGATGGGTATTATTGTGTCGGATTCTCGCTGACGAAGTGTAGGCGGCGGCTAATTAGTTCGCAGTAAAATGAGAAAGAAACAAAATGTACTTTAAATTTAATTGCAGATCTATTGCGATACCAAGAAAGTATCCGACTAATTTATCAGCGTTTCCTAAGTTTATAATAATAATATTTTTTTACATAATAGACATAACCGGGGAAAGGGTAGGCGAAGGCGAATAGTACACCCACACCTCGCCAGCTATGTTTGTTTGTTCGTTACTTCGGTATAAAAACCATCTTTTGTTAAAATACTTATTTATCTTATTATTACCCTCTTATTAAAGTAAATTTACCTAACTATTTATGATGTCAATATAAATGGTAAAACCGGAAAAGGAAGGCTTAGGCAACCAGAACGTGGTCAAATTGAGGAAAGACTGTCAAATGTCGTCTGAACTAGCGCGGATGCATTAAAAGGGACGTTACGTAGGTGATTTTATTGAAAAAGTAAACCGAATTGAAACGTTTGTTGGCAGGAGGCATGGCAATGAACGCGGGCGGGTTCCCCGCGGCCGCGGGCCCGACGGCGCCGGGTGGCGCGGGCTGCGCGCCGTACGTGTGCGGCATGAAGTCCGTGCTGTGGGTGGCGCCCGCCTCGCCGCCGCCGCACGCCGCGCACGCGCCGCCGCCGCCGCCGCCGCCCGCCGCCGTCAACCCGCACGTCTTCAAGAGCGTGCAGGCCAACGGCGCCGACCTGCCCATGAATGGTAACGTACAACACCGACAATCGTTTATTATTAAACGCCGCCACACACCCAGCAACAATTGGATGCCAATGGTGCCGATTCGAGCGACCACCGACTTGGCTTTAACTTATTTTGACAGGCCTAAGACTATCTCTTTCTTACACTTTTGTATCCGCCCGACTATTCGGTACATAAATAACATATCACTAAATTAATGTCCTTTACAGATGTATATGTATAAACAAATATAATTACCACATAAGTGTGTGCGTAAATGCATTACGATCTCTTTTTTGTATATATTTTTTATAGTGTCTTTTCTTCAGCACATAAGTATCCTAAAATCATTGTCTACATAATATATTTAATCCATTTAGACATTCCGACGCTGCGCTACTACTTCAACCTGGGCGTGGAGTGCATGTGGGCCGCGTACGGCCCCCCGCCGCCGCACCAGCCGCCGCGACATTATTCCCCGAGAGACGTCACTCAGGTAACACACATCTTTTCAAAGGACAGTCGAGTGTTATAATGGCGGTAGTCCTACTAATATTTAAGTACGCGGGTACATGAGCCATCATATTTCCATGATGACAAAAAATATTTCTTTTCAGGATATGCAGCAGATGTCCCTACAAGACCGCGGCGTGAACCACAGCGGCGACAACCACAACAAGCACAAGCCGCCCCCGGAGAATAAACCAGCCCTCAACCAAAACAAGGGCAACGGACAGCGGCCGCTGCTCGGACCGAGGTCAGTGTTATGTTAGCACACAACTAGAAATACATTATACTAGCACACAACTAGACAAGCATTATACTAACACACGACTAGATAAACTTTATACTAGCACACGACTAGATAAACTTTATACTACCACACGTACAACTAGATAAACTTTATACTAGCACACGTACGACTAGATAAACTTTATACTAGCACACGACTAGATAAACTTTATACTAGCACACGACTAGATAAACTTGATACTAGCACACGACTAGATAAACTTTATACTAGCACACGACTAGATAAACTTTATACTACCACACGTACAACTAGATAAACTTTATACTAGCACACAACTAGATAAACTTTATACTAGCACACGACTAGATAAACTTTATACTAGCACACGTACGACTAGATAAACTTTATACTAGCACACGACTAGATAAACTTTATACTAGCACACGACTAGATAAACTTTATACTAGCACACGTACGACTAGATAAACTTTATACTAGCACACGTACGACTAGATAAACTTTATACTAGCACACGACTAGATAAACTTTATACTAGCACACGTACGACTAGATAAACTTTATACTAGCACACGTACGACTAGATAAACTTTATACTAGCACACGACTAGATAAACTTTATACTAGCACACGACTAGATAAACTTTATACTAGCACACGTACGACTAGATAAACTTTATACTAGCACACGACTAGATAAACTTTATACTAGCACACGACTAGATAAACTTGATACTAGCACACGACTAGATAAACTTGATACTAGCACACGACTAGATAAACTTTATACTAGCACACGACTAGATAAACTTTATACTACCACACGTACAACTAGATAAACTTTATACTAGCACACAACTAGATAAACTTTATACTAGCACACGACTAGATAAACTTTATACTAGCACACGTACGACTAGATAAACTTTATACTAGCACACGACTAGATAAACTTTATACTAGCACACGACTAGATAAACTTTATACTAGCACACGTACGACTAGATAAACTTTATACTAGCACACGTACGACTAGATAAACTTTATACTAGCACACGGCTAGATACTAGTAAGCAAGGATTGTAATAAATTCAATCTATTTTTCAGATTCAAGCGTGGCAACAACCAAGATGGCAACCAGAACTCCAATCACAACCAGAATAAGGGCCACAATAACAACATGGGCAACAAGGGTCCCAATAATAGGTAAGCATCAGTGGAACAAAGTATGATGAAAATTATATAACACGTTAATTCTCTCTCTCTCTCTATTTAAGAGCTGCGTTCTTGTCGGTGGAGTAATCGCCATTCCTCTCTTCTTCCCGCCAAAACCTTCACCTCCCGATACGACACGACCTGCACCTTCTCTTTTATTTGTTTCATAAATGTTATCCTAGGTCTACCCCTTCCTCTCTTCCCTTAAATTTTTCCTTCTATAATGTTTGTTATAAATGAATCGTGTCGTATCAGGTGGCCAATCATATTTCCTCTCCGGTTCTCTATAGTCTTCAATATGGTTCTCTTTTCTTCAACACGTTAATTATATCACATAATTTCCGAGATTTGTGAATCACGGAGTCATCTTACTTTTTATTTATTATTTTCTTGAAAAGCCTACGTGTCCTACTAAAACAAAGGACTGTCTCAGAAAAAGTGATTTCGAAATTCAAGATTTGATCGTGAGCCTGCTATAACTACAAAGGCTGTTATATATAAAAAATATTCAAACCTAACTTAAAAACTAAAACCCGACTACGGAAAAATCTCATTCTAAAAAGTATGAAACAAGAATATTTTTGGATAAAATTTTGAATAAAATAGTGTTTGGGAGATAGCCGTGGTCGTATACCGTAGTAAGCCAATTCTTAGGACAGATTGGCATACGAAGTTATGAACGCAGCTATCTCCTAAACAACACACACTATCGTGAAGAATTTCGGCGAAATATTTTCACGTTTTGTTTTCTTGTTTCTTGTAGCTTGCCCGGAGTCAGGTAAAAAAAAAACACCTAATTTGACACATTTTATTTACTTAATTGCGAAAAGCTAACAGCATGCAACCTTAAACACATAGAACAAAAGCACATCAAAAGTGACTTAAAAAATAATAATTAAATACTCAGTGTTGTCAATTGTTACCGCCAAATTAGTGATTTATCATGCACTAGTCAGTAGTATAATATGCGTCACGTGCATGAGATTCTCACATTTATTGTAAAACCTTTATTGTACCTACCATGTTTTAAGGAGGAGCTCGGTGGCGCAGCGGTAAACGCGCTCGGTCTGCGATTGTTGAAGTTAAGCAACTTTCGCAAAGGTGACCACAAAAAAAAAGTTTTCATCTCGAGCTCCTCCGTGCTTCGGAAGGCACGTTAAGCCGTTGGTCCCGGCTGCATTAGCAGTCGTTAATAAACACCAATCCGCACTGGGCCCGCGTGGTGGTTTAAGGCCCGATCTCCCTATCCATCCATAGGGAAGGCCCGTGCCCCAGCAGTGGGGACGTTAATGTGCTGGTGATGATGATGACCATGTTTTACGAGCAAATAAATAATTTTGAATTTGAATTGTGTCTCCCCCAGGCGCAACTCGCACGGCGAGCCCCGCGCGGCGCCGCCCCACTACGGCGCGGGCGAGGAGTGCGTGCTGGAGCCGCCGCTGCTGACGCTGCCCTACATCCCCTACCCGCCACCCATCTACCCCATACCCTACTACCCCGTCGAGTCCGACCCCGGTGAGTACTACATACACCTTGCATACTTTACCCACTGCGAACCCAACAAGCCCCCATAACAAAACCTTAATTAAGTTGTTTTGAAAAAAATCATATTCTATTGACCTATTCTTCTATCGTGTGGGTTGTGAGGTGGAGTACCAACCTCATCAACCCTGGAGTCAGGGTTACTATTGAGCCGCCAAAGGCCCCTGACATGGCTCAATACCAACCAATGATTACCGTACAGAAATACCGAACGGAAAACTCGGTGAGATACTTAGTTCATCTTGCAGTGGATGGACCTCAGACTACCTCGATCGGGCTATAGTCGTGTGCTTGACGATCACCGTGTTAAAATGCAATCTTTTGAGGATAAGGCTAAAACAGTAACTAGTTTTTGAGATAGTAGAACTAGCGACAGTTCGCCGATACTAAGGCGATTCTCACACTGCCCCGCATGATGCGCCGTAGCGCGTGGATGCGTGTTCTTCCGTTGCTTGTAAGTATCTCCGTTTGTATAGAAAACACGCACAGTCTAACATACAGAAAATGCATCCACGCGCGTTCATGCGGATAATATCTTGAGGAGATAGCGGTAAATATCGGGAGGAAATCCACATTCTCGAGAAATGCGTTTCGGAGGTATGTGACCTAACCTGTATTTGGTTTTCCCTTCGCGGGGTTGGAAGGTCAGACAGGCAGCCGCTTCTGTAAAAATCCAGACATGTCACATCTTCAGGTTAAGTAAGCGAACCCTGTGAATACGGGATAACGCTATGGAGATGACGTTTCGTAGATCTCGTTTGACTTTGGTTGTCATGTATTGTTGAAGTAACAGTCGGCTCCCCCACAGCGATGATGGGCATGATGGGCGGCATGGGCTACGTGGGCTACGACGACGGCGTGGAGTACGGCGCGCTGCCCTACTACCCCGCGCCCGCGCCGCACTACCCGCCGCCGCCGCACCACCCCCACCCCCACCAGCCGCACCACCCGCACCACCCGCAGCACCCCCAGCACCCTCAGCACCCCCAGCACCAGCACCACCCCGAACACAAGTAAACCACCACACCTTGCTAGAATACCAAGCCGTTGAACCGCTACGATTTATTTACTTAAGTATATCAGAATAACAACAAGGCGCATTATAGATATAACACATTGACCTCGTATATAAACAAATAGACTACCAATCTCTAAAAAAGCGTCGCATCTTGTCACTAAGCGACGCGACGGCGTGTCAAGATCGAATTTATTCGCAATGGCCGTAATGACGACGCTGCCGATATTGCTCTTTATTTTAACAACCGTAACTTTTTAACAATCTTAATTTGAGGAAACAAACTTATGCTATCTACATAACTTAAAGTATACATATTTACATCACGGTTCAGACACTTTAAAAAAAAAAACCTTAGCGATTGTGTGTCTATTTGCTTATAGTATGTCAGTGGTATAACAGTGTCGATTCTAGCAGACAAAATTAAATTCATTCTAAAATTTCTATCTCTTTCTTGGACTTATAGTAAAAGAAAGATGGTACTACTTTAGCTATTTTTGTCTGCCAGAATCCCAATTGTTTAACTATAGTGTTTAGAAATCTAGAACATAGGAGGTTAAAATTAAATTTTTCTTAAAACAAATTAACAAGATATCTCGCTGTTATGGAATTATTTTAAGCGATTTATCTATTTCATTTGTACAAGTTATAATTTCTGGTTCTTGTTAAAAAGTTGATATTAAAACCAGCGCCTGCGCGGATTGTTATCTGCGTAGACGCGGCAAAAAGACCCGGCTAATAGACGCAATGTATATTGTCTACATAAAAAAATAGAAGCTTGCAGCATTTGTCGCGTCTATGTAGATAGTGAGAGCTATATATACCGCAAGTGCTATTTTTTTTATAAAGAAAATTTTAACACGTTTATGTTGTCTATCTATGTATTCGATTATCGTAGCGATTCAATAGCGTACATTTTTAACATTCTCCTTTGTCTACGCCGTTTTGTTAAGTGTTTAGAATCTCCTCGAATTAATTAAAACTCCTTTTAGTCATTTTTTTAAGTTCCAAAGTCTATTATAATAGTTATACAATAAATGCATGTTGAAAAAGAATCTGATAATCGAATCTAATGTAGACATTGGAGAAGGAAAGGTACACCGATTAGATTTCTGCTGTCTATTGGCCATAAATTACTTTAGGTAACATACCTCGTTTACGACTTAGCGTCAAACGCTATAAACTTCTTATTTTTCAGTTTCCTTGACAAAATAATATGCTAAATAACTTTGAAAGTAATATAGCCAGCTAAATCACCGGTGTATCTTTATGTGGTGTTGCCAAAATAAACCATACAAAATTAAAAATTATACTTGAGGTAGCTGCACAACGTGCCATATAAGCCGAAGCCAACAATTTTGTATGGCGACATCCAAACGTGATAAATTCCAAACAACGATTACGCTCATCGAAAAGGTATACGATTTATCAATAACTTCACATTGACACGAAAAACGTGTTCGGTTGACAGTGCTGGCGGGTTCCGCCGAGTCAGTGTGATTTTATTTACTATGCTGTGTGTAGCCAGTAACCTAACATATCGGAAAAGGAATTCATGTCAATTATCAGGCGTTAAGTAATAAAGCTGTGTTAATTTGTTAAAAACATACTGTTAAAAAACTATTTTCATTGTGATATTATTACAAGTACTTTAAACTTTTGAATCGTCTTAAATAATTATTAGTTTCGTAAATATTTCGCCAGATCTACACACAGCATAGCGCGATTTGGAGAAGTTGATATTCAAAAAAAAAACGAAAAAGTCCGACAATGTTTATTGATGTTGTCGTGAAATTGTAAATTTGTGTTGTAATCTGTACTTAAAGCGTGAGGGAAGTTTTGTAAGCATTTCAATGCACGAGAGAATTGACCAGGAAGGGACAGATTGAGACCTTGAACATAGTCCGGAATTTTATCTGAACACACTAATGTCGACTGCTGACAATGAATGCACTGTAGCGTCGATCGCAAGTCTTCTTAGTCATACAATAAGGACTATCCTGAATGAAGCCTAAAGTTCATTAACTTCCATTGAAATGATCCATATACAAAGTCCACTTTTAGTCGAAACGAGAACAATTAATTAAGTCATTTTGAAAGCGGGCCTTTCTCGCGTTGACTGAGCAAATTTACACCCTAATTAGCGTTGATATTATTTTCAAAATTGTATCCCTAAGTGTTCATTGGTGCTGCGAAATTGTGGAAGGTCGACAGGGTTCAATATTTTTGTATGGATTGGCATTATACACGAGTAGTGTTAGGCGCTGTATATCATTCCTTAACGTTAGGCGAAACTGTAAATTGTAAGCCAATGTAAAAATAATGTAGATTGTACGTCGCAAATTTAAGTTACACTATAGTTTACCACGTGGCTCTTACTACAGCACTTGTGTACTAACCACTTCTCTGTAAGCCTGTATAACGTAATTTATGTTCAATACACACTCGATTGAATTTACAGTCTTGTAGTCGATCGTCATAATCCTTATTTTAAGTATAAAATAGAAGGGAAGTTCAAATGTAAGATTAAAATGGACACGTAACCGTCTTTGATTTATTGTAAGTTGAATTACAGATTATACTAGTATTGTGACACAAGTACTGTAGTTCGCGCACTTATGTTCGGTTTATGTTAGTTTAGTTAGAAATAAGTCAGTACGTTTCAGACGCCTGGACGGGCCACAGTAGGTACAGATCTCATTGTTAACACCAGAATAACCTTGAATCTCGCGGAAACCAACTAAAAGTATTATGTAACACGAAAGTATCCTACTTTGATCTCAAAACTGCTAATCAAACTTGGTGCTGGGGTAAACGTATTTTTGTATTAATATTTTTTTAAATACTACCTGTAAGGAGCTGCGCAAAGTAAGACATAACCCTAGTTAAAGCTTTATTACATCATCTCTGTGCTAGAAATGTAACAGATAGGGTCTGTTAATTCCAAATGCGAGTTCTTTACACACTAAAAACCTTTGAAGTATGCATTGAACGGAGATAGAGTGGGAACAAGGTAACTCAGTATTTAATGACAGTACGCCTAGTCCGCGCATTTACTATCGTAAGTCATACATTTATTTGAAGAAAGCATTTATAGAACAAACGTCGTTCGCGACCTACGCGCAATACGAAGGTGAAGATTTTAAGTCGACAGAAAGTTGGCGAATGAATGTAAAGCCCTATATGGATATTCCATAACCATTATTTTACACATTTCATGTAAGTAACTCCTTAGTTGTATTGGACTCGAAATTATTATATATTGGCTGTGATTCGGATAATCTCGGGAAAAGGATAGGGATGGGGTAGAGTAAGAAATTGGTAATTTAGGTACACGCACGAACTCTCGCCGTCCGGAACATCGGACTGCTAGGATGTTAAGATCTGCACAACACTTGACATAGACGATTAGAACGAGTAAATGGTAGTCGTAGATTCATCGTTGTTTAATAAGTGTCGTGGAACAATGTGTAACTAAATGTGGTATTTTAAATATATGTACGGTGTCGATTGATGCACACCAACGATGAAACAAGAGGACAGCTGTCCCCGTTGGTGTGGTCAACCACACCTCAGCTTATAGTAGTCCCCCCACTCTGTAGCCTCCGACGTCGAACTATCAATCCGCCCATGTTTTTGATCCATACTTTACGAATCCTCAAATAAGACGTATATATTTAAGTATATATAAAAAACATAATACGTAACGAAATCTTCATTGTTTGTACAGACGTTGTTTAAAAAACATTTGAAAAAATACTAAAAAAATAGGTGTTGTCTTCAATATGTGTGATGTTTAATGTAAAGTCATCTTTGGTGTTTCAGTATTAGTTTTAAAATCAGTAGGGGTTAGATTTTATGTTAGTCGTTAATTAATGTTTACGTAACAATAGTTTAGTGTTAATTTTTTTTAAGTATACCGAAAAAAGGTTTTTGTACGTGAAGCCCCGCGTAGAAGGCGGCATTTTGTTTCCACTAACGTTTATGTGCCAATGAGTTTTGAAAAATGTAGCAAAATTGGCAGAAAGGCAGACTAATTGTACCACAACTGCCAAAGAACAAAATTGTTGTAGTCATATCAGTCCACAAGTACTCGACGATAATAATTGTGTTGTGAATATACTGTATGCATAGATGTACGCTGACTATTATGTGGATGTACTGTACACAGCTCAAAGATAGCCTGATGTCCGCCTTTGACATATTATATGTATTTTTTTCCAAATTCCATTAAATAAAAGTCAACTGATTTTTCAATTTTGTGTTTTATTATTTATGTCGTTGCTCCTTTTTGTCAAACTTCAACAATTACTACAATTTAGGGTATAACAAGCTTGGCAGCACGTCACCGCACTTTGTCTCAGCTATACCGCGAATTAACATGATCATCTTAAAAATGTTCAAAATAACATTATTGATATATTATTTTTCAAACAAAATTTTAGTACTTTCATTACACGCAATTTAATCAAATCCATAAAATGTACTGCGTGAAATGAAAATACAGAAACGAACTGTCAAATTACAGATAAAATCGGTGTTAGTTTTTTTAGTTTTAGATTTGTTTACTTTTATTATAAGTAAGTGAAATAAAACTAAATATTTATCTCGTCTTAGACCAATTTATATCTAGTATACAATATTCTTTAAAACCCTATACATATTACTTTTATACAACAGAAACCGGCGTTTTGGGAGCTGATAAGGTTAGCACTTGCCTACTTAAAAGTTTTGTACGAGTAATTTGTGTAATTTGAAACAAAGTAAAAAACAAATGAGCACTGTAAAGTTTTCTTATCGAATGTTTCCCGTTGGAAGCGCGTGCGTGCGGCGTTTTTTTATGAAATTCTATGGACCCTTTGTAGTGCAATCAAAGTGGCTCTTGTGTTAGGTTGTGCCGGGTAGTCATCTCGTCAGATGGTCTATTATCCGTGCTGACCTTGTGTCCACAAGCGGTTGTTATCAACAAGTGCTATCAATAATGTACTTGTTTTGGTTTGTAGTAGTGGCTAGACGCAAGTCATTCACCAGGGAGCCTATTTAATGAATGCCTGAAAGATCTTTGGGCATTAATTGACAGGAGTCTGTGGCAGTTTGTTGGTTCCATCGTTGACGGAAGTAGTTACGCAAGAATCTGAAAAGGTACTGTACTTTTTAAAAGTTATATTTAGTGGTTAAAAGTTTAGTGAAAAGTTTTATTAGATTTCATTATCATTTAATTCAAGTGTGATGAAAGGAAAACAATTCAAAATATAAGTTTTTTTTTATTATAATCTAATGTGTTTATTGAATAATTTTATTGTTTATTTATTGAACAATCAATTAAATTTTTCCAGTGGTACTTGTGTGTGATATTCTAATTTTTTGGAAATTTATGTCAATGTGAATTTCAATAATAATTATAATTTTATAAAAATGTTTTCACCCAGTAATCAGATCCTATTTTCAATGATTATTCACTATAATATTTTCAATATGGGAGTGAGTTTACGAAATATTTTTAATTCGGCTGACTATTGAACGAAAAAGGGGAAGTAAACATTTTACAACTATTTTTTTAAAACTATTCTGCAGATGGGAGTACAAGTGCAGAAGATCACAGAGCCCCTGGTGCTGGGCGAGGGTCCACACTGGGATGAGAAGCAGCAGGCTCTGTACTTCGTCAGCATTGTGGAACATTCCATCCACAAGTATGTGCCATCCACGGGAACACATACAAAGACCAAACTTGGTGAGTAGACTATTTTTACTCCTTTTTCTGGATAAATAAATTTTGAGGAAGTTTTAAGGAAATGCCTAAAAAATAATTAAGGAATAACACTGTCCCTTATTCCAGTGTATATCAATTGCTTGCACCCTAAGGTATCCTGGAAGAAATTGCTATTTGGTAATATGGCCGCTGATTGTACTTCTGTACTTGTCATTTTGTAATTGTCCTTTATATTGTGTTTATGTGCAGTAAAGTGTTGTATTGTCAGATCAAGAGTACTTCAAACTTCAAACTGATGAGCACTTTAATCATTAATCATTTTAATCATCATTGTAGTTTGGGTAGGAATAGAGGGGGTGGTTTTTGTAGTAAGAATGATATTGTGAGTGCTCTAATGAGAAATGGGTGTAGTTTTTGGTTTCTGATGAAATGCCCCTGTCTACGTGGTTGGGATGACAGGCGTGAGTTCATGTTTGTAAGGACATCTACTGCAATAACATCTATTGCTGTTTATAATCCAGCTTATACGGTCTTGTTATTGATATAATTGGGTCGCGTACTGGGTTCAAGATAAATTATGAAATTCTGATTACTAAATAAAGACAGATCTAAAACATTTTCTTTTTTCTATTTAACTTATTTATTAATTTTAATCAAGAAAGACTTAATAATAAGTGCGACATTTTAATATATTACAGTGTGCATTTTCACACAAATTCCATAGTATTTTCGTGTTTTGACGTTTAGTAAAAAGTAACTGATTTGACTAGTTGGGAACTACCCTATTAAGTGGTAAGTAGGTACACAGGTTTTTGAATGAAAGTGAAACGTGAATGTAATGTTTTTTCAATTACATGGCTACTCGTATCTTGTATCCCTATCATATTGTATTTATTATCTCCAGTCTTACTTCAATCATTGTATCTGCAAAATGCACGATGATAACGTTTAATTTTACCTAATCTAGGTATTTTCTGTTACCGTAATTACAAATTATTACGTAAAAATAAAAATAAGTACGATAACAGGAGCACTGACCTCTAATAATTATAGAGGTCACTCAGTTTGCAAAGCTAGTGACGAGTATACAGGTACACATATCTGTTTACCAACTATACAGGGTGTTAGTGACAATGTAACGAAAACTTTGAGAAATGATTCAGACCATGATTCTGAGTTGAAATCAAGTGGAATTTTCCGTCGCAAAAGTAATTCCACTTGATATCAACTCAGAATCATAGTCAGAATCATCCCCTTCAGTATTCGTTACGATGTCACTAACACCCTGTACATATCTGCTTACCCCTTCGCGGAAAAAGGCGTGATACGGCTATGTTAGATGAGTTACCAGGAGCGAATAAAAACATAGAAATTGTTCAGCTGAACTCAGAATAATGAGCTTAATCATTCCCTTCAGCCCCCGCGTAAAGCAACCGCGCGGTGCGAATTATAATTTGGAATTATAATAATTGCGGACTTCAGCCTACGAGACGATAGGACATCACTTAAATGAAAAAGACTGTCATTAGGTTAGTGATTAAGAAGATATGAATTCATGGGATAAACTTTCTGGGAACTGATATTAGGCAGCCAAATTACTAAATTCAATAAGAATATTTTGTTTTTTTTTAATAAATAACGTCTAGGGCCAAGGTTTTTTATGCAGCTCCTTTTCTCCGCCTATACAGGTTGTGAGAAGCTGCAGTAGTTTTAGGTGGAAAAGACGTTCATTATGTAAAAAATGGCGATTTAAAGTGTAACTATGTTACCTACTGAATAAATAATTTTTGAATTAAAGAGGCGTACCGATGCTATCTACGCAGACAAATGTCATACGGCTATTCGAAACGCTCGATATAATTCGCGTCACGCGCGGCGCGGAGCTCTCCCGGGACTGCTGTATTCGGTACGGTGTTAACACCCTGTATATTATATGTGTCATAGTCTGTCTGAAATAGACAATTAAATATGTTCCTCTAGTTATTAATAAATAACTTGTAATGTATACCCTCATTGATTTACAAGAAGTGTTGCTGTTGCAGTTTCTTGTCATTTCTTCTTCTCAACCATAACACCTTAAGTAAATTTAAAAATGTTACATGGACCTTCAACAAGTTTATCCATGATAATTACGTTGAATAAATGATTCTGATTTCTGAAGACGTTTTTATTGTTATTATATTCGCAGATGGTCGAGTGGGGTTCATAGTGCCAGTGGAGGGCACGAGCGACCAGTTCGTGGTGGGAGTGGAGCGCAAGTTCCTGGTGGTGCAGTGGGACGGTGAGGACGGGACTCCAGCGCGCGTGGTGCGGCAGCTGGCTGATGTGGACCCGGAGTATCCCAGGAACAGGATCAATGATGGCAAGGCCGATCCCCGCGGGAGGTTGTTTGCAGGTTTGTCCTTTACACCTTGACGGTGAACGCGCACCTAGACGCGCCGCAGGAGCCGCACGCGCAGATGTCTTCGTTTTTTGCCGCAAATGGCATTAACTACTTGGCTGGACAAATGGTGAGCGCCAAGGGCTCTCATCCGGTACAAAATTTTAGACAAAAGGCTTGAAGGTGCGCATTTTATGAATCTGTATGGAATCATATGCAATTTCGCGTATTTATGCGCGCATTTCTCACCGCGTATGACTCAAATTTCATTTTGTAGTGGATGTACCTCTGACCACCCCAATTGGGATATAGTCGTGAGATTATGTTATGCAGGTGTACGGTCACAAGCATTAATACGTATACACTTTGGTACCATGTCACATTAACTTTTTTGACAAATTGAACTGTAAGTCTCACTAAATGTCAAATATGTTAGTGCGACAGAGTCCTAAAGTGGGTACATTATATTGCTCATGACTGTACCATAGGACCATAGTGACTGACTATAATAGCGATACCAAACTCCTCAGGTACTATGGGCCATGAGGAGCCAATCGGCACGGTGGACAAGAAGAAAGGCTCGCTGTTCCGCCTCGACGGGGCCAAGATAAAGACGCTGTGCAGTGGAATCGACATCTCCAATGGGCTGGCCTGGGACCTCAAGAGGAAGACCTTCTACTACACCGACTCGCTCGAGGAAAATATCAGGCAGTACGACTATGATGTGGAGACTGGAGAGATTTGTAAGTATAACTCTGCAGCAGTTATGAGTAACAGCCTATATACGTCCCTTTGTTGGGCACAGGCCTCCCCTCAATCACCCGGAGGGGGTATGGAGCATATTCCACCTCGCTGCTCCACTGCGGGTGGAGGTGCTTTTAAAGGCAAATATCCGGGACCAGCGGCTTAACATGCCCTCCGAAGCACGGAATCATCTTAATTTTTCAGATAATCAGGTGATTCAAGCCTGTAATGTCCTAACCAAACTAGGGATCACAAAGTGATTTTTGTGATATGTCCCCATCGGGATTTGAACCCGTGACCTCCGGATCGTGAGCCCGACGCTCAACCACTGGACCACGGAGACAGTTAATAGTAACCCTAACACCAAGATTGATGAGGTTGGTCATCCACCTCAAAACCCACACGATAGAAGAAGACGAAATCTCAGAATCCACAATTTATTACTCTTCTTTATGACTAAGTCTGAAAGTAGTATGCTAAGGGCGTAATAAGTGGAATTCCGTTGTCTCTGCTTACTGCAATGGAAAACGTTATCTTTGGTATATAAGTTTAAACACATTTTATAAGTTTCATTGTAACTGTTTTGTTGCAAAATTTGTATAGTTTGCGACCTTTAATTATACCTATTTCTCTTGCAGCTAACATGAAATACATATTCGACTTCAAAGCCAACAAGATCGAGGGCGTCCCCGACGGAACGACCATAGACACTGACGGCAACCTGTGGGTAGCAGTTTTTAACGGATCTTGCATCTTGAAGATCGACCCCACTTCTGGCGAACTGCTGCAAAAGGTCCCCATTCCCGCAAAACAAGTGACTTCCGCTACATTTGGAGGTCCCAATTATGATATAATGTTCGTAACTTCGGCTAGTCTGGATGATGAGCAAAAGCCGCCGTGTGGCGCCACCTTTATGGTGACGGGTTTGGGAGTGAAGGGACTGCCTAATGTTAACTTCAAATTGTAACTTACCTTGAGGTACAGTTGAATTCTCTATTGTGTATTTGAAATTATTTTGAACTTGCTTGTTGAGTATCCAAAGTTACAACGAGGTTTCATCCAAGCGTTATATTCTATACTGCCAAGGGATTTTATACTATATTATTGTAGCTAATTATTAATATTTTCTATAACAAACAGAATCAAATATATGGTGCTCTACAAATTACCTTTTGTTAAAATGTATTACTGTACAAAATATGACAATAAGTAATATTTTAAGCGAAAATGTCCAGACATATTTTACAATTTATATTATTTACCTCATATGGTTTATTTGTTTCTATTTTAATATACTATATTATTTACTGAATATACATAAAGTATGAATTATATTGTTTTATATTTGTAATTTCGTGTAATTTACCGAAATGTTTAAGATACCAGTATTCAGAATATGTTAGTTTCTAAATATAGGTATTTTACCAGATGGCATAATTATGTATGGTTTTTATAAATCAGTTTAATAAAGAAGTATACAATATTTAACCCTTTTATTTTTAGCTCGTCATAATATTTTTTTTTATTACGTTTTTCTTGATTAGAATTCATAGATAAGTTAAATAGTAAAAATAAAATGTTTGTCGTTAGTTTTAGATCTGTCTTTCAACCAAGAAACAAGAGAAGAAGAGGCAAGAGGGAAACCACTGCCCTATTTTACCCTAAACAAGTAGCATGGAAAATGCTGCACCAACAACAGTTTAATTATTTTTAGTTCGAAGTATCGAAGTTTTGGACAGAAAATTCCACGTAGGTCATTATATGCAGTAACGCACACGACGCGCAAAAAGTCCGGCGCGTTACTGCATATAATTGCATAGGTTATATTTTCACAGACTAAAAAGTGCGTCACGGATAGTCTGTCGTCTGCGCAGGGCCTTGATATCAACTCAGAATCATGGTCTGAATCATCCCCCTCAGTGTTCGTTACGGTGTCACCAACACCCTGTATGTATATTTGTTGGAAAACTTGGAAATAAGAAGAAAACTGCTTATTTACATAATTTTATTTAATAACCTAATCCAAATATTCAATCGAACTTAACATTGACGTTTTGATGTCCGCTGACTCCGAGGCCGGTGACCTGGAAGGTGGACCCAGCGGGCGGCGGCTGCGGCGCGCCGCGGTCCATGCACGCTGTCGTCACAAACAGGGTGGACAGAGAAGGACCGCCGAATGTTGCTGACGTCACTTGCAGTGCTGGGATGGGAATCTTGTCTAGAATCTTGCTGGTACGCGGGTCGATTTTAAGGACCTGAAAAATTGTATTAATATTTATTGTAGATTATTGAAATGTTGTCAGTGGTCACAACATTATTATAAAGTTATTATATTTTTATTATAAGGTTATTATAAAGTTAGTGATTATTTAGAAGATATGAATGCATGGGATTAACTGTCTGAGAACCGATATTAGGCAGCTAAATTACTCAATTGTATACCAATATTTTATGTTTTATGTTTATTTTATTTTTTTAAAGAACGTCTAGGGCCCTGTGCCGAGGTTTTTCTTGCAGCTTCTTTTCCCCGGCTATACAGGTTGTGAGAAGCTGCAGTAGTTTTAGGCGGATGAGACGTTCGTTATGTAAAATTGACGATTCAAAGTGTAACTATGTTACCTACTGAATAAAGATATTTTTGAATTTGAAAAAACACTTCAGCACTCCGATACCGACCCCGCCGGCGTAATCGAGGAATTCCCTCATTCAGGGATTATCGCTATCGACCCGCTAGGGTAGGGTAATTCTTTCAAATATTATCCTCTCAGACGACGCTCTGCCCCAAAGTCTTCAATTTTGTGAGAGCCCTCAACGCTCCCCATTTGTCCGGCCAAGTAGGTAATGCGATTTACGGCAAATCTACAATAAGTCTTATCAAAAAAGAAATAGGTCATAGCGTTCAGAGAGTTTCTGGGTTCGATTCCTGGTGGGAACCCCTCAGTGTCCTTTGATTTAGGTACTTAAATATGTACAGTGACCTAAAGTAGTCGTTTCATACATACATACATACATAAACTCACGCCCGTAATCCCAAATGGGGTGGGCAGAGCCACAAGTAATCAAAGACAACTTGCAGCCACTGTTGATACGAAGTCCTAAGATGGATATGATGAACCTTATGGTGATAAGGGATCAGCCTATCGCCCATAACATTAGTCCATCATGTTAGAGGATACAATCCCTCTGCCGGTTTTTACGACATGCCCGGGAAGACAAGCAGCTGAACGTGTTCTATGTTTTTTATTTGCTCCCAGAACAGCATAGAAGCAAGCAAGAAGCAAGTCGTTTCATAACCTATTCTAATTAGATAAGTAGGTACTTTATATCAGGTAAGGGGACCATGGAATAAATAGGAGAATTGGACGTTACGGAGGCGGTGTTGAGAGACGTCAGGTGCACAGAAAACTTAACCTAATTTTAGTTTGACGACTCTTAAATTAGTCCGTCCCTAACAATACGTATAAGAAAGAGATGGAGCTACTTTTAGTCCTTCTTCTATCGTGTGGGTTGTGAGGTGAATTACCAACGTCATCAACCAAAGACCTTTTTTTTTGTTTTGGTTTTCCCCGAAGGGTAAGGCAAAGGGAACTATGCCCATACAGCCATGTCTTACGTATTTTTTTTTCTTGATGATTAATGAAATGATGAAAGGTGATGATGATGAAACCTAAGCCCCCACCCTCGGAGTAGACTTCTACTCCGAACCCCAATTAACTCAAAAGTCCGCATAAACTTTCGAGTTATGAAGCGGCTTCTTGGCACGAAGCGAAAATAGGCAGATACACTTTGTTTATTGAATACTCCGATATAATAACACTCGCGAATGTCTTCCGACTAACTTAATGCGATCATTAACCACAAAACACCACTTCGTATTAATTATTTAGATTATTCAATGAAGAAAGCAACTGTCCCGTTCCCCGCCAAAAAGCCTGTCAGGATTACTATTGAGCCGCCAAAGGCCCCTGACAGACTCATGACGTTTAGTCCTGTCAAAAATTAAGTTCGGGAACCGTTTGGGTGATATGATGTAATAAGGGATGGCTTAATATACAGGAGGGACGATAAATAATTTATTTGCTATAAGTTCTATGTCACTTACTTGGTGACCATCAAAGTTGGCGACCCACAGGTTGCCGTCAGTATCGATGGTCATTCCGTCCACAATACCCTCCAATCCATGGTCACTGTACTTGAATACGTGCCTCTCGTTAGCTGTAACAAATATATTTTTTTATCATTTAACAATTATAATACAATGGGCACTGGAAAGATAAATTATAATCTACAAATAGAAACCAGTCTAAGATAGATCATAAATCGATATATTTTTTCTTTTTCACTGATGCGAATAAAAAACTAACTATAATAAAAAATAAATATAATATTTATAATTAAATATAGAGATATAGATAGATATAGATATTTAGATGATTTTTCCACCTCACAACCCACACGATTAGAAGAAGACAGGGTCACCTAAAGCCATACAAAACCTAATGCCATCTTAGAAATTCGTATCAAAACAGTGGCCCTCCCTGTCCACCCCATTACGGATTACGGGCGTGAGTTTATTGTTTAAAAGTACTTGTATATACAGGGCAGGAAATAAAAATACATTTATGGCAAATATTACATCCATTGCGTCAAATAAATATATTTTATTGAACCATTCATATAACATACAAAAACGGTAAACATTGAGTATATTAAAACATATAAAACTTTACTTTTACGGCATCATACATAAGATGGAAACATGCAAATGACATCTGCTAAATGATAAATTGATAAGATAAAGTTTATGTAGTATCTAAGTGCATTATTGACGAGTTCAAGTGCAGTGAGATATGATTTAACTATAACTGTCAGTAAGGCAGCTATCTTAGAACTTCCTGAAAAAAAATCGCAGCAGTATGGAACAGATAATAATTTAAAATTTATTTCATGAATTTTCCGACCGGAAATTCCATTTGGTATCAACTCAGAATCGTGGTCTGAATCATCCCCCAAAGTTTTCGTTACGGTGTCACTAACACCCGTACGTATTTGTACGAATACCTGTACGTACTTGTATGGGGTGTAAGTGACATCGTAGCGAATACTGAGAGGGATGATTCAGCCGGCTCTAGTCCAGTGGACTTTTCTATAGCAAAAATATAGATTTGAAATTCCATTTTGATATTAACTCAGAAACATGAGCTGAATTATCCCCCTCAGTATTCGGTAGGGTATCACTAACACCCTGAATATGCTAAAGGATACTCACAAATATCTCCTGTGTCGACGTCATAGTCGTATCTCCGGATAGTATACTCGAAGGAGTCCGCGTAGTAGAAGGCTTTCTCCTTCAAGTCCCAGCAGAGGCCGTTGGAGATGTCTATTCCACTGAGCAGCCGGTGGGTCTTCCCGTCACCATCGATACGGTACAGGGACCCCTTCTTTAAGTCAAACTTGCCGGGTTCGTATTCGTGGCCCATTGTTCCTGAGGAGAAATAAATAAAGGGTTTGAACCCGCACCTCTTATTAGCCGAGACAAGCGTGTTAACCACCTTCTTCTCTGGGGTAAGTTAAATTGGGTTAATGGGTATTGGGTAATTTTTTTTAATTTTTTTTTACTGTCGATAACTAAAACTTTATTGAAATATTACATTCATAATAAACATTACAGTTAAAACAAAAATACACATTATATAAAATAGACAATAACAATCTATTTAGTCAAATAAGCCCCCGCGGGCGGATCCGGGCGCAAAGGGTAATAAGTTTATGTTATTATCACAGTCAAGATGTCTAACGATTTATGGTTCTACCTACCCTGTAATGGTTTTTACGTGACTTATTGTAGGTTTGACTCGGATAGCATTAACTACTTAGTCCTACAAATGGGAAGCGCTGAGGGCTCTTACCCGGTATAAGAAAGACTAGAGGCCTGAGGGTGCCCAGTTAGGCGCGAACCTCGGCTCAAGGCGTCGTCTGAGAGGGATTATATTTGAAAGAATCAGCCGACCCTAGTGGGCTGATATCGATAAGCGCTGTAAGAGGGAAAGCGTCGACTACGCCGGCGGGTATCATCCCCGCTACTGATGGTATCGCTGTAGAGCAAATGTATTTTGTGTGCAAATAAAGAATTGTAAAGAAGAGTATATTCACCAGCAAAAAGTCTCCCTCTAGGATCAGCCTTGGCGTCGTTGAACCTGTTGTTAGGATACTCGTGATCGACTTCAGCGACGGTCCTGACCACGTGGGCGGCGTGGTCGTCCCCCGCCCACTCCACCTCGACCACGCGCCGCCCTAGCCCGACCACGAAGTGGTGTCGCCGACCCTCGATCGGGATTATGAAGGTTGGCATGCCGTCTGGAACAAGATGATTAAAAAATCTTGTAATTATTCAATTGCTAAAGCTAAGTGGTATCTACCAAAGTACAGTCATGAGTAATATCATGTATCCCCTGTCGCACTATCATATTTGACATTTAATGAGACTAACGGTTTAATTTGTCAAAAAAAATAATGTGACATGGTTTCAGTACTCGTGACCGTACGTGAACAATTGGTTCGTGTTTTGTTATTTTTTACCGACTTCAAAAAAGGAGGAAGTTCTTATTTTTTTTTTATGTATGTTCGCGGATAACTTCGTTGTTTATGTACCGATTTTGACAATTCTTTTTTTTCTTATGAGTGTGCGGCAGAGTAGGTGTATGCTGTAGGTACGTGTGTAACTAACCTCCCCGAAAAAGTGGCAAAAAAATGTAGCGCAAAGCTAGCGTGTGTTGGCAATTTCAAAAAACGAACGTCACGTCACTTTTTAAGAGAAAAACGTTTTGGCGGGTGTTCCGTCTGGGACTACGAAGAAAAAAACAAGTGAAGACGATTATTGTCGAGAGACGTGAAAACTGAAAGACTAGTTGCTGTATTCTTTTGTATTAATATTTCTTATTATAATTTGTAGTAATAATATTTGGTTGCCGTAATAAGAGTGATATTTGTGCTACTTAACAATTACTGATTAAAATTGAGTATGTTACTAATATTTACGTTTTATTGTAGAGTTTGCTAACACGTGAAGATTACTTCCGTCTTTAATTTCTCTGAGGGTAACTTAATAATATAATGACGAGCTCTGACCTGTTGTGCGCGTGGAAAACGCAAAAGGGTTTGTTTTGTATTTTGTTTTTTTCCTGTTTGTGCAATAAAGTATTTGTTATGTTATGTTAAAAGGGGGCGGCCCAAAGAAACCTGGCGACGCTCGGTTGACCGAGAGTTAAAAACTCTCGGTATGTTATGGGAGCAAGCTACATAGGCTGCAAAAGATGGCGAGGAGTGGAAATCTGTTATTGGAGCCCTTCATCCCAACAAAAGGATTAGAAGAAGAAGAAGAACTTAATAATAATCCTAGGCTAGGTAATATTGCTATTCAACATTTGTTGACTTTCCGCACTTATTGTTAATGCGCAAATGTCAAATTGCAATTATTATTATTATTCCGTATGGCAGACAAAAATAAAATATCCTGCGTGGATCAAATATCCAGCTTAAGCTCCCCTAACAAAGTCTCTGCCGCATCCGTCACACAACGCAGCCCGGCTATGCCACCTGGGAACCGGTGTAGAGGGCACTCGTTCACTACGTGAGATATGGTTTGATCCGGGTGACCACATTCACAGTATGGCGACTCCTTTAAGCCCCGTTTATGTAGGTTGTATTGCAATTATAGCTTTTTAAGTATATGAATTGTTTCAATGTGGCCTTTTAGACACTCCGATACCCGAAGAAAATACTCACCAAGTTTAGCCCTCGTATGCACCTTGGTGTCCGGCACATATTTGTGTATGGTGTGGTCGAAGATGCTGACGAAGTACAGAGCCCGTTCGGCGTGGTCCCAGTGCGGGCCCTCGCCCAGCCACACCGGCGCTGTCACCGCTTCCACGCTCGCAGACATCTGGAGAAAAGGGAGGACATAACATATAAGCTCAAAACTATACCCATCACGAGATGAATTATGTACCCTCACCTAGATAAGTGGCGAGCTGTATCGTCGTTTATAATGGTCGAGACAACTGTGTTAGTGAAAACTGCACTTAAGATAAATTAATAACTCATTCATGCAAGTTCGATACTGGGGTTTAAACCGGCGCTCCCCGTGGGAGAAGTAAGCCGGTGTACCTAAGGACCACAGTGACAATGACCAAAGTGAAAGGGAGGAGATGAGATAGAATAGAGATTGCTATTTTGTTGTAAAAGAATACCCAGGGCATGCGTAGGTACGCCTGTTTGTGCTTGCGTGCGTGCGTGCTTGTGTGCGTGCGTATTGCGTGCGTGCGTGCTTGCGTACGTGCGTATTGCGTGCGTGCGTGCTTGCGTACGTGCGTGCGTGCTTGCGTGCGTGTGCCGGCCGTTTATGTGTAAGTATGTTTCTCTGAAGTCTACTTTTCTAAATTCACATCATCACTTCTTAGTAGAAAAACGTTAGTGTTTACTAGTGGTAATTTATCTATGATGTATCAGACTTCCACAGCTAACGTAGAGCTGTACTTAATGAATGTTATTGTTCGACTGATGTTATCACTATTCACAACTAGATGCTGGCAGATTAGATTATGATTACGAGCGTTTGTTATACACGTGTCAAATAAAGTTGTTTTTTTAATGCTACTAAATATTGTAAACGATTTGAGGAGGCGTGGATGATTGTAGCTAATATTGCTCTCTCACGCAGAAACTACTAAACAGATTTTGATTAAACTTCATACTAGTACCTACAGGGTGTTAGTGACATCGTAACCACTTGATATCAACTCAGAATCATGGTCTGAATCGTCCCCCTCAGTATTTGTTACGGTGTCACTAACACTCAAACGTAATTGTATGGCTACCTGTACGTACACGGGATGTAAGTGACATCGTAACAAATACAGTTTACATTACAAAAGTATAGAATTGTAAATACATAATTATAAAAACAAAAAAAAAACATTGATTTTGCGACAGAAAATTCTGATCAACTCAGAATCATGGTCTGAATCATCCCACTCGGTATTCGTTACGATGTTACTAACACCTGCTTAACTTATGGGCTAATAATGTACATGATAGAAATAGTTCCAGTGTTCCAAATAATATCCCAAATGTCAGTTACCGGTGGTTAAGCACAGCGACACGAATGTACTAACAGGCTAAAAATAACATTTAATTAACCACATCTTCCATTATACAATCACACTTAAATAAACTAGCTCTGGCTTTAGGGGACCTTTATTTTAGCACACACAGAACAACAGGTAACAACTATTACTACATTTGTGTTTATAAATAGCAGTTTTGTTCTGGACGGTTATTCAACGCGTGCATGCAGAGCAAAACCAAAGTGCTGGTAGGTAACTAAAAATAGTAACTACCTACCTATTTACGATTTTTAAACATATATAATAAACAACCTATATACGTCCCACTGCTGGGCACAGGCCTCCCCTCAATCAATCGGAGTGGGTATGGAGCATACTCCACCACGCTGCTCCAATGCGAGTTGGTGGAGGTGTTTTTACGGCTAATAGCCGGGACCACCGGCTTAACGTGCCCTCCGAAGCACGGAATCATCTTAATTTTTCGGAATTCTAAACAACTAAATAATATGATACAAACCACCTAAGATTCGACAAATACTAGCCACGTTACCTAGAAGATATCCCCCGAACCGAACACGTAGTAAATTTGCATAACATAATATGCCAACAAAGATAAGAGAGAAAGAGAAAAGAGAGGAAGGGGTAGCCCTAGGAGAACATTTATGAAACAAATAAAATAGAAGGTGCAGGTCGTGTCGTATCAGGAGGTGAACGATTTGGCGGGAAGAAGAGAGGAATGGCGATTACTCCACCGACAAGAACGCAGCTCTTAAATAAAGAGAGAGAGAGAATATGGCATCACGCCTATATCCCCGAAGGGGTAGGCAGAGGTGTATAAAATATACACTCACGTCTCGCCAGCTATGTTTAAGTCTCATGCAACAGGGGGCGAGCCTATTACCATTAACCGCGCACAAATCCTGGAAACCACGTGATATCGATCCAGACATGAATTCAAACTCATAAATTCGAATTTAGTGGTTTAAAGCCCGAGACAGAATTCAAACCTGTATAATATGCAAACACGACGATATATAAGACAGGAGTTCCCCGAACAGGGCTATCACGGCTTTTTCTTCTTATCGTGTAGGTTGTGAGGTTCATTACCAACCTCCTTATTGAGCCGCCAAAGCAAAAAAACAGGGGCCTTTGCCCCTGACATGACCAATGCCTACGGTTTTTTTAGGTAGTAAATTATATAGGTAGCTTGCAACAATGAGTCATTAACTTCTGCCAACCATTGCCCAATGGCTCAAATTAGCTTCCAAACGTTTTTTCGATTCTGCTCCGCACCACCCAAATCCCCTGGTAGTTGCGGCTTCCGAGTACATTCCGCTTAGGGACGGTACTGAAAAGTATCGGCGTCCGAAGGACGTAATATACGATCCCGACGACCCGATTACTCTAGCCATACCTAGAGGCAGCCAATCAGCTCGCGACACCAAACACTTCAGCACCCCGATACCGACCGACCCCGCCGGCGTGGTCGACGATTTCCCTCAATCAGCGCTTATCGCTATCGACCCACTAGGGTCGATTAATTCTTTCAAATATTTTTCCTCTCAGACGACGCCCTGAGCCGAGGTTCGCGCCCAACTGGGCACCCTCAGGCCTGTTGTCTTAAACGTTGTACCGGGCGAGAGCCTTCAGCGCTCCCCATTTGTCCGGCCAAGTAGTTAATGCCATCTGCGGCAAATCACGTCAAAAAAAAAAGTTCTTTTGTGAGGGTTATTAATTGAGCCGCTAAAGGCCCCTGACCAATGCCTACGATTTTTTTAGGTAGTAAATTATATAGGTAGCTTGCAACAATGAGTCATTAACTTATCTTAAGTGCATTTTTCATTAACACAGTTGGCTCGACCATTACAGACGGCCATACGGAGGACTTAGTTCCATTTAGATAAGTAAAAATGTCTAAAAATGTAGAGCAAGTGTCAAATGCTGACCAACTGGAAACTGTAAAAACTTACCATTTTTATTGCGAATACTTACTTACATGAATTTGTTATATTTAGTTCATAATCAAAATTGCGCCACACAAAGTCCATTTAGATTGTTTGTACTTATAAAAAAATATGACGTCATGAAAGTGTCTCGGGAACGTCCTACCACTGACTACATCTGCAGAGCGTGTGTCATTGGCCTAATGAATTTATAGGTACGTACTTGCAAGGACCACCTTTATTAATAACATTATACTCAAATTGAAATTATAAAGATTTTTGTAAGTACTTAAATCTTTAAAATAATAAACGTATAATTTTATGAAGAATCTACCCATGCTGAATATTCGCACAAATTAGTATGTTTAGTTATCGAAAAAGCCTCTTAAAAACGTCTATGTTTGGCCAAATTAGGAACCCGGATTGCTAATAAGGCCGTTATAAAATTATTGTATTTAAATTATTTTACAATAATACCATTATTAATTTAAAACAGAATTATTATACTTCCTTTTTCTACGCCTATTGGAATATCGTCGTTTTCACTTATGTTAAATTACGTATATAAATAATAAAATTACTTACAGTTTAAAATACACGAACAATACACAAACGAACAAGGACAAGATTAGAGTAAAACTGTGGAATTAATCTACAGTCGTAAAGTTAAGTACCTGCTATATAATCGTCCTAGAGCGGTCGGCTGGTATCTAATCTGTAAATCAGTTTTCAACTGTTCATATTTCTCTGCAGATACTAACGTACATAAACTCACACCTGTTTCCCACCGGAGTAAGCAGACTATGGCATTCCATTTGCTTCAATCCTGACACACTTCTTTTGCTTCCTCCACATTCAACCATTGGTTCGTACACGCGCGCCGGTTCGGAGTTGACTTCTTCTTTTATCGAGTGGCTTGTGAGGTGAGTTACCAACCTCATCAACTCTGGTCAAAGGCCCCTGACATGGCTCACGTACTGACTAATTACTTACTTACTTACATCAGTAAGTAGTAACCGGCCTTCCGAAGCGCGCATCATTTCACTTTTTGGACAATCAGGTGATCAGCGTGTAATGTCCTAACCAAACTAGGGATCACAAAGTGATTTTTGTGATTAGTCCCCACCGGGATTCGAACCCGGAACCTCCGGATCGTGAGCACAACGCTCAACCACTGGACCGCGGAGGCCGTTATACTAAACCATTCTTATATTTTGACGGGACTTGTTGTAGATTTGCCGCAGATGGCATTAACTACTTGGCCGGACAAATGGGGAGCGCTGAAGTCTCTCACCCGGTACAACGTTTAAGACAACAGGCCTGAGGGTGCCCAGTTGGGCGCGAACCTCGGCTAAGGGCGTCGTCTGAGAGGAAGAATATTGAAAGGATTAATCGACCCTAGTGGGTCGATAGCGATAAGCGCTGAATGAGGGAAATCGTCGACCACGCCGGCGGGGTCGGTATCGGGGTTCTGAAGTGTTTGGTGTCGCGAGCTGATTGGCTGCCTCTATGGCTAGAGTAATCGGGTCGTCGGGATCGTATATTACGTCCTTCGGACGCCGATACTTGTCAGTACCGTCCCTAAGCGGGATGTATTCGGAAGCCGCAACTACCAGGGGATTTGGGTGGTGCGGAGCAGAATCGAAAAAACGTTTGGAAGCTAATTTGAGCCATTGGGCAATGGTTGGCAGACCTAGGTCAATGTGCAGATTTTCATTGCGAAGGAACCACGGAGCTCCCGTGGCTTTCCGCATGAAACGATTTTGAATTACCTGTAGACGGTGGATTTGAGAGGGACTCGCGTGAGCGAAAACTAAACTTACAGATATAGCCAATTTGGCCAATGTACGTCCTTCTAGGTCTTCTTCTGCCAGCCCCACAAACCTTCGCCATAAAAGAACTGGAATATAAATACCGCTTTCGTAAACTTAACATTCCGTTCTCAAAGTCACTTCACTACATCATCTTGTACAGTCACGAGCAATATCATGTACTCACTTTAGTACCATGTCGCACTAACATATTTGACATTTAGTGAGACTTACAGTTCAATTTGTCAAAAAAGTTAATGTGACATGGTACCAAAGTGTATACATATTAATGCTCGTGACCGTACACCACATCTCTATCTTATATCACACTGTTCTTTACTCTATTACTCAACACCGTAGCTGCTACGCAAGATATCTTTACTTACTATGCCACCAAACCTTGCGATATGGCAACCGTGCCGCGCGGTTGCAATATATCGAGGGTTTCGACCTATATCCAACCTATATAGACGTTTATCTACCGAGATAGCATTCGCCGCATCTATTGGTCGAAGCCCTCGGTATAAATCGCTTCACACGCGGCGCGGTTGCATCAAATAGGATGCGTCATTAAAATGTTGAAAAAAAAGAAGGAAAAATAAATGTCGTTGTTTTTGCTAAAGCAACAAACTAATAAAAACTAATAAAATTATTAAATTGTTTTCTAATAAAATTTGTTTTTTATTAAGAAAAACGTAACAATAAAATTAAACTTAAGTAAATATACAGGGTGTTAGTAACATCGTAACGAATACTCAGGGGGATGATTCAGCTGATTATTCTGAGTTAATATCAAGTGGAATTTTTCGTCGCAAAATTCATGTTTTTTTTAATTTTTTTTAAATTATTTTCAATTCTATACTTTTGCGAAGGAAAATTCTACTTGATATTAACTCAGAATAATCAGCTGAATCATCCCCCTCAGTATTCGTTACGATGTCACTTACACCCCACACAAGTACATACGGTAGCCATACAAGTAGGTATGGGTGTTAGTGACACCGTAACGAATACTGAGGGGGATGGTTCAGACCATGATTCTGAGTTGATATCAAGTGGAATTTTCAGTCTGAATATTCCTGAAATTTTTTGTGTTTTTTTTAATTATTTTCAATTCCATACTTTTGCGACGGAAAATTCCACTTGATATCATCTCAGAATCATGGCCTCAATCACCCCTCAAAGTTTTTGTTACGATGTCACTAACACCCTGTATTTATAATCTTCTTCTTTGCGAGTCGATGGCGATCGAAGCTAAATTTTTGCTGACCAATAATTGGCCACGCTTACGGCATTGTCAGTGGCTTCGTACAGGTCTTCAATAGTGCAGGTGTTAGGGCACTTAGGACAGCACAAAAGGTGAGCCATAGTTTGTGGTGATACTCCACACTCGCAATCATCGCAACCATCAACCAGGTATCCCCACCTGCAGAGATTATCCTTACAGCGGCCAACCTGTGTCCGGAGCCTATTTAAAGACTTCCATGTGGGCCACGCTAGATTACTTCCAGGCGGGAGACCCTCCGATGGCGCGATAAAAGGGGTGGGAGAACACTTCCGCCGCCAAAGACAGTATTTATAATTACAGTTACATTTAATTTAGTAGCTAAGATGTCACTTATACTCAATAATAATTATATAATAAATAACAATTAAAATGTTTTCATGAATAAAGTGTATAAAAAAAGACCGCGTACGGTCACGGTGCATTAATATGTATATACACTTTGGCACCATGTCACATTAACTTTTTTGAAAAATTTAACTGTAAGTCTCACTAAATGTCAAATACATGTTAGTGCGACAGAGTCCTAAAGTGGGTACATTATATTTTGCTCATGACAGCTTGTCTCCCCGGGCATGTCGTAAAATCCGACAGAGGGATTATTTATTATCTAACATCATGGACAATTGTGTCGTGTACTAGGTTAAAGATAAATTATGAAATTCTGATTACTAAACAAAGACAGATCTAAAACTTAACGAAAAATATTTTCTTTTTCCTATTTAACTTATTTATGAATTTTAATCAAGAAAACGTAATAATAAGTTCGACATTTTATCACGTTTCTCTATGACGTCACAGTGTGCTTTTTCTTACAAATTCCATTGTAATTTCGTGTTTTGACGTTTAGTAAAAAGTAGCTGATTTGACTAGTTGGAAACTAGCCTATTGTTATGGGCGATAGGCTGATCCCTTGTCACCATAAGGTTCTTCATATTCATATCAGGAATTCGTATCAACAGTGGCTGCAAGTTGTCGTCTGATTACTTATAGCTCTGCCCACCCCATTAGGGATTAAGGGCGTGAGTTTATGTGTGTATGTCTTTCACCGTTTCAGTTGATAAGCGGATAACTTCCATGCCCTTCCCGAAGACACATACTGTTACTGAATCGCTGAAAAAGAAACAATACAGGTGTTAGTGACACCGTAACAAATACTGAGGGGGATGATTCAGACCATGATTCTGAGTTAATATTAAGTGGAATTTTCCGTCGCAATATTAATGTATTCTTTTGTTTTGTAAATTATTTTCAATTCTATACTTTTGCGATGGAAAATTCCACTTGATATTAACTCAGAATAACGAGCTGAATCATCCCCCTTAATATTCGTTACGATGTCACTTACACCACTTACAAGTGCGTAGTAACTGTACAAGTATGTGTTTATGCGCGTCAATGACACCGTAACGAATCAGGGGGATGATTCAAACCATGATTCTGAGTTGATATCAAGTAGATTTTTCCGTCGCAAAATTCATGTTTGCTTTTTAGTTTTTTAAATTATTTTCAGTTATATACTTTTGCGACAGAAAATTCCACTTCGAACGGAGTCATCCCTCAAAGTTTTCGTTACGATGTCACTAACACCCTGTATAGTCAACAACAAAATATTACCTCGCAGCTTCCACGATGTCCAAGCCATGAATATCCGCGACGTCACTGTAGACTTGGCTCACGAATTCACATTTGACTTCATCATCCGTCGCCTCCCAATGAAACACAGTGATTCTCTGGTCGATCGAAGTTGATACCATTACACTATCTAGTAAAACTAACCCTGTTATCTGAGAACTATGAAACTTATCCGTCGACCAACTGTGTACCACTTTTAGTGATATATCTCTTTGCTTTGAAGGGTTTGTTGTCATTTGCAGAAGGTTTAAATGTATGGAGTTATCGTCGCTTCCAGTAGCGATGAGAATTTTGTCCAAAAAGGTTTTATATGCAATACAATTGATTCCACATTGGTGAGGTCTCAAAGAGAGGATGACTTCCAGTCGGACCGTTGCAAGGTCAAAAACATGCCAAAATACTACTTCTCCTATTGTCGTGCATGTGACCAACAAATCTTTGTTTAAAACGTTTATATTTTGCACTTTTAAAATGCAAGTCTTTGGTGTTTGCTCGACTTTAAATTCTTTAAAACTGATCGTATTGTTTTTAGTGCATTTGAACGCTCGTAAGTAGGCGTCTGAACAACCGGCAAAGATAATAAAGGAATCGTGCAGCATAATAATGTCCAAGTCCATGACTCTGGTCTCGGGGTCGAAATCATTCTCGCTATTTGATTTATTCCTCTTCCGTTCCAATTCCGAGCCCTTTATCATATAATTCACTAATTCTTGCGATGATACTTTAATACGATCGTGACATTTTTCAAATTTGAATTCGTTTATGCAGATTTGTGCTCTCCCGCCTGCTGATATGGCTAGAAGACGATTCTTATCCACCTGATACGTTTTCAGAGTCCTTATATTCGACAATTGCCTGTAAGTCACCAAATCTTCAAAAGCCATTTCTTTATTGACACCAGACAAGCGAACGGTAGTATCTTCTCCACCAGAAATATAATACGTCATTGAACTATCTAAGTGAGTTTTATAGGTCTTCAAACAGTTGATAGCTTTAGACTGTGATCCGTTTACAATATTCTTGGATAGAATTTTACTAAGTTCAAATGTAGCGGAGTTTATGGTAGACTGCTTTATGTAGATCATTCTTATATATTCTTCTTTTTTTCCACTGACCTCTGTCCAGTAGTGTACGGCATCCCATGACCGGTGTCCTCCTCCACATTCAAACTCTACAATTTTCGTATCAGTTTTCAGATTTAAAACAACAAACGTCCTTTCTTGAAACCCGCATAACAAGTTATGTTCACTGTCCAAGAATTTCTCTACCCACTGAAATTGTATTTCTTTAGACGATAAATAACCGCTTTGGGTCAAGTCTTTAGAGTTTATTTGGAAAATATTAACATGCCCATCTCTGCCTGTTGTTAAAATAACATCTTCTTTAACTATAATAGAAGTAGCTCCGTATCGGCATGTGGCTTTGTTCCATGTCTTAATTGGTTTAGATTCTTGTCTCTTAAATATGTGTAGATTACCACATCTATCACTGCATAGTAATATGTCTTCTTTAAAGTCTATAGCGCAGGCAGTCAGCCATTTTTCTTTACTACTTGGTAGTGTAAAGGTGCCATATGAACTAAGTAGTTGATCTTTCATTTTAAAGACAGATATAACACCGTCATCATTACAGAAGACTAAATGAGTGTTACCAACCCAATGGAGACTTCGTAACCTCCCAAGCTGAACATTTGTATCTACAACACTTTGAAGACATGTCCCTGTGTTACTTTCACTGAATATATTGACTTTCCCAGTCATGTCACATATGGCAATCAGTTCCCTACAGGATGACATAGCAACCATTTTATATGTAGATTCATGGTTTAACTCTTCTACTGATTTAATCTTCTCAGCAACATTGTAATAAACCAGTTTATTGCTTTCATTTATCACTATTATATGTCTTTTAGCAGTAAAGATGACCATTTTAGGATTTTCTATAATGTTGAGAGATTCTTTTTGACTGCAGTCAGATGCTGCTGTGAGTGGGTGGAGGATGATACCGCTGTCGCCTCCAGCAGTAACTACATGCCGCTCGTCGGCGTCAAGAGACCAGATCGTCGCATTCTGATGGCAGTCTACCTTCCGCAACAATGTACCTTCGACATCCCAGTAACATATAGCCGAGTCTTCACCAACGGATATAATTAATTTCTCGGTTATAAAGTTCCTCATAACTCTGGCTGTGTGTCCATATACTTTATTCCTGTGTTCAATAGTAACGTTGTCCCAATAATCTAGGGTGTTCTTCGGATATCCAAGTTTGTTATGGATTCCCCAAATGCGAACTGATCTGTCGTCTGATGTCGTCACAATGATTTCTTTTTGTGGATCGCAAGATATTGAGAATATGACACCCTGAAAGAAATAAGATTCAGTGTAATATAACATTGAATGTATTTACGACTACAAAAACACTACTAATCTAAAATACGGGTGTGAAACATGGTTTATCCGAAAATACATAACTGGCAAACTCCAAGTGTTTGTTAATAAATGCTTACGGCAAATATTAAAGCTCTTCTGGCCTAAAACTATTACAAACAGAACAGTGGAGATTGACTGGGCAGAATACTGTGGAGGCTGACATCCGCACACGGAAATGACGGTGGATTGGTAATGTCCTTAGAAGACCTGCGAAACACCCGTCCCGACAAGCTCTGACCTGGTGTGCGCGTGGAAGACGCAAAAGGGGGCGGCCCAAAGAGACCTGGCTACGCTCGGTTGACCGGGAATAAAAACTCTTGGCACGTCATGGGAACAAGCTACAGAGGCTGCAAAATATCGCGAGGAGTGGAAATCTGTTATTAGAGTCCTACATCCCAACAAGGGATAAAAGGATTAGAAGAAGATGAATTATAAACTGGTCAAATTAATCCGAGAGAGAGCCTTCCACTTGTCCGGCCAGGTAGTTAATGCCATCCGCGGCAAATCTACAATGAGTCACAACAAAAAATAACAAAGTGGTCAAACTAATGTGTGCTTATTTTTAGAAGTTGATTTTGCTTAAATAGATGATTAGAAAATATTTTTTATTGAAGAACAGAAACACTAACAATTTATTCTACTTTTAATTATAATAATGACATTAACTTAGTTGTCCTTTTTATCAATTTTTTATTGGGGCTTGAGCCACTCTTGGTGGTTATGCCAGCCTCATCGTTTACAGCGTTTAATGATGATCAAATCATCACTTTACAAAAGAACACCATTACAACACTACACCATGCTGTTCAGGGATTGTTATTCCTAAGAGACACAGTACAGTATTTATATACAAGCCTTGCCGCTGTGGATACTGGATCTGCCAAAAGGCACCCAATCTCTCCTCCATGTAGATTTTGGTGGAATAATTTCCTTCTAATCTCTTTGTTCCGGTCACACTCCACCAAGAAATGCATAAGGTCCTTGACAGTCCCACAGCGTGTACAGTCATGAGCAATATAATGTACCCACTTTAAAACTTTGTTGCACTAACATATTTGACATTTAGTGAGACTTACAGTTCAATTTGTCAAAAAAGTTAATGTGACATGGTACCAAAGTGTATCATATTAATTCTCGTACCGTACCCGTACAATTGGGCGAGTCCTTTTTCTTCATAAAAAAGTAAAATAGGATAAGATTAAGAATAGAAACATACCCGGTGTCCTTCTAAATGGTGTAACGGTGTACTGCTACCGCAACGGTATATAATGACGACGGAGAACACGGTCCCGGCAAACACCACCAGGTCATCCTGCACCGGCAACAGCAGGCCACTGTAGAGGATGGAGTTGTCTTTACTATGATGGCTGGACAACTCGACTTTATTGGATATGCTCCATTTCTGGAATACAGTATGAATAATGTTTTAGATCAAAGTCCTTAAAATTAGTTAATTTAGCAATAAATAAAATAAAAAAGAAATTTTAGTGTATAAAATAGAAATGATCTACCAGCTCGATGTTGACCGTGTGTGTCTTGTGTTAGTCTAATTAGTTTTATATCCTGTCCTGTGTACAATAAACTGTTAAATAAATAAATAAATGATTTTATAATGACTTTTCAAATCATTTTTGGGTTCTAAGTTATATTAAATATTTTCCATAATTTGAAGTGTGCTCAAGGTGAATCCAAGGACAAGGTGAAAGGAATAGATTTAATATTCTATTTTTATAAAGTACTTTTTGTATATTTATTTTTTTATTTCAGTTGACATTGATAACCTATCAAATTGTAAGCTATTTAAGTTATAAATATTTATTATTATAAGTTATAGTACTAATTAAAAACTTGTAGGAATGAGAACTTGATTTAGGTATAGTTTGTTTAACTTCAAAAATATAATATTTATTTTATAATAATTAAATACAAATCAAGTTTTATTAAATATAATTACAAATTAAACGTGAATACAATTATAAATTAACAATTCAAGACCTTACGTGTCTAGTCGTTAAACAATCTCCCCCGAGTTATTCCAGGCGCAAAGGTCCCCATTACACTTGCTGCATTACCACGTTGATTGCTTCTAATGATAACATAAGACTGTTTACCAGATACTAATTATAAATAAGTTCCTGTACTTTTTTAAATGATACTTACTTGAACAACGTTATGTGCAGTAAGTAGAGCGACTGTGTCATGATCAATCCAAACTGCAGAATGAAGCCAGTCGTCACATATTATCGGGTCTACAACTCTATCCAGTTCAATACCCGATTCTGAGGTTCCTATAGTCAATACTGCAAATTGTTTACCACCAAAAATTAACATTCTTTCCCCAAATTTGGAACTCACAAAACCATATATTTTCTGGCTCTTAAGACCTTCAATTCTCATTAATAACTTCGCAGACACCTTATCGTAAACATTGACGAAACTGCCAACACCTGATCAAAACATTTAAAGTAATTAATCTGTGAAACTTGAATAATCAAACCAACAAGTGTTAAAAACCGAATACTTACCAGAAAAAATATAGTTTTGATATAATTTTACTGCGGTTACGTCCGTACGGGTAAATAGAGACATTTTGAATAGTAATAAATTGTATGAATACTATTTGATTTACAATAAAAATCTAAAATACTATCCGCTAGCACAACCCCGAACACAAATTCAAGTAGTAAACAAACACGCATGGCGAAAGGCGTCTCTGACAGCTATAGTGATGTGGGTGAAACATTTTTATCAGTTCGAAATAAGGTCACTGTTTTGAGTCTCAGGGCGCACTATGGATCGAAAAATGGCTTTCATAGACATAGGGATTTAAAATTTTAAGTGGCGGTTTTTTTGCTGGATATAGCTTCTATTACCTATTACTATATAGGAAAATGATACCCGAGTTGATTCTGTGCAAAAGTGGATGAATTATATTTTTTTTTACGAAAAATTTGTATGGAGCTACTATGAAAAATCCGATTATCTCAAAAACGGCAAAAAAAACCGTAATATCCTGACAGATGGTTATCGTACTAATTATTTACGATTTTTTGACATAACTCATATAACGGTTTGAGATGCCGTTTTTTTTTAAAAAATCGTCAAAATAAAAAATATTTATTTTTTGTTTAGAAACGGTTTCTTTCAAGTAACACAGGTATTTAACAACATTATAAGACATAATGGCATCACGCCTGTATTCCTGATGGAGTAGGCAGGGGTTAAGTATACCCAAGTAAGTATAAAAATGGCTTTCATAGACATAGGGATTTCAAATTTTAAGTGGCGGGTTTTGTTGCTGGATATAGCTTCTATTACCTATTACTATATAGGAAAATGATACCCGAGTTGATTCTGTGCAAAAGCGGATGAATTATAATTTTTTTACGAAAAATTTGTATGGAGCTACTTTAAATCCCTATGTCTATGAAAGCCATTTTTCGATCCATAGTGCGGGCGTTTTGGCGCTACTCTGATTCATCAGATCACTGAGTGATGAATTATTTTATCATACATAACGAGTATGTTCCAACTACAAATGTGTTATTTGATACTTAATTCTTAAATATCAAATAAAATTAATGTTTAATAAGTATAAAATGTGACGATTTTTTTTAAATTAAAATGGGTATAATAAGAGATACTTAGAAAATATAACCTAAGCCATCGCGGACTTTTCTGAAGACCTATAAAAGAGGATCATCATAATTGGTTTGTTATATTTCTAAGGGTTTAGACAGCGTTTCCGATTAAAGTTACCCGTCGGCTTAATTTTTTCCTGATTCGTTCAATATTTATCGACATTTTAAACCAATTTATAGAAAACATTAATTAATTATACTCTAAACTAAGAGGATTATTGAGTTTTTAATCCATCTAACTATTTAAGAAAACCATATGAGAATATGTTCGTCTATTTGTGTTATAATAGTTGCTTATCGCTTCTTTTCTATCCACGAATCAAGTTTCGCGGCCGGGGGCGCTGACGTCTCAGTCAGTATCTACAAAATCTTCAAATTAAAATCTGCGGGACTTGATTGTAGCGTGCGTGTAGTGTACGTACTCTCTACTATTTTTTTCTTTTAATTTAATGTATTTATAGCGAACTGCCGAATCATATTCTAAATATTTCGACAAATGGACACAAAAATAACATAATGTAACAGGTAGTAAATTGTATTTAAAAAAAAGAATACATTTATTAAATTATATTTAGTCACTTTGATACTGATTCAGGGGATAATGCTCCTTGTATTTATTTAGATGCTTTTCCATCTGCTGCATTTGTTTTCTGAAAGAAAAAGATATTTAATTTAAAAAACTTAATTCGCGCGTGTTATGGAAGATACTTGTATGATTCATTAAGTCATAGATTAATGGAAACTCATTAGTCCTTATCACTAAATCACAATTCAACTTACTGAATCCTAGGCGGCATGTCATAGTAGACATCTTCAAGCATTTCTTTCCAATGTGGCTTTTTCTTTTTCTCAGCTTCTTGCATAGTTCTAACAACAGTATTACGTGATTCCTTGGTCCAATCCTTATCCGCATCTTCATCCCAAAGACCTGTAAATTATATAATTAAAAAATTGCTTATATTTATAGCACACCGGAATAATTAAACTTTATACTTGTGCAAGAATTTTCAAAATCGATTTAGTACTTCCTTTTTTAGTAGTGTAGAAATACAGTTAACCTTCGTTTCGTTTTGAGCACACCTACCTTTTCTTTGTAAATAAAGTTTAAACTTTTGCATAGCGCTCTCATCTTTGGTCCATTTATCAATTTCTTCTAAAGATCTATAAGCACTGCTGTCATCAGAGGTCGAGTGATGGCCCACTCTGAAAATAAATTATTTAGTTCGAATAAGAATATTTTGACCTAATTTTTCTTTATGATTTTCCGGTCATAAATAGTGCGCATTTAATTATATCAACGAGCCAATGTAGTTAAAGATTTATATACCTGTAAGACATAGCTTCAATCAAGACAGGCTTATTGCTACTGATGGTGAGTTCTCTCGCTTGCTTGACAGCGTTGTACACGGCCAAGGGGTCTGTGCCATCAATGCGAACTGTGTTGAGCCCCATGGAAGGCCCTCGAGATGCTATGCCATCTCCGCGGTACTGTTCGCTAGTCGGCGTCGATATGGCGTAGCCGTTGTTTCGGCTGTAAAACATACGTTTTCTATTTTTATGTTGTGATTCAATTAAATTTTAAATCGAGTACCGACAGTGGTGGCGACGTTTTCTTATTCATAAGTCGACTGATTGATGGTTCTGCAGCTGATATAAATATAAAATTATAATTTTTACTAACCAGAATAAAATGACAGGGCAATCAAGAGTGGCGGCAAAGTTGAAGGCGGCATGAGCATCGCCCTCAGAAGCAGCACCGTCTCCGAAGTAACAGATCACGCAGCGGTCGTTGTTCGGCTGACGTTTCAGCGCGTACGCAGCGCCTACAGCTTGGGGCATCTGAGTTGCTAAAAATATAATAAAAACTGTAGTAAAGCTATAGACAGTAATTTTAATTTGCTTTAGAAAAATTCAGTTTCATCTTCTTTTTGGAGTAATTTATATATGGCTGCGGTAAAGCTCTAATTCTTACTCGATGGAAAGCTGTTTAAGTTAATTTGTACAACTTTTTATGAATTAGTATAATGGATCTTACCCAAAGGACTCGAAATAGTAACTAAGTTATGGTGCTTGTTGCCATAATGTACTGGCATCTGTCTTCCTTTGCCAGGGTCTTCGTGGTTACCATAGCATTGGTTAACCAGCTCGGTGACGGTCACTCCTCGATAAAGAAACACTCCCACCTCACGGTACTGGGCAAACACCAAGTCATGAGGAGAAAGAGCTGCTGCACTACCAACATGCATACCTTCTTCACCATTATTGGTCATGTAAAATGAGATACGACCTTGTCTGAAAAATGAATATTTATTAATAATAATGTATAACTCTTAACATCGGACAGGAGCTCGGTGGCGCAGCGGTAAACGCGCTCGGTCTGCGATTGTTGAAGTTAAGCAAATTTCGCAAAGGCCGGTCATAGGATGGGTGACCACAAAAAAAAAGTTTTCATTTCGAGCTCCTCCGTGCTTCGGAAGGCACGTTAAGCAGTCGGTCCCGGCTGCATTAGCAGCCGTTAATAACCACCAATCTGCACTGGGCCCGCGTGGTGGTTTAAGGCCTGATCTCCCTATCCATCCATAGGAAAGGCCCGTGCCTCAGCAGTTCAGCGCTTACGAAATTCATACAGAAAATAGAGCTAAGAACGTACACAACATACCTTTGAGACTCATACAAAATTTTATCCAATTGGCTCGAGCTAGTGGCCAAATCTGTCGCCAGAATTTTAAAACCCACTATATGTAAATTCGTGAATTAAGATTTATTTGATTTTATAGTCGCTTACGAAATGCATACAGAAAATAGAGCTAAGAACGTACACAACATACCTTTGAGACTCATACAAAATTTTATCCATTTGGCTCAGTTGTACCATTGTTTTATACATATGTAACAATGTATCTTTATCGATATTTGGATCTTCCTTATTATCGATGATTTCGCCATTATTGTTTATCACTCGATAGATGGGAATAGGATCATAACTGGTTTCATTTAAAAACTTCATTTCATTCACGTAGGGAGCTTTGGCTCCAGGGAAGTCCGCTTTCCCGCCATTATGGCTAACTTCCGGCCGCGTATGGGTGGACAGCACCTGGAAATCAAAAGTTCTATTTAAAAAAAATGATAGGTGTATAATATTACACAGGTACATCACTACAAATTAAAAAAAAAATCACAAATGTACAGTCGGCTACAAAATCAAATCGCAAACATTTGTTATGAAAATAATATTAATTAACTAATACTTGTTAAACATATTATGTTATTTTACAAGGACACGAGCATTAATTTTGACAGCGGATTGGAAATTTAAGTAAGATACAAGTATAACTTGTGCAAAAGTTAGAGTTGAAGAATATCTTATTTCTGTATCGTTACCTTATTTGTAAAATTAACAAATTAACTTACCCGAATGGCTTGCCGTAACGTGTTAAGCTTCAGAAACGTAGCACCGGTTCTGAGCGCCATATTGTGACTGATGCAAGCATACAATTATTCAACCAGTCGTGTTTACTCAGCTCCGAAACATTAGCAAGTATGATAAGGAGCACGGCCTTTCATTACGTAGCACTAGTGGTGTATTATCAAACTAATGAGCTTAAACGACCTCATAATAGTCATTCAAAATGTTAACGAACATGTTTTACATTATAATAATATTTAATACCTAGGTACGTACGTATTTACTGGAACTGTAAGTAGGAACTTAACTTAATCCTTTTTAATTTTTAATGACTTTCTAAAACTGATTAGCAATCGCCGTACTTACACAGGACAGACAGAACCACAAAACTATCCGAAACGAAACCAGAAGTTATTTTGGATCAGTCATGGACTGTGCTAAGCACAAGTGTATTATTCGAGCACGTTCTGTGATTCGAACTATTTACAGAATAACCTACTCGTAACGGGGGGCTTGGATAATGAATGATTGATAACAGCTTGAATCTCAGTTGAAAACAAGAATTAGGTACATTACTCCACTGATAAGATAAACTTTGAACATTTTGTTTATTTAAGACAATGAAATGAAATAAAATTCGAAAGAACGTATAATGTTTGAATTTCTTGGAATAAACAGAAATAAGTAGGTAGCTATAAAAAATATACAGACTTGATACAGACGCACTGAAAAGAGAACGTCGTTTTTTTGTGGGCTAAAGGGATTGGAAACCAATTTACAAAATAAATCCACAAAAACTTAGATCGGGGCTGTTCTAAAATTACACGAACGTTCTGTAATCATACGTAACGTACGTAACGACGCTAGTGTGCATACGTGTGTAATTTGTGGTCGCGGTTTTTTTCTACTTAGTTAATATTCTTCTCTCGGTTAGAGAATAGTATATTCCTTGGACAAAACAAACCCTTTATTCTGGGTAAAAAAAACTGTTTCCTCTTCAACCAAGCTAAAAACATTAAAAAAAAAATGAAATAGTAGAATATTAGTATATTATTATGGCAACAATTTCCATGAAATGTCAAATGAGTCGTATTCATTAACCGACTAAATGAAGTTAGACGCCATTATTGGTGTAATGTACTCAGCGTAAGTGTTCAACAATTTTGTTGTGTTATAGATAGATAGAGTCAGTCAGTTCAGTCAGTTCCACAGAGTACTTTTATATATACGGTTCAGTTCAGTTGTGGTTCAGTTGTCAAATGGCGGTGGAGGTTAGCGACGTTTTATTGATATTATTGTTATAGTAAAGTTCCAAAAATGCCTTATTGGTACTACGATAAGAAGGATCTACAGAACACGCCGTCGTTTCGCGATGGGATCAGCAATGACACCGAGAATCGGTATCGGAAGGAGGGCGCTCGCTTCATCATCGACACAGGGTCGAAGATGGACTTAGGTTATAATACTGTGGCGACTGGAGTTGTTTATTTCCATCGGTTCTACATGTTCCACTCGTTCAAAACATTCCCGAGGTATATAACGGCGTGCTGTTGTCTGTTTTTGGCGGGCAAAGTGGAAGAGACGCCGAAGAAATGTAAGGATATAATAAAAGTGGCGAAGAGTTTGCTTACCGAGCAGAAGTTTGGGACGTTCGGAGAAGACCCGAAGGAGGAAGTGATGACACTGGAGCGGATCCTGCTGCAGACGATCAAGTTCGACCTGCAAGTGGAGCACCCTTATGGGTATTTGCTGAAATATGCTAAATGTTTGAAAGGGGACAAGGGCAAGTTGCAAAAGATGGTTCAGATGGCATGGACGTTTGTGAACGACAGGTGAGTGCACACTTTGTTATTCAGCAGCCTATACAGCCCATACATGTCTTAATGCAGTAAAACAAATGTAGTACCACTTAATCACAAACTCTGCTACAATATTAATAAGGAGCTGTAGAGACAGTATAAAACTGCACATGTTGTTGTTACGCAACTAATATTATCCATAGTTTATGATAGAAAACCTAATTACAAAACAATAAAGTTTGCATATGGTATTTATTAAAACATTTATTTAGTTTCTAAGATTTTAAATGTCACTGACTGCTGTGTTAATTTCTCTTACATTCTAAATAAATGAGAAAATAGATCTAGACTTTCTGTTTGAGGAAACATGCATTCATATTCATACAATACCATACTTTACTTTCCAGTCTGTGTACCACTCTGTGCCTCCAATGGGAGCCGGAGGTGATTGCGGTGGCACTCATGTTCCTTGCGGGAAAGCTCAGCAAGTTCGAGGTAGTAGATTGGAACGGACGGACACCAAAGCACACCGCTTGGTGGGACATGTTTGTCGAAGACATTACCATGGACTTGTTGGAAGATATCTGCCATCAGGTTAGTTATACAGAGTGATGCAATAGCCGTAATCCCTAAGGATCAATATTATTTATTGCATTTTATGTTATATCAAGCAACTAAGTGGCTCATATTAGGATTAGTACTAAACTTACACACCCTTTTTCTATTGTGTGTGTTGTGAGGTTGATTACCAACCCCATCAATCCTGGTGTAAGGGTTACTATTGAGCCGCCAAAAGCCCCTGACATGACTCATGTAACAACTACTAACTTACATCAGTAAGTAGTAACCGGGACCAACAGCTTAAGGTGTAAGGATCTTACTTTCGGACAATCAGGTGATCAGCCTGTAATGTTCTAACCAAACTAGGGATCACAAAGTGATTTTTGTGATATGTCCCCACCAGGATTCATACCCGGGACCTCCGGATGCCAATCCCGGAGATGATCCCAAAGCTCTGGAACACAGAGGCCATTAAAATGATAAAATGTGTGGACACCCTTTACAGGCTTATCGCCCAATGCCTGTCAGTTGGTTTGCTAGTGCCAACCACTGCATTTTGAAAATATTACATTACATAAGGTTATGACATTGCAGACAATTCAAATCTAAACACCAATTATTTTTTAATGATTTATTAATTTCATTACAATGAGTCAATATCAATTTATCACACAACACAACCTCCCTGTAGGTTGAAATTGCTTTTTAACAAAACATTAAAACTGACAAGTTATTTCTGTATAAAAAGTGATTAATTTGATGCAATAATGCCTACTTGGTTAATGTAACAATGAAATGTTCACTCAGTCATTAAGGATTTATTATTTGATGGCTATTGCTTTTAATTTTACTTTAATTTATTTTGTACATGCATTAAGCATATATCCCAATTGTATATCTTAATGACTATATCCCAATTACCAACCAAAGGTCCATTGTAAGATGAATTAAGTATGATTTTTATTGAATTCACTGTTGTTGTTTTGGATCATTTATCTGAAATTAAGTATTTGTTGCAGGTACTAGACCTGTACTCGCCACAGACGCAGGCGTCGGGCGGTGACTCGCCCCCCATCTCAGCTAAGCAGCCAAAAAACGACAAGAAGCCGCCCTCCGTTACACCGCCAGCTTCCGTCTCACCTGTCGCCGCCACTAAGCCGGTGACGGCGGCGGCGCACACGCCGATCAAGAACGGCGCCGATGCGAAGCTCGAGCCTCCTAAGATTGAGCCGCCTCTGCGGTTCCCGTACCCGTACCCCGGCCTGCCGGCGTATCCACCAGTGTATAGGTACCTACCTAGAGTTACATTTACTAACTGTTGATCTCCACTTTCAAGGAAAACTCCCTCTTAGTGCTGACGTATAAAAGGAGAAAGTGGGTTAAACTTGCACACTTAGTGCAATGTCAACTAATGTCAAATAGCAATTTGCTTTCTAAGATGAATAGTTGCAATGTGGCCTTTTAACCTCTCATATGCCGAGATACCAGACACAATAGATTTTACATTGTGTCTGGTCGAGATCCGCGTTCCGGCGTTCGAAAGATTAAACCCCTTAGTTCGTAGATTGATTACTTTTACACCAGTCTGATTATTGATCTTGGGATCCGAATTTAGGTGTGAAGTTTAAAATGGAATGAATTGAAATGTGAAATGAAAATGCAGTGCGCCGCCGCCGAACATCCCGCCGCCACCGAGGATCCCGCTGAGCGGGCCGCCGCCGCCGCTGTACTCGGAGCCGCCGCCGGCGCCGCCGGGCGCGGGCGCCCCCGGGCCGCGCTTCCCCGGCGTCGTGGTCCCGCCGCCGCACTACTTCCCGCCCCTCCCGGGCCGCGGGCCCCCGCCCCCCGGCCCGCCCCCGCGGCCCTACTATCCTCCCCCGTAACGGAGAGCGGTATAGTTTTAAGATAGGTTATAATATGTATAATTTTTTACTGAAATATAATTGATAGACTTCACTATGTTGGTTTTATTCATCAGACATAACATAACATAAGCAGCCTATATACGTCCCACTGCTAGGCACAGGCCTCCCCTCAATAAACCGGAGGGGGTATGCAGCATACTCCACCACGCTGCTCCAATGCGGGTTGGTGGAGGTGTTTTTACGGCTAATAGCCGGGACCAACGGCTTAACGTGCCCTCCGAAGCACGGAATCATCTTACTTTTTCGGACAATCAGGTGATTCAAGCCTGAAAAGTCCTTACCAAACAAAGGAGTCTCACAAAGTGATTTCGACAATGTCCAGATCGTGAGCCTAACGCTCTAACCACTAGACCACGGAGGCTGTTATTCATCAAAATTAATCATTAACTTTGCGCATAACAGAACACAGGACGAAAAGCGCTTATTCCGTGGCCTTATTGTTAAACAGCATTTTCTTCACCACCTTGAAAAGAACTTTCAATAAATTATTTTTAACATTCTTTAAAATCTTGTTTGCGATGCTTTTTGTAACAGGATATGAAATCATAAACGGAACTGTTCAATTATTAATCTTTATTGCCTGATAATACATCACAATGTCGATAATAATATTGCTGTTACATTTTCTTGTTATTTATTTCTCTGTATGTCTCGTATTGTAACTGTATTTCATTGTTTAATACACCAGTGAAATTATTGACAAATATGAAAAACTACATGAAATGACGACTAAAGGTCCGTGCCCACTACACCGTATCATACCAGGACCGTATCCGTCCCGGCACATGCAAAAAAATATTCTTTGTATGAATTTCAAATGACTATGATGAACACCGAATCGTGCAATGCACCCCGGTACATACGGGGATAGAACGGGGTTACTCTGTTGCAGTGGACATAGTAGCGTCCGGCACGCACCGGTCGCTGCCTGACACGGTCCTAGTATGATACGGTGTAGTGGGCACAGACCTTACATAATACACACAAAACATAGTGCTATCAAGTCAACTTTTGTGCAAACAAACATCTTAATTAACTTTAAAATAATATGGAGCTGCCTGCCGACTAGAAACAAGGATAATGAGCGACTCCAGGGTACGTTCCTTAAAATCAACATAGATGGCGCTGTACAGTTTTTTCTTCGTTTAACCTTCTATTTTCTCCTAACCTTCTATGCTCCTCCGTGCTTCGGAAGGCACGTTAAGCCGTTGGTCCCGGCTGCATTGGCAGTCGTTAATAACCATCAATCCGCACTGGGCCCGCGTGATGGTTTAAGGCCCGATCTCCCTATCCACCCATAGGGAAGGCCCGTGCCCCAGCAGTGGGGACGTTAATGGGCTGATGATGACGATGAACCTTCTATTTTCATGGATAACAGACATGCATCTTTCATCTTCGTTTTTGGGTATAAATGATGACCCTTTTTATTACACCCATTATTCTGATCAAAATAAAGAGAAGCGATTTAGGTAGCAACACAATTTTAAACATAATGTGATCAAAATATCAAGCAACTATTATTTTTATACATGCTTCAGCCATTACATTGCATTTTTAAATAATTATAATGAGAAAATAGGTAATTATCGCGTTAAAACTCAACTCAACGGCCTCCGTGGTCCCGGGTCCGAATCCCGGTGGGGAAATATCACAATTAGTGATGGGCAGGGAAAGAAAAAATTGGGTGGGAAAGAAAAAATATCGGGAAAATATGGGAAAATAAAATAAACACCCGAAAAATTCCCGAATCATGGGAAAATATTTTTTATTTAATTATTTTTAATCTTATTATTATTTGTATGTCGTTTCCATGTCTCGGGTCGGGTCTGTCATGGAGTCCCGGACTTTTGGAAGGCGTGCGTGGGGCCGAAGCCAACACGTAGAGGCCCCTTAAGACAATTTACTTTAAATGTGTTGTGACACCAACCGGAGATTATCCCTGTATGCACTATGGGAGTGCATCCAAAGACAATCCCTGGTTCGTGTAGGACTATTGCAGATTATGGGAACAAAAGGAACTGGGCTATTGGGTTGGGGGTTAATGAACCTATATACTGGGGCCATGGGGACTATGGCGCCTGCTCGACCAATGTTAATAACAGAGATACATTGGGCAGGCGGTGACTCGTCACTCACTGGTTGAGCCACCTATCTAGCCGACGCAACTGGACGGCAAGGCTGGCGACATGGTTGTGAGCATCTCAGGGTGTCAAGAGGTGTACACCGCTTTCTGCGAGGCGGTTTACCCGCCTTACCAACTCGCGACTTATGCATCTTTCACTTCCACCCTGCGAGCGTATAGCTCTAACGCCCCACTCTGGCTGGCCAATGAATGCAAGCCAGAGGTGAGAGTCCTGCGGCCCCCGATAAGGTCCACTCCGGCCAGCCAGTACTGTCACCATCTTTGTTGCTCTTCTTTGGACTCTCTCTAGTAGTGAAATGTCCTTCCGATAGTAAAGTCTCCATATTTGAAACCCATGTTCTAACAGCGGTCTGACGTAAGTAAGTTTTGTAAAGCCTAAGAAACAATTCCGTATCTATGTGATAAAAAGCTTTTCTAATTATGTATAAGAGGGAGTTATCCTTCTTAGTGATTCCAATAATGTGTTCGTCCCACTTTAGATTATGTGTTATCGTTATGCCAAGGTCCTTTTGTTTTTTAACACACTCGAGAGGTTTTGAGTCAATGGTGTAACTCAACGTGGGGTGGTTACTGTCAACATGCAACACAGTGCATTTGTCTACGTTTAATGTGATTAGCCAATCTCGGGTCCGAGCAATTACTCTATCAAGATCACCTTGGATTATATTATGGCTAATAAGTGAATTCCCCGTTATTTTCGTGTCATCTGCAAAGAGTGATATATCAGACATGATACCATGTTTAAGATCTGTAAGGTAGATACTGAATAAAATAGGTCCTAACACCGATCCCTGCGGCACACCGCTGAGGACTTTTCTGGGAACAGAGTATGATTCTCCGATGCGCACAGAGAATGTGCGATTTGACAGGAAGTCTTCAATCCACTTCACGACATTGCCTCTGATTCCAAAGGGCTCTAATTTAGCAATCAATGGTGTGACAGGAACTCGATCAAAAGCTTTTTCATAGTCCAAGTAAATAATATCTGTAGGTATTCGTGCCTCCCAATTTCTTGCACAAAACCATGTTGCTCCTCGATGATGACATTCTCTCGTGCCAAAAGCATCCTATATATCCTATAATATGTAGATATCTTTGCATGGAAATATTAAAATCGAACACTCCATTCAAAATATATTACAAAGGAGATCATCGGCTTTCCGTACTTTGGCCGGCCCAAATTTGAAAGTGCCGGTCAGAGAAAAAAAATGTGTCAAACTTTTCGAGTAGATTGTTCTGAACATTTTTTACTCTGACACCAGACGTGTATGACCATTAGTTTGGCTTTAATTGGATTTTAAAAATCTCGACTTTTCATACATTTTGTAAAAAATAATATTATGTCCGTTGGGAAAAAGAGGTATACAAGCGTTTTACAAAGGACCGTTACAACATTTATTAGTATGGCGCCAAACTTCTATGACCATTATTTGGACTTCAGTTTTGGTTAATATGTTAAAATGCCGGCCATCGAAAAAAATACGTTGAATCTGTCTAATAGTTGCTTCTCAATATTTTTAATAACACCAAACATCTATAAACATTATTTTGACTTTTATTGGAATTTACGTTTTAGTTTAAATATGAAAAATGCCGACCAGCAAAAATATCATGTTGAGAGTATCGAGTAGATGTCTGTTAACATTTTTTTCTATAGCGCCAAACTTGTATGACCATTAGTTTGGCTTTTAGTGTATTTTAAAAATCTTGATTTCTTATTTATTTTGTATGAAAATAAAGTGGTTTGGGTAAAAAATTCGGTACGGCGGATTACAAAGGACCTTTAGAACATTTAATAATCTGGTGCAAAACATTTTTGACCGTTATCTTGACTTTTTATTCGTCTCTCTTTCCGTTTTGGTTCAAATGGGAAAATGTCAGCCAGCGAAACAAAATAAGTCAAATCTTTTGGTAAACGACTTGAACGACGAATTTTTACTATACTACCAAATGTCGACTTTGGCTTTTATTGGACTTTTTAAAAAAACTTTTTTTTATACATTTTAACAATGACAACAAGCAGAGCTTTCCCAATGACTAGTTATTAGTCAGATAAATACTTTGTGTTTTTGTTTTGTGTGTTGTTAGGTGAACTTCTATATTAATACTATCTGGTTTTAGATATGACGTTGGCTGTAGTTTTTGCATTCGACTCAACGTTACGGCCTAAGTTTAGGTTGAATTATGGTACTGATTCACCTTGACCGTAAATGGTTACCACTCTCCAAAGATAAGCTTGCCATCTAGTGACGAAACTCGTATATTGGCATGACGTCTGAAGTATCTGTTAGGGAAAACAGGAGTCGGGTAGTTGTACTTTGCAAGTATGCCCATCACAATGTCCTGGTGCTACTCGGCCGATAACATAGTAGGTACCTCTATCACCCCACTGTTTATTCCTTGTATACACTTTTCTTTAAAAAAAGTAGTTTCTTAAGCGTGTATCACCGGGTAAGGTAGTGGTCAAACGCAAACCTATTTTTCAAAAGACGACCACCATATTACGCCTTTAGCAAGATAGTTCCATTATCACTAGATAATTTTTTTTTTATTTTTGGAAAATCGAATTAAGTTCAAAATATTGGTCATAGTCGTTTAATGCCATAGTAATAAACATTCTGACGATCCTTTAAATAACGCGCCTGTTATATTTTATTTTTATACAAAATGAATCAAAAATCAAGTTTTTTTTCAACTAATTAATGGTCATACACGTTTTTGTCATAGTGAATAATGTTTACAGGTATCTTCTCGATAGCTTTGACATGTATTTTTGCTGACCGGCACTTTTCACACAGAAACTATAACATAAAGTCCAACAAAAGTCAAAATAATGGTCATAGACGTTTGGTGCCCTAATAATAAATGGTCAAATGGATAAGTTCTAACGGGATATACAAATATTGTTTCATGGCCGGCTCTTCACATTTTCACCAAAAATGTATGAAAATTCAGTTTTTTTTAATTCGAATAAAACCGAAAATATTGATAGTAATAAATGTTCAGACGGATAAGTTCTAAGGATAATACCATTATTGTTACTTGGCCGGCACTTTACATTTTCACCAAAAATGTATGAAAAATACAGTTTTTTAAAATCGAATAAAATCGAAGATATTGACCCTACAGCTTTGGTGCCATAGTAATAAATGCTCATATGCATAAGATCTAAAGGAATATAGCAAAATTATTTTTTGGCCGGCACATTGACTTCTGGGCCGAAATCCGATAATCTCCTTTAAGTTTTTTAAGAGTTCATACGACACTACGACAGAAGATAAATTGGGCATAAGTAGGCATACATTAATATTTAAATGGTCTTTGTTGGAAATCCTTACTTTTAATACAAATATATGCGATAAAAAATATTTTCCCTTGAAATGGGAATTTTTCGGGTTTTTTCCCTCAGAATTGGGAAAATTCCCAAAACGCGGGAATTTTCCGGGTAAGAACCCAACACTAATCACAATAATTACTTTGTGATCCCTAGTTTGGTTAGGACATTATAGGCTGACCACCTGATTGTCCGAAAGTAAGATGATCCGTGCTTCGGAAGGCACGTTGAGCCGTTGGTCCCGGTTACTACTTACTGATGTAAGTATGTAGTCGTTACATGAGTCATGTCAGGGGTCTTTGGCGACTCAATAGTAACCCTGACACCAGGGTTGATGAGGTTGGTAATTCACCTCTCAACCCACACGAGAGAAGACGTTAAAACTGAACAACGCTATTTATATTGTTCTTGGTGCACGTCACCTGGAAAGTACCTCATTAGATTAATACAAGATAAGATCGATATACAAACGTATTAATATGAACACATTACTGCACCGAGCATGCATCGAGGGATATGTTCTAACATGTATTGTCAAGGACACCACGAACCCGCACCACTGTGGTGTCGTTTACATTTTTTTTTGGCAACCACACCACTGCCACTACTGACGTCTAACGTGTATAAAAACAAATCATACATATATATATATAAACAGCCTATATACGTCCCACTGCTGGGCACAGGCCTCCCCTCAATCAACCGGAGGGGGTATGGAGCATACTCCACCACGCTGCTCCAATGCGGGTTGGTGGAGGTGTTTTTACGACTAATAGCCGGGACCAACGGCTTAACGTGCCCTCCGAAGCACGGAATAATCTTACTTTTCGGACTATCGGGTGATTCAAGCCTGAAAAGTCCTTACCAAACAAAGGACAGTCTCACAAAGTGATTTCGAAAATGTCCCCATCGGGAATCGAACCCGGACCTCCAGATCGTGAGCCTAACGCTCTAACCACTAGACCACGGAGGCTGTTTAAAAAAAATCGTTATGTTTTAATTATTAATACTGCTTGAAATGGGACTGGGCTGGACATGTTGCCCGAATGCCCGATGACCTCTGGCCCAAAAAAGCTACAGAGTGGGTTCCTGCAAATGCAGCCAGACGTCGGGGAAGGCCACGGAAAAGATGGCGCGACGAGTTAGACCGCTTTTCGAAACGGTGGCACGAACGAGCTGGGGACAGGGAGAGGAGTGGAAGAAGGCAAGAGAGGCAAAGGCCCTGCAGTGGGACATTGAAGGCTATTAATAATAATAAAAAAAGTAATGTTGCTGAAATTTGCCGACTTGATAAGGGATTCGGAAAACAAAATTAATCATACCGTAACTTAATAACAAAGCAAAATAAAATGACTATAGGTTAGGTACCCAATATTACACAACATGTATTCATTATTTTCACCGTATCTTTTTTTAATCTCATTTGCAATGTTTGCTGTAATTTGTGAAAAAGCCTTTTTAAAATATGTTTTCAAGCGTTCGTGGTCCCAAAAAAAATATTTCTGCAATCATAACAGAGAAGTACTGATGACGTGTGGTGTGACCCATTTGAATTAGAACTTCATTATATTGTGGTGTGTTTACCTGAAAAAAATTGTAAACGACACCACAGTGGTGCGGTTTCGTGGTGTCGTTGACAATACATAATATGTTCTAAAAGCACTGGGATCATTCTGGAGACACTAACCAATATTGTTCTTTGGGGAGGCTATTTTTATGATAGTGGGTTCTACTCCAGTACATTAAGTGTGGTAAACGGGGGAAGATAACTATTTTACTAAGTAAAGCCTCATTTTACACGGTCATTCGTCTTAACGATGATTGTATCAGTCGTTTTAATGGTATCTCCCAATATTTCTCTAATGCTATAATATAGACAATTCATATTTTACTTTGCATAATTTAAACATTTTTTTTTTCATGTGTAACATACGATTTTGAGCAGATCGTGTGCAAAACTTGTACCTATTTATTAAGTCAGTATATTAAACAATGAGATACTTTACAGACTACGTTCCTCAAAAACAATGCATATGGCGCTGTACAGATTTTCCTACGTTTAACCTAATTTGCTAATTTCATGGATAACAGACATAAATACATCTTTTATCTTTATTTTTGGATATAAATGATGACCCTTTTGATTACCCCAAGGCACAATTACATCTTCTACCCATAATTATTCTAATCAAAATAAAGAGACGCAATATAAGTAGCAACATAATTCTATACATGTAGGAATGGTAGGCTGAATGAAACGTAACGCAAAGGTGTGTGAAAGAGAGAGCGACGAGTGAGCGAGAGAGAAGAACAGGAATGACAGGGAAATGGCGGACGCTTGTTTTTAAAGAGGAAAACGTAGAAGATTATAAAACGTTTTTAAATAAACAAAGTTAAAGAAATAACAATCGTTTCCTTCATGCCCTATCCCACATACATAATGTGATCCAAATATCAAGCAACAATTATTTTTATATTTTGGAATAATTATGTATCCAAGTAATTAGAAAATAGGTAATTATCACGTTAAAGTTGTACACCGCCATCTATACTGTTTTTGCTGAATGTACCTGGAAAGTCCCTTATTGTTTTTAATAATATTAAATATTTTCTAGTTTTAAAAACACTAAAAAAAGTTTACTCTATCAAACCTTGTTAAAACATTAATAATTTCATAATACTTGCAAAAACTGAGCTTTTATATATAAAAATACAAATAAAACGTCAAAGGCACATGAAGTGATATCATCAGATCGCTAATAATCTCCGATATAAGGCACATTATCACTTAAACACTATTAAAAATATTTAAAACTAACTAAGAATGATTATTGAAATAACATTTTTACATTAGGCACAAAGTTACAATACACCCTGCATCTATGAGCTACAACACATTAATACTTATAACATGCATTATTGATCTAAATGGACACGTCTTCCATGCAGTATAGTTATAAGAAAAAAAAAAACATTCACAAAAACATTCGCTTAATCAAAATATGCATAGAAAAGATTTATTTTTAAGTTATAATACAATTGATTGTGTAAATACATTAATATACAAACGATCCTTGTTGGTGCAAGATTGATGCAGTCTAAAGCATGGTATAAGGCCCCATACACCTACAATAATATTGCACAATGTATCTGCATGCACAATATTATTGAACGTTTAGGGATAGTATTGAAACATTGCACAATGATTGAACAAAAGATTGAGCGAGCCTAATTTTTATTGGGCAATATTTTTTCCTTGCACTGTGTAGGCTTAACATTGCGCAATATTGAAGATTGCGCAAGGATTGATCTAAGGTTGAGTGAGTTTAATTTTTATTGTTCAATATTTTTCTATTGCATCGTGTAGGGTCAATATTTTTCAATCTGTGATTCGTCATCACGAAGACACACGCACGCGCGTTCAAAATGGCGGAAAAAGTGAAGCCAAAAGTTAAGGAAAGAGAGTTTATCAGCGAATGTATTCGATTGTACAGATAATTGCCGTGTCTGTGAAATGTCAAGAGCAAAGAATATCATGACCGTGATAAGAAAAAAATAGCTTACGAAACATTGTGGTCTAAATACAAAGAGATGTTTCCACAGGCAAGCATAGATGATGATGTGAAGAATAAATTCAATTCTTTAAGAACTACCGGAAGGAGCTCAAGAAACACCTCCAGTCAGTGAAATCTGGATTTAGAACAGATGGAATTTACGAACGTACTTTATGATATTTTAAAGAAATGTTTTTTTTTTACAAGATCAGGAAACCTCATCAGATTCACACTCTAATATGGATACTCAGTCTTTTATAGGTAGTCCGGGAGGAGAGAGTGAATGTATTGTTGTACAATAAAATTGTTCGTTTGGATTCAGAGCGCCTTTCAATCTTATTGTACAATAAAAAGTATTGTACAATGTTATTGTAGGTCTAGGGGCCGCCTTACGTCCAAAGGGCTAGCAATGGCGGCTTGTCATAGGATTGAGCATACCTGGTCTTCTTATACCGTTTATACAAGGAATACATTATACAGTTTAGACCCCATGGTCTAAACTGTATAATCTCAAGTGACATCACAGGATAAAGAATATCACCCGTGTTCTAAGATGTTAACTCCTATTTTGCTGGACTCCGTCGTCAGTTGAGGCGACCTCAAGGTTCCCTCGAACTCACCTCAAAATTGGTATTCTTAGACGGCGGCTCAACCTTAACTCAAGATTACTCCAGTAAGACATGACGTCATTAATTTCGTATAATTTATTATGTTGGCAGTATAAGGTATTTCAAAGATAAGTTATAAAATGCTAATCTAGAAATAGAATTCAGTCTAACATGATCAAAAAATCTCATTTTACTTTTCGACTTATTTTCGAATTTTATTTATGAATTAAGTAATATAATAATGAGTACGACATTTGACCGCTTTTGACGTCACAGGACAGTATTTCCTTACAAACTTCAAAAACTTTCGTTTTGACGTTTCGTAAAAAGTATCTCATTTGACTAGGTTGTCAAGTGGCCTGTTCGACTCCAGTGAGTAAAGTCCTCAAGTCGAGGACGTAAATGTATATACCAAAATGCTCGGCGGAGGAGGAGAAGTGTCAACACCTTAGAATACGGGTAGAATACGTATAGGACGACCACTCCGCCTCGCCATAATTCGAGGGCCGACCTTATCCAATCTGGGCTTTACTTTTGTCTTAAATGGCTATAAGCCGCTAACGAGTAAGGGAGCGCGCATGGACTGTATCTTTCGCTCGCATTCGTGGTAAGAACGAGAGTAAACGAGAGGCCTTTGTCAGACCTATCGTAAGGAAGGAAGCAATGTGTGGCGACGAGACACAAATAATTATATAAATATGTATACCGAATATCGCGCGATATGTATACCGACCCCGCCGGCTTGAGCCGGTCTGAACCTTCGGTCCCGTGCTCGCCGGCCAACACCTTCACTTAAGACCTGTGCCGCCTGCTTGGAGTCGCTCACCCGGCCTCCCTCAATAGGGTGTCACCTGGTGGGCAGAATCGCCGGCGGCACCATCGGACTCGACAGGGCTTACGGAGTAAAGTGAAGAAAACCTGACGGGGCGATAAATGACCCTATGTTATTGGTTTGTTTATCGCGCTGTGAAGCTTACAGAGTTTATCGAATCGCGTGTAGCATGCTATGGGTGCTGGATTGTAATTACATGCAGATATAAATTTTAAATTGTTTAATGATCTGGTGATAATCAATAAAATGCATTGGAACTGTAAGTAATTTCCAAACTAGCTTCGTTTCCACACGATCGATGAGAAAAATGCGCAATTAAAGTCTTCAAAATTTCACTATGCTCAAATAAAAATCGCTTTTAATACTTTATTGTTCTAGGAAGCATAATTAATTGGAAAATAATACTAAAAAATACCAGTAGCGTCTTGAGTAGCGTCCAGTAGCGATTCGGCCACCGTCTATCACGTTGGTCTAACAGAAAGCTCGGTGAATCGTGGGTACTTAGTTCATCTTGCGATGGATGTACCTTTGAGCGTCAAAAGATGCTTGTCTTCTGTACTGAATATGAATTTGAATGCTCTGGCATAAACGCGACTGGTGGAAAGAGTTAATTACACTATTGAACACATGATACATTGTGTTGGCGCTGTTCGGGCGTTATTATAAGTATAAAAATGGTAAAGAAGCCTATGTCCAGCAATAGACTGCGTTCAAAATAGTAATTGCAACAAATTATACACGCATTAAGCCCTCTCACAACGCCACCCGTAAAACGAAGATTTTTAATAAAGGTTACAATAAATCTTAACGAGTACGCGCATTTAGATTATACAGGGTGCTAGTGACACCGTAACGAATACTGAGGGGGATGATTCAGACCATGATTCTGGATTGATATCCAGTAGATTTTCCAGTTGGAAAATTCACGAATAATTTAGTGTTTAATTTATGTGGATGAAAAATAATTAAAAAAAAAAAAAACACAAGAATTTTCATGAATTTTCCGACAGGAAATTCCACTTAATATCAACTCAGAATCATGGTCTGAATCATTCCCCTCAGTATTCGGTACAGTATCATACCTACTTGTATGGCTACCTGTATGTACTGGCACGGGGTGTAAGTGACATCGGAACGAATACTGAGGGGGCTGATTTAGCTCATTAACCTGAGTTAATATCTAGTGGAATTTCGCGATCGCAAAAGTATAGAATTGAAAATAATAATAATAAAAAAAACATGATTTTGCGACGGAAAATTCCACTTCATTTTAACTCAGAATCATGGTCTGAATCATCTCCGTCAGTATTAGTTACGATGTCACTAACACCCTGTATATAATATACACCCGCTCCTCGCCAGCTATGTAAAGTCTCATGTTACAAAGAGGCGAGTCTATTGCTTTTAACGGTCATAAATCCTGGAAAAAACGTGGTATCAATTATCTATGATCCAAACATGAATTCAAACCCATACAGTCGAATTTAGTGTGAGTCATGCGTTCTTTGAATAGGGCTACTATGGATCATAAGAACTGTCCTTCTCAATTATCTAGTGGACTGTCCACCTGCAAGTCTCTCCTATACACCTAGTATATAGTAATTTAAGAGCGGTGTTTATATAAGTCGCGACTGTTTCAAGTACTGGAGCAGGACCTCGTGGAGAAACTTGTACTGGTGGACGTTCTGTATGAGATTCGCGCGCTGCTGGTGGAGCATGCTGATGGTGCGGGGGATGTCCAGTTCCTGGGGGCAATGACATGCTGTTGATCTAAGGCATAGAATAAGGAATAACACTACGTATAGAACGGTAACTCTCCGCTCCCCACCAGCGGTTGAGCTAGGTTTACCTCACCCTCCTCGGTTTTCCTGTCTTCAATCGTATGGCGTCACACACACAGATGCGCGTGTACGATAACTTCAATTAAAGTGTCTGTGTAAAACGAGGTTTTTTGTATGAACTGTTCGGGTTGTGTTTAAGGTTGATATATCGTGACCGTCAGGATGGCCTGTCACTACCCTAATTTTACATCGAAGTAATTATTAAAAGTTAGTGCTCAGTTGCTACCAGTTGGTACCGATCGTTAGACAGTTGGTACCCTTGATTTAAAGAAAATAATCTACTTTTTTAGGTGACGCGCCATTCTAGCATCAGAATGGCCGGACACCTATGCAGTGAGAACAAACTGCGCACATTTATAGAGTTTATTTATAACCAATAGTTGGTATTAACTGGTACCTTCATATACGTAGTTTTGGACCTCATAACTTTTAAGGATAAAAAGTTATTATGGATTTACTATTTTGATGTCGTAATGCCTACAGATTTAAATTGCGAAATTGAGTACATAAGCGGTATACAGACTGCATTATTGAATGTGGCGCCATATGTTGCATGTGGGCGGAACTAGCTGGCCAACTAGTTGGGTCCGTCATATGCTTTTTGGAATTGTTTTGTGAAAAAAAATAAGTGATGTAATTCTGTTGTGTTTGTGTGTGGCGTTCTTTCATAATAAACAATGTCAGTGCACAAGTGAGGCGCGCACCTGGTTGGTGTCGAGGATGTGCAGCAGCAGGTCGGCGGCCAGCGCCACGCCGGCGCGGCCGGCGCCCGCGGCGCAGCACAGCGCGGCGGGCGCGTTGCGGGCGCCCAGCGCTCCCGCCGCCTCCCACGACCACGACACGCGCAGCGCGCTCATCTCCGACAGGAAGCCTGTGGGGTTGACACCACAAATACACCATCGAACATTATAAAACGGTGCGGCACGGTCATTCACGCCAGACGCACCACCAACTGTCCAGTCGTTTCCGCGCTAGCGGTGTATGATCACCTCGTAAAACGAGATATATGCGCGCCATCTGTTGGTTATGGGTGGAACTAGTTGGTCAACTAGTTGGGTCCACCGCATCTTCATTTTTTTTTATAGGACCGGCAATGGGGAATAGTCTATACAGCCAAGTCATATGCTATCTATTTTCTTCTGCACTTTTAGTTGGCCGAAACCAAGGCTGGCGTATTACAAAATTAAGGCCAAAGCCAAATCTTGGTTTGTTTTTATTCCCTTTTATTGCCTTCCGAGTTGGAAGGTCAAATAGGCAATCGTTTCTGTAAAGAATTTGCAAAATCTTAATGTTTAAAATAAATAATAATACTAAGGTTATTAAAGTGTACATGTATGTAATTTTGTTTATAAATAAATACATACATAACACACATAACCAGCCTATATAAGTCCCACTGCTGGGCACAGGCCTCCCCTCAATCAACCGGAGGGGGTATGGTGCTCTTTTATTATACTCCACCACGCAAAAATAAATAAATAAAAAAGAAACCCTTAGGCTGTGGACTGAGTGTGGAGTTGTGGGCTTACTGAGGAACTCGTGCACGTCGGGCGGCACGGCCCTGGCGTCGGGCCAGCGCTCGTAGTGCACGTGCCACAGCGGGCGCGCCGCGCGCCCCCCCCGCCGCAGCACCAGCCGCGCCGACGCGCCCCACGACGCGCGCGACGACGCCCCGCACGACACCTGGAACTGCACCACCACGCCTCGCCTCACCACCACGAATCCAAATATACGTGCAAGCATGCTATGAGAAAACCTGACAGTTAGCATTTCAAGGTTAGACTAGCTGACGTCATCCCGCCCTGCGTTGCCATTTCGTAAAAGTAAACTACCCACGAGCAATGTTTTTATATTTACTTTGCAAGGAAATTTTGAACTTTTCGTTGTCAAGTAGCCTATTCATTACGATGTCACTAATACCCTGTATATACTTCTATTGAATTATTTGTGTGTGTGTGTGTGTGTATGTGGAATCCTCCACGTACATAATAATCTATAAAATTTACCTTCCCGTACTCAACCGTGGTATTATCAGGCGGTAGGTAATGTGGTCGCGCTTCACCCCCCACAAAGGCTAATAATCTCGCTCCAACCTGTAACAAAAATTAAATTAGACAATACATAAGATTACGCATATCTTCCGTTGGGGTAGGCAGGGACCACAGAATACCACTCACTACGAGCCTGACACACCACTTTTGCTTCTTCCACACTTTATCATGTGGGTTGTGAGGTGGAATACCAACCTCATCAACCCTGGTGTCAGGGTTATTATTGAGCCGCCAAAGGCCCCCAACATGGCTCATGTAACGATTACTCAGTTACATTAGTAAATAGCAGTATAGAAGATTGTGTAAGTTTAGTACTAACCTTAATTTGAGTAACTTACTAGATATAAACATATATATATGAGGTAGTAGGCTGAGCTGTAGGCCATCTACGGGGTCCACAGGTGGCGGATAGTGGAACGGCCATCAGATATGATGGTTAGCTGCGAATATAAAAATAAGCAGTCCCCGACCAAACAGCGACAGGATTAGCAGAACGTAGTGGGTAGCTCACTGGGACGGGCTAACCTATAAAATGCTACTTAGGTTCTATGACGATCTTGTGACGTAGCGAGTAGGCGCCGCTACTTCAAAAGCGCACCCCTGATGCCGGGCAGCAGCGGTATCAGTACTGGTTAGAGGTTGAAGAAATGGATTCTGGTAGGGCTCTAGCTAGAACATCACCGATTGAGAAATTGGTCGGTGATCGGTCGATTGGGGCAACCACCGTTCTACACGCCCTATCTATGGAGTATTGAAGGCGATTACTCCACCGACAAGAGCGCAGCTCTTAAATAAAGAGAGAGACTAGATATAAAATGCAATAAATAAATAAATTAAACAACCAACCCGTGGAGCAGCGTGGTGGAGTATGCTCCATACCACCTCCGGTTGATTGAGGGGAGGCCTGTGCCCAGCAGTGGGACGTATATAGGCTACATATGATTTTTTTTTAATAATTAAATCTTACCTGCCAAATACATTCCCACACGAGCGCGCTCTGCTCGACGCTGGGGTTCCCACTGGTGAGCTTGGGCACTGCCCCCGTGCCCACTTTAGCCACCACGTAGAACCTCTGTGTACTGCCCACTGTCATCTGTGGATAAGATACGACATACATACATAATCTCCCTACTATATCCCAATTGGGGTGACCCCAATAGATGCACCTCTGAGGAGGTGAACTGAAAATCGCAAGAGGACCTGAGTAATCACACCTCACCACACACTACTGCACTATTAAAGACCTGTACGAAGCCACTGACAATGACGTAAGCGTGGCCAATTATTGGTCAGCAAAAAATTAGTTTCGATCGCCATTGACTCGCAAGGAAGAGAAGACCGAGCTTTCTGTTAGACCAACGTGATAGGTGATGAGCCGTATCGCCGTCTATAATGGTCGAGCCAACTGTGTTAGTGAAAACTGTATAAAATATACAAAGATATAACAGCTTAGCTACACCCCGCACACTTTATACAAAAAAACCTAGTTTTACACAGACGCGCATCTGTGTGTGTGACATCTCGGCCATACGATTGAAGACTAAAGTAAAGCCAAGCGGCGGTGAGGTAAAACTAACTCAGCCGCTGGTGGGGAGCGGGGAGTTGCCGGTCTATACGTAGTATAATGGCCTGGTACGCCATGACAATTTGATAAATTTGGCAAAATGGAGGGCACACGGTGTAGAGGAAGGCCAAGACGAATATATTTCAACCAGATAAAAGAAACAAAGTGGTCCAGAAACTTAAAAGATTAACAAATCTGGAATGAGCTCCACCGACAAGAGTCTAGCTCTTCAATTTTGAATAAATAATAGATATTTAGGCTTAATTGGTTCAGGTAAAAAAACGATCGTGTATTCAATGATCTAACTGTTAGCCAAGGAAATCCGCCAATAAAGAAATAGCCGTTTTGAACGTGGCTATGTCAAGAGCTCATACTCAATACATGGTAAGAAAACCCTTGCCAGTCGCTAACATTGGCAGAAGGTAAGAGGGAAACCACTGCTCTATTTCACCTAAAAAGTAGCATGGAGTATGCTACACCGACAACAGCGTGGCTCTTAAATTAGTGATGTGATGATGAGTCGCTAACATAGTAACTTAAATAGTGCATAAGCAGTTGTGTGGTACCGTGACGTGCGAGGCGTTGATGTACCCGTGCGGGTTGGCGGGCGTGGGCGCAAGGCGCACGCGGTTGTCCTCGTAGGGCAGGTGGTCGGCGCTGAAGGCGTTGAGCGGCGCGTGCTGCGGCAGCAGCGCCGTGCGCACCGACGCGCCCGCCTCGCGCCCCTTCGGGATCTGCTCGAACGCGAACGACAGCTGCTCGTCCGACATCTTGCGCTCGAGCAGCTGACACTGGAATACGTTTTGACTATTATTGCGTATGGCAGACAAAAATAAAATATCCTGCGTGGATCATATATCCAGCTGAAGCTCCCCTAACCAAGTCTCTGCCGCATCCGTCACACAATGCAGCTCGGCTATGCTACCGGGGAACCGGTGCAGAGGGTACTCGTTCACTCGTTATTATTGAATTGCCAAAGGCTCCCGACATGGCTCATGTAACAACTACGTACTTACATCAGTAAGTAGTAACCGGGACCAACGGTTAAAGTGCCTTCCAAAGCACGGATCATCTTACTTTTTGGACAATCAGGTGATCAGCCTGTAACGTCCTAACCAAAGAGGGATCACAAAGTGATTTGTCCCCACCGGGATTCGATTCCAGGACCTCCGGATCGTGAGCTCAACGCTCAAGCGTTGTACACTATTCATCAGCTTTGTGACAAATATGTTTTTGGGGCATCCTGAATAGCGATATTTACCTGGTCTGTTTTATCCAATTTAGCCCACATTACGAAATTACGACATAACTTCAGAATTAAAATAGATTCTTCTATAGTTTTTAAGAGATTCCGAGGTCGCCCAAATATTACATAAATAAATCATTTAATTTACACATGAACATGTTCTATGAGTTTTTTATAAATTAACTTGACTATACACTGTTAGGAGATCGTGGAGATCCTTGGGGGAGGCCTATGCCCAACAGTGGGCGTCGAACGGCTGATGATGATGATACACTGTTAGAATATGGCACGATAAGAAGGTAGGTATTGTCTCGGTGATTGTCCGATATGAACTAACATCGGTCACTTGTTGATAAACAATTGTGACAGAAGCATTGTAAATAAACAATCGCTAGCTGTTCTAATCTGTTACAAAATAATGTTTTAAGATCATACACGGATTTGCACCGATTTAGCGTCGTATCGCAAATAGATTAAAAAAAAATCATTTATTCCAGATTACCATATCCAATAATAATAAATAAATACAATTAAAATTCAAAATTACGATTCATCATCATCTCTCCAACTTTATCCCGTTTTTCACAAGGTCCACTTACCTAACCTGAAGATTTGACAGGTCCGGTTTTTTACAGAAGCGACTGCCTGTCTGATCTCCCAACACGCGAAGGGATAACCAGCCTATACCTCCGAAATGCATGCAAAATTCAAAACTACGATTATCATTGAAATTTAAAATTAATTGTTATATCCCAAATGAGGTGTCTAGGCTTCGCCAGAGCTCGTGTAGCGGGCTGGCGGGCCGGTCGTGCATTGCGTATACGACAACGTTATTGGAAGCGAGCAGGCGGTCGCTAGCGTCCGCGAATAATTTGTAATAATAATTAAAGCACATAATAACGGGTTCTTACCGCGTTTAAATGGGGATATAAGAAGGTAGGTATTGTCTCGGTGATTGTCCGATTATGGATCTACCTACTCCACTCCAATCTCATCAGTCATCCCGTGATCATGGCACTTGCAACAGTGTCGAAATATCGGGAGTCTCATATCCCCATTTAAACGCGGTAAGAACCCGTTATTATGTGCTTTAATTATGATAATAACCGCGTAAACTTAAAACAATGTATAATTTGTAATAATGTTTGAGACGGAATGGGAAAAAAGAACTTTCAGGGGAGTTAAAAAAGCCACATCACAGCTATTCATCTAAAAAGCAATATTGCTATTTGACATTTGTATACATTGTGCACTTGCTTTTATATGTATAACTGTCAAATTGCAATATACTATACTTTATTGCACTTAACAACTAGTTACATCACAAACAAGAAGTGGACGTTTACAAGGGTGGAGTTATCTCTAAGAGAGATCTCAATATTGCTTTTTTAGATTAATTGCTTCGATGTGGCCTTTTTAACTCCCCAGTTTTCTCAAAGTGTATGTATCCTAATATTCAACTTTAATTGAAACTCTACAGAGCAGCTACATTAGAATAATAAATCGCCCAGTGTACTCTACAATCGCTCCTACCTGTTTTCCTTCACTGACTGCTTCTGTGGAGTCTCTTTACTTGCTTTACGCGCATATTTTTTTATGATCTTGACTAGTATAAGTCTTCTGAATAAGAAAGCAAAATGAACTTACCAGAGTTTCTTTGGTAATACTGGGAGGCAGTGGCTGGAACTTAGGCAGGCCGGTGGACCACCGGTGTCTGTTGGCAGGCTGGGCTGTGGTCCCCTTGGCACGATCCCTTCCCAGGGTCGCACTCTTCACGTCCACCGCCTTCGTGCCGCGGCCCATAAACACGCCCCACCGCCGCCGCTTTTTCTCCTTACTACTAACACTCGACGTACTATTTTTAGTAGTGTTCGTTGTGTTGCTACTCTCCAAGTCTATACTCGTGCTGTAAGTCGAATTCGTTATCGAATTCGATAGAGCACTGTCCACCCCGCTACTGTGCGACATGTTAGCGTTATGGTCGCTCCGCATGTCTGGTACGCTTATCGACGTGACGTTATCGGTAGCTTTGTTTATCGTATTGTTATTCGACACTCTATGCGTCGACAGACTCTGGTAAGGCGTCTCGTCGTAATCCTTCTCGTCGTGTTTTAGAGACAACCGATCGACTGATAGCGCGACGTTCTCGAAGTCATCCGGCTTGTTAATCGATCGATTCGATGTATTCAAGTCTTTCGGGACGCTCGATTCTCGAACGCCCTTTATTATTTGCGCGTTCACGTAATGACTGTCTGGGTTTTCTATCTTGATTGGCACGTGGTAGCTTGGCACGTTCAGGTTTGGTTTGGTAACGTTGCTGTATTTGTTTATAGTCGGATGACTACTGTTCCGTTCGTTTAGTCTAGCGATTTCGTCTGTAGTCGTTAAGCTCTGAGCTCTGTTTCTCATAGTTACTTTCCCGTGTTCGTTTTGCCAGGGTAGCGGCACGTTCTCGTATATCGGTTCCTGGGTGTCGTTCAGTTTTATCTGTTGCTGCGGTATCACTAGATGTCGCTGGTAAGGTATCCTGTGCATTGGCATCGAGTACATTATGTTCCCTCTTTCGTCGCATACTTTTTGGAAGTTGTCCGATATGTGATGTGGGTCTATTATTATTTGAGGGTTGGGGTCCAATACTGATGCTAAGTTGTTGTAGGTCCCGTGGGTCCCGGGCATGATGTTCGGTCTTCCGTAGTTTATGACGTTATGATTACCAGGGTTGATGTATCCTAGATATTGTCGATTTAAAGCAGTTCTGGTGGAGACTAGATCAGGACTCGAGCCTGAGACATGGGAGTTGATGTAACCTCTGTGATAGTTCAACGCTTGACTGGCGACAGCCAAGTCAGGGGTGGAATTTGAGGCTAAGCCATTTGAGGGGTACGGTGGAGGAGGCTTGTAGACGTTAACGTAATGTAACTGAGGGTTGAGTTCTGTTTGAACGTTAGGGTTGACTGCGAAGGGGTAATTTGTGCCCATGAACTTTAGACCATAGGCGTAGTCGTCCGTAGCGGCGACTCCCTGGTTCAAAGGGCCGGTGTGCCTGGTGACATCGGGGTAGTGTATGCGGTGTATGTCTGGGTGGGAGCCGTACACCACAGGCTTGGGGTTGGTGGTGACCACCGAGTGGTGGTGGTTCTGGTAGCGCAGCTGAGCTTCGGCGCGTTGTTGCTGGTACTTCTGCTGGATGGCTGTCTCGTAGTCTGGCGCCGGACGGTACGAGGGAAGGAGGGCCCTAGAACGAAAGTTGAGTGTTTTAAGCTAACAGAAAGCTCGGTGAGTTGTGGGTACTTAGTTCATCTTGCGATGGATGTACCTGTCAAGTTATGTTATGTTGTTTTTTTTAATTAAAATATGATAAAAAGCCATACGAAACGAAAGCATAAGTGGCATGACGGAATGTAATTGCTTGGCTGGCATAGCTAATTGTTACACATTATGTAATGTCAGGCGATTTTTTTTATTTGTTATAATATAGCTTCGGTCACACCCCAGACACTTCATACAAAACACCTCGTTTTACAAAGACACTACACATTGACGTTATCGTACACGCGCATCTGTGTGTGACGTCAGACGCCCACATGAATAAATCTCCGCCCGCGAAGAAAAAACCAGCTCAATACAGGTTAGGTCACATACCCGAAAATGCATTTCTCGGGGATGTGGGTTTCGTCACGATGTTTTCCTTCACCACTGAGCACATGATAATCATTTATTCCAAACATGAATTCGAAAACAAATCCGACAATCAATGGTTTGGACCTGGGACGTCAAAGTGAGAACCAACCAACCTAACCTTAACCTGAACCTTTATCGTACCATGTTTTATGAGCAAATAAATAATTTTGAATTTGAATTTGAGAGGCAAACGTTCTACCAACTGGGCTACCACGGTTCTTATGATTGAAGACTGAATTTGTTGCACCGACCTGTTCCTGGAGTGGTGGTTGTCAGCCAGCTCGAGGCAGGAGGTGGAGTGCGCTCGGTGTGCGGCCGTGAGGGGCTCCAGCCGTACAGAGCTGCCCAGCTCACGCCCGTCCAGCTCTTCGCGGCTCTCCGATAGTCCGTGCTCCTGGAAGGATTATAGAGTCAATGAATGTTCTATCATCATTGTGGCGGGCCCAACTAGTTGGCCACCTAGTTCCGCTCACATGCAACAGATGGCGCCACATTCAATAATGCAGTCTTCAAGCAGTCGTGAAACGCGGTATCGAAGTTTACACAGCAAGACGCATATATACAACTTCCAACACAACACTGTTGGATCGTCGATCCCTAGTCACACTAACAACATGTGGCTAGTGGGGTACTATGCTCAGTTCGTTACCCTGAAAACATCCTTTGGCGGCAGCACATCCTCGCCGCCAAAATCATCATAAAAAAACATACAGACAGAAATTTCGGTAAAGTGTAAGTACGAAGTTCATCTTGCAATCGATGTTACCGCAATTAGGATAGTCGTGACTTTATGTTATGATGTTATCACTATAACATTACATCCGGAAATCAAAATACCTACATAGTTAATTTTCAATATTCTTCTTCTAATCCTTTTAATCCCCTGTTGGGATGTAGGGTTCGAATAACAGATTTCCACTCCTCGCGATATTTTGCAGTCTCTATAGCTTGCTCCTACCTATGTCATGCGAAAGGTTTTAATTCCTGGTTAACCGAGCGTCGCCAGGTGTTTTTGGGCCGCCCCCTTTTGCGTTATCCACGCGCACACCAGGTTAGAGCTCGTCGGGACGGGTGTTCCACAGGTCTTCTAAGGACATGACCAATCCACCGCCACTCCACAATATTTTTAAAAATAAGGATGATTCAAAAACTTCACTACTAAGAGTGGGTCCGGTATGGTACCCCCTCCCTTGTGAAATATTATGTTTTTGTGAAGAAACACCTAATGAACAAAAACGATCGTTTTTTCGGGAATCGAACCCTGAACTTGTGTCTTGGCAAATGTCTAGCCATTTCACCAGAGTTATAAAACGCAACAAAACAACGTTTAAACAAAATTATGTTAGAGGTGCGCATATTCACACAATTAGCACACTTTCCCTAATCGCCACCAATTAAATTAGTCAATTGATTACGGGTAGTTAATTAGATTAAACACTTAATTATATGAGAGCACGCTATAGCAAAGTTGTTGGTAACAGCACTTCCGATTGGGCCGCGTCACTTCCCGCGTTATATTGCTAGAAAATACAGTCATGTGGCCAGACTACTACGTACTAGACACCGCGAGGTGGTTATTCAAATTATTTACAGTGTACGGTCACGAGTACTACTTATACTTAGTACTTATAATATACACTAATATATATATATATGCTATGTTCCCCAAAAATAATTTAGATGTCGTTATCGAGGTTTAACGTAATAATTACTTATATATATATATATATATATATATATATATATATATATATATATATATATATATATATGCTTAAAACTACTGCAGCTTCTCACAACCTGTATAGCCGGGGAAAAGAAGCTGCAAGAAAAACCTCGGCACAGGGCCCCTTTTAAAAAAATATACATCATATTTTTATACAATCATATCAGTTCTCAGACTGTTAATCCCATGCATTCATATCTTTTAAATAATCACTGACTTTATAATAATCTTTTTAGTTTAACTACTGTCTTAAAACAGTTGAAAGTCAAAATTCTGAATGTCAATGGGAATCTTATTGTAAAAACGTATACATTGCCCCTTAAAAGATTTAGTGATCTTATGTAATCGACTGACTTGTAACGCCTGCCTTAGGTGGTCAGCAACGTCAAATAAATAAATAATAAAAATCATTTATTTTCAGACTACAGTCCATAGATATGTTAGTATGACTAACTTACATGCTATGTTAGTAACAAGTAATGTAGATAATATAATAAGCAGATGGGCAACCTCACCGTGCGCACGGGCGCAACACGTGCAGCTCGGTGAACCGGCCCAGCAGCGCGGAGTCCATCCGGTCTCCCACCATCCTAAGGACGCTGTTCGTGCTCCCTCGCACTCTGCGTACTAATGAGCCAACTTTTTTGCGAATTACCGCGTAAAAGTCGTCGACTCCAGCATCGGCAAACATGCCTGAGGCGCTGCAGTAACGAGGGAGGCTAAACAGAGCCCTAAATACATTATTGTACTGGATACGCAGAGCGTTATAGGCCCCAAGTGTAAAGTTGGCCCACAGGCTGCCCGCATAAAAAGTCTGACAGTATGCCTTAAACAGCGTAATTTTAACTTCTGCTGAACACCGAAAAAGGTCAAAGGTCTGTTAGATTTCCTAGCTGGAGTAATCCAGTCGTTTCAAGTATCACGCAAAATAGGCGCTCAGACGTCGAGTTGCGGAAAACGGCCCGCGAATAACAACATTAAAATGAATATTCTATGGCATTCTTCTTTTTCTATCGTGTGGGTTGTGAGTTGAATTACCAACCTCATCAACCCTGGTGTCAGGGTTACCATTGAGCCGCCAAAGGCCCCTGACATGGCTCATGTAACGACTACATACTTAAGTAAATAGCCTAAAACGACTGCTTAAAAGGTAATGAATTGTTGTTCGACATAGTATAAGTATCGACCTTCGTGTTACCGTCATATTTGTTATAGTGGTCAGTGAGCTGTGAAGAGAGGAAAGTGCATCTCATTACTAAAGCACTTCTTACACACAATACATCAGGCCCAATGCCATAGAACTCCGTCCTGATGATGAACTGACGACCTCCGTGGTCCAGTGGTTGAGCGTTGGGCTCACGATCCGGAAGTCCTGGGTTCGAATCCCAGTGGGGACATATCACAAAAATCACTTTGTGATCCCTAGTTTGGTTAGGACATTACAGGCTGATCACCTGATTGTCCAAAAAGTAAGATGATCCGCGCTTCGGAAGGCACGTTAAGCCGTTTGTCCCGGTTACTACTTACTGGTGTAAGTAAGTAGTTGTTACATGAGCCATGTCAGGGGCCTACGGCGGCTTAATAATAACCCTGACACCAGGGTTGATGAGGTTGGTAATTCACCAAACAACCCACATGATAGAAGTAATTATTACGCGTTATTATTAATAATTATTTTGCGTATTATATAAGTAATTATTACGTTAAACCTGGATAACGACATCTAAATTATTTTTGGGGAACATAGAACAAAGTCCCTCGTTAACTCGCCGTCTATATCTGTACCAGTCTGTGCCACAGTTCCGCAATGCTGCGTACGCGATGCTATCTCTAGATCAATAAAGATTGCCATACGCGATCCGATCGGACGGATTTAGTCGCTTGTTGTTGTAACAGTCGTGCCAAAGTAAATATCGACCGAAATACCAAGTTACTGTTATTGAAGACTGAAAAAAGGGTTTATGCACAAATATCTTGGGAGATTCCAAACAATTTGGTGTCTTATAGAAATGTGTGTGTGTAAAGTTTTATACATATAACTTTACAAATATACCTGGTGTAACATTTTATGAATTAACATATAATTTTTTCCTTGACTCGGACATACACTAAATTATTAAATGTAATTATAATTAAAGTATAAATTGTATAAACTGCCACATTATGTGCAAGCAGTGTTCTCCTCTAAGTAATAAGGCAATTGTATTTAAGCATATATTTTGTTTTTTTTTTTGTATGTATTGTACTCATTGTTGGAGAATCAAATAAAAAAAAATAAAAAGAAATAGCAAAATGTCTACAAATAATCTCAGAATGACTTATACTTAGCATAACTTGAGGAAAAAGTTTATATTTGTAACGCCGTAAATGTTAATTTTGAACTAAAAATAAGCTTAAGACTACATGGTCTTAACGCCAAAAGTCCTTTAAAAATCAAAACCCCGTTTTGTAACTATCGTCTTAGGAAATCTGGTCCTCAAGACGCACGTAGTTTGAGTTTTAAATGTTATATGGAAGTAAAAGTCAGTCTGTTTAACAACGTAAGTGAATTAACCAAATTAATTGAGGGAGAAATGTAATTATTTCAAGAAAGTTTTTTTGTAAAAGAAATAAAAAATACTGACAATTAATTAGTGGTACGGTGTTGAGCTAACTGTAAGCGCTTTTTACACTACCCTGTCAATCGCGCCCGATGCATCATCATACAGATGGTGGAGGAAGCAAGAGAAGTGTGTCAGGATCGAAGCAAATGGAATTCCATTGTCTTCGCTTACCTGAGTGACGTAAACCTAGCTCAGAGGCTTTTGAGGAGAGGAGAGTTGCCGTTCTGTACGTATTCCTTATTCTATGGCATTCTTCTTCTTCTATCATGTGGGTTGTTTGGTGAATTACCAACCTCATCAACCCTGGTGTCAGGGTTATTATTAAGCCGCCGTAGGCCCCTGACATGGCTCATGTAACAACTACTTACTTACACCAGTAAGTAGTAACCGGGACCAACGGCTTAACGTGCCTTCCGAAGCACGGATCATCTTACTTTTTGGACAATCAGGTGATCAGCCTGTAATGTCCTAACCAAACTAGGGATCACAAAGTGATTTTTGTGATATGTCCCCACTGGGATTCGAACCCAGGACTTCCGGATCGTGAGCCCAACGCTCAACCACTGGACCACGGAGGTCGTCAGTTCATCATCAGGACGGAGTTCTATGGCATTGGGCCTGATGTATTGTGTGTAAGAAGTGCTTTAGTAATGAGATGCACTTTCCTCTCTTCACAGCTCACTGACCACTATAACAAATAAGAAGGTAACACGAAGGTCGATACTTTTACTATGTCGAACAACAATTCATTACCTTTTAAGCAGTCGATTCAGGCTATTTACTTAAGTATGTAGTCGTTACATGAGCCATGTCAGGGGCCTTTGGCGGCTCAATGGTAACCCTGACACCAGTGTTGATGAGGTTGGTAATTCAACTCACAACCCACACGATAGAAAAAGAAGAATGCCATAGAATATTCATTTTAATGTTGTTATTCGCGGGCCGTTTTCCGCAACTCGACGTCTGAGCGCCTATTTTGCGTGATACTTGAAACGACTGGATTACTCCAGCTAGGAAATCTAACAGACCTTTGACCTTTTTCGGTGTTCAGCAGAAGTTAAAATTACGCTGTTTAAGGCATACTGTCAGACTTTTTATGCGGGCAGCCTGTGGGCCAACTTTACACTTGGGGCCTATAACGCTCTGCGTATCCAGTACAATAATGTATTTAGGGCTCTGTTTAGCCTCCCTCGTTACTGCAGCGCCTCAGGCATGTTTGCCGATGCTGGAGTCGACGACTTTTACGCGGTAATTCGCAAAAAAGTTGGCTCATTAGTACGCAGAGTGCGAGGGAGCACGAACAGCGTCCTTAGGATGGTGGGAGACCGGATGGACTCCGCGCTGCTGGGCCGGTTCACCGAGCTGCACGTGTTGCGCCCGAGCGCACGGTGAGGTTGCCCATCTGCTTATTATATTATCTACATTACTTGTTACTAACATAGCATGTAAGTTAGTCATACTAACATATCTATGGACTGTAGTCTGAAAATAAATGATTTTTATTTTTATTATTTATTTATTTGACGTTGCTGACCACCTAAGGCAGGCGTTACAAGTCAGTCGATTACATAAGATCACTAAATCTTTTAAGGGGCAATGTATACGTTTTTACAATAAGATTCCCATTGACATTCAGAATTTTGACTTTCAACTGTTTTAAGACAGTAGTTAAACTAAAAAGATTATTATAAAGTCAGTGATTATTTAAAAGATATGAATGCATGGGATTAACAGTCTGAGAACTGATATGATTGTATAAAAATATGATGTATATTTTTTTAAAAGGGGCCCTGTGCCGAGGTTTTTCTTGCAGCTTCTTTTCCCCGGCTATACAGGTTGTGAGAAGCTGCAGTAGTTTTAAGCATATATATATATATATATATATATATATATATATATATATATAAGTAATTATTACGTTAAACCTCGATAACGACATCTAAATTATTTTTGGGGAACATAGCATATATATATATATATATATATTAGTGTATATTATAAGTACTAAGTATAAGTAGTACTCGTGACCGTACACTGTAAATAATTTGAATAACCACCTCGCGGTGTCTAGTACGTAGTAGTCTGGCCACATGACTGTATTTTCTAGCAATATAACGCGGGAAGTGACGCGGCCCAATCGGAAGTGCTGTTACCAACAACTTTGCTATAGCGTGCTCTCATATAATTAAGTGTTTAATCTAATTAACTACCCGTAATCAATTGACTAATTTAATTGGTGGCGATTAGGGAAAGTGTGCTAATTGTGTGAATATGCGCACCTCTAACATAATTTTTATTTTATTTTTATTATTTATTTATTTGACGTTGCTGACCACCTAAGGCAGGCGTTACAAGTCAGTCGATTACATAAGATCACTACCCAGGTAGCACACTGGCTGATTAAATGTCGAACCTGCCTCTTATTTAAGTGTAAAAGTGTTATATAAGATGTTTAATGGATTTTTTAGCTTCCATAGGCTGTTATGAAACTTTGAAATAAGTTAGTTAATCAATGGTTGGTAAAAGGTACATCTAAAATACGTAATTAAGCTGTGGACTGCATACGAGTTCATAGTTAGTGTTTTATAACGTTTTTTGCTGTTGAATGGCTGAAAAATATTCTTTTATAACGGCAGCTGGTTAACGGTACGGCCCAGTGGTGTTCTAACGCTTAAAGCTGGTGAAGGCATCTTTTATCAAGCTTTTACACTTCTTGTGGTCTATTTTGAAACCAATAAACAGACTTCGGGTTAAAGCTGTAAAATACATACTTTAAACAGCCTGCAGCTGCTTAAAATACGTCAAAGTATAATTTAATTACTCCTGAAGCTGTAAAAGTGTATCGAGTCGTATATTTTAACAGCTTGGATTGCAAAGCTGTTTTGTGTAATTTTACAAGTGGCTTATAATTCTTATAGAAACGTAGTGTCATTTATGCGTACTTTTATAAAGATTATCACATCCCGGCAAACCCTTATGGAACTTGTTGCTCTTGATGACTCCGGTTTGGGCTGTGATCCGGCATTCAGGACAAAGGATTGTATAATATATATAGATAGATAATACCGGTTTAACGGTTTTTATTATTTGCCAAAGGAGCCTTAATATGCTGCATAAAGTAGTTGCTGAAATACGATATACCTCATTAGTCATTAGAACTGCGTACCCCAAAACCTTGTAAAAACTAAAAGTGTAATTGAAAGTATCTTATGCAGAACATAAGCAGCCTGTGGCTGATTATTGGTATTCTTTTCAGCAAATAGAATCACAAGATATTTTTTCAACGACTTAAGCTGAAACCTTATGGACGCCATAACTAACCTCAAAAATACAGTTTGTATCAAATTTTAAATCCTAAATTCTTCAAAACTACACATTTATTTCACATAATAACTATGTTTCAAGTTAAAGTACGTTCATAAAAGGGTATTATATATGATTACAAGTAAAATTTTACCAAAAGCTTTTTCACTCGAAACTTATCTACACATTTCTTTCAATATAATTAAATAATTCTAAGGGCGCATCAATTATTAGTTATAAATTAGTATATACTACATGATAAAGTTGCACTCGCAATCTGAACTTATTATAATAATCACTGGTTCAAGTTACCGTAACTCGAAGCAGTAATATTTTAATTCAAAATGGGTGCCCTGTCGCTGTTGAATAGAAACTTATTCTTCTGTCGTTAAAAATTTAAAAAGATTAAATATTTTTATATGGAAAGCTGAAAAAAATGTTTCAATTGGATACCGGGTACGTCAAAAGCTGCGCAAGCGCTGGATATGGTAATCTTAAACAGAATGAAACGTTTCGAAAGTGTTTATTGCAGCTTTAATTAAGCCTTTATTAACGTAAACCACAGCCTATTTTCAGCCATTATAATACCAAAGGCTGGTTAATTTGGGGCCCTTTTTGGCTGAAAAAGCGCTTTTTCAGCTTTAATACAGCCAATTTAAATACCGTCATACAGCATTGATATTCTTAACCAGCACTTGTTCAGCGCTTATGCAGCAATTTTGTGCTACCTGGGTAAATCTTTTAAGGGGCAATGTATACGTTTTTACAATAAGATTCCCATTGACATTCTGAATTTTGACTTTCAACTGTTTTAAGACAGTAGTTAAACTAAAAAGATTATTATAAAGTCAGTGATTATTTAGAAGATATGAATGCATGGGATTAACAGTCTGAGAACTGATATGATTGTATAAAAATATTTTGTATATTTTTTTAAAAGGGGCCCTGTGCCGAGGTTTTTCTTGCAGCTTCTTTTCCCCGGCTATACAGGTTGTGAGAAGCTGCAGTAGTTTTAAGCGGATGAGATGTTCGTTATGTAAAAATTGACGATTCAAAGTGTAACTATGTTACCTACTGAATAAAGTATATATTTTTGAATTTGAAAGACTTATCTGACCTGGAACTTGGGCCGATGGTCGGTGTTGCCCCCCTCGCTGAGCGCGGCCTGGTGGCGCATGTAGAAGGTGTGCTGCTGCACGCACATGCGCCACACGTACTTGCCGTCCTCGGGGCTCGGCAGTGTGAACCCCGCCGACTCACCCTGCTTCTGGCACTCGATGCTGAACGTACGCTTGTGGTTGATTACGTTCGTTATGTCCTGCCATCTGCGAAGAATTAGTACTTGGAGTCAAGAAGTTTTCAGATGCCAGATGCAGTCAGAACTAGGTATTATTATTGGTTTTGCCTGTTTCTGGAGTTTACTACTTACGGTTACACGCTGATCACCTGTTGTCCGAAAGTAAGATGATCCGTGTTTTGGAAGGCACGTTAAGCCGTTGGTCCCGGTTACTATTTACTGACGTAAGTGAGTAATCGTTACATGAGCCATGTCAGGGGCCTTTGGCGGCTCAATAGTAACCCTGACATCAGGGTTGATGAGGTTGGAAATCCACCTCACAGTCCACACGATAGAAGAAGAGTATACTAATATGTATAACGTATTAGTTACATGACATGAGTCACGTCAGGGGCCCAACATTTCGCCCACCTTCATGACCCCCATGACCTCCCCCCTGGATCCGCCCTTGCTAATTGCAAGATGAACTAAGTACCAACATCTCACTAAGATATTATACTGTAGACGAATTTTTAATGATAAGTTTTAATTTTAATACACACTTCCTCTCTTCCCTTCAACGTTGCTGTGCCCTACAGGGTCCGTGTTTTAGTTTCTATGCCTATATAACGCCCCATTGTACTACATGGAATGCATTAATAATTGAGAATTGAATTGAATTGAGCTTTTCGTTAAACCAACGTGATAGTTGTCTTCGTGGTGGGTGGATTACTTCAGGTTAGAGTTGGTGGAAGTTGGTGACCAACCTGTACAAGTGTGGCGTGTCGCTGGTGTCGGTCAGCACGCGGATGCCGGTAAGACAGACGGCGATGGTGACCTCGCTGTGGCTCAGTTGCGCACGCGCAGCGAACATCTCCTGCCCGTAGCCGCGGAGCTGCTGGCATGTCGTTATGAAGCCTTCCTCTGCTTGAGCCTGGGTGTAAACGAAGATTGTCATTTATTTTATATATCTATTTGAATTGGAGATGTCCTTATAAAAGGTTTAGTACGATCTACTCTGAACCGGCGTGCGTGTATGAAGCGATTGATGAATGTGGGGGAAGCAAGAGAAGTGTGTGATCGAAGCAAATGGAATTCTATAGTCTCGTTATCCCGGTGGGGAAAAGGCATGAGTTTATGTATGTATGTAACTATTTAATTCATCTTTACCCAGCAGGTAACACAGTTACATTTTGAATCGTCATTTTTTTCATAATGAACGTCCAATCCGCTTAAAACTACTGCAGCTTCTCACGATCTGTATAGCCGGGGAAATATTGCTGCAAGAGAAACCTCGGTGCAGGGCCCTAGATATTCTTATAAAAAAACATAAAATATTGTAATTCAGTAATTTGGCTTAATATCGGTTCCTAATAGGTATTAGATATAGTGATTTTGAGAAGATAGCCGTGGTCGTATATGTGCCCCGGCGCACCCATCTACCACCTCACGCATATCCTCACCGGGCATGGGTGCTTTGGTGAGTATCTGTTTGGGATGGTCAGGAGGGAGCCAACTGCCGAATGGCACCACTGTGTGGGCGGCATGGTGGAGACGGCACGATATACGCGCGAGAAGTGCCCTGCTTGGGCGGTCCCTAGCGCTGCCGTGTCCACAGTAATAGGGGCGGACCTCTCGCTTTTTGGGACAGATTGGCATAATACCACACATTATTAGATGTACATGTTTTTTGTTTGTTTGTAGGTATATAAGAATTACGGAAAAATAAGTATTTTCTTGTTTCGTATTTGTTAGATCGCGAATTACACGTAAACTTTTTTCTTCATGCATGGTTAAGGCAATATTTAAAAAAAAATGTGTAATGTTACGCGTAGCAAATTTCAAAACATGCACAGATGCAGCTGCATATTACATAAATTCACGCCCGTAATACCAAATAGGGTGGGTAGAGTCACGAGTAATTAGATGACAACTTTTTGTTTAGAGGGGCGTCTACAGCATTACAATACCGCATAGAAACGATAAGAGTAGTCAGAGTACTCCCGTTAATTAATTAGAGCATTTAGCACAGTATAATTGAGGAGCTCGGTGGCGCAGCGGTAAACGCGCTCGGTCTGCGATTGTTGAAGTTAAGCAACTTTCGCAAAGGCCGGTCATAGGATGGGTGACCATAAAAAAAAAAGTTTTCATCTCGAGCTCCTCCGTGCTTCGGAAGGCACGTTAAGCCGTTGGTCCCGGCTGCATTCATCATCATCAGCCCATTAACGTCCCTACTGCTGAACGAACGGATTGATATTGGCCCGGCTGCATTAGCAGTCGTTAATAACCATCAATCCGCACTGGGTCCGCGTGATGGTTTAAGGCCCGATCTCCCTATCCATCCATAGGGAAGGCCCGTGCCCCAGCAGTGGGGACGTTAATGGGCTGATGATGATGGCACAGTATAATACCCAATAAGACACGTTGTAAAAAACTGCTCATAAGAGAAATTAGCAGCACATTATCAGATAGGGACCACCTTGTTTGGAACCAGACAAAGCATCATATATTCGTTATCACATGTGAATCAACACCGCTACGATTATTTCCAGATAACACGCTACACAATGTGACATTACAACTTAGAATATAACTGTATTAATTACTTGATATTTATATACGATTTACTTTGATAACAATAGTGTGTTTCACTACATAGTACAAAACAAAGTCGCTTTTTCTGTCCCTATATCCCTATGTACGCTTAAATCTTTAAAACTACGCAACGGATTTTGATGCGGTTTTTTTAATAGATGGAGTGATTCAAGAGGAAGGTTTATATGTATAATAACATCCATTAAATAGTGGAGAAATACTGTTATTTTTGAGGTTTCTAATGTGATGTCGTAAATAATTTAATTTTTTCCTGAGCAATGCGGGTCGGGTCGCTAGTATGTCATAAGTTCATTTATTTATTTAAAGTATCAAATTGTAAATATACTTTGACTGCACACAGAATGATTTGGAGGGCACGTTAAGCCGTTGGTTCCGGGTATTACTCGTAGCCGTAAAAACACCTCTGCCAATCCGCAGTGGAGCGGCGTGGCCTACCCTGTTAGCGGGGCTGCACGAGAACCGACGCTGCGCGAATTATGTCAAAGTCCCGTAGACCGTAGATAGACGTCGTATGTCGTGTAGACTGTTGGTTGATTGAGGGAAGGCCTGTGCCTGTACTGTACCCACCAGTAGGACATTCAAATTTAAATTAAAAATATTTATTTCGGAAACTAGCCATATTATGTTGGTAACGGATTCGAAAGACGACAACATAAAAATAATCTACATGAGACACGCCCGAGTCACCCAAGCCACGGGCAGCTCTGTAACCGCGTGCAGTAGCACCCAGCGGCTCAGCAGCGGCGAGTCGTACCGGTTCACCAACGCGCTTATGATGGTGTTGGGGCTGGTGCGCGCACGGCGCAATAGAGATGCATAGCGCTTACATTATACAGTTTTTATTTTTATTTAAAGAAGATAACATAAGTTCACGACTATATCCCAATTGGGGTGTTCAAAGGTACCTCTGAACATCCAAGATGAAATAAGTACCCACACCTCACGAAGCTTTCTGTTAGACATGATAGGTGGTGAGCCACTTCTGATTTCCTTAATTATTTAAAAAAAAGCGCATTGTATTCTCATTAGGTTATCAGGCCAAAGAAAGGAATAATAATTAGTTCATTGCAGTAGAAGGTAGGAACAAAGGCTATTTACACTGGGAAGTCACTGTTTTTTAAACAAGACTTCACTTAAAGACATTTAATACTTAAATTACACACTATGTTACAACACACCACTTGTTATTAAAATATAAAAGTCCCCTTCTTTCTGGTTATGATAAGTCTGCTAGATAATACTTTGAAAGAATTTTAATCTCTTTTAAAGTAATAAATTAGTAACATATTTTCTGATGTATTAATTTCTTTGTCACTAGGCAGGTTTACTTTTAATTAATTATTAGTTTAACAAGCTACTACACACATTACACAACTACATAGATTACATTTATACAGTCGTTACATAAAACTTGATTGTACTATCCTTTTGAAATGAACTGGGTATGCTGTTATTTATTTAGAATCTGTTAAACTTGCTTGTTTTTAAAATACAGGGTTAATTGAACAAATTACCCTTAAAATGGAAGTGCTACCATTGGATAGTGGATTGTAAACAACCTGGTTAAATTAACTACACAGTGCATTCAAATCATTCATCTGCAGATAAGGAAATGGCACATTATTTTGTCATTCAATTTAAGGCTTCCTGTTCTCAGGTTTCTCTTTCAATAACTGTCATTTTTCTCAGATACGCATGTTGTCATCTTGTCTTGTTTTTTCTCAGACATAGCAATTATAGCTGCAATGTTGCATGTGTTGTGAGTTGCTGTAGGTGTGCCCATTATTCATGAGCATTGCATTATAGATGGGATAACTACTGTGTGTTTTTTGCTATAAATCATTATCTTAACTGAAAGTGTTTTCTTGCTGTCTTTGGCATTGCTTCAGATATGGTGTTTTCTAGTGATTTTTGTTTAATTAAAGTGTTAACAAGTTAAAAGGATTTAGAAAACGATATGTTTAAGTATGCAAGGTGCTTAATAAATAATTATTTGCATTTTTATGATAAGATAAATGTGATGAATGTGATGATTCACTCATTACTGTCAAAATAATAAGTCAGTCTGATTTAATATATTATTAATAATGATTCTATAGTAAGCCAGGACTTTTGACTGAGCATTTGCTGTAATTACATACAATTTATTTAGTTTTAAATGTGACACGTTACTTACTGTAATAATGACTTAATTTAGGCTTATAGGAAATCATTACATTGCTATTAGGTATTTCATTTCCATATTGAGTCCCAAACTTTTGGAGGGTGTGCGTGGGGCCGAAGGCGACATGTAGAGGCCCCTTGAGAAAATTTAATATAAATGTGGTGTGACACCAACCAGTGATTATGCCTGTATGCACTTTGGGAGTGCACCCAATAGCAACTGCCAGTTGTGTAAGACTATTGCAGATTATGGGAGCAAAGGGAACTGGGCTATTATTATTAACAGTAGGTAGTGTGTCAAAAAAGAAAGGAACAGGCCTTTCCCCAGTGGTGGGGGAGTGAAAATATAATATAATTGGTATTATTATTTTATAACTGTCCATTTAGAGAGAATTAAGCATCACTTTCTGGTTAATTCATGGACAACATTCATCAATAATGACTCATCATCATGACTTGACTCCATGTGTGGGGAATGTGGCTTAGTTAGGTATCTATATTTAGTTTCTAATAGCATGGAAGTTGTGTCAGTTGAATGTCAATGAGGTTTACATAACATCACATAAACTGCCCATCAATGGGCACAGGCCTTCCCTCAATTAAATGGAGAAGGTATGGAACATACTCAGCCACTGTTTGTTTTAGTGTTTTTAATTTTAATTTCTGTATGAGATAGCAATAGATTTATATTAATTACTTGAAGTTTTCATTTAACTTTCAAAGACAAAAGCACCCATTTAAACATTGAAAAGATGAAGGGGAGGCATGTGCCCAGCAGTGGGATTAGAGTAGAGAAAATGAAGGTCTACCTGAGACATGTTGTGAAGAGCCATGTGGTGCTGTATCACAGCAGCAGTGAGCCACTCCAGTCTCCCCGTCTCTGCCAGGGTGCTCCCATCTATGAGCTGGCCTCCATCCAACATCTGCTTAGGAAACGTCAGCAGGTTCTTCAAGTACTCCACTGTGTGCCGCTCCCGGTCATGGTTCCCGTACTCTGCTTGACGGCTGTACGATGCTAGTACCACAGCTTGCTGACAATCACAGATTATCCGGCCCTCAATCAGATCATTCTTCAATTGAAGAAAATAATGGTACCGGGTCACCTCATCCGTGATCAGACTCGTCCCTGAGATCACATAGTACATCACGCGAAGGTACAATTGGTGCGAGGACGCGTATTTGTCCAGCTGGCGCTTCAACGGCCGTTCGAGCTGCACCCATCGCGGCTGCTGGCTTCTGTTGATGTAGCGTAACCCGAAGAACTCCGGCTGGTTGATCGCCTGCCTCTGGCACACGTTGTCGAGGCATTCCTGCCCCGTACTATCCACGGATAGCGTGCAATCCGCTACACCACCATCCAGCAATTCTACGCTTATAACGAACAGACTCTTCGACGCTACATTGTACTGCCGCGTCTTCTTCAACTTCAACTTGAAAGGCATCTTCCTCCACCGTCGATTTGCAATAACATCACATAAGAAACGTTACCTTACATTTATGGTATGTAGGATAGGAAGCATCCGTTACCCGCACCACATTACAATCACATTTCTAATAAGACTCCAGGTTTATAGTTTGGCGTACTGTATAAAATTGCGTCTCGAGGACAGTGACGTATAGATATAAACGGAAAGCAATAAAAATTGCCAAGTAAACACATCACAAAATATGAAATTCACAACATTGCGGCCATCGCAGACAGTTTGACAACTGAATGACAGTTCTCTGACGGTGTTGCTATAACTATTTAAACAATTCTACCAATTTATTTTCAAACGATGATCGGAAACACTAGGCTGAAAACTTTTATTAGTCATCATTATAATATTAGAACATAGAGCAACATACCTGCGTAGAACACAGAACAAGGTCAACATTAGCATTGGCAGTGATGGAATTAAACGGACGTAAAATTGTATTTAGATTCTAATGGATTGAGGTACAACATGCATCTTAAAAGACAAAGTCGATTTTTCACTCAGGGATATAAATAAATTCTTGGTGAATCCTACACATCTGACTTGATATGACGTTTGTTGGGATTCACACAAACACCAAAATGCTAAAGAAAATACTTTATTTTTTTAATAAGTACATAACAATGTATAAAAAAATCGAAATATTTTTTTACAAAACAGTCTTAAATTACACGATGATTTTATTTTCCCCGATGGCAATTACCAAGTCCTTTTTTAAAACCGCGAGTTGTGAATAAAATGTGAATTTTAAGCAGAAGAACGGCTCGTAACTGTAGCTTTTGGGCTGCTCGCGCTCGCTGTCTTCTCCAAACTGAGCCAGTCTCGAGGATTTTTCAGGACTTTTATTAGATTACCTTCAGCAGAATTGGGTTTCGGCTCGTGCATATATTCCCATTTCTGTGAAGTGAAAACAGATTAATTACTATCGACAAATAACAATGACGGTCATTGGCAGCTAAACAGGCAAAAAATTGCCTTTCTTTCACGATATAACCTAGCAGCGGAAAGTATAACATAACATATTACGTAGTATATTATTTATCTCTATGACTTAACTAACATTTCTATAATAGTTTGAAAATGTAGAAATAGTATTTAAATCATAACAGGTAGAAAATATCATGACACTCAGAGTGAGCCAACTTTCTCCAATGCTGGGCAAAGGCTGTAAAGTAAGTTTAAGTTTATACTTAGTACTTATATCATTAGCAATAGTGAAATTCGTCAACTTTACCACTTAAAGTAACTTTGTCCGAAAACGGATTTACTAAAAAAATATTAAATGATAAGGGAGAGTTGCGGTGTGAAAGAAAATGGTGAGGAGAATTGAAAACGGGGCGCTACAATGGTTCCAACATCTAGAGAGAATGAATAAAAGTAGACTTACGAAAAAGATAGAGACGTAGAGAAGGTAGAGATGGAAGAGGAACGTCTAAGCGTACATACCGCGATCAGTTCCAGGATCATTTAAAGAACAGTCAGGCCTAGAGTACTAAATGCTAGCGAGCATGCATCTCTTTGATGAGAGTGGAAAAAGCGAAAGCAGTGCGTGAGGGTCGTAGTAAATGGAATTCTAGTCTCTGTCTACCGCGACGGGAAATAGATGTGATCTTATGAAATATACTAAAACTATGTAATCTTTGATAACTTTCTTTGTGAGCAAAGTTGGCGTATTTCCCCGTAAGCAGTACTTACAGCAGTTAAAGGCAGCGACATGAGTATGGACTCATATCGCGCCTCGGGCGTGTTGAGGCCGAACTTGGTTCCCCTGTCGTAGATCAAGTTGAACTCCACGTAGCGGCCGCGACGGAGCAGCTGCCATTGCCGCTCCTTGTAGCCGTAAGCGTCGTCCTTGTGTTTCTTGACTGTCAAAAATAGTAAGTGAGTAGTGACATAAGTATATTATTATTATCTATCCGTTTCTCTCGTGTGGGTTGTGAGGACCGTAACCAACCTCGTCAGCCTTGGAGTCAGGGTTACCATTGAGCCGACAAATTACACGAGATTCTAAAGTAAAATGAAATGGCCGCTTATTCTTCTCAGCCATAAAACTCATTCAGAAATGTTGATGGGAGAGAGCTAAAATAATAGGTTTACTTACAGGTGTTCTTTGACGATCCTACATTGTAAAGAAACGATTATTTTACTAAGGCAAGCAAGACATAATTTCCTGCACGAGTTGTTGTTGAGGTACAGGACAGATAAAGGCACAAGTCACCACAAATAACTGGCAGCACTTTCGTTAATAAATATAATCATAAAAAAAAAACGACAATATCTTTAACTTACCAATAGGAAGATAGCTTGGGATGACAGCTTCGGCACATGATGTGACGAATTTGAATGCGGATTCTCTATCGGGATAATCCATATCATCGAAGAATATGCCACCGATACCACGTTTCTCTCCGCGATGAGTTATTGTAAAATAATCATCACACCATTTTTTGAACCTGTGTAATATTTTGTGATTAATAAATTAGATAAGAGAACCGACGAACATTTTACTACTGCAACGAACTAATTTAAGCAATAAATGCAAAATTGCGTGTTTAATTATACTAATTTAGTTGAAATTTTAACATCGGGCAACTTTTAAATTTTAATGTTGCCATACGACAAAATTATTCTACCATTTAGGTAGTTAATAGAAAAGTTATAAGTTTTTGAAATCGACGTGGAAAATATTAATAGGTAATTGCCGAAAAATATAAATAGTACCTCTGATAATATGACGCGTCATGTTCATCACAGGCGTGTTTTAAGGTCATATGGAAGTGAAGAGCGTCTGCTTCATCTAGGTAATACGGAGTAAGATCAGTGCCACCGCCGAACCACCATTGAACCCCTGAAAAATAAAAATAACTCATTCATATACTTATACATTTTAAATCCAGGTAATATACGTAATGCCTATCGGATAGTATCGGAGTTTAAGTATGTATTAGTAAAGGCAATGAGATTATGATTTACAAAATATATTACTTATTATTTTATATTTTGGCCAAGTTTTGCTAACCATTTTTATCAGTAACTTCGAAATATCTGTAGTTGAAGTGTACAGTGGGCACCATAGGGTTGCGCGGGTGGATCACAGCACTTACTCCCGCAGCGAAGAATGGCAGCTCGGCGTTTTCCAAATTTTTACCCCTGAAAATATATATTAAATCATTCAACTTTTTTCTCGTGTTGCATGTGAGAGGAGTCATCTTTCCTCATCAGCCCAGGGTTACTATTGAGCCACCAAAGGCCCCTGACACGACGTATGTAACAACTACATACTTACATAGTCAACTGAAAATGTGAGTTACCAGTGTTTGGGGATGATATTGTTGCAATCCAAGAACATACAATACAGTACACAAGTTTTGTTATGGTGTCCAACCCCATAGAAGGTGAAGTGATTAAAAATTGACAATATTGAGAACTGTCTAAGAAAGCACAACACCCGCATACCGTGCGCGTCGTGACGAATGGACCAACGATATTGCCTACTGGAAAAATACACCGATCCAATTCGTTCATATTTATCGCGTCACACACGATATGGTTTCCTCAGTAAAGTGGTGAAACAACTCGTGAAAAGGATCATTTGAACTGTTACCTGCTGCGCATCTGTTGTACAGCTGCTGGCGGTAATTTCCCATGCACGACGGATATATTGACGCCTGCCTTCTCGAATACGCGGCCATCTTGCAGAACGCACGTTATCCCCCCGCCACCAGACTTGCGCGTCCACCGATCTACTTTGAATTTAGCTTCCTGCAAAAAAGTTTGCATTTATAGTTTTATTCAGTGCATTCAAATATGCCTCGCATGCAGACAAAATAGGTAGTTTTAAGGTTTTGGTTAATAAACTGGCAACACAACTATATTTTTTTATTACTAATTTAATAGCAAAGCAAATAAAGTAAAAAGTAGTTAGCTAAGCTAGTTAGTTAGTTAGATATATATACCTATAACAACTGCCATGCAATTTGCATTGTATTAATTAAATTATACTATAGAAATATAAACATGAATTATATTTTGTGGTACTGAATTTCATCATAAGCATAAGTAAACCTAGACCTAAGAAAATAATCAAGTTAGGCTTTTAAAGATAAGGCTTGTACATTAACAGTCATTAACTAGATGGGTAGGTACCTACATAAAACATAAACAACTATAGGTACTATTTAATAGGTTATAAAAATAAAACAGGTTTCTATTACTGAAGTGATAAGGCTTACATTTACGATACTTATAAACTGTACTGTAAGGTAACCATATTGGGAACATTTTTTATTGGACATTTTTTATGTCTGAGTATGGGCTGTACCTGTACCCAAATAAACTAATCCTATGATTAGGTATGTATGTATGTATTTTTTCTACTGATAAGATAAGCCTTTGTATTATCAACTAATATTTCTAAGATTGTGAAATAAGATAAAAATATTTATGAAAAAGTCATACCGGAGTCACCACAATTAAATCATTATTATCAAATTCTAATTCATCTTGATCGTCATTCTCCCATGCCTAAAAAAAAAGTAAAGCTTGTACTTTTCCTCTGGGTATTCAATCAAAAAGGGTTACCAAATAAAAAAAGAAGTAGGTACTGTATGCAAATACCGAAATCCCTTTTTGTTTAAATATCCATAAAAGGTGTTGAACCATATTTACCTTATCTTCTTCACTTTCTAAGGCTTTGCAGAATTCCGACTGTATCCTCATAATGAGTAGTTCCATCTGTGTCTTCATGTCATCCTTATTTTTTTCCAATATTTCCATTGATGTTATAGGTTCAGCCATATACTTGTCAAACTGGGCTATTTCCCTTGCTGAAGCTACATTTTGTTTATGTTGGCTGTATGCAACATAGCCTGTGCCCAACAATGCAGCACAGTATAATCTGAAGAAACAAGGATGAGTAATACTACCTATGTGCTTTGTGACTAATGTATACTTGCAGGATTACAAGAAAGTGGGTCAATGTTATCTGCAGTTTCACTGATTTTTGATTTGATTTAGTTTCCTTTACATAAAGTAGCAGCTGTGATTTGCAGAATTGTGAAAAGTTTCATATAAAAAAAAATCTACGCATCAAATAAGATAACGCACAAGAAATCAAAAGTCACGGTAATTTATTTCAAGTGCTAAGCTATCGAATTAAATGTAAACAAACATTAAAACTCTACTCACTTGTACGGACGATTTCTAAGTTTCCTGTAACTGCCCACATAGCTGAGTGTCCTGAAACTCCTCACAACCACCTTGAACGACATTTTCGCGGAAAATTCTAATGAAAAGTGAAAAGATAATTTTCGGTGAACTTGACGTGAATTTGACAGCTAAGCCGGCAGACAGTGTTGCCAACTTTATTTTTACCAGCCCACCAAATGCGGCCGTGCAAACCACCAGAAACCACTAAAACTGAGCGGTCTTTCAAACCACCAGAATTTCACTAGATAACCCAAAGCCGAATCAGTGCAGTCAGATCGTGGGATGTTTTCTCCCCCTCTTTAGCGCCGCGTCGTAGGTAGAGACAGGGTAAATTATTCAATTATTATTAATAATGACTCTTTAATAATATACCACATAATTTGCACTTAGCAACTGGACCACCAGTGCTTTCGACTATTTGCAACCAATCCTTTAAAACTGGGTCACGTAACCAACAATCACGAAACTTTTGGGTGCACTGTGGCTTAGGCATCTTGATCTTACTCAATATGAAACTAATTGTATGTATTACTAATAAATAAACTTTATATTGGTTCTTTCGCTCAAGTAACTCATAAACCATATTCGGTTGTGTTAGTGGTTAAATTCGTCACTGAAAGGACTCTAATCCACTAAAAAAACCACTAGCCACTAAAACTAATATTTTTTCGCCGAACCACATGTCTAAACCACCAGATCTAGTGGAAAATCCACTAAGTTGGCAACACTGCCGGCAGACGTCACGCGTGTTGTGGCCGCGCGCGCCGCCTGTGGGCTACTATCGGAACTAGCTATCAGCTGTAATTTTTCCTCCGCAAGGTCTCCGCCTCCATGCGCAATATGTGTTCGTCTCTTTTCGAAGCATGGGGATGAGCATCGATCGGTCGCGCGCGCTCTCTCCGGCCAGTGTGTCGGCCTCCGCGGCAGCGATGGCGGCTTGACAGCGCGGCGAGCGTGCGCGAGTTGTTGTCCGCTATCGATCCGTCAGCGGCACCGCATTGCCGTACATTCCGGAGGCGGTGCCTCGCCTAGTTTTCGTCGATCGTCGGCGTGACCGCGTGTCGGCGTCGGCGGCGGCCGGGGCGTAGCGAGTGTTTTGGCCCTGCGCAGTAGCGAGCACAGAGCGCGGGAGCGAGCGACCCTCCTTCCGCCAAAACCGGCTCGCGGACCGCGGCGGACGGCTGTGATGTAGCCGGGGCCGGCGGCAGCCTCGGACAAAGGATCCGCTCGAACCGATTCGCGATGAAGAAGTTCACGTTCAAGGGGGTGCTCGACGGGTTCCGCAGCTCCGTGCAGGCGGCGCCGCGCGGCACCGAGCAGGAGATCCAGGAGACGCTGCGGCCCGACCACTTCCAGATCAAAAAGGTGAGTGTTTATCGCTCGGCCCAAGGTCCCGCAGATAATGGCGAGGGGCGGGGGCTCGGCATTCGCACGCTCCACTGCTGGCGTATTTATAAAACCGGCTCAGGTGCGAGTGCCGCCCGCGTGCACCCGATTGTGTAATGTAAACTATCGAGAACGTTGACACCGACGACATCAAAACAATCTGCCGCAGTCCTCGCTCGGCCGCGCTCTCGTGCAATATTCTAATGTTGTTCTCGGCTGGTGTGGCATGCTGATCGCGTGCGGTGGCAAATCGAAGGCTTTCGCTCGGCCGTAGAATAACACGGGCAGCGCGCCGTACGATGACGTCAGCCTCCGCAACCTTGACCATCTAATCTGTTAGCATGTTCGCGTATAAACATAATCTGTTTAGGTTGCGCCAGGAGCCTCCACCGTGTGGGAAGCTATTATAATTAGACGATATTATTTTGGGCCATTTTTCGTATTGTTTGTTGTTGGAAAGGCGCGACTCGCCGCTCGTAGGCGGGATAGCGCTTTATTGGGCGATAGCTGATAAGATAAGGCTGCACTTAATAATACCTGTACCTCAGCCCTCGGCGCTGGATATTGCCATGTTCTTTTCAGATAAAAGTCAATAAAGACAGTGACTGATTGATATTTATCGACAGGACCAATATTGACGGAATTGGATTGAATTGAAACGATAGATTTAGGTATCTGAGGAAAAGAGAGCGAGCAGTAGGGTATGTAAACAGTAAGCTAAAATAACTACTAGTAGGTATGTTATAAAAGGAAATATTATTTTAGGTTGACTATGTTGTTAATAAGGAAATCCACAAAGCATTGTATTTTCTGATAAGTTGAGCAAAAACGAACATAATGGTATTTGAAGCGGCTAATCCAAGAGTTAATATAAGTGAAAAACAATGATGAAAGAAAAAAACTTTTAATGACTGCATCCGAACTTCGTCTCACCAACTTTTTTCTATTAAAACTCGTCCAAAGTATTAAGTAGCATTTTGCAAATAAGTTTTCCATGTAAGTCGAGCCCCAACATTAATTCCTTTGCCTTTGTCTTTTGTGGGACACAAGAAAAGCTAAAAAGGTTTTTAAGAAATTGCCTTTTACCAGAGTAAAGTCGTTGAGCTTCTCTCATATTGTATTAAAATAATGAACTAGAAACATTATGTGAATTCCATTTTCCGGCGGCTAAAGAAACGCTAAGTTATTCCGCATAATAGGTATTTACGAATAAATACGTAAATATACTCATCAACTCATCATTAGGATAATGGCTAAGACATCTATAATTTAGAAGCTGACAAGTTTTGAACCTCATAAAACTTTGAAGTGGGAATTATTCCTTGCCTCCTGAAATGTTACACAAAGTAGTAGTAGCGGAAACACACGAAAGTAATAGTAAATGTAATTTAAAAGTAAATGCAAAGATAATAATAGATACTCTTCACGATATTGTTGAAGATCAGATGATTAAAGTGTAAATATCGTCGTAATGTAGATAGGAAAAGCGGCAGAAGAATGATAACAACACAACGAGAGACTTTCCAGTAATGGCGCTGTACAGAGTTGCCTTCGTTTACCCTCTAATTTCATGGATAACAGTCATAATGTATCTTTTATCTTCGTTTGTTGGGTACAAATGATGATCCTTGTTATTAAATTCAGGCACAACACATCTTCCACCCATTATTATTCTGATCAAAGTAAAGGGAAGCAATATAGGTAGCAACATAATTCTATACCATATCTGATCCAAATATTAGGCAACAATTATTTTTATACTAGCGACCCGCCCCGAAAAAAATGAAATTATTTACGACATCACATTAAAAACCTCAAAAATAACAGTATTTCTTCACTATTTAATGGATGTTATTATACATAATATATACCTTCCTTTTGAATCACTCTATCTATTAAAAAAACCGCATCAAAATCCGTTGCGTAGTTTTAAAGATTTAAGCGTACATAGGGATATAGGGACGGAAAAAGCGACTTAGTATTATACTATGTAGTGATATGATTCGGCTATTACATTATATTACCCGAGAAATGAGAAAATAGGTAATTATCACGTTAAATATGTACAACGCCATCTATATTGCTTTTATGGAACGTAGCAAGGAAATTCCCTCATTCACGTCACCAGAATTCCCGAAGAAGGTGACATGATACACTCGTCCTTAACAAACAAACTTTGACCAGCGCCAGGATAATCCAATAAATCGTTTTTTTTATCAGAATCTTATTGTAAACTTCATCGGGTCGACAGAGGAAAGCTTTCAAAACTTCGTTACTTCAATCTTCATTTTCTAAATTAGACCGCCGAACTAATTTGCAAGGTTACAAGAAAAACATTGCTTTGAGGTCTCAGGCGCCGTAATATGATGTGATTGATCCATCCGCAATCGGACTCTATTGTTTGAATGTCTCGTTTTATTCTGAAATAAAACGCAAAAGTTTCAATATGGACTTGTTAATTGTACTAGAGTCAATTATTTCTTTGGAAGCAGTCTTTATAACAGCAATGAAATACTAATTAGACTTTTCTACTGGCAATTGAGTTGCTCAGTGGCAAATTACTTTGGAGTTTTATATCTGGTGATCTTTTCTCGAGACTGGCGAAATGCGAGAGTAACTTAGGAGATGTCTGCAATATCTTCAGTTTTCTGTGTCTCTATAACAGCTTTAATTCGAGAATTAGGTGTGGAAAGTTTCCGGCCAAGTAGTAAATGCCATATGTATGCAACAAATATATTTACAATAATTCGCGTCAAAAATATGTGTCAAAAGCAGAAGATGAATGCAATTTTGCTGAAGGAGACTTGTAATTAGCATATAGAGTGATGTTATATAGATGACTAGTGATTTTATTTACTGCACTATTCAGCTGTTAATCTTCCTAAAAGTAAATAAATAAATAAAATATCGGAACAGAGATCTACATGAGAACAATAGGTATACAATCTATTGCGTTTGCTATCTCCACATTATTTAGAGGATAAACACTATATTAACGACATCATTTCTTATGGCTTCATTCTTCCATACATGATCGTATATATATCGCAAATAAATAGATATATTAGGTATACAGTACACGCTGTAGGTATCTACTTTAGTACATTAAATGCCAGGAGCAGTTTTTTTAATGGTGCGTATAGGTAATTCAAATTCAAAGAAAGAACGCAGCACGTTAGGAAACAAGCAACAAAATAGCAGCAGTCATTAGCACATCGATAAAACGAGTCACAATGTCGAGATATACAAATAGTGCGCTCGCGCCGATGATGTAAGAACGTCAGAACAACCGCTTATCTACCTACACACTGGCTGGTAGTCACGTGGAGACATTTACCAATAAAACGTACGCTTGAGAAACGGTAACTACTACCTATACGGAATTTACTAAGTAACTCGTTTTAATCGTGAACTATATACTTATAGAAGGCTGCTTTGGTTATATTTTGGAAGCAGGTTCGTGTAATGTTGTAAATAGATAGTTAATTTTCAGTGTTTACCTCTTTTATTTGAGTATCATACTAGGCCTGAAACTGACACCAGTTTTCAAAGAAATGCTATTATAGAAACTCAGATTCTGAATTTTGTCCGGCAGAACACTGCGTGTCTTTAAGCAAATACCTTTATTATCGAATTTACGAGTAGAATTAGCTATGTTAAAATATAGTTTATGAAAGACTTTAATAATGGTAATAAAAAGTAGTATCATTTTAAACTGCCTTTAATGTTATTTAGCCATCGGATTAATGGCGTCACCTTGAGCACTATAATCAATATTGTGAGGAATCAGACGACAGCTGTGTACATTACTAGAAATACTAGTACATATTAGTAGCCATTTTCTCACTCCACTCGTCCGCTAAGTTTACGATGCCGGAGCTCCGCGATAGTATATTAAAAGGTCGTCTTGTGCATTATAATCTGTAGGGAAAAAAATACATCGACTATCATGTTTGCAGGAGTAGTAGTAAAATAGCGGGGTTGAACCGGCGACAGCATACAAAGGCCCTTTCCATCCTCTTTCTTCCATTCCGTGAAATAACTATTCTAATATCTGATCAAATATCAGGAATAAGCAACTTATTTCCGATCTTTAGAAGAGTTGACGACAATCAAACGTTCAACTGTAAAATACTGATATTCTGAGAAAATGTACTGTCTACCTATTAGAACTCGAAAGATACTGCCTTAACGTATGACAGGCAGACAGACACCGTAGCACAGACGGCTTAGTATTAGATTCCCGGTACGAAACCCTAAAAACTGCCAAAGCCTCTTTGCAGATGAAAAATACTACGGTGACCGTAAATAAAGGGAAAGAAGGTAGTGATTAAAACGCACACGAGATACAAAACCCAAGCGAGATTTTTGGTCAAATAAGCGTTGTTTCTAACAACAACGTGCAAGTATTCCTACAAGTATTTTACGCAACAACAATGTTGATAATAACCCATGTAGAATCCAACAAGGGGCAACGTTTCTTGACAATATTTACTTGTTTTATCTCGTATGAATGAAGCCATTATCTCACACTGGTAGATAAGCAATTATAACGGTAGTCTTGGCGTCTCCTCCGTGATTCACTTAATTAAGTAGACAGATGTTTCTTATATTACTTGTGCTATTTACGCAAATATTGTTGGTTGTTATGTAGCTAGTAGATATTGTTTACGTTATTTGAAGGTGCAGTCTCCTTTTATAAGTCTTTACTTTTTATTTCGGTGCAATAAAGTATGTTTGAATTTGTTTTTTGAAGACTAAACTTGATGCGTCTCGAAAAGAACACGCCTTAAAATGATTTATCTTTCGGAATTGTTAGTTTAATAGGCCCCGGACACAGGTTGGCCGCTGCAAGGATAATCTCTGCAGGTGGGGATATCTGGTTAATGGTTGCGATGATTGCGAGTGTGGAGTATCACCACAAACTATGGCTCACCTTTTGTGCTGTCCTAAGTGCCCTAACACCTGCACTATTAAAGACCTTTACGAAGCCACTGACAATGCCGTAAGCGTGGCCAATTATTGGTCAGCAAAAATTTTGTATCGATCGCCATCGACTCGCAAAGAAGAAGTTAGTTAAATCAAAAACTGAAAAAATGTAAGTGCTTCAAATTTTTCATTTTCCGTCGGTTGATGGACATGTCCCAAATTATCTTTTACTTCTCATAGAAATGATTTTATCAGTAAGTTCACATTTAACGATGTCTTCAAATGCTGTATTTTGGACGTTTTCTTTTAATTATTCTTGAGCATTATTCTTTCTTTCGCGGGTTTTGGTACTGTCTATTGTCCGATACAGTTTACATTGTCTCTCTCTTCTACTAGGGAGAGAAGAGAGTTTATATTGTTGTATATAGAAACTGTAGACGCTGTCGAGGTGCGAGTGAAGATAAAACTGGGAATATAAGTAGCTGTAGAAAGTTTATGGTTTCCTCAATAAAACTAGCTTTGTTAGTAGTATCAAATGATCTATTATAAGAATGTTAACTATATCAAGGCACATCGAGGATCAGGATCGGTATTTTAGCAGCAAATTGTGCTGAGGAGGTTGAGAAACATTAATACAACTTATCAATAATTTAATTAGCTAAAAAGTGTACGTTATGTATGATGTGTTTATGTTGTATAGTACTTACCGTGAGAAATCAAAACATTGGCAAACAAAATTTAAGTTTGATTCCATATGCGTAAATGTCAAGGATGTGTTGTATAGAATCACTATCGAACTAAGATTGTTGTTGTACATAATATCTGTATAATAAAAATAATACAACAGAACTGTAACAAAAACCTGTTTTTGGTAAACACATTTTAGACGATGATGAGACGATGTTTAGTCATCTTTGGTTTTAATTTTTTAATATACTTAATTATGATGTATTGAATGTAGTAGATTGTCGATGGTCTATTTTTACGACAAACAATATTGATTTAGGTAAGTATTTCTATCTTTTAAACATTTAGACTTGAGAGCCAGATGCTACAAACGGAGTAACTTTTAAATTCATCACAACACTTCAAGCAATGCCTGTTTTCTTTACCCAAAGAGAGCAAGACACTAACGAGGCTGACGGAATTCTCATCCACAAACCATGACATCAAGCCCCAGACCAGTCCTTACAAGTCCTCTTCCCTCGTTATTCAAAGGCCATTACCGTGCCAAATTCCACAATAAGTTTTGTCACGTCCAAGCAACTTTCGGCTGTAACAACTAGGTCAGTCCAAGCCATGATTGGGTTAATCCTCCACTGGACAGTCCCTGAGGCTTAGCGGGTGGGTTCTAGATTATAGCGGTCCCTGAGTTATGGTACGTCATGGGAATTTGTCTCGGCTACAGGTGACAGTAATTTAAATAATGGCGTGTCTGTTTTATGTTTAGGGAGGTTTTCTGTGGTAAAATAGGGAAAAATGGTCGTGGGGAGTTTTCTCAATTTGTTTCTGTGATCATTAAATCTCCAAAATCCTAGCAAATGTAGAAAAAGTCTGAAAAAGGGCTTTCGGAAATAATTCAATGCAAAAAACGCTTATTAAACATTTTAACTAATCCTTGTCATTGTAGACGAAGACTTCTTTACTTTGATTCGTTATTTGTCGAGATTTCAACAGAGCGTGAAGCTTTTTCAGAAACTCAAGACAAATTCTAAAATTACTCCAGCTCCTCTGTCTTATTTCATTATTAAGTTTATTTCAGCGACGTTGAATTGTATCTTTTGTAACTTTGCGAAAGCCCATAGTACCTATATCATGTTCGTCAATCAACTCTTAGCTTGAGCTTGTCACTTAGCAAATTGTCCGCGATAAAATCTCAAGATTATAGACTGTCTGCTTTGAAGAGAGTGGACTCAGAAATAATGAGAGCTCTTTAATTAACGATATCTCAGGACGCCCTACGTGAGTCTCGGAGATTCTGTTTATTATTTTCGCTAAGAAGGCTGACGTCTTGATGCGAGATGAGCTATTTCGATGTGTAATATTGCGTTTGAATTTGGCTTTATTAGATGTATGACATGAACCAGGGTTCTTAATTACTTTTTGTATTTCAGCTGCGGTCGACATAGACCAACTTTAATACTTATTATAAGTCTGAAACAAACCATTTTCTTTTGTATCCTACAGTTTCTTCTGCTGTCTTGAAACGTAGATAATTGATACCACGTGGTTTCCAGGGTTTCTGGCGATCGTAGCTGGGGAATGGGTACAACTCTGCCTCTCTTTGGGGATACAGGCGTGATGCTTGATATGTGAAACGTCCACACAGAATTCGTCAACGTCTCAAAGTGACCTTTGAATTGAACATATTAATTGTTTCGTCCAAAATTGCGAGTGGTCTGGTGAGCAAAGTTCAACGCCTCAATTAGGTACAAGCACCAGGCACAAGCTCCGAGAATGACATAAATAACTAAACAGACGGTGCACGTATTACACACTCGACCTCGTGTCATAAAGTATTTGCAGGAGGAACCGGCGAGTGAAGGATTGATGAGGTAGACATGTAAAAAGTCTTTCAGGTGTCTCACAATTCATAGAATAGAATAGAATAACTTTATTCCCAAAACAGTGCAGTACAATAGTAGAGAAGATAAAGATAAGTATACAAATCAAAAATACACTGCCAGGGAAAAGGGACTGACTCAGCATGTTGTTGCGAAGGATAGTAGAAATACCACTCTTAGCAACACTGATATTCTGCCAGTACCTAAGTTACGCTTATAAATACTTTGAACTATCGTGCCAACAAAAAGTGTCGGGATTTACTTACAATAAATAAGAAAATAAGCAAATTTAATTATGAAGAAAATATATGAATTAAGGGGTTACGAAAAATATGAAAGTATTAGTCAAAGGTAGATAGTATGCCAAGGGGTTAAAGTATACATAATAGATACGACAAATAAACAGATGTGTAAAATAAAAGCCACAGATATTCATCAATATGTCGGGTCTGGAAATTGGATGTCTTGTTGCCAATCTATGAAAAATAATTTAAAAAATTGAGACCAAGTTGAGAGTATCTTAGATATCGCTTAGTGATATCATCTTACTTCTATAAAACCTCACTTCTGTAAAAACATGTTAGGTAAGAGAGGTCTCTGTAAATAATTATAATAAAACTGAATGTTTTGCGAATTTGTGTGCAATAAAGTGTTTTATTGTTATTATTAAAACTGCACACTAAAACGAGGAAAACAAGCTCCACAAGAATATTGTTTAAACAATATAAAATGCACTACGCACTACTAATGTATTTGTAATCGATAGTATTGTTGATGAAAAGCAACGCAACGAAAATACCTACCTAAGGTTACTTACCTTCTGCTAAATGGTGAAAACTTAATAACAATTCGAGATAAAATGTATACTATCTATGACATTCCCGTCATCAAGGCGAATCTAACAATTCCTCATACATCAAAATCCATTAACTCGTTTAGGCTACAGGAAGCCACAAAGCAACATACATACATACATACAATCGAAAAATATTGCCCTTCTTTGGCAGTCGGGTAAAAAACTGGATAACATGGTGATGATGACATAAATTCTATTATCTGACCTCTGATGTTTCAGTCATTCTTTGAGATATCTACTGTGATGGAGTTTGAATAGGCTAATTTCCAACTAGTCAAATCAGTTACTTTTTACTAAACGTCAAAACACGAAATTACTATGGAATTTGTATACATGTAAAAGCACACTGTGACGTCATAGAAAAAGTGATAAAATGTCGGGCTTATTATTACGTTTTTCTTGATTAAAATTCATGAATAAGTTAAAAATAGAAAAAAGAAAATGTTTTTCGTTAGTTTTAGATCTGTATTTAGTAATCAGAATTTCATAATTTATCTTGAACCTAGTATACGACTCTATTCATTAATTGTAGATTTAAATCGGATGGCATTCACTAGGTAGCGTAGGCAACGGCATTCATTTGCTACTTACTGTTACTGTTTACTCATAGGAAAGAATACCCATTGTCCCAAACTGCTGACGTCTCAAGGTGACAACGGACAAAAAGTCACTGCATTTTATAAATAAGTGACATTGGATTTGGGATAGGTCGTGTCCATTATCCGGAACGAGGAGCACCCATATCGTGCCCCGTGCCATAGAATAAGGAATAATACTACGTACAGAACGGCATCTCTCCGCTTCCCACCAGCGTCTGAGCCAGGTTTACCTCACCCCCCCTCGAACATAGTTTAGACTTGAATCGTATGGAGCCAGACGTCACACACACAGATGCGCGTGTACGGTAACGTCAAAGTGTGGTGTCCGTGTAAAAGGAGGTTTGCATGAAATGTCCGCGTTGTGCCCATAGTCTGACTCCATTATACAATTAGACTTCCAACCAGACTTCAAACAGCAGCCGTACGGAACTTCGATTGCGAGTTATTGACTGTACTTCCTCGAGTCTTAACTAATATTTTTCGTTTCATCTTCGGCTATTTTGGTATCTACTCAATAATACCATTAGAAAAAACATTGTATAAATATCACTTTCGACCTCCTTGCACTTACGTCGTTTTTCGTAGGTTATTGAACTATTGAACTCGTCACGTTCTATGTAATTTCGATTCACTCTTTATTTGAGAGCCGTGCTCTTGTCGGTGTGGTAATCGCCATTCCTCTCTTCTACCCGCCAAATCCTACACCTCCTGATACAACAAGACCTGCACCTTCTCTTTTATTTCAATTATTCTTTCTTTTTTCTTTCTTCTCTTTTTTATTTGGATTACCTACTGCAAATTTAACAATCATCTCATCAATGATACATTCGTTCCATCTAGCGTTCGTTGAAGCACTAAATACTTTAAATCATTAAAACCCCATTCACGTTAACAGCATTTTAAATAGGTCCGAGCATATCCCAGTCATTATCTAACAATGAATGTACTGTGTGATACATCACATTGTTACAATCTGTCCGCTAGCGACACCAGGTTATAGCAATAACATCCAATTGTTCAATTATAACCTAAGTAATTGTAATTAGAACAGATTAAATAACTGCAGAGTTGCTTTATTAATTCAAATCACATTGGCGCCCATTAATCAACGGAGGTTGTGACGTCACATCGTTTGACAGTCCACCATTACGTATTATACGCCATTTTGATTTTGCGCGCCAGTAAGTAATTATAACGGGCGTATGGCACGTGTGTCGTTGTAATAAAGACGCTTATAGTATACCGTGAAGAATTTCCAGAATGTTATGTAAATGTGAAAGCATTATTGCGTGAGATGAATGAAATAATTACGATGTGTATTCATTTTTTGTATTTATATTATTCAAAAGTAGGTATAGCTACTTTCTTTTCTCGTTACAAATATTTTTACCCAAACGTAAAATAATATTTTATAACCTTTTGCTGAAACCAGACTTTCTAAAAATACTCGTTCCTAGCGTTATGTGTTGCCATATCCAAAAATGTTAAGAGATATTCTAACAAAATACCGCAAAGCTATTTGAGTAGGTCCCTACATTGGAAAGAAAACTAATAAAGAAATTGAAAGAACATTTTTCTTGGAACTGCTGGAGTAGGTATATTAAAGTAATGGACAATCATTATCCGACCCTAGTGGCAGTTTATTCAATCTATTCAATAGTCCTATTTATAGCTGACGTTTCTCTTGGGTGTATTTTTTTAATTCTTTCAAGGATTTTGTTGGGTTTTACAAACAGCACTCTGCACAAATGTACTTTTTAAGGGTTCACGAATCTGATCAAAGACCTTTCTATCGTTATTCTTTACAAAAGACACTAAAAGTAAATACTAACGTTCCGTGTGACGCAGAAACTAAACTAATAAAGTCACAATTTCGTTGGATTCAGGAGCAATATGTCTGGCATGTCTTTTCAGGCTGATTCAGTGCCTTATTGGAATTGCCTTCGTAACGCCAGCTGGTAATGTCAAAGTGTCGACGACGACTATTTGGCAAGTGTCGGGAAATGATAATGCCTCCTCTTATTGGCGACTTCTCGGCCTATTTGGACCCAAAGCACGTAGACAGAAGGTCGTACAAGATGCAGCGAGAATCCTGGAGCTAGCACTGTGTGATTGAATCGGAATACAATTGCAAGTTGATGGCTATCTGTTGATTTGTTACGTGGTTTGCATGTTTGATGTGATGCAGCTGCAACCTGGATACATAGTTTGTGTAGAACAAATTACCTAAAAATGATCTTCATAATTAACACTAACAAAAACATAATCTTTAAACAAATATTTGCATAGGTCGAAGCCAATAAGTTTGAAAGTTTTTAAAGTGATGAATGGATACGGCACAGTTTCAAAAACCTTACGAGGAAAACTTCCAACGCACAGATCTTCTCGAATTACCGAAGTAACTTATATATTTGCAAGTCAGCAGTAGAAAAGTTGCGAAAACTTCGCTCGAGCTTCACTATCAGGTGTCGCCTCATCTCGTGGGTGACAAAATTGATGATCGGAAACCCAAAGCCGAGAACGCGCAGTCATTTAAATCGACACTTTTAAACCTCATCCAATTTTCTTTGAATGAACCTTTGATTCTGTTTGGGTATCAATCATTCTGTTTGTTTGTTTACTTCGTCCACGTATTGATTCGTTTCCTTAATGATCGCTGAGTTTTATATTTTCCTTTTCTTGGCATTCATCGACCGTTATTCAGCCCTTGCTTTCATTTGCTTCGGTTGCGTCATACACAAATTTCCTTGTCATGCTACCCACTCAGCCTTGTTCAATGTGCACGATACACAATATAATCGTGTTTTAAACACAGTTTCAGCAAAATTCGGAACGTTCGTAGCGCAGGCTGTAATTTGAAGCGTTTGCCAAGAAACACAAGCTAATGTAAAAGATTAAAGGAAAATGTTTGGCGACGTTAGTAATTACATTTGGAAATGTGAAGCTAGAAAGATGCCCGCGTCAGTAGGGTGTCCACTCTGACGTTATACATGTGGTAGGCGTAATCTTGTTTGAGTAGACAATATTAACTGCGGAAAAAATGAACAAAAAGTTATGAATGACTCGGCAGTCTACTCGGGAAGGAATATAGTGTAAATGTTAAGCAAGAATATATTTGAGATGTTGTGTTGAACTGACTATTTGCAATGAATGACATGCCTCTGTTGATTTAATTTTGGATGTGAGTCGAATTGAGTTGAATTATATCAATAAAAAGCTAGTATAAATCAAAACTTGAGCCCTCTATCAGCCAAATTTTGAAGTAAGAACTATCAAACAGAAAACTAACCTAAAATTTCGATGAATAATCTAGAAAACGACGCTTTGAAATAATTTCAGTCTGGGTTATGTGAAACTACAGACGGTATGAAATAAATGTAGATAAGGGAAGCTGATATGAGCCTGTTATGTCTGCATGTGTATGTATGGATGTATATGATAGAGATTAGCACATATCCGCACTATGCATGGAGGTCGCCGCCGGAGATATTGAAATATGAGCATTCCATGCGGACTATACTGAACTTTGCGTATCTGTTGTTAGCACTGTAACTAGGTGAAATATTATAGTGTAAACTATATTTTTTCGTCTTTACTTTAGTGTCTATCTTCGTTTATCACGCTTTGAAAATCTTATGAAATGAAACTATATACAAATACAAATGTAGAGTTTTTCTTTCTCCAAAACATTTTAGGATCCGTAGGCATGCTCGAACGAAACATGGAGATAAGTTTACACCAAAACGAACACGATAGACAGCTGACCTTTTCCAATTTTAGAATAAAATAACTTTGCACTAAAAATAAGCTCAGGCGTTCAACGGAATTAACCGAGATATAACATCTTTCCTTTTAAAGTCTGCTGTCCTTGGCAATGCTATATCCTGGAACAAAGCCAAATGTCACGACCGCCATAGCCTCATTCTCTAAACCTATTATAGCTGGAATATGTTCTTTGGGCAATATAAAATGTGACGTATCTACATCTCGGCAGATCCGCCCCAGAAATAGGTAGCGGAACCGCAAGGACCTCAAATACAATTGAGTTGTTCGCGAATCCGACCGATATTACGTCGAGAAATGGCTGTGGGCGAAATGGGGATGACGCTGGCCCGGTTCTACTTCACTTCAGGGGTGCTACCTTGGAGAAATGGAGAGAATTGTTAGGTTGTAAAGTAATTTTATTCATTTTTTCGCAAAGCATAGTACCCGTTGCCTTTTGCGTTTGTTGGTTGATAATATAGTAAACATATTCTAAATCAATGGTTGACAACAACCGAGAAAGTTATCAGCTAAAGAAAGTAGTCAGCCTCAGGCACACCCCAGACACTTCATACAAAAAACCTCGTTTTACACAGAGACTACATATTGACGTTGTCGTATATGCGTAACTGTGTGTGTGACGCCTGAGGGCTGCCTAACATGACTTACTTAGATAGGTAATACTATCTACGCAGGAACCTTTTATAATCATCAGTTTGGGGGGCGGTTTAAACCTAACCTAGCTCAGACGCTGGTGGAGAGCGGAGAGTTGCCGTTCTATACGTATGTAGTATTATTCCTACGACTTGCATCCGTCCGATCATGACCTATGCAGGGGTAGTTTTCGCTCACGCGAGTCCCTCTCAAATTCACCGTCTACAGGTAATACAAAATCGTTTCATGCGGAAAGCCACGGGAGCTCCGTGGTTCCTTCGCAATGAAAATCTGCACATTGACCTAGGTCTGCCAACCATTGCCCAATGGCTCAAATTAGCTTCCAAACGTTTTTTCGATTCTGCTCCGCACCACCCAAATCCCCTGGTAGTTGCGGCTTCCGAGTACATTCCGCTTAGGGACGGTACTGAAAAGTATCGGCGTCCGAAGAACGTAATATACGATCCCGACGACCCGATTACTCTAGCCATAGAGGCAGCCAATCAGCTCGCGACACCAAACACTTCAGGTCCCCGATACCGACCCCGCCGGCGTGGTCGACGATTTCCCTCATTCAGCGCTTATCGCTATCGACCCACTAGGGTCGATTAATTCTTTCAAATATTTTTCCTCTCAGACGACGCCCTGAGCCGAGGTTCGCGCCCAACTGGGCACCCTCAGGCCTGTTGTCTTAAACGTTGTACCGGGTGAGAGCCTTCAGCGCTCCCCATTTGTCGGGCCAAGTAGTTAATGCCATCTGCGGCAAATCTACAATAAGTCACGTCAAAAAAAAAAAAGTATTATTCCTAATTCTATGCATAAAATGTTTCTACTCACTACAAACTTATCGGTCACACATTTGCAGATAGTCTATATGACAATTACTTAACTCTTTTATTTGACGTTTTTCAGTCAACAAATACAGTACTTAGTCCATAAACTTGTTTGGTTGGTTAGATGGGAAATAATCAGATTTTAGTTCAGACTTTTAATGGCGTCGCTCGTGATGACTAACGACTTTGTTAAAAACTAGAAGCTTTAACAGTATCTTCTGAAGTAACGAATACATAACCTCACGCCCGTAATCTCTAATGGGGTGGGCAGAAACACAAGTAATCTGAAGATGACTTGCAGCCACTATTGATACGAAGTCCTAAGGTGGATATGATCAACATTACGGCCACGAGGGGCCCATAACAATTGTCCATCATGTTAGAAAGGATATGATCCCTCTGTCAGATTTCTATTCAACTGGGGGGTTAAAATGGCCACATCGAAACAATTCATATAAGAAATCAATATTGCTATTTGACATTTGTTTGCATTGCGCACTTACTTTTATATGCGCAAATGTCAAATTGCAACATTGCTTTCTTAGATGAATTGCTTCGATGTGGCCATTTTAACCCCCCTGTAGGCTCTGCACGGTAACCGTGCCGCAGCGCGAATTATATCGAGGCCTTCGACCAATAGCCGTTTGACGTCGTATCGTTTATTGGTCGAAGCGCTCAATATAATTCGCGCCACGCGCGGCGCGGCTGTCATGCAGACCCGGCAGATCTACATACGCAACAATATCACCAAACCATCAGAATAAGGATTAACTTTAAAGCTGTACAAAGAAAGCTCGAATTCAATTCCGGTCCCGCAAATGTACTTACTTTCAGCCAAGAGATTAATTTTTATCTTCCTTTTTAATTAACTGCACTAGACTCCATTATGTCGCCCTCATGTTCTTTTGCCTTGCTATCTGGACTAGCGTTTTGCAAAACAAATGAGAATTAATACAGCGGGTCTTATCTCGTAGGTATATGTTTGTCGACGTTCCGTTGTGCTGTGCTAAATGTAAAATGAGTTTTGCTGTCCGATCGATGGCGAGCGGAGTTTTGTGAGACTATGTCGTCTTGTTTGAGAGTTTGCAGTGAAAGAATGAATTTATAATCACCTCTGTCGTTTGCTAAAACGTGACTTTTTTATTGTGAAGTTTTTGTAAAAAGAATTCAACCATAAAAAAAAAACGTATATACAGGGTGTTAGTGACACCGTAACGAATACTGAGGGGGATGATTCAGACCATGATTACCTATGTGTTAATATCAAGTGGAATTTTCCGTCGCATTATTTTCAATCCTAAACTTTTGCGATGGTGAATTCCACTTGATATCAAGAATCATGGCCTGAATCATCCCTCAAAGTTTTCGTAACGATGTCACTAATACCTGTATATTCAATTACACCAAAAAGAGACAATTACAAAGGTTATCTATTAGGTAATGACAAATGGCATGGTAGTTGTTTTTTAAAGCAGGCAAAGGCAACCCTGTAAAACCGTTCGATGTTTGAAATGGATCGCGAAGGCCGTTCGTAACTCGCATCAGACGCGTATTTACACCAGCGGCGATGTCGGTGACTCGACAGTTTACAATATGAGACGATAGGATGTTGGAGTTACGCAGCCGGCACGTGCCAGCTGTTTAGCACTGTCATCACCTGATAGAGGCTTTATAGGCCTCACGCTGATTTGCGGTATTGATGTTTCCCTTTTTACGAGACGTCTGTGTACGTAGTCGGTAGTAAATGTCGCAAATATACCAAAGGTTTTATGACGTCATCTTCGCTACATAGTATAAAACAAAGTCGCTTTTTCTGTTAAGAGGAAGGTTTCATCATCATCAGCCCATTAACGTCCCCACTGCTGGGGCACGGGCCTTCCCTATGGATGGATAGGGAGATCGGGCCTTAAACCATCACGCGGGCCCAGTGTGGATTGATGGTTATTAACGACTGCTAATGCAGCCGGGACCAACGGCTTAACGTGCCTTCCGAAGCACGGAGGAGCTCGAGATGAAAACTTTTTTTTTTGTGGTCACCCATCTTGCCTTTGCGAAAGTTGCTTAACTTCAACAATCGCATACCAAGCGCTTTTACCGCTGCGCCACCGAGCTCCTCTTCACTACATAGTATAAAACAAAGTCGCTTTTTCTGTCACTATATCCCTATGTACGCTTAAATCTTTAAAACTACGAAACGGATTTTGATGCGGTTTTTGCGGATAGAGTGATCAAGAGGAAGGTTTATATGTATAATAAAATCCATTAAATAGTGGAGAAATACTGTTATTTTTGAGGTTTTTAATGTGATGTCGTAAATAATTTAATTTTTTCCTCAGCATTGCATCCGAGCGAAGCCGGGGCGGGTCGCTTGTTTGGAATAAGACACGTCTCAAGTTTTAGGTCAAGAATTGATTCCCCGACGTGTCGGAAAACGAGAGAATGTCTTATTCTGTTTTGCAGTGTTGAGAATTTTCAACCCTTGTCACGCGCCATGTCACGCAATAATTAAAACCCATACTTCGGAGCACTTTTACTGTTATGCGCACTTCAAAGAACGCATAACCTTTATTTCTCAAGTCGGGTCGTCTCCCCTTGTCATCAAGTGGCTAATTAGCCCTCCTAATTTCCCCCTTTCCTCTTGTAATTACTTTGTATTAGGTGTTGAATGTTTCGAATAACTCTCTGTCGGGGCCGTGCCGCTGGAAGACTCCTAAAAGTGGCAACTGAAAAATATAAAGAGTCGTTGAAATGAAGTGGGCCTTTGGACAGCAGTAATTAGACTCATTACAGTTGAAGGAGGGGAAATGGGTATAAATGGTTAGAGGAACTGGTTCGAGCTGAAAGGTTAAAAGCTTTTGGAGTTAAATACTATTAAAGAAGAGCTTTTCGGTTACCTTGGATTCTGATTTTCTGATTCCCAAAATAACCAAGTAAATAGCGACGGAGATTGAATAAAGTATGATGTTTCTGAATTAATTAACCTTCGTTTAAGGGTGAGGGTGATACTGGGGCCTTAAACAAGTTCTAGCTTAGTAACCGATCCCTCGTTATAGCCATCAGGGGGCAATTCCGGTCATTAACTAAGACAAAAGGGACGATACCAGACGCCGTTAATATTCGAAACCTAATTAAATACAGTTTGGTGAAGAGTAGAAATTGAAAGTGATCGATAGCAACAATGGGGGATTTGGAACCTGAAACAACTTTTAACAGAGATTGTGTGATCATTTTAAAAAAGAAACTTAAGGGCATCTAACTTTGCTACAGCGTATAAATATAATTCCTACTATTAAAACATATCCAATTTCATTTATCGCACTCAAGAAAACCCGCAACAATAGTAACTGATTGAATCGTAATTTCATCATCATCATCATCATCAATTTAAGATCCACGCTCTTGTCGGTGTAGCATTTTACATTCCAGTTTATCAAATGCCAATTCCTTGACTTCCCTATAAGACACGACGTTAACCTTTTCTTAATCTGTTCCATGTAAGCTCTTCTTGGTCTTCCCCTTCCTCTCTTTCCGTCTAGCTTTCCTTCTATGATGTTTTTAATAAATTCGTCGTGTCTTATTAGGTGTCCAATCATCTTGCCTCTTATGTCCTCAAATCGGAATCGTAATTTAGAATTACAATAATTATAATATCGACTTTAGAAATTCAGTAATGATCCCGTATTGATTATGATAATTATAATGTATTCTGATTGAAACTAAATGCCTCAATCAGTACTAGTTAGTAATAGACAACTTACCAAAGTCAAACACTACAAACTCCAAACTTTACAGCAATTAATTCAAGAAGTCATTCGAGTCTGAATTGACAAGCAGCATCGTCGATACAGTCAAATAGACGCCTAACGTATGATTTTTCGCAAAGAATATTCATTCATCTTAAGTGTAGTTTTCGCCGTTGGCTCGACCGGGTCGACCATTATAGACGTGGAGACGGCGAAACTTATCACATTGCTGTGGTCTACAGAAAACTCGGTGACAAGTGGGTACTTAGTTTACCTTGCTATGGACGTAGGTACAGTCATGTCATGAGCAATATCATGTACCCATTTTAGAACCCTGTCGCACTATCATATTTGTCATTTAATGAGACTTACGGTTTCATTTGTCAAAAAAGTTAATGTGACATGGTTTCAAAGTGTATACATATTAGTACTCGTGACAGTACCTCGTAGTCGTAAACTTATGTTTAATATTCGTTCGTCATCTAGTTATGAGTTGAGGCGCGCTGATTGGCTCACTCAAGATCCTAAATACATCGAAAGGTCATGGAAGTTCGCGATTGGTCGAACGTTGTCGGCATCTTATCATCATAAACAGCCTATATACGTCCCAATGCTGGGCACAGGCCTCCCCTCAATCAACCAGAGGGGGTATGGAGCATACTCCACCACGCTGCTTCACTACGGGTTGGTGGAGGTGATATTACGGTTAATAGCCGGGACTAATGGCTTAACGTGCCTTCTGAAGCACGGAATCATATTACTCTTTCAGACATCAGGTGATTCAAGTCTGAAAAGTCATTGCCAATCAAAGGAAAGTCTCACAAAGTGATTTCGACAATGTCCCCATCGGGAACTGAACCCGGACCTCCAGATCCTGAGCCTAACTCTTAAACTATTAGACCGTTAGGCTGTTGTCTCTTACCTCTTACAGCATCTTACATCTTACCTATTTGTCAGATGGGTTGACAGAACCCTTTCGTCTGTTGGAGTCTAGAAGTTGTATCGCCGATAACAAGCAGCTTAGGAGCTGATCCCTGGTAGCAATTAGGGAGTAATTATCGAAATGATAAACTAAGTCCAATGACAATGGCGTTAGGAGGTTGTAATTCTGTGTAGCGGTGCTGATGTAATGAGGATTACATCGGTCGAAGGATTGTTGAGGAACAGGAAAGGGAAAGCTTCTAAGTGGCGTGTAGATTTGCATTTTTAATTGCAAAACCATGGTTTATTCATTAGGCATGCTACCATATTATCTGTTAAGAAGTTGTGACCTGGGGGGTTAAAAAGATTACATCGAAGCAATTCATCTAAAAAGCAATATTGCAATTTGACATTTGTGCATATAAAAGTAAGTACGCATACAAACAAATGTCAAATAGCAATATTGCTTTCTTAGATAAATTGCAACAATATGGCCTTTCAGACCTGTTTGGATGTCATTCTGAGGTATGTGGGAAAGTCAAGCATGAGACCTACACAGGGCTGAGTAGACTGGCGAGTCGGTTGCTTAGATTTACTTCTTTGGACTGGAAGAAGGTCCATGTCAATCAGAGCTTTTTCCTAGCCTGTTTATGGCCTCTCCTGTGGCTGTCGACGTCGAGGTAGACCCCGATGACGATGAAGATATGAGCTGGACTCGGGTTCGTTGTTTATTTAATTACTTTCTACTGCAGCGGAATGGGCCCGGGTCGTTACTCACTGGATACCTCAAGGCAGGAACTGAAGTCGAGGAAGACCGCATAAAAGATGGTGGACCTCAATGCTTATCGGAGGGATTGGCCGGAGATCAGGCAAAGTCGAGAGGAGTGGAAAAATCAAGGTGAGGCCTTTGCCCAGCAGCAGCAGCAGCAGCTGAAATTCCAAGTATTTCTTGTAAAACGACATCAGAATTTACAATTCGATTGATGCACATTAGCCCCAGAACAGTTTAAAGAAAGTTTGTTTGCGAAATAGCCTGAACTCTGCCTATTAAAACTTTCACCAGTCTGGAATTAATGTGGTCGGTTCTAGGTAGAATGAGACGTTCATTTGAAAGACACAAAGGAAATTAACAAAGTAGATAAAACCAAGGCGAAGTGCTATAACGACACTGGCTGCGGCGATAAGCTTTGTGATGGGGAGATAGTGAAAGTGGAAAAATGAAGTCTGGTTTATAAATTGTGCAAGGTTGAACTTAACATTTGTCTAAACGTTTCTAGGATTAAAGTGATAAAAGATAAACAAAATCAGCGTAGCCAGAAACTGTTAGAAGATAATTAGCAGACGTTTTCGCTGTACGTTTCTAAAATAATTATGATGAACTGTGAATGGTTTATATCTCATTTCTAATAAAGGACGGGACCTTTAGTCGACTGTACCCCGGGATAAATAAGTAATATACAATACACTTTATATCATTTTCTTCTCGTTCCTGATCATCCATAGAACTTTAATAAAACAAATCTATTCCCAAGTGGCTAAATACTGTAACTCCAGTCCAATTTTTAACCATTTTCTACTTATTTTTTTATTTTTTTTTAGACTTTGAAAGGTATTTATTTAACGTAATTATCACGTATCGATACAAACTATGATTATAGGCACATAAACTTAACAATTAAATATTCTTAATCCTAATATTACAAATAATTAAAACTAGACTACTAAAACTAAAAAAGAAAAGAAACGAAAGTGCATAACTATAGGCTCTATCAAATTATGTTCTAGACTAGTTTATTTATTAGTCAAATAAAAAACAACATAGTCTTTTTTCGTTTTATTTTTATACAGTCATTAATAAAGTACCAAATCAACACAGACAATTTGCACATAAAATTGTCTATACTTACTATAAAATAATAGTTTTGGCACTTGGTACGGTAATAGAATTACCTACGTACTAATGATCGGAATGCATAAGAAGCAAAGTATGTTTCACATGCCACAGATTTGCCAGTTTCGCTTACAAACTTGTGAACCTTTGCGAAGCTTACAAGGATTACTTCGTTGAAGTATTTCATAGTTCGTATACAATGTTTCGGTTTTCTAGGAAAATTGCATCGTGAGAAATGTGTGCATTCTCTGCATAATGTTTGCGGTTTAGCTGCACGCTTTAAATTACGAATGCGGCGCTGGTTATTGGGTACTGGCAAGCGGATTTAGGAATTCGAGTTGGGTAATCCACTCAGCGGATCCGGGAATATCCGAATACAAAAATTGATAGAAATATTTTTAGTAAGTACTTAAGTACACAATTTGTTTTCGTTGTTTTGATGGGACATGTCTTTTAGGATTTATTTGCTGTTTTATTGGTTTTGCAGTTAAAGTGGTGTGCGCTGGACGCTAAGGGTTTAAAAAGGTTTAACGTTTATCCTGAGCGTTTATTTATGACCACTGACCTTTTTAGTTTTAAGGGCAAGGCAAAGGGAACTATGCCCATACAGCTATGTCTTATGTATTTTTTTTTCTTGATGATAATTTATGGAATGATGAAAGGTGATGACGATGAATGATGAAACCTAAGCCCCCACCCTCGGAGCAGACTCCTACTCCGAACCCCAAACGAATTATTTAGATTATTCAATGAAGAAAGCAACCGTCCGAGTCTGCTACGAGGGTGGGGGCTTTGGTTTCATCATTCATTGTCATCACCGTTCATCATTTCATTAAAAATCGTCAAGAAAAAAGAAAACATAAGAAATGGCTGTATGGGCATAGTTCCCTTTGCCTTGCCCTTCGGGGAAAACCAAAACAAAAAAAAAACAATGTCCGTGGTTCTATCGCATATTTGACAATGCTTTATAGTCACAGCTTTTAAGCGAGGCTGTAACGCGTTAAAACGTTTTGTCACTAATTCTATGCAAAATTAGGTCGCGTTTTTGGTAAAAGCGAGTCGAGGTTTAGTGACGAAACGTAACGTCATAGTAAAAGTAGAACAGTGGATGAAGTCACTGGCTGTCTGCATGCTTTGACTGAACGCTTGTTTGGATAAATTGTCTTATAATCATAATCATAAATATAATCATAATGAAGAATCTATATTTCTTTTATTTCTATCTTTCTATTGTAAATTATCATCAAATTCACATTCAAAAATATCTTTATTTGATAGGTAACATAGTTACACTTTGAATCGTCATTTTTTTACACAACATCTGATCCGCCTATAATTACTGAAGCTTCTCACAACCAGGGTAGCCGGGGAAAAGAAGCTGCAAGGAAAACCTCAGCACAGAGCTCTAGACATTCTATTCTTTAAAATATCTAATGTAACAACTACGTACTTGCGTCAGTAAGTAGTAACAAGGACAAACGGCTTAACGTGCCTTCCGGAGCACGGATCATCTTACTTTCGGACAATCAGGTGATCAGCCTGCAATGTCCTAACCAAACTAAGCAGCACAAAGTGTTTTTTGTGATATGTCCCAAACAGGATTCGAACCCGGGTAGGCTCAACCACTGGAGCATGGAGGCCGTACAAGTTACGTACGAATCGTGAGGTTATAAACAATAGGCTACTTTCCAACTAGTCAGTATTTCTTACTAAACGGCAAAACACGAAATTACTATGGAATTTGTATGAAAAAGCACACTGTGCGTGTGTGTGTGTGTGTGAAAAAAGTTTTAGAATGTCGGACTTTTTATTACGTTTTTCTTAATTAAAATTCATAAATAAGTTAAATAGAAAAAAAAAATGATATTCGTTTGTTTTAGATCTGTTTTTAATTAGTAATCAGAATGTCATTATTTATCTTGTACCTAGTACTCGACTCGATAGGTTGATTGATCCCTTATCGCCATTAGGTTCATAATGGTGCTAATTCCTGTAAATACCATCTAATTTTATTTTAAGTTATATCTGTCATTTTCTTATCCGCCGAAAAGGAAAGGGACGGGTAATCGACAAGCATAAAATTTATGGAACACACGTCAATTTTAAGCACAAATCTAAACCAACCGTCTAAAAATTTTACATCAGTCAATAACCCGACACAGTTAAGTAGACAGCACGTCAAACGGTTTGCATACCAGCGACGTACCTTTTGATTCGCCCGGGTTATTCATTCATTTACTCATTCTTCCTAAAATTAAGAGCTGTGAATCATCCGTCCCTTTCCTTTTCGACGGATATGAAAATGACGGATATAACTTAAAATAAAATTAGGCGGTGTCTGCAGGAATCGGGGCCACTATCTATCTTATGACTTCGTATCAGCAGTAGTTGCAACTCTTATTCTCTGTCTCGTTGGGGTGTTTACGTATGTATGTGAGATTATGTTTATTTGTTTTGTAGCTTCTGTTCTAGTTAAACTGTGGTATCGGTCCGAGGGTGTGTTGTATCGCGTGTGCGAACTCATTGCCCCAGTTGTGGTATGCTAATACACAGATAGCTCGCTGCAGCCAAATTCTAGATGTACACAGGATTCAGACCTTTTATACACTTTTAGTTTCTTTGTAAAAACTACTTAGACTTTGTTTTTTGGTTGCGGCTTTTTGGCGGGAACGGGACGGCTGCTTTCTTGAATAAACTAAATAATTAATACGATTTGGTATTTTGTGGTTAAGTAGGAAAACGTTCGCGATAGTGTTATTATATCGGAATATTTAATAAACAAAGTGTAGCTATATAACTCGAAAGTTTATGCGGACTTTTGAGGTAATGCGTTTGGGGTTCGGAGTAGGAGTCTTCTCCGAGGGTGGGGGCTTAGGTTTCATCATTCACCGTCATCACCTTTCATCATTTAATTAGTCATCATTTAGAAAAAGGGCATAGTTCCCTTTGCCTTGCCCTTCGGGGAATACCAAAACTAAAAAGGTCAATGGTCATGAATACACTCCCTTAACGTCCAGCGCACACCAGTTTAACTGCAAAGCTAATAAAATAGCAAATAAATCCTAAAAGACATGTTCCATCAAAACAACGAAAACAAATTATGTACTTAAGTACTTACTAAAAACAAAGGAGAGTCTGATCAATTGTCCGGGTCTGCAGAAAAAGTTAAAGAAGGTTTCTACATGCATGCTTGCAACCACGCCCTACAAATCCTACAGCAAACAAGGTTGCTCCGTGAAGACTGTGAAGACCCTAGGAGGCTTCTGAGGTTCTGGAAGGAGCTAGGTTGGCTAGTGTAGCGCATAATGGGCCATCAAGAATTTGAATGCGGAAAACAGAGTCCACTACCTTACTATACCGTACAATCACGCCCGCAACCTTATCGGGGTGGGCAGAGCCCCATGCCATCAACCAACAACACGCACTACTCTTGACGTAAGGTCTTTATTTTACTAATATTTTTGAAATTTATAATGTGTACTTTCATAAAATTATGCATTTATGAAGATTTGTTTGATGTAATTTTATCGCTATGTTTTACGGAGCGTTATAAACCGTGGTAAATTATATTCTTTTTAGGGCGTATTATATAAAGCGGTTACGTGTTGAAAAAAAAATGACGAACAAAGAAATAGTAATTTCATTCTACAGTTTTAGAAAATGAACTACACGTCAACGCAATAAATATTTTTTATGGGACCATTTTATATTTATTGCTTTATGGGGAATGTTCTAGTTTCGAATGACAGTTTGAATATGACAACAGTTTAGTAATGTTGTGTAATAACAGGGTGCGCAGTAAATTACGAGTGGTTTCATTTGGGGTGGAGGCGGAATGAGGGTAGTTGATTAATATTTAATTTCCTCGCCGTTTAATGTTGACACGGTTTGTGTTTTAAAAGAATTTCGACGAATATGTTATAAACGACAAGTGACGAGTGAGTGAGTGAGTGTGTGTTGACGAGAATAAGAATAAGAATAAAATAAATTTATTGCCAGTAACAATACTATGACGTTACGTTTCGTCACTAAACCTCGACTCGCTTTTACCAAAAACGCGACCTAATTTTGCATAGAATTAGTGACAAAACGTTTTAATGCGTTACAGCCTCGCTTAAAAGCTGTGACTATAAAGCATTGTCAAATATGCGATAGAACCACAGACATTGTTTTTTTTTTGTTTTGGTTTTCCCCGAAGGGCAAGGCAAAGGGAACTATGCCCATACAGCCATTTCTTATGTTTTCTTTTTTCTTGACGATTATTAATGAAATGATGAACGGTGATGACAATGAATGATGAAACCAAAGCCCCCACCCTCGTAGCAGGCTCGGACGGTTGCTTTCCTCATTGAATAATCTAAATAATTCGTTTGGGGTTCGGAGTAGGAGTCTGCTCCGAGGGTGGGGGCTTAGGTTTCATCATTCATCGTCATCACCTTTCAGCATTCCATAAATTACGAGTGTGTTGTATGTTGTATGTTGGTGCGTAAGGAGGTCGGAAGGGGGGTGGGGACATACCCGCAATAATAAAGAGGGGACGGAAGAGGGAATTTGGGGCGCGTACAATGACACTCAGATGCCAGACGGAGCAGGCAGGGTCACATGGCGTTGTTTATGTGTTTCTTAATAAACTTCTTCTATCGTGTGGGTTGTGTGGTGGAGTACCAAGGTACCAACCTCAACAACCCTGGTGTCAGGGTTACTATTGAGCCGCCAAAGGCCCCTGACATGGCTCATGTAACGACTACTTACTTACATCAGTAATAATAACCGGGACCAACGGCTTAACGTGCCTTCCGAAGCACGGATCAAATTACTTTGGGACCACGAAGTATTTTTTGTGATATGTCTCCACCAGAATCGAACCCAAGACCTCCAGATAGTGTACCCAACGCTCAACCACTGGACCATGGAGGACGTAAATAAACTAAGAAAACAAGACAGTTCTTACAGACATGGCTTATAATAGGACGATACCATGGAAGTGTGCCAACAAAACTTAGGCTATCCAGGTGACCCGACCTTGACCTAGGTCATACCCTGGGGACCTAGGAACGGATTAAGATAGTTGCCAAATAAAATTGTATACTTGCCAACCAGTTGTACAATGAAAGTGCTATGCTAAACTGCTCGCATTGCCGCTAGTGCTAATAGTGCAATTGAAAGTGCTTTTGATTGCCAAGTGATTTATTTAAACAGTCTTTCAACAGTCATTCAACTTTTCACTAACACAGTCGGCTCGGCTATTATAGACGGCGACACGGATCACCACATCACGTTGGTCTAAGAGAAAGCTCAGTGAGGTGTGAATACTTAGTTCATCTTGCGATGCATGTATCTCTGACTGCCTCATCATCTCCCCAGCATTATCCAGGTTTTGACAGGTCCGGTTTTCTACAGAAGCGACTGCCTGTCTGACGTTCCAACCCGCGAATGGAAAACCAGCCCAATACAGGTTAGGTCACATATATCCGAAAATGCATTTCTCGGGAATGTAGGTTTCTTCACGCTGTTTTCCTTCACCGCTGAGCGCGTGATAATCATATCTCTGACTACCTCAATTGGGACATATTCGTGACCATATGTCATTTGCTGATTTTCAATTTGAGTACAAACGAGAATATCTATTTTTATCGTGACTTTATATAGGTGTATCCGCATAGACTTCGGACCTCATTATAAACCATCACATTGAGAGTAAGAAGAATAAGAATAAAATAAATTTATTGCCAGTAACAATTTACATTTGACCTTAGTGGTTCTTATGTGTCGACTCGAGGGTGTTTGAGTAGGTCCTTCTTTTTTGAAGTCGGTAAAAACGTATTCAAATAAGCCGCGGTTTTAATGTGTCACCTTTTAGTTGTTATCTGGCGCTCGTCCAAACTGTTTGTTTGGACATGTTAAATGGTTCCTGGAGGTTGCAGATGTAGTAAACCAGCAACCATGCCTGACCCAGGGCAACCTAGTCGGACACTTGGTTTCGTGCCAAGTGGTTGCGTGAGCGCCAAACTTTCCCTTTTTGGATAAAGTTTTTTTGTGTTAAGAGTGCGAAGGTCGTAGTCACACGAAAGTAAAAGGGAATTCTTCGAATTTGTGTCCCTTATACGTATAACTTTTATCGTTCTTTTATAGTTTCAAAAGTTGTATCGAGGAAATAAACTGCGTATTATAGTCAATGCTTACGGATTTTATTCCTGGTATTCATGTTATTCGTGAGCAAACTCACATTCCCGAGAAATGCATTTTCGGATGTATGTGACCTAACCTGTATTGGGCTGGTTTTCCCTTCGCGACTTCGAAGGTCAGACAAGCAGTCGCTTATGTAAAATACAAATATTTGTTACGTGTTTTTACTAAATTTTTTCGTTACGATGTCACTAACACCCTGTATACCCTATATAGGGTATATGTCTAGACAAAAGGGAGAATAATGGATTATTCCTATCTCATGTAATGTCGGTAACTACAATGGCTCTGATGTGTCGACTCGAGGGTGTTTGAGTGGGACATCCATGGCGTTGTTAAAGTATTTAATCCTGGTCAGCAGAGGTGTCAAGTTGGATTGTGGACAGTCATAATTGCACCATCACGTGGTCGTGACGACTTGGTGCAGCGGTGCGATCGATACGCCGCAATGCAACCAGCGGACCTCAGGCCTATTTATCTGAGTTACACGGCCAGATCGGCTGCAAAACCAGGATATAAAATCACGCCCATAATAATAATAGTCCTGATCACCTCATAAACAGCCTATATACGTCCCAATGCTGGGCACAGGCCTCTCCTCAATCAACCGCAGGGGGTATGGACCATACTCCACCATGCTGCTCCAATGCGGGTTGGCGGAGGTATTTTTACGGCTAACAGCCGGGACCAACAGCTTAACGTGCCCTCCGAAGCACGAAATCATCTTATTTTTCCGGACAATCAGGTGATTCAAGCCTGAAAAGTCTTTACCAACAAAGGACAGTCTCACAAAGTGATTTCGACAATGTCCCCATCGGGAATCGAACCCGGACCTCCAGATCGTGAGCCTAACGCTCTAACCACTAGACCACGGAGGCTATTGTCCGAAAATAAGATGATCCGTGTTCGGAAGACACGTTAAGCCGTTGGTCCCGGTTACTACTTACTGATGTAAGTAAGTAGTCGTTACATGAGCCATGTCAGGGGCCTTTGGCGGCTCAATAGTAACCCTGACACCAGGGTTGTTGAGGTTGGTACCTCACAACCCACATGATAGAAGAAGATTATAGTCCTACACGAACTGGGGATATTCGCCGGTTAGTGACACGTGACATTTAGATTAAATTGTGTTGATGGGCCTCTACGTGTGCGCCGTGGTAGCCAAGTTGGCAGAACGCTTGCCTCTCACTTTGACGTCCCGGGTTCAAATCCAGCACAGGCCTAAACCAATGATTGTCGAATTTGTTTTCGAATTCATGTTTGGATCATAAATGATTATCACGTGCTCAGCGGTGAAGGAAAATGTCATGAGAAAACCCACATTCCCGAGAAAAGCGTTCGGAAGTATGTGACCTAACCTCTATTGGGCTGGTTTTTCCTTCGTGGGTTGGAAGGTCAGACAGGCAGTCGTTTTTGTAAAAAAACCGGACCTGTCAAATTTTGTATGAAAAATAATGTTACGGCGATGATGATGATGAAGGGGCCTCTACGTGTTGGCTTGGGCCCCACACACGCCTTCCAAAAGTCTGGGTCTCAACGGTCCCTAGATATTGAAACGACATATAAATAATATTTATTTTTTAATGACAGCAGAGATTACTTTATTTATTAGGACAATTCACTTACTTAACTCAATAATACATCCCCAATCGGGTGGGCAGAGCCAGAAGTTCCCAGAAGACAACTTGCAGTCACTTTTGGTACGAAGTTGTGATTGTTGTTTTACAGGACACAATCTTTCTGTCGGTTTTTACGACACGGCCGGGAAGTTAAGCTCCTTTTCTATGTTTTTTCTATGCTATTCGCACGAAGTCAGTCTATTACGTCCTGCTTGGCATAGACCTCTCACAACGGTTAAAGTTACCTTTTCAACGGGAAGAAAGCATGCAAAAATATTCATTATACACACAAACATACATAAACTCACGCCTTTGTCCCACCGAGGTAAGCAGAGACCATGGAATTCCTTGCTTCAATCCTGACACACTTCTCTTGCTTCCTACACGTTCATCAATCGCTTCATACACGCACGCCGGTTCAGAGTAGATCGTACTGAACGTTTTCTAAGGACATGTCCAATAATAAAATAAAATAAAAATTAATTAATTTAATTTAAATATTATATTTTTCTGGAAATAGCAACACTGCACGTTAAACTGTGTGCTATCAAACTGGTTTGATATTATTTTTATATTTAATTAAATCAACTGTACTGAATCTGTTTTACAAATTAATATTAATGAGAGCACTCATTAAGATAACCTGTCGATAGTTATTGTGTATAATAAATGTTGGATGGAAACTGATTGGATTTATTTTTTAGCGTTTTTTTGAGTTTTCGACAAAATATGTGTGCTGAGATTTTGTTATTATGTTTGTTCGACCGTTCGCCTGATTGAAGTTCAGTGAGGCGTAGCTTAACCTCTGTCTACCCCAATTGAGATATAGTCGTGAGATTATGTTACGTTATGTTTGTACACATCCCCACGTTACTAAGTCTCAAGGAAGATCAAGGTAACAAGGTACAAAGAGCGCACATACTTTTACTTTTAATCTGTAACTATTTTTAACATCACATAACAAATACTTTAAACACAGGAAGTACAAAATACGAAACAAAAGATAAATATAAAGAGCACAATAGATAGCCTGATTGCTAAGTCACTTTTGCATTTAATGTTATTTCATTGACTGTTTGAAATGTATATATCAAAGGAAAAATTTAGTAAGATGTAATTTGCATTTATAACTGTATCTATAAACAATGGTGCTAATTCCTGTAAATACCATCTAATTTTATTTTAAGTTATATCTGTCATTTTATTATCCGCCGAGAAGGAAAGGGACGGGTAATCGACAAGCATAAAATTTATGGAACACACGTCAATTTTAAGCACAACACCAGTCAATAACCCGACACAGTTAAGTAGACAGCACGTCAAACGGATTGCATACCAGCGACGTAACTTTTGATTCGCCCGGGTTATTCATTAATTTACTCATTCTTACTAAAATTAAGAGCTGTGAATCATCCGTCCCTTTCCTTTTTGACGGATATGAAAATGACGGATATAACTTAAAATAAAATTAGGCGGTGTCTGCGGGAATCGGGGCCAATATGTATAAATCTTTATCTTTTATCTTTGACATACTGCTCTTCTGCTTCTTTTTCTTATCCTGTGGGTTGTAAGGTGAATTACCAACCTCATCAACCCTGGTGTCAGGGTTATTATTGAGCCGCCAAAGGCCCTTGACATGACTCATGTAACGACTACTTTCTTACATCAGTAAGTAGTAACGAAACTAGGGATCACAAAGTGATTTTTGTGATTTGTCTCCACCGGGATTCCGGAGTTTCGTGAGCACAACGCTTAACCACTGGACCACGGAGACATACTAATGGCCAGTATTTAATTTGTGAAATCCCAATTCTGCCTCGGTATCTAATTAATTATTTATTACTTTAAGGCAGGTTAAACTAAATCGTTTTCCTACAATGTGTGTGTATAAAATTAAATTAATCATTCAATCGTTTATGTAACCTGACAAGATAATCCCGCTTACGTGAAACTGTATAAGTGTTATCCTTGAATATATTAATAGTGGCAGCCGAATTAACTGGAGGTAATTTGTTTCAGGTAAGCTGAGATGAGCTGTTACTGCTACAGGCGTTGTGACATGGCGTGGATACTGTGTCTTGATTTGATTTGGCAAGTAATCTAGCATAATAAACAGCTTATATCCTGTATATACCGTATCATCATCGCCAGCCCATTAACGCCTGCTGGGGCACGGGCCTTCCCTATGGATGGATAGGGAGATCGGGCCTTAAACCACCACGCGGGCCGGTTATTAACGACTGCTAATGCAGCTGGGACCAACGGCTTAACGTGCCTTCCGAAGCACGGAGGAGCTCAAGATGAAAACTTGTTTTTTTGTTTGAGTGGATTTTTCCGTCACAAAATTTATGTATTTTTTTAATGTAAATTTTACAAGAATCTTATCAATTTTATTAACTCATACGGCTTCAGCGCTTGAGAATTTCAAAAGTATTAACAAACTTAGAATGCGCTTACTCGTTTATGATAACGCAACATAAGTTAAATAATGCGAGTTCTCTGAATACTTGATGCTCTGTACTGGGGTAATGAACTGTAAGGGTCCATTCATATTGACGAGAGAGCGCGGGAGCGGATTCGAAAACTTTTCTTTTCTTTTCAGGGCGTCTAAAAAGGCCACATTAAAACAATTCATCTAAAAATAAATATTGAAATTTGACATATACGTATAATGTACGTGCGCAATGTAAACAAACATCAAATAGCAATATTGCAATATTGCAATTTATTATTATAAAAACATACATTGACCAAATTGGAAATGTCCTTAAAGGTTTAGTACGGTCTACTCTGAACCGGGGAATCCGTGTATGAAACGATTGATGAAGGTAGAGGAAGCAATCAAAGCAAATGAAATAGCAAATATCGGGAGTCTCATATCCCCATTTAGACGCGGTAAGAACCCGTTATTATGTGCTTTAATTAAAGCAAATGAAATTCCAAAGTCTCTGCTTACCCCGGCGGGAAATAGGCGTGAGTTTGTGTGAGTGCAAGTGCACTGCAGCCAAACTGCACTGCAATTTAGCGACATATTTCGCTTTAAGTCACTTTTTGTATAATTTCAAATTTAAATAAATAGAAAAAGTGCGTGCGAGACACACTTCACGCGCTCCCTTTTACTCCCATTGCGTGTGCGCACGTTTCTATACTAACAAAAAGGGTTGGATATTCCGCCCCCGCGCCCGCTGCCACTGTGGGGTGGATTGTAATAGCAACCTTCTCAAGGGCACTCTGATGTCAACTTTCATACTAATGTTTCTAATGGTTCGTACAGGGAGCTGTTCTCAACGTAATGCTTGAATATTTCATGTATTTCAACTCCCTTTTAGCAGTTTTCTGAAGTAAAAACGCATCTTTTGCTTATGGAGTGATTATGGCATAATAAAAAAAGGTATACTCAATCCTATGAAAAGCCGCGACTTCTAGCTGTTTGATCTTCTATCCTGTGGGTTGTGAGGTGAATTACCAACCTCATCAACCCTGGTGTCAGGGTTATTATTGAGCCGCCAAAGGCCCCTGACATGGCTCATGTAACGACTACTTACTTACATCAGTAAGTAGTAGCCGGGACCAATGGCTTAACGTGCCTTCCGAAGCACGGATCGTCTTTTTACCCCAAATCATAGAAAAAAATCATTCAAAAAAAAATTGTTTTGTATGTTGTGTGCAATAAAGTATATTTGATTTGATTTGATCATAGAATAAGGAATAACTACGTACTCGTATAGAATGGCAACTCTCCGCTACCCACCAGCGGCCGCGGCTGGGATAGGTTTACCCCGCCCCCCTCGGTTTTCCTTTAGTCTTTAATCGTATGGCGTCAGACGTCACACACACAGATGCGCGTGTACGATAACGTCAATGTGTAGTGTCTGTGTAAAACGAGGTTTTTTGTATGAAGTTTCCGGGTGTGCCCAAACACCTATAATTTTCAATTATAATATTTCAAAAGCTCGTTCGCAGCTACTAAATGAGTACTTATTAGAAATGCTTCGCCCTAATTAGTAGGTGATAACAGCCAGGAGCCTCGTTTGCCCGATAACGCCACCATTGTAGTTAAATAGCGTTATTTTAAAGCGGTATTTTCGACTTTATTTCAACAACGAGTCTATAAAATCCCAATCAGTTTTAATTTTAATTATTTTAAAAATATTAGATTTATTTTATGGCGTTTTTGATAGGGTTTTTAACGATGTTGAGTATATTTAGTATAGTTATTAGTTAGTTATTCGTTGGTGTAATGTGGTACTGTGACAACGTGTTCTGTTGCTGTTTTAAGAAGAATCCCCTTAGAAACGTACCTAGGCAGAAATATACTGAGGTATGTAGTTTTGTTTCTTTATTTATTTATTATGGTGCATCAACAGCAGTATATGCACTTCTAATACTGCTATGCGGAGTTTGTGATCACGAATATTTTGTAGTTTCATATTACCTACGTAATGAACACCAAATTGTCATTGTAATTTACAATTGTAAGTTTTGTTAAACAGGCTCCAGGTTGACGGAATCTCTTTGAGTTATACTTTTTGTTTTGAGTATGCTGATTTCCAAAAAAACCTAATTATTTAGTTAGTAATATTGAGGAATAAAAGTTTTTGTCACAAACAAGTAGTATTCATCGTTTTCAGCCATCCTAACTTTACATTTTTTTGTGAACTACACGAGATTCCGCAAAATTTCAGGATTGATATTTCCAATTCCGCGAGATCTCGAATTTCCGATCTCGAGTCGGGATTGCATTCCCTAACACACACTCTCTCGGCTCATTACATCTTGTGGCAATAAATAAACAATAAAACTAATACGTATAGAAGACTCCACCCCGCACCGATACGAGATTACCTCACCCCTTTGCGGGATTTTTGTCTATTCAAAACATAAGGAGTAAACAGCGCGCGCAAGTAGTTATTATTGTATGTCACAACATGACTAAACGTGCTGAGCGCTATAAGCTTCACTTCCATCGATATACTTACCACATTTATGACAATAAATTTTCAATTCATTTCATTTCGCGTATGACAATACGTGACAATGTCTCCCTTCCACACATGGGGTAAGAGAGATACTGCATCTGTATAGGGTCTGTGTCCTGGGTGTGAGGAGTAGGAGGGTGATTTATCGCCATGAAATTTCCATGGTTAGGAAATGTGATGAAGTCATGGCGTAGAATGCACACGTCCTTCTGGCGGCCATTATGGTTTAATCAGGGCTGTGTGACGTCATAATTCAGATGCGCTGTGAATATATACATACATAAATTTCTCCCTATGAGCATCTTTTTCGCTCATGTGGGTTGTGAGGAGGTGTCAGGGTTACTATTGAGCCGCCAATGCCATTTCATGTGCAAGAAATTTGATATTTAAATAACAATTTTCTAAAAGGACAATGTTCAAAAGGTATGCACGAATAACCCAAGATTCATTTTCACGGATTAAGACACTACCTATACCAATCGATGAGTTTATAATGAGTAGTCTGTTTAGAAGTTATACCAAAATGTAAAAAAGAATACAGAGTGTTAGTGACACCGTAACAAATATGCAGTAGTTTTAGGCGGATGAGACGTTCGTTATGTAAAATTGACGATTCAAAGTGTAACTATGTTACCTACTGAATAAAGATATTTTTGAATTTTGAATTTGAATACTGAGGGGGATGATTCAAACCATGATTATGAGTTAATATCAAGTGGAATTTGCCGTCGCAAAATCCATGTTTCTTTTTTTAATTATTTTCAATTCTATACTTTTGCGATGGAAACTTAATTACTTAAAGTTACACTTGATATCATGGAATCATGGTCTGAATCATCCCTCAAAGTTTTGGTTATGATGTCACTAACACCACCACATACAGCATGGCGTAAGATTACGCCTATTTCCCGTTGGGTTAGGCAGAGACTACGGAATTCCACTTCGCTTCTTCCTTCCTTTTACGCCAAATCATAGAATATATATAAACTGCCTATATACGTCCCACTGCTGGGCACAGGCCTCCCCTCAATCAGCCAGAGGGGGTATGGAGCCTGCTGCTCCACTGCGGGTTGGTGGAGGTGTTTTTACGGCTAATAGCCGGGACCAACGGCTTAACGTGCCCTCCGAAGCACGGAATCATCTTACTTTTTCCGACAATCAGGTGATTTAAGCCTGAAAAGTCCTTACCAAACAAAGGACAGTCTCGCAAAGTGATTTCGACAATGTCCCCATCGGGAATCGAACCCGGACCTCCAGATCGTGAGCCTAACGCTCTAACCACTAGACCAAAGAGGCTGTTACAGCATAGAATAAGGAATAACAATACGTATAGAACGGCAACTTTCCGCTCCCCAGCAACGGTCGGGGCTGAGCTAGGTTTACCTTAACCCCTTCGGTTTTACTATAGAATAAAGAATAATACTACGTATAGAACGGACACTCTCCGCCCCGCACCAAATCGTTTCGCGCGTCAAGTTAGATTTACTTCACCCCCGCTGCGTCTCTCTTTAGTCTAAGTGGGCGTAAGTCGCTAAGAAGTAAGTGGGAGCGCGCGTAGTCTGTCCCGCTCGCACTTACGCGGTAAGGCGGCACGTGATTGGAATGAGATTTTTTTATGGAGTGTCCGGTGTGGGGTTTTACTTTAATCTTTAATCGTATGGGCGTCAGACATCATACGCAGATACGCGTGTAGTGTGTAATGTGTAGTGTCTGTGTACTCAAAATGTATGGACGCTATACCCAAGTCATCGTCGATAGGTCTAGATCGGTTAATAATAAAACTTACTAAGTAAACTTGTTCCAATTTATTCTTATTGACAAGTTAGCTGGCTAACAGTTGGCAATAAGATTAATAGTCATGGTATTACTAGAGCTATTTCTCATATGGGCACGCTTCAACAAGCTATCAAATAAATGTTACGAGCATTAGCTTTTGCGATTACACAACTGCCTAGGGCGATATGCTTTCATCGACCCGGTCAAAGGCTAAGTGCTTTGTCGAAATACTGAGCTGGTATAATTGATACATGTTTTTATTACAATTGGCTACCAATTTTCACGCATTTCTATGTCGTCACAGGTTGCTTTTTTTTTTTGACGTGACTTATTTGTAGATTTGCCGCAGATGGCATTAACTACATGGCCGGACAAATGGGGAGCGCTCACCCGGTACCGTCACAGGTTGCATTTTCATGCAAATTCCATAGTAATTTCGTGTTTTGACGTTTAGTAAAAAGTATCTGATTTGACTAGTTGGAAACTAGTCTATTGTCCATCATCATCATCAGCCCATTAACGTCCCCACTGCTGGGGCACGGGCCTTCCCTATAGATGGATAGGGAGATCGGGCCTTAAACCACCACGCGGGCCCAGTGCGGATTGATGGTTATTAACGACTGCTAATGCAGTCGGGACCAACGGCTTAACGTGCCTTCCGAAGCACGGAGGAGCTCGAGGTGAAAACTTTTTTTTATGGTCACCCATCCTATGACCGGCCTTTGCGAAAGTTGCTTAACTTCAACAATCGCAGACCGAGCGCGTTTACCGCTGCGCCACCGAGCTCCTCCATCCAGTCTATTGTCCAACCTATTGAATTCAAATGGAGGATAAATATGTTCTTGTTTCATACTTTTCAATACATAAGCTCTATAATTATCCCAATAAGGGAATTTCCACGTAATGTTCTTCAAAAACAATATAGATAGTGCTGTACAGATTTTTATACGTTTAACCTTCTAATTTCATAGATAACAGACATACCTATGCATCTTTTATCTTTGTTTTTGGGTATAAATGATTCACCCAGGCACAATTATATCTTCCACCCATTATTATTCTCAAATAATTCACAATAATTAATACCTACCGATTATTATTTGACTAGTTGGAAACAAATCGCTAGGCTTAAGCGGAGATGGGCAGGACACTTGGCAAAATGGGAAGACAACAGATGGACTAAGGCTGTTACTGAATGGTGGACTCTGTCGCACTAACATATTTGACATTTAGTGAGACTTACAGTTCAAGTTGTCAAGAAAGTTAATGTGACATGGTACCAAAGTGTATATATATTAATGCTCGTGACCGTACGCCGGAAAGCAATGGATGGGACTTGCACAGGACCGGAAAGGATAGCGTGAAAGAGAGGAGGCCTATACCCAGCAGTGGGTGGATACAGGCTGAGTAGATAGATAGATAGAAAATCTGGTAGATAATAGCCACAAAAACAGCCTTAAACCTCATTGGATTTAAGTGTGAATAGGCAACTGTAAAAAACAACTGTGCAACTGTGTCGGTGTCCGGGTTTTGAGCTGACCAGGCCGACCTGGAAATCTTTAAATAGACTCCGCACACAGGTTGGCCGAAGTAAAGATAACCTGTCCAGGTGGGGTTTTCTCAACGGATAGGACCTGAGCTGCGAGTGTGGTGTTACGCCACAGACATATGGCTCATCTGACATCTTGCCCCGCGTGCCCTGATACCTGTACGCGAGAGGAGCTGATGAATGCCACCGAAAATGCTGTCCGAGTGGCAAAATACTGGGCTGAAAAAATCTGAATGCCATCGAAACGAAAAGAAGAAGACTGTGTCGGAAAGCAATAGATGAGATTCGCACAGGACCGGAAAGGATGGCGTGAAAGAGAGGATATACCCAGCAGTGGGTGGACACAGGCTGAGTAGATAGATAGTTGGAAACTACTCTACATTTAGTTTCATTGAAATCCGCGGGACTTCTTGCGTGTCGCGTAGGTCTCTACTAATCTACTTACTACTCTACTTTTTCTTCAAGTCATCGATCGCAGAGTGGCAGTGACCAGTAACGTCACTGCATTTAGTACTGTCGGTTATATTAAACAAGGTTCGTATTCGTAATCACACATTTTAGTGCCCACTTGGCTTTTGTGTCCTGCTGATTATGTTTGCACGCCGTTTGCTATTAAGTAGATTGTTGTACCATGAGTTGTTCATAAAAATCATGTTCTATGAAGGACTATTTATGATCTTACATATCGTAGCCTTATAGTGAACACCAATAAAACCACGCCGATTTTTTTTTTAAACTAGCTTGGCCATAGACAAGCTAAAAACTACAAGACAACAGACAACTTACGAGGCATGCCTTTTAAGTTCTGTCGTTTGCACATTTGGCGCCAATTTTTAATTTAGACACATAAACATAACATACATAAATAGCTTATATACGTCCCACTGCTGGGCACATGCCTCCTCTCAATCAACCGGAGAGGATCACTTTGTTTGGTTAGGACTTTTCAGGCTTGAATCACCTGATTGTCCGAAAAAGTAAGTTGATTCCGTGCTTCGGAGGGCACGTTAAGCCGTTGGTCCCGGCTATTAGCCATAAAAACACCTCCACCAACCCGCAGTGGAGCAGCGTGGTGGAGTATGCTCCATACCCCCTCCGGTTGAATTTAGAACTGTTCAAAATTTAAATTTGTTGGAATTTCGAATATCAAAACAATTGAAAGCATTAGGATTAATGGCATTGTTTAGTCACAGCGTTGGTTTGAGTCTGTCAGGTGACGTCCGAAAATGAATATTACAAAGGAAAATGTCCGTGTACAAGTCACAACAAGTTAATGTGTTTTTTTCGAGGTTTTCCTGAAGAAAGTGATTTTTCAAAAAGGTGCTCAGGTGGTTTTCATGATAAAATGACGATTAGTACATCATCTCCCATTATTATTCTGAACAAGATAAAAAAGTAACATATAGGTAAAAACATAATTCTATACGTAGGTAACTGATCCAAATATCAAGCAACAATTTTTACATGTGCCTCAGCCATTAGATTATTGAACCTTTTCAAACAATTCGCGTGCCTTTATGTGACTCATGTCGTAATATTCAAAGATATAAACATTAAACAACTCACCACTTGGTCATCTTATGGCAAAACGTGTTTATAGTTATTCGCGAAATGACATCAGCTTATTAGATTGCATTACTATAGACCCAGGATGGTGCGTGCTATAAAAATCGAGAGGTTAAAGAACTTAGTATTTTCAATAACGGCCTCTGTGGTGCTCTGAGCGTTGGACTCACGATCCGGAGGCCCCGGGTTCGAATCCCGGTGGGGACAATATCACAAAAATCACTTTGTGATCCCTAGTTTGGTTGGGACATTACAGGCTCATCACCTGATTCCCCGAAAGTAAGATGATCCGTGCTCCGGAGGCACGTTAAGCCGTTGGCCCCGGTTACTATTTACTGAAAAGTAATTTTCAGTCAGACCACAAAGTAATTTTTGGATATGTCCCCACCGGGAATCGAGCCGAGGACCTCCGGATCGTTAGCTCAACGCTCAACCACTAGACCACAGAGGTCGGACTATATATGATTTACAAAGAACTTCACCTAGAAAGACCCTCTTCTTCTTCTTTGCGAGTCGGTGGCGATCGATACTAAATTGCGACATTGTCAGTGGCTTCGTGAAGGTCTTTAATAGTGCAGGCGGCGATCCAATGTAATCGGTCCTCATCAGGACCAAACAAAAGACCTTGCAGGGAAAGTCCCTGACTGTAGTAAACTAGTCGTTCTGTTTAATAGCTGTTGTTTTGTTTCTGGTGAAAGCCTGTAATTGCCTTTTTTGTTTCTATTTATAAATCTAATATGTTTTGTTTTGTAAGCTGTTGGTTTTCCAAGTAATAAATAAATAGTATGAATGAGTGAGTGGGACGTACAGTTATCCGTCTCTGGCAGTAGCGGTGAAAAGGTCACGTCGGACATAAAATTGTGTTTCAGATTTCTGCTTAAAATTGACGTGTACTCCATAAATTTTATGCCTGTCGATTACCAGTCCCTTTCTTTTTCAACGGATAAGAAAATGACAGTTATTACTTAAAATAAAATTAGACGGCGTCTGCAGGAATTAGCACCATTAGTTAAAAGTATTCTATATGAGCCTTATTATGTTGCTTGAAATAAATGTATTTTTTTGTACATATTTATTAGACAACTTACTAAAAGCCAAAAGCTACAAGACAACAGACAACTTACAAGTCACAATAAGATAATGTGTTTTTTTTTGTTAATGTGTTTTTTTTTCGAGATTTTGCTGAAGAATGTGATTACATCAGAAAGTGACAAATAATTAGTATGAATGAGTGAATGGGACGCAGAGTTACCCGCTCACCGCTCGTCTCTGGCAGTAGCGGTGACAAGGTCACGTCGGACATAAAATTAAGTGCGGTCGTGATTGGTGGCTCCGACACACCTACATGACCCACATTGACGCTCGTCAGGCCACGAGACGAGCGACAGCGGGCGGCGGAGCGGGGGCGGTAGCGAGGTTTGATGTCATAACACCACTGGCCAGAAACACGTTGATACTTATGGCGGGCTGTCATTAAGAAAAAACTAAATTAACAGGACATAACTAAATTAACGACCTCCGTGTTCAGTGGTTGAGCGTTGGGCTCACGACCCGGAGGTTCCAGGTTCGACTCCCGGTGGGGACAGAGATATATCACAAAAATCACTTTATGGTCCCTAGTGGTATGAAGCGATTGATGAATGTGGAGGAAGCAAGAGAAGTGTGTCAGGATCGAAGCAAATGGAATTCTATAGTCTCTGCTTACCCCGGTGGGAAATAGGCGTGAGTTTATGTATGTATGTATGTATGGTCCCTAGTTTGATTAGGACATTACAGGCTGATCACCTGATTGTCCGAAAGTAAGATGATCCGTGCTTCGGAAGCCACGTTAAGCCGTTGGTCCTGGTTACTACTTACTGATGTAAGAAAGTAGTCGTTACATGAGCCATGTCAAGGGCCTTTGGCGGATTAATAGTAACCCTGACACCAGGGTTGATGAGGTTGGTACTCCACCTCACAACCCACACGATAGAAGAAGAAGAAGAACAGGACATAACAATATTTAGATAATTCGTGATCGTACATAATTATGTATGGTCCATGACAGCTGTCGCCCCCGCTCCGCTATCCGCTGTCGCCCCCGCTCCGCTATCCGCTGTCGCCCCCGCTCCGCTACCCGCTGTCGTTCAATACGCTCCTTCATCGTTTTTTTTCGTGTCATTCTACATTTCTATTTAATAACTAGTCACCCGTATTTAGAATTAGAATTTTAATGGCCTTTTATGATTCCTACAAACGACAGACGTAATGGTATGGTTTAGTAACAATAAGTGTTTTTTGACGATCCTGCATGAAACTTTACTTTTTGAAGGTATTTACATGAAAATGTACACGTCGAACTCGTTGTTACAGCATGTGGTGTAATACAAACAAACATAGATCAAATCAAATCAAAATCAAAAACTTTATTGCGTACGATGTGGTACGGTCACGAGCATTAATATGTATACACTTTGGTACCATGTCACATTAACTTTTTTGACAAATTGAACTGTAAGTCTCACTAAATGTCAAATATGTTAGTGCGACAGAGTCCTAAAGTGGGTACATTATATTGCTCATGACTGTACATAGAGATGGTATCATAAAAGAAATCATCATGGACCCTGCTAGGGCACAGCAAAGTAAATTCAAAATAACTATCCAATAACTACTAAGTGAGGAGCTCGGTGGCGCAGCGGTAAACGAGAAATCGGTTTGTATTCCTGTTACACAGAACTAAAATAGTTCTGTGCAATAAAAATCGTACATTGTTTATATGTAGGTGTTCAAATAATGCCGGCGGGTTATACTTTATTGTTTCGTCCGATCAATGCGATATTGAATCGAGCTGTGAGGAAGGTCCCTTACATTGACAAACACTTCCCGCGGGGAATCATGCGCAGTGAATAATTGAGACTGAGACTAATCCAGCGACGTCGATCCAACCTGTTCCCAACTGGAGACGGATTTTTTAAGCAGAATATCTTATCGGATTACAAGGTAGAATATTTTATTGAAGATTGGGGATTTGGGAATGTTTGACAAATGAATTCCATATTTTAACTCGCTTACCCTCTTAACAGCCTCCGTCGTCTGGTGGTTAGAGCATTGGGCTCACGATCTGGAAGTTCCGGTTCGATGTTTCCATGAGAACACTGTCGAATATCACTTCGTGAGACTGTCCTTTGTTTGGGTATTGCAGGATATTGCATTATACGTAGGACATTGCAGGCTGAATTACCTGATTGTCCGAAAAAATACGTCGATTCCGTGCTTCGGTAGCCATGTTGGTCCCGGGTTATTCGCCCAAATGCCTCCACCGTAGTGGAGCTGTGTGGTGAAGTAAATACCAAAACCCTCTCAGGATCATCGAGGGGGACGCCTGTACCCATCAGTGGGACTTATATAGGCTATTCATGTTTTATGTACCTAATTCTTACAGAGTTCTTTCTGTTTTTCGGATGGATTTACTTATCACGTGTATTTTATCTAACGTAAACAACAACAGTTCTGGGGGGGTTATAAGGCCACATTGAAGCAATTAATTTAAAAAGCAATATTGCAATTTAACATTTGTGCATTTAAAAGAAACTGCGCAATGTCAATAAATGTCAAACAGCAATATTGTTTTGTGTGTGGCCTTTTTAACCCACTGCTGGACAAAGGCATCCCCTTTCTCCTGCCAGTTTTATTTTCAGTTGATTTAATAACCCGAATGTTTTATTAGCTCCGCGTATGAATTCATAACACGTGCGGCGATTTTCTTTTGTTGCCGACATGGAACAGTATGCGATGCGAACTTGGCGAAAACTACCGAATCGCATTTTGCCTATATTTATTCGAATAAATATATTTATTCGTAGCATTTTGATCATATGGCAGTTATTCCTCTTGTTAATTTATTCAATTTCGGTGGTTCTTTTAATGGTTTTCAAAGTAAGGTAAGGTAAACGGACCCTGTGAAAAACGGGATAATACTAGGGAGATGATGATGAGTGTCCGACCGAGATCATATCAAAGCGACAGCCAAACAGACTACGAATTTGAGTATAAAGGCATTTATCTTATAAAAACTTTTTTACTTCTAAGTAATAAGTTTGGCCTAAGTATGCTGTCGCCTCCTTCCAACAACCTTCATGAATCGATCAAAAATACAGTTTTCTTAGAGTTACTACCCAATGTCAATACATTTGCATAAGTTTTACCCCTAAGTAGTAAGTTTGGCCTAAGGATGCTGTCGACTCCTTCCAACAACCTTCATGAATGGATCGAATATACAGTTTTCTAAGAGTTGCCACTCAACGTCAATACATTCGAATCATTTTCACCCGCAAGTAGTAAGTTTGGCCTAAGAATGCTGTCGATTCCTTCCACCAACCTTCATGAATCGATCATTTCTACAGTTTTCTACGAGTTGCCACTCAAAGTCAATACATTTGCATAAATTTTACCCCGATTTAGTAAGTTTGGCCTAAGAATGCTGTCGACTCCTTCCAACAACCTTCATTGATCGATCAAATATACAGTTTTCTAAGCGTTGCCACTCACAGTCAAATCATTTGCATAAAATTTACCCTTAAGTAGTAAGTTTGGCCTAAGAATGCTGTCGACTCCTTCCACCAACCTTCATGAATCGATCATTTCTACAGTTTTCTACGAGTTGCCACTCAAAGTCAATACATTTGGATCATTTTTACCCTTTAGTAGTAAGTTTGGCCTAAGAATGCTGTCGACTCCTTCCAACAACCTTCATGAATCGAAGAAATATACAGTTTTCTTAGAGTTGCCACCCAAAGTCAATACATTTGGATCATTTTCACCCGCAAGTAGTAAGTTTGGCCTAAGAATGCTGTCGACTCCTTCCGCCAACCTTCATGAATCGATCATTTCTACAGTATTCTACGAGTTGCCACTCAAAGTCAATACATTTGCATAAATTTTACCCCTAAGTAGTAAGTTTGGCCTAAGAATGCTGTCGACTCCTTCCAACAACCTTCATGAATCGATCAAATATACAGTTTTCTAAGAGTTGCTACCCAATGTCAATACATTTGCATAAATTTTACCCGTAAGTAGTAAGTTTGGCCTAAGGATGCTGTCGACTCCTTCCAACAACCTTCATGAATGGATAAAATATACAGTTTTCTAAGAGTTGCCACTCGAAGTCAATACATTCGAATCATTTTCACCCATAAGTAGTAAGTTTGGCCTAAGAATGCTGTCGACTCCTTCCACCAACCTTCATACATCGATCATTTCTACAGTTTTCTACGAGTTGCCACTCAAAGTCAATACATTTGCATAAATTTTACCCCTAAGTTGTAAGTTTGGCTTAAGAATGCTGCCGACTTCTTCCAACAACCTTCATGAATTGATCAAATATACGGTTTTTTAAGAGTTGCCACTCAAAGTCAATACATTTGCATAAATTTTACCCTTAAGTAGTAACTTTGGCCTAAGAATGCTGTCGACTCCTTCCACCAACCTTCATGAATCGATCATTTCTACAGTTTTCTACGAGTTGCCACTCAAAGTCAATACATTTGCATAAATTTTACCCCTAAGTTGTAAGTTTGGCTTAAGAATGCTGCCGACTTCTTCCAACAACCTTCATGAATTGATCAAATATACGGTTTTTTAAGAGTTGCCACTCAAAGTCAATACATTTGCATAAATTTTACCCTTAAGTAGTAAGTTTGGCCTAAGAATGCTGTCGACTCCTTCCACCAACCTTCATGAATCGATCATTTCTACAGTTTTCTACGAGTTGCCACTCAAAGTCAATACATTTGCATAAATTTTACCCCTAAGTAGTAAGTTTGGCCTAAGAATGCTGTCGACTCCTTCCAACAACCTTCATGAATCGAAGAAATATACAGTTTTCTTAGAGTTGCCACCCAAAGTCAATACATTTGGATCATTTTCACCCGCAAGTAGTAAGTTTGGCCTAAGAATGCTGTCGACTCCTTCCGCCAACCTTCATGAATCGATCATTTCTACAGTATTCTACAAGTTGCCACTCAAAGTCAATACATTTGCATAAATTTTACCCCTAAGTAGTAAGTTTGGCCTAAGAATGCTGTCGACTCCTTCCAACAACCTTCATGAATCGATCAAATATACAGTTTTCTAAGAGTTGCTACCCAATGTCAATACATTTGCATAAATTTTACCCGTAAGTAGTAAGTTTGGCCTAAGGATGCTGTCGACTCCTTCCAACAACCTTCATGAATGGATCAAATATACAGTTTTCTAAGAGTTGCCACTCGAAGTCAATACATTCGAATCATTTTCACCCATAAGTAGTAAGTTTGGCCTAAGAATGCTGTCGACTCCTTCCACCAACCTTCATACATCGATCATTTCTACAGTTTTCTACGAGTTGCCACTCAAAGTCAATACATTTGCACAAATTTTACCCCTAAGTTGTAAGTTTGGCTTAAGAATGCTGCCGACTTCTTCCAACAACCTTCATGAATTGATCAAATATACGGTTTTTTAAGAGTTGCCACTCAAAGTCAATACATTTGCATAAATTTTACCCTTAAGTAGTAAGTTTGGCCTAAGAATGCTGTCGACTCCTTCCACCAACCTTCATGAATCGATCATTTCTACAGTTTTCTACGAATTGCCACTCAAAGTCAATACATTTACATAAATTTTACCCCTAAGTAGTAAGTTTGGCCTAAGAATGCTGTCGACTCCTTCCAACAACCTTCATGAATCGATCAAATATACAGTTTTCTTAGAGTTGCTACCCAATGTCAATACATTTGCATAAATTTCACCCCTAAGTAGTAAGTTTGGCCTAAGGATGCTGTCGACTCCTTCCAACAACCTTCATGAATTGATCAAATATACAGTTTTCTAAGAGTTGCTACTCAAATTCAATACATTTGGATCATTTTCACCCCTAAGTAGTAAGTTTGGCCTAAAGATGCTGTCGACTCCTTCCAACAACCTTCATGAATTGATCAAATATACAGTTTTGTAAGAGTTGCTACTCAAAGTCAATACATTTGCATAAATTTTACCCTTAAGTAGTAAGTTTGGCCTAAGAATGCTGTCGACTCCTTCCAACAACCTTCATGAATCGATCAAATATACAGTTTTCTGAGTTGCTACCCAATGTCAATACATTTGCATAAATTTTACCCGTAAGTAGTAAGTTTGGCCTAAGGATGCTGTCGACTCCTTCCAACAACCTTCATGAATGGATCAAATATACAGTTTTCTAAGAGTTGCCACTCGAAGTCAATACATTCGAATCATTTTCACCCATAAGTAGTAAGTTTGGCCTAAGAATGCTGTCGACTCCTTCCACCAACCTTCATACATCGATCATTTCTACAGTTTTCTACGAGTTGCCACTCAAAGTCAATACATTTGCATAAATTTTACCCCTAAGTTGTAAGTTTGGCTTAAGAATGCTGCCGACTTCTTCCAACAACCTTCATGAATTGATCAAATATACGGTTTTTTAAGAGTTGCCACTCAAAGTCAATACATTTGCATAAATTTTACCCTTAAGTAGTAAGTTTGGCCTAAGAATGCTGTCGACTCCTTCCACCAACCTTCATGAATCGATCATTTCTACAGTTTTCTACGAGTTGCCACTCAAAGTCAATACATTTGCATAAATTTTACCCCTAAGTAGTAAGTTTGGCCTAAGAATGCTGTCGACTCCTTCCAACAACCTTCATGAATCGAAGAAATATACAGTTTTCTTAGAGTTGCCACCCAAAGTCAATACATTTGGATCATTTTCACCCGCAAGTAGTAAGTTTGGCCTAAGAATGCTGTCGACTCCTTCCGCCAACCTTCATGAATCGATCATTTCTACAGTATTCTACGAGTTGCCACTCAAAGTCAATACATTTGCATAAATTTTACCCCTAAGTATGAAGTTTGGCCTAAGAATGCTGTCGACTCCTTTCAACAACCTTCATGAATCGATCAAATATACAGTTTTCTAAGAGTTGCTACCCAATGTCAATACATTTGCATAAATTTTACCCGTAAGTAGTAAGTTTGGCCTAAGGATGCTGTCGACTCCTTCCAACAACCTTCATGAATGGATCAAATATACAGTTTTCTAAGAGTTGCCACTCGAAGTCAATACATTCGAATCATTTTCACCCATAAGTAGTAAGTTTGGCCTAAGAATGCTGTCGACTCCTTCCACCAACCTTCATACATCGATCATTTCTACAGTTTTCTACGAGTTGCCACTCAAAGTCAATACATTTGCACAAATTTTACCCCTAAGTTGTAAGTTTGGCTTAAGAATGCTGCCGACTTCTTCCAACAACCTTCATGAATTGATCAAATATACGGTTTTTTAAGAGTTGCCACTCAAAGTCAATACATTTGCATAAATTTTACCCTTAAGTAGTAAGTTTGGCCTAAGAATGCTGTCGACTCCTTCCACCAACCTTCATGAATCGATCATTTCTACAGTTTTCTACGAATTGCCACTCAAAGTCAATACATTTGCATAAATTTTACCCCTAAGTAGTAAGTTTGGCCTAAGAATGCTGTCGACTCCTTCCAACAACCTTCATGAATCGATCAAATATACAGTTTTCTTAGAGTTGCTACCCAATGTCAATACATTTGCATAAATTTCACCCCTAAGTAGTAAGTTTGGCCTAAGGATGCTGTCGACTCCTTCCAACAACCTTCATGAATTGATCAAATATACAGTTTTCTAAGAGTTGCTACTCAAAGTCAATACATTTGGATCATTTTCACCCCTAAGTAGTAAGTTTGGCCTAAGGATGCTGTCGACTCCTTCCAACAACCTTCATGAATTGATCAAATATACAGTTTTGTAAGAGTTGCTACTCAAAGTCAATACATTTGCATAAATTTTACCCCTAAGTTGTAAGTTTGGCTTAAGAATGCTGCCGACTTCTTCCAACAACCTTCATGAATTGATCAAATATACGGTTTTTTAAGAGTTGCCACTCAAAGTCAATACATTTGCATAAATTTTACCCTTAAGTAGTAAGTTTGGCCTAAGAATGCTGTCGACTCCTTCCACCAACCTTCATGAATCGATCATTTCTACAGTTTTCTACGAGTTGCCACTCAAAGTCAATACATTTGCATAAATTTTACCCCTAAGTAGTAAGTTTGGCCTAAGAATGCTGTCGACTCCTTCCACCAACCTTCATGAATCGATCATTTCTACAGTTTTCTACGAGTTGCCACTCAAAGTTAATACATTTGCATAAATTTTACCCCGAAGTAGTAAGTTTGGCCTAAGAATGCTGTCGACTCCTTCCAACAACCTTCATGAATCGATCAAATATACAGTTTTCTTAGAGTTACTACCCAATGTCAATACATTTGCATAAGTTTTACCCCTAAGTAGTAAGTTTGGCCTAAGGATGCTGTCGACTCCTTCCAACAACCTTCATGAATGGATCAAATATACAGTTTTCTAAGAGTTGCCACTCAACGTCAATACATTCGAATCATTTTCACCCGCAAGTAGTAAGTTTGGCCTAAGAATGCTGTCGACTCCTTCCAACAACCTTCATGAATCGATCAAATATACAGTTATCTAAGAGTTGCTACCCAATGTCAATACATTTGCATAAATTTTACTCTTAAGTAGTAAGTTTGGCCTAAGAATGCTGTCGACTCCTTTCAATAACCTTCATGAATGGATCAAATATACAGTTTTCTAAGAGTTGCCACTCAAAGTCAATACATTTGCATAAATTTTACCCCTAAGTAGTAAGTTTGGCTTAAGAATGCTGCAGACCCCAAAAAGCCACTCAAAGTGACTCCTTCCAACAACCTTCATGAATCGATCAAATATACAGTTTTCTTAGAGTTACTACCCAATGTCAATACATTTGCATAAGTTTTACCCCTAAGTAGTAAGTTTGGCCTAAGGATGCTGTCGACTCCTTCCAACAACCTTTATGAATGGATCAAATATACAGTTTTCTAAGAGTTGCCACTCAACGTCAATACATTCGAATCATTTTCACCCGCAAGTAGTAAGTTTGGCCTAAGAATGCTGTCGACTCCTTCCAACAACCTTCATGAATCGATCAAATATACAGTTATCTAAGAGTTGCTACCCAATGTCAATACATTTGCATAAATTTTACCCCTAAGTAGTAAGTTTGGCCTAAGGATGCTGTCGACTCCTTTCAACAACCTTCATGAATGGATCAAATATACAGTTTTCTAAGAGTTGCCACTCAACGTCAATACATTCGGATCATTTTCACCCGCAAGTAGTAAGTTTGGCCTAAGAATGCTGTCGACTCCTTCCACCAACCTTCATACGTCGATCATTTCTACAGTTTTCTACGAGTTGCCACTCAAAGTCAATACATTTGCATAAATTTTACCCCTAAGTAGTAAGTTTGGCTTAAGAATGCTGCAGACCCCAAAAAGCCACTCAAAGTGACTCCTTCCAACAACCTTCATGAATCGATCAAATATACAGTTTTCTTAGAGTTGCTAACCAATGTCAATACATTTGCATAAATTTTACCCCTAAGTAGTAAGTTTGGCCTAAGGATGCTGTCGACTCCTTCCAACAACCTTCATGAATTGATCAAATATACAGTTTTCTGAGAGTTGCTACTCAAAGTCAATACATTTGGATCATTTTCACCCCTAAGTAGTAAGTTTGGCCTAAGGATGCTGTCGACTCCTTCCAACAACCTTCATGAATTGATCAAATATACAGTTTTGTAAGAGTTGCTACTCAAAGTCAATACATTTGCATAAATTTTACCCTTATGTAGTAAGTTTGGCCTAAGAATGCTGTCGACTCCTTCCAACAACCTTCATGAATCGATCATTTCTACAGTTTTCTACGAGTTGCCACTCAAAGTCAATACATTTGGATCATTTTCACCCATAAGTAGTAAGTTTGGCCTAAGAATGCTGTCGACTCCTTCCAACAACCTTCATGAATCGATCAAATAAACAGTTTTCTTTGAGTTCCCACCCAAAGTCAATACATTTGGATCATTTTCACCCGCTAGTTGTAAGTTTGGCCTAAGAATGCTGTCGACTCCTTCCACCAACATTCATGAATCGATCATTTCTACAGTTTTCTACGAGTTGCCACTCAAAGTCAATAAATTTGCATAAATTTTACCCCGAAGTAGTAAGTTTGGCCTAAGAATGCTGTCGCCTCCTTCCAACAACCTTCATGAATCGATCAAAAATACAGTTTTCTTAGAGTTACTACCCAATGTCAATACATTTGCATAAATTTTACGCCTAAGTAGTAAGTTTGGCCTAAGGATGCTGTCGACTCCTTCCAACAACCTTCATGAATGGATCGAATATACAGTTTTCTAAGAGTTGCCACTCAACGTCAATACATTCGAATCATTTTCACCCGCAAGTAGTAAGTTTGGCCTAAGAATGCTGTCGATTCCTTCCACCAACCTTCATGAATCGATCATTTCTACAGTTTTCTACGAGTTGCCACTCAAAGTCAATACATTTGCATAAATTTTACCCCGATTTAGTAAGTTTGGCCTAAGAATGCTGTCGACTCCTTCCAACAACCTTCATGAATCGATCAAATATACAGTTATCTAAGAGTTGCTACCCAATGCCAATACATTTGCATAAATTTTACCCCTAAGTAGTAAGTTTGGCCTAAGGATGCTGTCTACTCCTTTCAACAACCTTCATGAATGGATCAAATATATAGTTTTCTAAGAGTTGCCACTCAACGTCAATACATTCGGATCATTTTCACCCGCAAGTAGTAAGTTTGGCCTAAGAATGCTGTCGACTCCTTCCACCAACATTCATGAATCGATCATTTCTACAGTTTTCTACGAGTTGCCACTCAAAGTCAATACATTTGCATAAATTTTACCCCTAAGTAGTAAGTTTGGCTTAAGAATGCTGCAGACTTCTTCCAACAACCTTCATGTATTGATCGAATATACAGTTTTCTAAGCGTTGCTACTCAAAGTCAAATCATTTGCATAAAATTTACCCTTAAGTAGTAAGTTTGGCCTAAGAATGCTGTCGGCTCCTTCCAACAATATTCATGAATCGATCAAATATACAGTTTGCTAAGAGTTGCTACTCAAAGTCAATACATTTGCATAAATTTTACCCCTAAGTAGTAAGTTTGGCCTAAGTATGCAGTCGACTCCATCCAACAACCTTAATGAATTGATCAAATATACAGTTTTCTAAGAGTTGCTACTCAAAGTCAATACATTTGCATAAATTTTACCCCTAAGTAGTAAGTTTGGCCTAAGAATGCTGTCGACTCCTTTCAACAACCTTCATGAATCGATCAAATATACAGTTTTCTTAGAGTTGCTACCCAATGTCAATACATTTGCATAAATTTCACCCCTAAGTAGTAAGTTTGGCCTAAGGATGCTGTCGACTCCTTCCACCAACCTTCATGAATCGATCATTTCTACAGTTTTCTACGAGTTGCCACTCAAAGTCAATACATTTGGATCATTTTTACCCTTAAGTAGTAAGTTTGGCCTAAGAATGCTGTCGACTCCTTCCAACAACCTTCATGAATCGATCAAATATACAGTTTTCTTAGAGTTGCCACCCAAAGTCAATACATTTGGATCATTTTCACCCGCAAGTAGTAAGTTTGGCCTAAGAATGCTGTCGACTCCTTCCGCCAACCTTCATGAATCGATCATTTCTACAGTATTCTACGAGTTGCCACTCAAAGTCAATACATTTGCATAAATTTTACCCCTAAGTAGTAAGTTTGGCCTAAGAATGCTGTCGACTCCTTCCAACAACCTTCATGAATCTATCAAATATACAGTTTTCTAAGAGTTGCTACCCAATGTCAATACATTTGCATAAATTTTACCCCTAAGTAGTAAGTTTGGCCTAAGAATGCTGTCGACTCCTTCCAACAACCTTCATTGATCGATCAAATATACAGTTTTCTAAGCGTTGCCACTCAAAGTCAAATCATTTGCATAAAATTTACCCTTAAGTAGTAAGTTTGGCCTAAGAATGCTGTCGACTCCTTCCACCAACCTTCATACATCGATCATTTCTACAGTTTTCTACGATTTGCCACTCAATGTCAATACATTTGCATAAATTTTACCCCTAAGTAGTAAGTTTGGCCTAAGGATGCTGTCGACTCCTTCCAACAACCTTCATGAATTGATCAAATATACAGTTTTCTAAGAGTTGCTACTCAAAGTCAATACATTTGCATAAATTTTACTCTTAAGTAGTAAGTTTGGCCTAAGAATGCTGTCGACTCCTTCCAACAACCTTCATGAATCGATCATTTCTACAAATTTCTACGAGTTGCCACTCAAAGTCAATACATTTGCATAAATTTTACCCCTAAGTAGTAAGTTTGGCCTAAGAATGCTGCCGACTCCTTCCAACAACCTTCATGAATGGATCAAATATACAGTTTTCTACGAGTTGCCACTCAAATTCAATACATTTGCATAAATTTTACCCCTAAGTAGTAAGTTTGGCCTAAGAATGCTGCCGACTCCTTCCAACAACCTTCATGAAACGATCAAATATACAGTTATCTAAGAGTTGCTACCCAATGTCAATACATTTGCATAAATTTTACGCCTAAGTAGTAAGTTTGGCCTAAGGATGCTGTCGACTCCTTCCAACAACCTTCATGAATGGATCAAATATACAGTTTTCTAAGAGTTGCCACTCAACGTCAATACATTCGGATCATTTTCACCCGCAAGTAGTAAGTTTGGCCTAAGAATGCTGTCGACTCCTTCCACCAACCTTCATACGTCGATCATTTCTACAGTTTTCTAAGAGTTGTTACTCAAAGTCAATACATTTGCATTAATTTTACCCCTAAGTAGTTGAAAATCTGCACATTGACCTAGGTCTGCCAACCATTGCCCAATGGCTCAAATTAGCTTCCAAACGTTTTTTCGATTCTGCTCCGCACCACCCAAATCCCCTGGTAGTTGCGGCTTCCGAGTACATTCCGCTTAGGGACGGTACTGAAAAGTATCGGCGTCCGAAGGACGTCATATACGATCCCGACGACCCGATTACTCTAGCCATAGAGGCAGCCAATCAGCTCGCGACACCAAACACTTCAGGTCCCCGATACCGACCCCGCCGGCGTGGTCGACGATTTCCCTCATTCAGCGCTTATCGCTATCGACCCACTAGGGTCGATTAATTCTTTCAAATATTTTTCCTCTCAGACGACGCCCTGAGCCGAGGTTCGCGCCCAACTGGGCACCCTCAGGCCTGTTGTCTTAAACGTTGTACCGGGTGAGAGCCTTCAGCGCTCCCCATTTGTCCGGCAAAGTAGTTAATGCCATTTGCGGCAAATCTACAATAAGTCACGTAAAAAAATAAAATCCCCCTAAGTAGTAGGTTTGGCCTAAGAATGCTGTCGATTCCTTCCACCAACCTTTATGAATCCATCAATTTTGTTGACGTCACAAGCGGTCACGTGACTGATATTTTTCAAATCTTTGAGCGACTATAAAACCAAAACTACTAAGTATTTTTGACTACAACAAGAAGAGTGTATTTCTATACATACAGACTTTACTGACAATTTTTCAAGCGATTTGCCATACCTAATAATATTCTTCATTAGGTATTTATGTTAAGCGTTCATAATATATTTTAATTATTTAAAAATTGCCAGTTTTTTATTTTTTCCTTTGTATTTATCTAATTACCTATCTGCATACCAAATTTTAACTCTCTAGGTCATCTGGAACCGGGTTAGAGTTTTGATCTATAGGTCAGTCAGTCAATGATAAAAATGAGGATTTTTGGTCATTAATATCTAAATAATCGTTCGAGATAAGTTTATGAAAAGAACACATATGTATCTCGCAAGTCTCAATACATGAGCCAAATTTTATACGTTTATGTGGAATAGTTTTTGATTTATGAGGGGGTCAAAAGTGGCTCCAAATGGTTCGTGTAATATTACACACGGTGCGGCTCGCCAGTTCTGTTTCTTGAACTTGGCTTGACACGCTTCCGCGTGTCTAGATCTTATTATAAGCTTTTTACATAAAGTAAGCTTCACATGGGCTTAAGTTATTTTACGACAAATTCAAAATACTATCTGTTTTTTTATTGTAAAAACGTATACATAACCCCAAAAAAGATGAATTAATTTAAGACAACTCTAATATAAAGACAACAGCTCGACTATCTCGCTATATCGTTATATGCTGTCTTTGCTGCTCTATGTAATCAATATTCTCTTCGCATCTTGTTTACAGCTTTTCAAGAAAAAAATTAAAGAAAATTCCTATTGTGTTCACAAAGTCTGACTAACAAACTAAGAGCTCGTTCCAGTTTCAAGACTTCAGGAGAAAATTAAAAAAAAAAACTTGCTTCCGTTTAATGAAATGGGTCAATGAAATATGAACTTGAGAAGTTGAGTCCCAGCATCAGAATTCAATTATACTTAGATGTTGGAAGGCTAATGGAGGCTTTTCCATGTAAACTCTGTTAATTAAAAATAAATTTGAATATCGGCGAGGGTTGATTTCTTAATTTCAAGACTGCGCGGGGGAAGATCGTCTAGAAAGGTGACGAGTTTCAAAGTAAACTTCGGGGGAATTTTAGTGAATAATTTCTTATGAGACCTGTATTTTATTATTTTTTTTTATTTTTTTATTAATTTTTCTTTGAACTTTGAGCATTTACTTAAATTTTTTATTTAAATTTGTGTGTAATAAAATGTTTTATTATTATTTATTATTATGAATTGCTTCGATGTGGTCATTTTAACCCCCCTGTTCATTTCCTTGTAGGGAGCGCTGGTAATTTTAATAAAACCCCACACAAACAATTGAATGAACTGTATTACTTAGGATATTAATTTAATTACAAGATCCAAACATAAAGACGCGTTGGCTTGCTCGCGCTAGAGATGTGACTGACCATAAATGGTAGACTATTAGGTATGTCCCATACATTCCTAAACACAGAATCGAAAGGTTACTTTCCTTTGATGTGCTGAATCCTGATAATAATATTGATTATTTTTTTCTAGTTTTCATAACTTCTACTTCTACTTGTATTATATTTTTGGTTAGGTTTTACTACAGCCCGGACACTCCATACAAAAATCTTGTTTTAACCGTCTAACGCGTACGTGCGAGCGAGATCGACAGTCCGCGCGCGCTCTCTTACTCCTTAACGACTTACGGCCATTTTGACTAAAGTGACACCCAACTGGGGGGTGAGGTAAATCCATCTCGACGCCGATACGAATTGGTGCGAGACGGAGTGTCCGTCCATCCCCTGGTGGTTGCGGCTTCCGAATACATCCCGCTTAGGGACGGTTCTGAAAAGTATCGGCGTCCGAAGGACGTAATATACGATCCCGACGACCCGATTACTCTAGCCATAGAGGCAGCCAATCAGCTCGCGACAACAAACACTTCAGGATCCCGATACCGACCCCGCCGGCGTCGTCAACGATTTCCCTCAATCAGCACTTGTCGCTATCAACTCACTAGGGTCGATTAATTATTTCAAATATTTTTCCTCTCAGACGACGCTCTGAGCTGAGGTTCGCGCCCAACTGGGCACCCTTAGGCCTGTTGTCTTAGACGTTGTGTCTTAGACGGTGTATGCCATCTGCGGCCAATCTACAATCAGTTACGTCAAAAAAAATGGAGTGTCCGTTCTGTGTGTAGTATTTATTCTATGATACTACGACTGATTATTACAACACAAATTTAATACCTTTTAGTTTTTACACTATTCTTTGTCTTCACTCAGGTAAAATTACCCATATTAGGCTCTATCGGCCTGTATTAACAAACTGTCCGACCTTGGCAGCTACTGCCTTGCAGGGCTAAAAATACACCACCCTTCGGCTAACCTGCCAAATTGGATGGGTTGTATGTACCCTATATGAGTGTATATTGTGTACACCTTCCGTGGAATAGATTTGGATGATGCTTAAAAGGTTTTCCCTATAAAGGACGATCGATCGATTGATTTTTAACAACTTACCTGAAAATTTAAAGGAATTAAATATAAAAGAATTTAAGCATGATTTAACTAAACGGTTAGGACATATGTGTTTCTATAGTGTCAACGAATTCTTTATCTATAGGAATAAGTTTTCTAATAATAATATAATTATATATATATTGCACACAGGAAGATAAAAACACTGTTTTACTTACTTTGTGTTTTTGCAAATTATATTGCTCATGACTGTACGATAAAATATTAACTCATTAGTGCAAGTCCTGTACCGGGGTTCGAACTGGCGCTCGCGGTTTGAGACTCAAGCCGGTGTACCACAGGACTATAATTATGTCTAAATCTGCTATTTTTTTTCTTCTTTAAATTCAAAAAACATATTGGACAATTACCATAAAACAGAGAAAGGAAAACACTTATCAGTGAAAACTGCCTGCCTGAGTTAATAATAATAATAATTAAAAAAATCTTCTGTCGTGAGGTTGTGAGGTGGAATACCAACCTCATCAACCCTGGTGTCACGGTTACTATTGAGCCGCCAAAGGCCCCTGACATGACTCACGACTACTTACATCAGTAAGTAGTAACTGGGACCAACGGCTTAACGTGCCTTCCCAAGCACGCATCATCTTACTTTCGGACAATCAGGTGATCAGCCTGTAATGTCTTAACCAAACTAAGGATCACAAAATGTTTTTTGTGATATGTCCCCACCGGGATATGAACCTGGGACCTCCGGATCGTGAGTTCAACGATCAAACCACTAGACCATGGAGGCGGTTCTTTAAATCGTACGTCAGATTAAAAAGGCTTTCGAAACTGAAGCAATGAGGAAGTTCATTTACCAGCCGGTTCCAAGACCTTTGTGGATCATCGGTCTTGGGTCGTGGTTGTGGTGTCAGGCTATAATTAGTGAGTGGTGGTGAGTGGTGGGGTGGGGTAATGACTGTGTCGACATCTCTAACTGGGGTAAACATTGAGGATTGATGGTCGGTTTCATACTGACTTAGTTTAGCAGTTTTTAGTTAAGTCTGAATTTTTCTTTCATCGGTTATTAACTTTTTTGCCAGTGGTTGAGCGTTGGGCTCACGATCCAGAGGTGCCGGGTTCGAATCCTGGTTATTGTATCGATTAATTTTGTATACCGTTTTCGTAATGAAATTGAATTGAATCCTTCATCCACTGCACATGTTCAAACTATCTTAACGTTTTCTTCTCAATCTTACTTACTAATAATAAGTTTCTTACTGACTAATTATACCCACTACTATGCTACTGTTGAATACTATAGATACTTCAACAAGTATATGAGTAGAAAGAGGGTGGATAGTATTTACTGTGAGTGTGGCGGAATGTGGGTCAGACTCGTCGACGCCTATATACGATAGCTATCACAAGTGATGCTTTTAACGGACTGTCTTCAGTTGCCGTTTATCAGGGTGCTAGATGTCTGGGTTTCCGAGGATTTATTCTTGAAAAGTAGAAAAAAAAGCAAGATTGAGGAGTTTTGCAACTAACCTCACGTTACAAAATTTCCTAACCATGCCGTGTATACACGTTTTGGGTTTCAATCTAGTTATTACCCACATCTGTAACCTTTTATTTTCGCATGCCATGATTGTTACCTGTTGTGTCTACCTTTTAAATAAATAAATAAATTAAAAAAGTTCCCAAGAATTTGTTCTTGAAGGGAATTTTAGAGCCACGCTCTTGTCGGTGTAGCATTCTCCATGCTACTTTTTTAGGGAAAATAGGTAAATAGGCAAGTGGTTTCCCTCTTGCCTTCCGCCCAAGCGCCCAAAGGTTGCCTGGAAGAAATTAGTATAGGGCCTTTCTGTATCTTGTGTCCATTGTGCTCAATAAAGTATTCTATCTATCTATCTATCAAGTGGGGTTAATTTATGCAAGTGTGATGTGTCCCCGGCCTTCAGCGAAGCCCTACACTGCAGAGTAAGCGAGTCTTCCGCGTCGTTGCAGATAGTATAATCTGTCGAGCTGACCTTCCACCGGCCGCAGGTCCAATGTCAACAGTGAGCAAAAGATCTTGGTTACACAGTATTTTTTATGGGATAGGCAAGCTATTGACCAATTGATTGGTAACCGTGGAAGATCTCCCGACTCTCACTATGACTCTCATCATCATCATCATCAATTTAAGAGCCATGCTCTTCTCGGTGCAGCATTTTCCATGCTACTTTTGTTGTGTAGTGGTTTCCCTCTTGCCTTCCGCCCCGCAGTACTATGTCTGACGCGAGTGGGATGGCGCCCAGAGTAGTCTATTACAAAGCCATACTAGGACTCTTGTCCTCCGTCTCTGAATAGTACTGGTAGCTACTGCTACTTTGACTATCACTGTACTAATGAAGCAATGATTTACGAATTTGTTTTCGAATTCTTATTTGCATTTTAAATATTTACCAAATTCCCGAGAAATGCGTTTCGGAGAAAAGGTTTAGATTGTGCTTTCCGTGAAACTGAACTGTTTGTATTGTCATCATCATCATTCAAAAGTTCAAAAATATTTATTTTTCAAAATTGGCTCACAAAGTTAGCGCTTTTTGAACGTCAGACATAATTAAATTACATATTATGTAACTAGCTGTAAAACTACTACCACATCGGAATCTGTAACGCTGAGGGAAAGACGTGGCCAGAAAACCTCCCAGCACAGGGCCCTAGTCCTACTGTTTCATGTTTTCCTTTCTTTTCTTTTTTTTCATCAGGCGGAAATCGTCCACTGCTTGATATAGACCTCCAATAAGCCTCGCCATCGATCCTTTGCTGGCTGCATCCAGCGTTTGTATCTTTACATTCATAAACATAACCTATACGCCCTGTATATGGTCTTAAGGCCCAAAGTTATAACCTCGTCATCTAGATTTTTATGATAAGATATTTTTAATTTGCCCCTATTTCGCCCCCATTGACCGCCCCCAGTAACAATAGCGCCCCCATTTATTCGTACAGCTTACCGAATAGCGTTAAATCTAATTGTCCAATGCAAAACAGTGCGCGGCCCACTGCCGGCGAGTTAGATAATTTATTCACTAATTACAATGTAGTTAGTTAATTTTACACTAGCTTGCTGTCTTGTAATCTTAGTTCGGAGTTGTAGCGCTAATTACAAAGCTAGAACAGTACATAGTACCTAGTTAATAATTTAAATACGTCCTAAGTTTAGCGCTATAAACAGAAAGCGGAATAACAAAAGCGATTGCAAGTTGTCTACTGACTACTTGTCCTGTCTACCCCGTTGGTGACTACGGGCGTGAGTTTATAAATGCCGCGGTTCTGAAAAAAGGCGGGAAGAGTTTGATAATGTCCTTTTCTACATATCTTTTGCCGTTATTTCCCGAGATGTAAATCGAAACAGTCTACATTAAATTATGTTTTGGAAATATTATCAATTTACAAAGAACCTTTTTTTAAGAAAATGCAAGGCACAATCTTGTTTCCTACATATTAGAGATGGTTACATTATAGGAGATGGTAGGAAGCATTCACTACATGGCCGGGCTTAATATGAGCGAATCTTCACAAACGTTTCAGAAACTATTCGGGTGTGAAAATAGTTGATTTTACGAGTTGTGTCGTTTTACGATGGGGTCGTGAATTGTCTCAAATAAAATGAGACGACGTGACAGGAATTCCGGACTGGCGTTTATGGGTGTGAATATACTTGGACTGATAAACTATACCTCACTTCCTGTGGTATTAGCAGAACATCTAAAAAAATATCTTTATTATTTGTTCTATACAGTACCTGAGTAAAAACAATACGATTTTTTTATTGTTAAAATTGCGGAACGCACCATACAAACTTCCACCCCCCATTTTAGGGAAGCGGGGGCTTAGAAAGAGACATAAAGTAGCCTATGTCACTCTCCATCCCTTCAACTATTTCTACTTAAAAAATCACGTCAATTCGTCGCTCTATTTTGCCGTGAGACGGACAAACAAACATACACACACACACACACTTTCCCATTTATAATATTAGTATGGATTGTGAATGCATAAGTAATAACAACAACAGCCACAGCCTACGTGGTCTAGTGGTTAAAGCGTTGGGCTTACGATCTGGATGTCTGGGTGCGATTCCCGATGGGGACAATGTCGAAATCACTTTGTGAGACTGTCCTTTCTTTGGTAAGAACATTGCAGGCTTGAATCACCTGATTGTCCGAAAAAGAAAAGATGATTCCGTGCTTTGAAAGGCACGCTAAGCCGTTGGTCCCGGGCTACTAGCCCAAACACCTCCACCAAATCCGCAGTGGAGCAGCGTGGTGAAGTATGATCCATACCCCCTCTCCACTGAAACAATTCAGATGTGATTATTATAAACCCAAGGAAAAGCTTAGGTTTTATCTCAGAAATCATCCCTTAAGGGTTAAGAAGGGAGAAGAAACTAAATACGCTTAAAAATAAATTTTGTACCGGGTGAGAGCCCTCAGCGCTCTCCATTTGTCCGGAAAAGTAGTTACATATTACGTTAAGTCTACGAAAAGTCACGTCACTAAATCCACGCGAACCAACTCGCGGGTTAAACCTAGTATATTGCTATCCTATCTTATAAAAAAAACTTAGAGATAAATTACCGCTAACAATACGACCACAGACTTTCTGTTGTTATTTGCCTTTGTTCTGTTCGTGTTTTCATAACTTTTTATTATCTGTACCGAACCAAGACGGAAGTTTCTTTTGATAAAAAAAGATATGTGTATTTAATATACATACATTATTTAAATATACAGGGTGGCCCAGAAGTTCAGGTTCAAAATGAAAAATTAGATAGAATGGCTCATTAGCTACCAGAAACACCCCCATGTATGTTCAGCAATTATTTACGGTTTAGGAGATATGACCCATTTTGTACCTTTTTCTAGATTTTCTACTTTACTTCAGAAATAATCATTTTGTCGCTATCCCTTTCTTAATAATTATTTTATTTTACTTCACAACTATGCCTAAAGCTGTGTACCGCACAATTAAAGATAAATCAAAGTCAAATCAAAGATAAATAAAAAGTTATCGGAAGTCAAAGTGAGAATTCGACCAAAATTGTTACAGTTGTTAATATTTCGCCGAAGAATAATAAACACATGAGATTGTCATGGACCCTGAAAGTATTTCTAAAAACTGCTCCATTTAATAAGCTTTTAGAAACATCCAAAAAAAGTACCCTTAATAAGGGCATAAAACTAAGTAATTAGCCCTCAAAGATTGCAAGACAGACAGATTTGAAGGAAAATTTGACATTCTCATACAATGTAGCTGCTTCTTTCTAACGTTGTTAAAGGTGCTCAAAGACAGATTTTATTTTAGTATCCAATAGTATGAATCACCAACAGTGTTTGGGGATAACTTTTTCCTTCAAATCTATGTACCTTCATTAAAATACGAATACCAAAAGTGACTGCAAGTTTTGTCTTCGGATTGTTGCTATGTCTACCCTGTTAGCGATTATAAGCGTGATTTTTATTTACTTTTAACTGAAAATGTGTCTTTGAGCACCTTTAACAACGTTACAAACAACGTTAAAAAGAAGCAGCTACATTGTATGAGAATGTCAAATTTTCCTTCAAATCTGTCTGTCTTGCAATATTTGAGGTCAAATTACTTAGTTTTTTGCCCATATTAAGGGTACTTTTTTTGGATGTTTCTAAAAGCCTATTAAATGGAGCAGTTTTTAGAAATACTTTCAGGGTCCACGACAATCTCATGTGTTTATTATTCTTCGGCGAAGTATTAACAACTGTAACAATTTTGGTCGAATTCTCACTTTGACTTCCGATAACTTTTTTTTTATCTTTGATTTGACTTTGATTTATCTTTAATTGAGCGGTACACAGCCTTAGGCATAGTTGTGAAGTTAAATAAAATAATTATTAAGAAAGGGATAGCGACAAAATGATTATTTCTAAAGTAAGGTAGAAAATCTAGAAAAAGGTACAAAATGGGTCATATCTCCTAAACCGTAAATAATTGCTGAACATACATGGGGGTGTTTCTGGTAGCTAATGAGCCCTTCTATCTAATTTTTCATTTTGAACCTGAACTTCTGGGCCACCCTGTATAATATATTCCTCGGTATCTATATCGTATGAAAAACAATTGTTTTCATAAGATTGGCAATTACCTTTCAGCGTTCTCTTTGTACCAGTTTCACGATATATTTTATGTTTCATTTTCCTGTAATCAATAAAGACGTACGTAGGTAGAAAAGGAGGCTTTATATTCATAAAATATATAGACAATCCCGTTTTCACTAACACAGTTGACTAGAAACAAGAAACGAGAAACAAGAAACATTCTCCACCATTCACTCACCACCCGACTCGACCATTATAGACGGCAAAACAACTCCACCACCTATCACGTTGGTCTAACAGAAAGCTCCGTGCTTCCGCTTAATGGCCTCCGTGGTCCAGTAGTTGAGCGTTGTGCTCACGATCCGGAGGACCCGGGTTCGAATCCCGGTGGGGCAAATCACAAAAATATCTTTCTGATCCCTAGTTTGGTTAGGACACTGCAGGCTGATCACCTTGATTGTTTAGAAGTAAGATGATCCGTGCTTCGGAAGGCACGTTAAGCAGTTGGTCCCGGTTACTACTTACTGATGTATGTACGTAGTCGTTACTTGAGTTACGTTAGTGGCCTTTGGCGGCTCAATAATAATCCTGACACCAGGGTTGATGAGGTTGATCATCCACCTCTCAACCCACACGATAAGAAGAGAACAGAAAACTCGGTGATATGTGGGTACTTAGTTCATCTTGCGATGGATAGTACCTATAATTACTTCAATTGAGATATAGTCGTGATATAGGTGTTCATCATCACCAGCTCATTAACGTCCCCACTGCTGGGGCACAGGCCTTAAACCACCACGCGGGCCCAGTCCGGATTGGTAGTTATTAACGACTGCTAATGTAGCCTCTGTTCACAAATCTGTAAACCCATCGAAGCACGAGTTTCCTGCGACAAATAAAAGCTTTTATAGTAACTAGTGACTCCTATAACGCGATGCGACCGCAATAAACTGAAATTGAGCTGTGTAGTCCTATGCTCATTGTAAGTCGTTAAACTGTTTAACATCCTTTGTCGACTAGCTTAATGTATACGTTTTTACAATAAGATTCCCATTGACATTCAGAATTTGCCTTTCAACTGCTTTAAGACAGTAGTTAAACAAAAACTTTACAAAAAAGGTTATTATAAAGTTAGTGATTATTTAGAAGATATGAATGCATGGGATTAACTGTCTGAGAATTGATATTAGGCAGCTAAATTACTCAATTGTATATCAATATTTTATGTTTATTTTTATTTTTTTAAAGAACGTCTTGGGCCCTGTGTCGAGGTTTTTCTTGCAGCTTCTTTTCCCCGGCTATACAGGTTGTGAGAAGCTGCAGTAGTTTTAGGCGGATGAGACGTTCGTTATGTAAAAATTGACGATTCAAAGTGTAACTATGTTACCTACTGAATAAAGATATTTTTGAATTTGAATTTGACGTATAATAGGAAGCAAACGAGCTGCATGATTGAACACAAACACACACACTCGCACACACACACACACACAAACATACACACACACTTACTCACACTTTACTGTACTTATAGTCTATTTTACTTAAACTCTAACTGATTTTTTTTAATTAATATAATTTTTTTCTTTCTTTTCGCGTTTATTGCTCAGTTTGCTAAACATAATTATTGTATGCAGAAACATACTCCCTAGTATCCATATTTATTCTGGAGGTGGAGGCCTGGAGCCTATAGTACAGGGTAACCTAGTTTACGCTCCAGCCTCCACAAACATATGTTAAATAAGTCAAAATGTAACTTGTTACTATTATGTTGTGGAGGTAATAAACGATTTTTTATTATTATTATCATTAAGTTTATTTCTCTAGAGAGAGAGAGAGAGAGAGAGAGAGAGAGAGAGAGAGAGAGAGAGAGAGAGAGAGAGAGAGAGAGAGAGAGAAAACATTTATCCGAACGAGACACATACCTATACCCTGCTATAATATTACGAGTATGCCTGTTAGTTCTGTTAAGTATATGATTTGTTTTATTTATTTATGTGGCCATTTTAACCCCCCTGTACATAACAACATATATAAAATGTGCTGTTGTAAATATCTATATACAGGGCGTTAGTGGCATCGTAACGATTCACCATGATTCTGAGTTGATATCAAGTGGAATTTTCCATCGCAAAAGTATGGAACTGAAAATGATAAAAAAAAACACAAACAAAATCATGAATTTTCTGATTGGAAATTCCACTTGAATATAATTACATAACACCTGTATATAATTACAACAGACCATTTCATGTTTAAGTTAACACAACGTCATTATTTATTGGTATAATTGGTTTTGGTATTGTTGAAGGAAACCATAGGTGAATGTGATTTTTTTTTAAATAACATTGGCTCGCGTTTGACCCCAATCTTACCTGATGGTGAAAATGTGGTGTAGGGTGGATCACACATACTTAACAAATGTCTATTCCCTCTAGTTGTGACTTCGCTTCATTAACCGAGCATAAATTCTAGAAACCATGCGATATCAATTATTGATACTTGATTCAAATATGAATTCGAATTCAATTTGTCTTTTCAAACGCGGATATCAAGGACAAATGTCTGCAATATTGAAACGCAGGATGCAGATCCTCGAACGAGTCCAATTTCCGGTCGTTCTATATTCTAAACATTTCCAATTTCCGAACCATGACGTCACGCGGCTGTTTAAAAATGGCTGTTTTGAGTCCTGTTAGAAAACATGTTTTCATGATAATAAGATACTTTACTGTAGAGCAAATTATATAAAGGTGACTACAGTGGATATGAATCAAACACTAGGATATGCAGATGATTACTATATTAAAAGTTCCACAAAGGATTTTCTTAACTAACTTAACGTCATTATTTATTGGTATAATTGGTTTTGGTATTGTTGAAGGAAACCATAGGTGAATGTGATTTTTTTTTAAATAACATTGGCTCGCGTTTGACCCCAATCTTACCTGATGGTGAAAATGTGGTGTAGGGTGGATCACACATACTTAACAAATGTCTATTCCCTCTAGTTGTGACTTCGCTTCATTAACCGAGCATAAATTCTAGAAACCATGCGATATCAATTATTGATACTTGATTCAAATATGAATTCGAATTCAATTTGTCTTTTCAAACGCGGATATCAAGGACAAATGTCTGCAATATTGAAACGCAGGATGCAGATCCTCGAACGAGTCCAATTTCCGGTCGTTCTATATTCTAAACATTTCCAATTTCCGAACCATGACGTCACGCGGCTGTTTAAAAATGGCTGTTTTGAGTCCTGTTAGAAAACATGTTTTCATGATAATAAGATACTTTACTGTAGAGCAAATTATATAAAGGTGACTACAGTGGATATGAATCAAACACTAGGATATGCAGATGATTACTATATTAAAAGTTCCACAAAGGATTTTCTTAACTAACTTAATTTTAAAGAATTTAGGCTACGTCCGAAGTTAGGAACGCTAGGTCGAAAAGTAAAAAAGCTGATCTTCTTCTATCGTGTGGATTGTGAACTTGTGAGGTGGAGTATCAACCTCATCAACCCTGCTCAGGTTAGGTTTACTATAAAGGTCAGGGTTACTATTGTGCCGCCAAAGGCCCCTGATATGGCTCAAAAAGGAAAAAAAACGGAAAAAAGAGAAAAGGAAAGGTAATGAAATTATATTAGTCATGAGCGTTTACGCTGAAATGCATAAGGCGCACGTTTCCGCTACGAGTCCACGTGCGTTGACCAGATGACATAGGTTTCCGGCAAGTCCGGGTACATAACAAGCAGGAATAAGTAATTACGAGTACGTATGATGACTTATTGTAGATTTGCCGCAGATGGCATTAACTACTTGGCCGGACAAATGAGGAGCGCTCACCCGGCACAACCTTTAAGACAACAGGCCTGAGGGTGCCCAGTTGCCCAACGAACCTCGGCTCAGGGCTCTGAGAGGAAAAATATTTGAAAGATTTAAACGACCTTAGTGGGATTGAGGGAGAATTTATTTGCGAGAATACATAAAATACAAAAAGAACAAACAGACTTGCCAAATGGGACATTTCGCGAATCATTATACCATAATGTTGTCTAAGGATTGACGGGTTAATCTCAGATTGTCTAGATAGCAATGTGAGTATTGCGAAAAGGTCTTTAATGGTTAAGCGTTGGCCTCACGATCAGGAGGTTCCAGGTTCGATCCCGTTGGGGATATAACACAAAAATCATTATGCGAGCCCTGGTTTGGTTAGTACATTGTGGGCTGATCTCGATCCCGATTGTTCAAAAGTAAGATGATTCGTGCTTCGGAAAGCACGTTAAGGCGTTGGTCCCGGTTACTACTTACTGATGTTAGTACGTACTCGTTATATGAGCCATATCAGGGGCCTTTGGCGGCTCAATAATAACCCTGACACTAGGGTTAATGAGGTAACCTACCTCATACCCCACACGAATGCGGGAAACACGCGGTTTATCAAAATGAAAATATACACTGAATATATAAATTGGACACTGGCACAATAGCAAAAAAAAAGCAGTCTGACACCCGACAGTGCGGCGAGTGACAAATACACAAAATAGAAAAACTATGCAGTCGCTAAAAGTGATAATATTTTAGAAACTGTGCCTATCACAAAAAGGAAACAAATAATAATATTGAGGGAAAGAGTAGATCTAGGAGAACATTTATTAAACAAATAAAAGAAAAGGTGCAGGTCGTGTCGTATCAAGAGGTGAAGGATTTGGCGGGAAGAAGAGAGGAATGGCGATTTCCCCACCGACAAATGACCAAATAAAGAGAGAGAGATCTGTCTAAAAGGCATTCAATAAAATCTCTATCAACTGAAGTTTTCAAACTTGTTTAACCCGTTCCAAGTGTTTTCAACAATAGGTAACTGAACGATGCCTTTTAACTTTTTTTAAGCTTTTAGGCTTTCAAAAAGAAATATATACACAAAGAGAACTTTGAATGTGAATGTGATTTAGCATCATTGTTATTCAAGTACAGCTTTTTATCATAATACGTGTTTTCTTATTCTACAAAGGCGATATATAAATTGTATCTGTAAAGTGCTTTTTTGTTTTTAGAATAAAATATAAATCATTTATTTTTGATACATACATAAACTCACGCCCGTAATCCCTAATGGGGTGGGCAGAGCCACAAGTAATCAAAAACAACTTGCAGCCACTGTTGATACGATGTCGTAAGCGATGATAAACCTTATGGTGATAAGGGATCAGCCTATCGCCCATAACATTAGTCCATCATGTTAGAGGACACAATCCCTCTGTCGGTTTATTTATTTTTGATATAAGTAGGTATTAGGTAGGTGGTAGGGTGGGTAGGTAGGGTTTAGGTAGGCGTTGGAGCAGCGTGGTGGAGTATGCTCCATACCCCCTACGGTTAATTGAGGGGAGGCCTGTGCCCAGCAGTGGGACGTATATATGCTGTTTATATTGTTGTTGTATAAGTAGGTATAGGTTCACAGTAGGAGTGAACATAATAATGAAACCTTATTTCCTACGTCACCAAACCTCGTGTCAGGATTATTAATGAACTATTAGAGGCACCTGACATGGCTCATCACACCATTGACTAACGACTTACAGCACATTCCAAAGCTCTTTTTTCCAAAATCAGCAACTTCAACATGCAATGTCTAACGAAGCAATGCACAATGCCTACATCGCGAATCGAACTGAGACTTCCAGATCGTGAGCCGATCACACGTAACAACTAAACCAGAGAATAAATAATGATTATGGGCAATAGTATTAGTAGGTTTATGTATATTGCTTAGCTGTAGCCCGTAACGTCTCTCAGTCGCGTAGCATCTCTGCGCGTAGCAAGAAACGCAAGCGTAGGCGACACGTAGCAAAAAGTTACGACGGAATTTCTTGTTCTGCTTCTCCTCAGCCATAACACGTTTCGATGCGCTAGCGAAGGCATAGAACTAAACTCAATACTGTAATGATCGTATATTGTATATAGTATGTAATACTACGCTTGTTTTGTCTCGTTTTCGTAACGTACTTGACGTAGTATCGACGTAGCAAAGTCGTCTTCTATCGTGTGGATTGTAAGGTGGATTTCTAAACTCATTATACCCTGGTGTCAGGGTTATTATCGAGCCATCAAAAGCTATTAAAATGGCTCATGTGACGACTACTTAGTTACATCAGTAAGTAGTGACCGGGAGCAACGGCTTAACGGGCCTTCCGAAGCACGGATCACTTTCGGGCAATCTGATGAACAGCCTAGGGATCACAAAGTATTTTTTGTGGTATGCCCCCACCGGAATTTGAACGCGGGACCTCCGGATCGTGAGCTCAACGCTCAAACCACTGGACCAAGGAGGTCGTTCCAGTTGCGTTCAAGGTCGTAATCTACCATTAAGACGGCGATACGGCTCAACATCTATCACGTTGGTCTAACAGAAAGTTCGGTGAAGCGTGGGCACTTAGTTCATCTTGTGATATAGGCGTGAGCTTATGTTATGTTACAACAAAATATGTTACATATAATTAAAACACATAATAACGGATTCTTACCGCGTTTAAATCAGGCAAAGAAAGAGGGTAGACAGATGTCTGCCCGTAGAAAATTATGGATCTACCAACTCCACTCCAATCTCATCAGTCATCCCGTGAGCATGGTCCCGTTATTATGTGTTTTAATTATGATAATAATCGCGTAAACTAAAACAATGTTACATATTATGTCCGAAATGTAGGTATTATAGAAACCGGAAGTGGCGTACGCTTGTCCACATCTACGCTACAATCGCAAGTTGCCTATTACTGCGGAACACAGACAAACAATAGCCACAAATCATATTTGCGTTGTCCGGAAACCCTCCCGCGGGACAGCTAGTGGTTCCCAAACCGTTTATTGGCTGGTTTCCGGGACGTCCCGGTTACCAATTTTCACTGACAGCGTAGAATAAACAATAATATGCTACGTATAGAACGGTAATTCTTCGCGGGGAAAAATCCACTTGATATCAACTCAGAATCATGGTCTGAACCATCCCCTCAGTATTCGTTACGATGTCACTAACACCCTGTCTGTCCCGTTGTAACGCCTGCCGCGTTTTACTACTGAGTGTAATTGCTCTTGTTTTTCTGTTAGGAACTATCAAAAAGTTATCATTGAAAACACTTAAAAACTACTGCTTAAAACTAAAATATTATTACATAAATAAACATATACTAATTAATTTAACAAAACATATCTATTTACAAAATAATTCCGTTAATATTGTACGACTTTAATAATTATCACATTGCGTAGGTAGCCGTACCTACATTCCACAGCCGAGCCGTTACTCTTCCGATCGGATGTTCGACACAATCCTTCTGCCTTTGTAGCGAGAACACCTCGATTACTCGTATATTTTTTAAATAGGTACTTTTTTTTACTAATTTTGTCTACGATATAATAATTTATAGTATTGTGTTATCCCCATTAATTGGGTAAGTGTAGCAATTACTATTTTTATTAGTTTAAATATCAACGTAGACTAGTACATGCTTTCTTTGTTCATTGCATGACTGTCATTTTTCATAATCATCGGGTAAATGTATTTTCACGCTTTAGTGCTTATTTTATATCATAATTAGCAATCTTTTATGTTCAAAACAACATTTAAATTGTCAATTTTTCTAAATTAATTCTACTTAACCAACGTAAAGTTATCTTTGTACCTAAGTACTTTCCTTGTTTAAATAATTCTTAAATGGAACAATAATAATGTACAAAATACGTTTAATATCGTTACTATTAAAATTATTCAGCTTAAAATATTCAATTTTACTATTTTGTTAGATAGTTTTTTAAAAACAACTACCTACCATAAATTTATCTTGTTCTTTGTTCTTTTTCTAAATTTATTTTGCTAAATTCACTTTTATTGTGTGTAATTTGCTGACAGCCACATCTTAGATTGCTAAGCTTGCTTGCTATCCACTTCCCATCTTCAATCAAGCTAAGGAATCGGCATGTGGCAGTCAGACGGGGAATTCGGACAATTCTTGAAATGACTAATTCCGGGTTCCAGGGTTCACCCTTCGAGTTCTACAACCGCAGGACCCACTACCGGTCCTGTACTTACCTCTACCGCTTCACCTTTCGGGTTCTACAACCCGCTGGATCCACTTTCGGTCCTGTACTTACCCCACCGTTTCTGCTGCCCTGCTGCGCGCGCCGGTGTACCCCGTGTCGTCGTGGGAAGAGTTACAGGGAAGTGGTAGTTTTCCTACTGCACCAAGGGTGCTCAGCCAGTATCAAATTACCTGCGACCCAGAGATCCGATCTATGTACTTGCTAGGGATTTAATGTCAATAAACTTGGTTTTATTTCTATATACCGTTTTATTTACCCTAGTAAGTACAACCTATTTGATTCGCGTGATAAGAACGTGACACCGTCTCATACTTCCATGTCCTATTAAGTCCCGTACCTCTCTCAAAACAACTGTGACATATCTCTCTCTGGCCTACAAACGGGAGACCTTGGCCTTATCGTGGACTTGTGCCCCCTAATAACAGACGATCTGGTTCTGTCAATACATGTGACTAATAGATCAGATATGAGATGCAGGTCGACAAAGTGCGACCTAACGCGACTGCTTCTTTGACCTTTCGACGTGAATCGAATCTTGAATGAGCCATCCTATATAACTTTTTTCAACACACTAGACAACATTGTAAATTAATACGTGTATAATATGGTTGATTGTACTTGTACTTATGTGAAAATATCCTGCACCTATTGTTAACATATTTATTAACATTGTTTATAATCTCTCCGAAAAGGTATGGGTGACACGGGCCGTAGCCAAGTGCTGTTATTGGTTCAGTGATAAGAATGTCTTATTATTTGCCTGTATGATGCCACTGCTGGGTAAAGGCCTCCCCCATGTCTTTCCAAGTATCCCGGTTCTGTACGAACAACAACACAAACAACAAACAAACTGGTGTCAAACATTATAAAATTGTCTCAACAGCATGTCCATGATGCTTAATACTGAAGGATGTTCCTTGATGCTTAATACTGACATTATTTGTAATATTGTACGTCCGACATGGACATGCTGTTGAGACAATTTTATAATGTTTGATAAGGAATTTTATGACTTTAATGAACATTTTCAACAACAATGATATTTAAAATTGACAAAAGTTTATAATGTGACTAATCACAACAATAAAATAGAGTGGGGGATCGAAGTGCTGCCGTCTGAATCTATTTATTTATTTTCATGGGATAATAAATAATGTTCAACATTTAAAAAACATCTAAAAAATTGGCAAAAGTTTATAATGTGACTAATCACATTATAAACTTTTGTCAATTTTAAATATCATTGTTGTTGAAAATGTTCATTAAAGTCATAAAATTCCTTATCAACTAGCCAATTTTTTAGATGTTTTTTAAATGTTGAACATTATTTATTATCCCATGAAAATAAATAAATAGATTCAGACGGCAGCACTTCGATCCCCCACACTATTTTATTGTTGATAAATGTAAAACGCATGCCCGTCATCATGGGGTGACGACAGGGTATGTGGGACTGTGGATATTTCCGTCTACCCACTAAAACCCAACGGTGTTCCTGCCTGCACCAATTGGCGGGACATGAACGCGCCTCGGCTAGTTGCCGGAACGAATTCTTCGAGAAATTAAACAATGGGCGTCTATTGGTTGTACCGTCGATGCCTCAAGGCCTCCGAGGCCCGCGGGTCCTGAAATATGTGACAGATACATGTTTTTTATTCCTATTAAACTCTCACAGAGAGCACAAAAAGGTCAGCAAGAAATACCGCGACTATTCATGGGAATCGCTGAGGTCTAGCCGCATGTTTTTTCCATTCATTCCTTCTACGTCAACGTTTTGTAAATACAATTCATTGTTGATACTATGGCGTCATGGTCTCATAATCTCCCTAGCGTTATCCCGTTGTTGTCAAGGTGCAAATTCAAATTCATTTACTCTTCAACATATGTCTTCTTCTTATTGTGTGGGTTGTGAGGTGGAATACCAACCTCATCAACCCTGGTGTCACGGTTACGATTGAACCGCCAAAGGCCCCTAACAACAACAACATAGGTAAAGGGGTTGTTACAATATAATTTATGTCACATTAATTAGGCTATAGAAAAAGAAATGTCGCATCTTTCCGTATATGAATTTAAAACATAACTGATTAATTTACAAATACAATTAATTGTTATTATTGGTCCGCTCACCTAACCTGAAAATTTCCCCGTTTGGATTTCCAATCCGAAGGGAAAACCAGCTCAATTACCCATAAATCCAATTATATTTCCAATGAAGAATTGATGAATTATGTTTTCAATAGTCTAATGCGCGAAGGGTAAAACAGCCCAATACAAGTTAGGTTATACACGTCTTAGACCCACCAGCCAAGTAATAATATAGTAAGGCATAATGCCTTATGCATCTTATCTACAAAAAGTCACGACAAAAAAAAACAACCGACTCCAAAATCTGTCAAATAAAAAGTAAGAAATAATTGTTTTGTTGAATAAAATATTAGAATCTGAATTCTGAAGTCTTATGAATATTAAGAAAAAAGATTAAAAAAAGGGATTAAGTTTTTGGGCGGAAGGCAAGAGGGAAACCACTGCCCTATTTTTCCCTAAAAAGTAGCATGGAAAATGCTACACCGACAAGAGCGTGGCTCTTAAATTGACGATGATGATGAATATTAAATATTATGCAGTTCCAACAATATTTGTTACATACACACGGGTCAAATTTGTAACCTCATCCTTTTTTTAAGTTGGCTATAAACATAATTGACCTATCTATCAAATTTTTGGCGGAACGCAAGAGCGCACCACTGCCCTATTTTTCCCTAAAAAACTAGCTTGGATAATGCTACACCGACAAGATCGTGGCTGTTAAATAAGTGATGATGATATACTTTTTAAAGCGGCATTCCCGCGCATGCGTAGTGCATCGGCTACGTCATTAGCGGGTCACAGCACCGCAAGATCATAAATCTGCAAACGACGATGTGCCGCCATGAGGGTCTGTTAATACCCTGCCCTTAAGCACTTCCTGTTGCTGTGAGATTTATTTACGTCCTGCTTACACGCATGGGTCTTGCAGATAGCGACTTGTGAACAACGGGGAATCTTATCGTTGGCTTCATGTCTACTATACATTATCTGCTCGCCTCACTTGGAGGTGGGCTTCTTCTATCGTGTGGGTTATGAGGTAAAAGACCAACCTCATCAGCCCTGGGGTCAGGGTTATTATTGAGCCGCCAAAGGCCCCTGACATGGCTCACGTAACGACTGCTTACATCAGTATAGTAACCGTGATCAACGGCTAATCGTGCCTTCCGAAGCACGGATCATGTTACTTTCGGACAATTAGGTTGGTCAGGAGGAGGTGGGTTTATGTCGTCGAAAGTGTATTTATTTTTATATGCACAAGTATTCCCATGCTGCACTATCCCGCTATATTACTTAATATTCAATATCTCCTATACTTAAAGGTTGCCTGGAAGAGATTGCTACTTAGCAATAAGGCCGCCTATTGTACTAATTATATTTCTCTTTTGTTTTGTATTTTGTTTTTTCCTGTTTGTGCAATAAAGTATTTGTTATGTTATGTTATGTGGGCTGAGCCAAAAGTTGGCTCGACCATTATAGGCGGCGATACGGCTCACAATCTATTACGTCGGTCTAACAGAAAGCTCGGTGAGGAGTGGGTATTTAGTTCATCTTGCGATGGATGTATCTCTTGACTACCCCATTAAAATACGTATCATTCATCAGCCCATTAACGTCCCCACTGCTGGGGCACGGGGATGGTTATTAACGACTGCTAATGCAGCCGGGACCAACGGCTTCACGTGCCTTCCGTGCACGGAGGAGCTCGAGATGAAAACTTTTTTTTGTGGTCACCCATCCTATGACCGGCCTTTGCGAAAGTTGCTTAACTTCAACACTCGCAGACCGAGTGCGTTTACCGCTGCGCCACCGAGCTCCTCATTTGTACATTGCGATTATATTCGCATTGATATTACTATCTGATTCAGGGATTATAAAAGTATTTTTTTAGTTTCAGATTTTAATCAGTTCAGCATCAAAATACGTATAGTAGTGAGATAATGTTATGTTAAGAATAATATTCAAAGTGAATTTCCTCATAATAGATAAGTATCTGAGTATATGTATTATATTAAAGTCTGCTACGTTGTCTAAGCTAACGATCCAATCTACTTAACAATGTATTGCTCATCATTATACCTACTTTATTACCTAACAAGCGAAGCACACGGAGGTTATTATAATAAATAGACATGGAAGAAAATTCTGGAACTAAGTATGGGACGATTATATTTTGTGTTGTAGATTTTATTTCCTTCTTCTGTCTTTTGTTTGGTAAGGACTTTTCAGGCTTGAATCACCTGATTGTCTCGTCGCGTAAAGCCGTTGGTCCCGGCTATTAACCGTAAAATCACCTCCACCAACCCGCAGTGAAGCAGCGTGGTGGAGTATGCTCCATACCCCCTCCGGTTGATTGAGAGGAGGCCTGTGCCCAGCAGTGGGACGTATATAGGCTATTTATGTAACCTATCGTCATCATCATCATCATCAGCCCATTAACGTCCCCACTGCTGGGGCACGGGCCTTCCCTATGGATGGATAGGGAGAACGGGCCTTAAACCATCACGCGGGCTCAGTGCGGACTGATATTTATTAACGACTGCTAATGCAGCCGGGACCAACTGCTTAACGTGCCTTCCGAAGAACGGAGGAGCTCGAGATGAAAACTTTTTTTTGTGGTCACCCATTCTATGACCGGCCTTTGCGAAAGTTGCTTAACTTCAACAATCGCAGACCGAGCGCGTTTACCGCTGCGCCACCGAGCCAAGTATTAAACCTATCGTATATTATTGTAATGTTTATAAATGGTTATTTTTGTTACAGGTAAGCTACGGGGCTAACTGACGCCTGGATAAACTTTGAAGGTAAAAGGGATGGGATGGATTAGATGGGACCCAGTGAGTTTACTAACTTGTCAATAATAGTGTTAAATCCAAGAGAAAATAGTGTCCACGATGTACAATTTATAGACTGTGCCTACTAAAAACTCTATGTACTTACGTTCATTCCATTCGTCCCTTTCAAAATATAGTCGCGAACGGAGCTGCAAGAAATTTCCTTTTTTTATTTAATTTCACTATAAAACTAAACTTTTCCGTAGTTCGCTGGTTCAAATCCGGCTCGAAGTACCATGAAGATATGGGAAAGATTTATTTTTATTTATTATCTGTAATTCTAAATTGCTACTGGCTGTCATTTCATTACAATGACACCTTTGTGGTAGGCATATAATTAATGTTAACACTAACACTGTACTAATTTCGTTAATAATATCATAATAAAGTTTGGAGCAAATGGTTTTCTAGCGTGCTGCCAAAACTGTCCTGACAGCTACACTAGCGCCACCTTCAACTCTTTCGGGCTGATCCCAAATCGATATTACGCACTAGATCAATTCGATTTGCATTCGAAACTCGAAATATCAAATGCGAATAATCGGAAGTAAACGTAATTAACATGTCAACAGCAATTAACGTCTTCGAAGCGGTAGGCAAAGGTGTATAGTATATGCAGCCATTCCTCGCCAGGTATGTGTAAGTCCTACTCGTATGTGTCCAAGTTAATAGATGGGGGGCCAGCATATTGCAATTCAATTCAGATTAAAAAATATCTTTATTCAGTAGGTAACATAGTTACACTTTGAATCGTCAATTTTTACATAACGAACGTCTCATCCGCCTAAAACTACTGCAGCTTCTCACAACCTGTATAGCTGGGGAAAAGGAGCTGCAAACAAAACCTCGGCACAGGACCCTAGACGTTCTTTAAAAAAAAATAACCGGGGACAAATCTTGGAAACTACGTGATATCAATTATCTATGATCTAAAGAATGCGAATTCAAATACATTAACTTTGTTCGTAACATATATTAAGTAAGCAATGTCTCCTCTCGAGACTAAAGTAAACGTGTTTCACCCCCCTACGGCGCTGGCGTGTTGTTTTATCTCCGTCACTGGAGTTACAAATTACCTCCACTTATTTCCTATAGCGATGTGTACTTACAAATATAATGCCTTTTGGAACGCGGTATAAAAGGTGTTGCGTGCGTCATAGAGTATTTGTCACGGAGAAAGATGTGGGTTAAAGAGTTGTCTTAAAATGGGACATTTAGAGATGTACCTTCACTGTCCTGACATAAGTAACTATTTGCTTTAATATTTCTCTAATCTAAAAAGCGTGTTTAGACAGCCAATCAGCTCGCTACACCAAACAGTTCAGGACCCCGATACCGACCCCGCCGGCGTGGTTGACGATTTCCCTTAATCACCGCTTATCGCCATCGACCCGCTAGAGTCGATTAATTCTTTCAAATATTTTTCCTCTCAGAAGACGCCCTGAGCCGAGGTTCGCGACCAACCGGGCACCCTCAGGCCTGGTGTTTTAAACGTTGTACCCGGTGAGAGCCTTCAGCGCTCCCCATTTGTCTGGCCAAGTACTTAATGCCATCTGCGGCAAATCTGCAATAAAGTCACATGAAAAAAAGCCTGTACAATATATTTTATACGTAAACGAATGCTAATTTCCATGTTTATTTTATTTTATTCGGGTAGCTTACAGCCTCTTTTACAAAGTAGATATTTATATGTGTAAACAAACGCCAATTACAAAGCTACCACAGGTGAAAAAATGTTTATTAAGTATTTGAATTATCGTGTAATAGAATTTGAATTTAGAACTAAGTACCTAGTTTGACGTTGTTTTGAGTGTACGAAACTTCAATATAATACTTACATTTCTATGGAATTTGTATAGAAATATACACGTATGAGTATGACGTCATCAAACAATAAACGTCGTTATGTAATTCTTAATTCAAATTCGTAAATCAGTCAAGTAGAAAAATTGATTTTTAATCTTTGCCTGGCTTCTTTTTCTACCTCTAGATAAGCATTGGTGCTAATTCCTGTAAATACCGTCTAATTTTATTTTAAGTTATATCTGTCATTTTCTTGTCCGCCGAAAAGGAAAGGGACGGGTAATCGACAAGCATAAAATTTATGGAACACACGTCAATTTTAAGCACAAATCTAAACCAACCGTCTAAAAATTTTACATCCGTCAATAAACCGACACAGTTAAGTAGACAGCACATCAAACGGATTGCATACCAGCGACGTACCTTTTGATTCGCCCGGGTTATTCATTCATTGACTCATTCTTCCTAAAATTAAGAGCTGTGAATCATCCGTCCCTTTCCTTTTCGACGGATATGAAAATGACGGATATAACTTAAAATAAAATAGGCGGTGTCTGCAGGAATCGGGGCCATTATATACTTTAACTTTGATTTAGTCATCTAGTCTCTTAGTTTAGCTCAGACATTGTTTTGATATCATACTTTTTCTATATTTAAATTACGTTCCAATGTCATATAAACCTTTCTATCTTTCAACACGTCTACGCAGCTTTTTATTTTCCATAGCATCTAAACGAACAACTGTATAGTGCGTTCCATAAAAGTTCGGTGATCGAATGACAGTTGTCACTTGCGCTTGACAGCTGAGTGACATGTTGACAAGTGACAATCTGTCGACGCGTCTGGCTCAGACAGAATGATAGTTCGCCGGTAAATGACTGAGATCGTATTTCGATAAACGTATCAATGATTGGGTTAGATCGGTTCGTTTGATTACGGTTATGAAGCTTATAGAAAGATTGTAATCGTTAGATTGGTCGTTGATGAACTAGACGTCTGCGGCTGATGGACTAATAGATAAAACTGGTTTTTCAATGTCTTGAAATTACTTTTAACCGACTTCAAAAAAGGGATGTTTTTCGTAATAGACGGCGATACGGCTCGCCGCCTATCATGCTGGTCTAACAGAAAGATCGATGAAGCGCTTGTGCGCTTGTATTGAAATTATTTTCCATATTTCAGTGACTTTACGGCAAAGGTATGTCTCTCATACGAATTACTATAAAATGAGAGTACCTGTTTTAAAATTTACATAACATAAACAGCCTATATACGTCCCACTGCTGGGCACAGGCCCAAAAAACAAAAGAAAAAAAGAAAATTTAAGTTTTAGGAAATACTTAGCGCGTGTTTCACCACTGGCTGTAAACCTATCTGCGAGATAAGATCCAGGTACAATATCTAACACTCGTGACTTAATCACTGCTGGGTTTTGTCTTTTTGAGGTTTGCGGGAAGAAAACTGTTGAGTTTAGCTCGCCTTTATACATGTTCTTCTTCTTCTTCTTCTACCGTGTGGGTTGGGAGGTGGATTACCAACCCCATCAACCCTGGTGTCAGGGTTATTATTGAGCCGCCATAGGCCCCTGACATGACTCATGTAACGACTACGTACGACAACGGCTCGTTCCATCTGAAACACGGACCATCTTAATTTTGGACAATCAGGTGATCAGCCTGTAATGTCCTAACCAAACTAGGGATCACAAAATGATTTTTGTGATTTGTCCCCACCGCGATTCGAACCCGGGACCTCCGGATCGTGAGCACAACGCTCAACCACTGGACCACGGAGGCCGTTACTGTGTAATTAGTCTTCTGTGCAATAAATAAACAATAATAAAATGTTATACGAAAATCTTTTGTTGGTTTAAAAATATCTTTTTTATTTTAATTACTTACCCAGCTGACCCTAATAAAAATCGGAAAATGCGCGTGAACAAACCTTCGCAATAAAATCTGGAGGTGTTTGTAAACACGTCCGGGATAGAAAAGAAAAATAACTTTTCATTCTCATCTGTCGGTATAATACCTGGAGGCATAATACCCGCCGTAAAACCTTCAAGGAAAAACCTGGAAAACCTTTTTTCTTTTTCAGTTGTCAAACACAATGTATCTATCGTGGCCATATCATAGAATTGATCATTTCATGAAATGATCGACCATTTCATGAAATGGTCGTATTTCATGAAATAGAACAACATTCGTTGGCCACATCATGATGTGGTTTGGCCAGATCAATGAACACAAAACGTTTAACGATATGACCAACTAAATGCATGATTACTTCATGATATGGCCAAACGTTAGCGATCATATCGTAAAATAGTAACATTATCCACCGGTAGTGGCGCTGGTGTCGCTTTGTTTATGTTTTGCATAATGGCGGCGGACAATAATTATTCTTGTGTGAACGCGAATAATACGAATAATAATGAGCAAATACAAGATAAAAGTGCAGTGAAGCAATGTTTTGACACTAAGGTGAAAAGAAAAACTCGTATTAACAGTAGACAGCAACTTTATTTTTATTTTTAGGTTATATGGCAAATAATGAAGGTCGAGTGACCACGCTACGTAAATCAATGGACTATTATTGGATTTCAAAATGTGATATAATTAAAACTGCGAATGAAGAGATATTAATTTTAAAAAAGAAAAATATAGACGATCCTACTGTCCGTAAAGTTTCTTTTTTTGACGTGACTTATTGTAGATTTGCCGCAGATGGCATTAACTACTTGAAACGGGATTCTATTAGTTATATAGTTTTTGTCATAATTTAAATTATCATAATCCTTTTTTTTATAATTTTTACAAGGCATAACGGTAGGTTAGGGTGCGGCGGGGGTGGCCCTTGGGCCACCCCTACGCCGCCAGTATGTTTATCTTACACACGAAAAGTATACTGAATGATGACCAATGGCATGAAATAGTGTCAAAAAATATGACGACGACTTCAAAGCGAGATGCAGTTACGGCGTATAATGTCAACTACATCAACACTCCGTTAATCGAAAATGACTTTTTAATTTTTATTTGACTTTTAAACATTTTTGTACCTTGTACTAGAGTAATACATTATTTCCTACCTTATTTCGCGTTTTTATTACACCACTTATCATGGACACCCTACATTTATGATATGGCCAAACGTGGATGGAAATATCATTAAACGCTGACGTTTAAACGATATGGTCAGTTGAAGTTGGCCATTTCATGAAATACGACCATTTCATGAAATGGTCGATCATTTCATGAAATGGTCAATTCTATGATCTGGCCACGACATATCTACCGTTCTGCCTATGCTTCGTTTGTATTTTGGACTGTATACAAGAATTTAGCTTGTCTATATTTTACTTACACATTGGCCCCGATTCCTGTAAACACGCCCTAATTTTATTCCAAGTTATACCTGTCATTATCTTATTCGCAGAAAAAGAAAGGGACGGATGATTGATAACTGTTAATTTTAAAATGAATCAATAACCCGGGCGAATGAAATAGGCATCACGCTCATATGTGTGCTGTCATTTTAATTCTGTCTGGGTTATTGGCCGATATAAAGTTTTGGTGTTTTTTCCATATATTTCAATTCTAGCAATCGATTGTTATGGACCTAAAGACATTCTCAACTTTTTACTCAAGTAAGATTTTAGAAATTAATGTAAAATGTCTAAAAATTTCTTCTTGAAATTATAAAGAAACTATAAATAAATAAATACGAATGTCACAGGTCATCTTAGCCTGGTTCCTCACACACTAAGCACTCCCCTGTCAATCGTCAGGTGACAATACTAACACCATTTATCAAGTCTATACCGTCTCTATATACCTACTTATGTATATACTTATGCTTGGTGATTTATTTCTTTAGACCGTGTGGGTGTGGCCACACATGGTTGATTTTGAATTTAGAACTAAATGATAAACATGTCTGGTATTAAATGTGTTCCTCTAGTTATTAAATAACTTGTAATGTACCCTCATTGATTTAAAAGATGTGTTGCTGTTGCAGTTTCTTGTCATTTCTTCTCCTCAGCCATAACACCTTGCGAAATGACGTAAATTCAAAATGTTACATTGACCTTCAACAAGTTTATCCATGATAATTACGTTGAATAAATGATTCTGATTCTGAATGATTCTGATTCTGATTCAGAACTATTTTATTTTTGTTTTATTCACGCAGGAATGAAAAGGAAAATAAAGTACTTAATTCTGAATTTAAATTCTGATACACGATAAATCTAGTAATTGATGAACATGATTCCCGTAATTAAAAAAGATTTGCTTTTGGCTTTTTTGAGAATACATATGACTTGGCTGAATGAGCTACGTTCCCTTTGCCTGCCCAGTACGGACAAATACAAAAAAAAATGGAAATTAATTATTTTCAGTTATAATAAATTGCACACCTGTACAAATCTCTTTGATAATAAATAAATTATTATTATTAAATTACTATTATTATTATTTGTTCCTTATAAGGCTGTGTGGTCCTCAGATCTTTGCTTGCCTTATATAAGGCGAATTTAAACAACAACAATATCAGTTCCTTACTTTTGCGAGGGATAATTCCACTTGATATTAACTCAGAATCGTGGTCTGAATCATCGCCATTAGTATTCGTTACGATGTCACTAACACCCTGTATATCACTTTAACCGCAATTTTTCCCCCTCATTAACGTTATCTGTCGTACCGCGTTTCTGCTACTTTATACATATAGTTCTATACATTACGTTACTTAGATTCAAATTCCCTAATGTACAGGGGTTGGTAAACACCGTCATATAATCTGGTTGCGAGTCACACAGGTGTGGTGCTTGGTGTATTGTGGTGCTAATTTTATGTTAAAATTTGGGTAAAATGCGTGGGTAGGAGCAACAGGATTTTACATTATAAAATTGTGTACACTCCACCGAGATATTATCATAATAAATGTCTATATACCTAAATGTCTCTGTCAACTTTTCCTTGGCGTGGGTTATATTATATATTTGTTAGTGACACCGTCTATTATTATCCATTATTGTTATTATTATATATAATAGAAAAGAGCAAATTGTATAATACATGTACCCTCCCCTGGGCCATCCACAACGAAAAATATTCAAAAGTTAAGAGTGTGCCAGCGCAGTATGAAACGGAGTATGTTGAATATAAGATTAAGTGACAATTTGACAAACGTCGAGCTGAAAAAATCAGGAAAACTACCAAAGAGAAGATGTAATTGTAAAAACAGAGAGCTGAAATGGAGATGGATAGGACACATGATGAGAACAAGGAGGGACAAATGGAATAAGGATATAACGGGTATCCCAGGAACGGAAAGAGACAACGGGGAAGACCAACTAAAAGATGGGAGGACGACCTTCCCAGGAACTGGAGTAGACTAGTAAAAGATCGAGACATATGGAAGGAGCTAGAGGAGGCCTATGTTAGTGACACCGTACCGAATACTGAGGGGGATGACACAGCTCATTTGAGCTAATAACAAGTGAAGTTTTGATGATTCTGACAAAACACCTGTATAAAAAAAAAACGTCTTCTGCATATTCAGGTTCCTTTTGGAAACCACTGAATAGATTTGTATATGGTTTTTACTTGATCTGCATTCATCTGAATAAGGTAAGGTGAAAATTGTATTTAAGTGGTATAACATAAAATAAAAGTGTTAGTATGGATATGATGAATCGCATATTGGCAAGCTTATCGCTCAAATATATGGTCCATCATGCTGGAAGGGACATTTGTGGGTACACCTGGGTCTCGTACGCTATTCTCATAAAACACCAAATTTTTACAACAGCGTGGATTCACAATAACACTAATAAACGTGTAGATGTGAGACAATTTTTCGCTGAAATTGGTGATAACTGAGCAGCATAAGAGTGGTACTTCTGGGCGAAATTACCTCTTGTTATTTATGAATGAATAGTGCCAAGAGACCTGTAGATACACGCATAAAGCAGTGGCTTCAATCACAGCGAGCAGCGGATATGATGGGGCAGAGACTTTAGCGTGATCGGAGCAATATCACGAGACTTAATAATAAAAAGAAATGAATAATAATACATACCTACATACATAAATAGCCTATATACGTCCCACTGCTGGGCAAATGCCTCCCCTCAATCAACCGGAGGTGGTATGGAGCATACTCTACCACGCTGCTCCACTGCAGGTTGGTGGAGGTATTTTTACGGCTAATAGCCGGGACCCACGGCTTAACGTGTCCTCCGAAGCACGGAATCAACTTATGTTTTCAGACAATCAGGTAATTAAAGCCTGTAAAGTCCTTACCAAACATAGGAAAGTCTCACAAAGTGATTTCGACAATGTCCCCATCGGAAATCGAACCCGGACCTCCAGATCGTGAGCCTAACGCTCTAACCAGTAGACCACCGAGGCTGTTAATAAAATAACTAGATTTCGCGTGGTTCGCTCGCAGCAAGCTGCTCGCGTGTCCTGTATTAGTTCGAAGCTATGTATGGCAGCCATCTTGTTTTTCCGCCATTTTTTTTACCGCGATAGAATTTGACCAAGACTTAAATAGGTCTCGTGAAATCTAAAAATTTCTAGGTGCTATAGTTTTGCCAGGCCGTAGGGTGTCTCCCTGATGCGGAGCAGTTTTCAAAGATGACGTTCCGATCACACCCCCAATACATCATGTATACCCCCGAGGCATTTTCGGGAAAAACAAAATTTTGTATGGCGGCCATCTTGCTTTTCCGCCATTTTGTTTTTTTTTCACTGGCGATAAAATTTGACCAAGGTTTAAATAAGGTTTATGAAAAAAAAATTGGTACAGGTGTGATAGTTTTGCCAGGCCGTAGGGTGTCTCCCTGATGCGGAGCAGTTTTTCAAGATCGAATAGTTTTTCCATACTCAGCTTGACGTTTCGATCACACCTCCCATACATCATTTTTACCTCCGAGACATTTTCTGGAAAAACGAAATTTTGTATGGCGGCCATCTTGTTTTTCCGCCATTTTGATTTTTTTTCACCGGCGATTGGATTCGACTAAGATTTAAATAGGTTTTGTGGAAAAAGAATCGTTCTAGGTGCGATAGTTGCGCCAGGCCGTAGGGTGTCTCCCTGATGCGGAGCAGTTTTTCAAGATCGAGCAGTATTGAAATACTCAACATGACGATCCGATCACATTCCTATACATCATTTTTACCCCCGAGGCATTTTCAGGAAAAACGAAAAATTTGTATGGCGGCCATCTTGTTTTTCCGCCATTTTGGTTTTTTTTCACCGGCGATTGGATTTGACTAAGATTTAAATACGTTGAGCGAAAAAATCATTGTTCCAGGTGCGATAATTTCGCCAGGCCGTAGGGTGTCTCCCTGATGCGGAGCAGCTTTTGAAGATCGAAAAGTATTTCCATACTCAACATGATGTTTCGATCACATTCCTCATACATCATTTTTACCCCCGAGGCATTTTCTGAAAAATGAAAATTTTGTATGGCGGCCATCTTGTTTTTCCGCCATTTTGGTTTTTTTTCAGCGGGGATTGGATTTGACCAAGATTTAAATATGTTTCGCGAAAGAAAAATTGCTCCAGGTTTTATAGTTTTGCCAGGCCGTAGGGTGTCTCCCTGATGCGGAGCAGTTTTCCAAGATTTGGGATTTTTCCCATACTCACCGGGAAGTTTTGATCACACCTCCCATACATCATTTTGACCCCCCGACGCTCCTTCTGGGAGAACAATTATGTCAGTGAGTGAGTCAGTCAGTGGGTTTGTAGCTATATATAATATAACTAGATTTCGCGTGGTTCGCTCGCAGCAAGCTGCTCGCGTGTCTTTACCGCGATAGAATTTGACCAAGACTTAAATAGGTTTTGTGAAATCAAAAAAGTTCTAGGTGCTATAGTTTTGCCAGGCCGTAGGGTGTCTCCCTGATGCGGAGCAGTTTTCCAAGATGACGTTCCGATCACGCCCCTATACATCAATTTTAGCTCTGAGACATTTTCTGGAAAAACAAAAATTTGTATGGCGGCCATCTTGTTTTTCGGCCATTTTGTTTTTTTTTTCACCGGCGATAAAATTTGATCAAGATTTAAATAGATTTCGTGAAAACAAAAAAGTTCCAGGTGCGATAGTTTTGCCAGGCCGTAGGGTGTCTCCCTGATGCGGAGCAGCTATCGAAAACCCAGACGTATTTTCATACTTGACATGACGTTCCGATCACATTCCTATACATCATTTTTACCCCCGAGGCATTTTCAGAAAAGACGAAAAATTTGTATGGCGGCCATCTTGATTTTCCGCCATTTTGATTTTTTTTCACCGACAACAGAATTTGACTAAGATTTTAATAGGTTTGGTGGAAAAAAAAATGTTCCAGGTGGCATAGTTTTGCCAGGCCGTAGGGTGTCTCCCTGATGCGGAGCAGATTTTCAAGATCGAGCAGTATTTCCATACTCAACTTGAGGTTTTGATCACACCTCCCATACATCATTTTTACCCCCGAGGCATTTTCTGGAAAAACGAAAATTTTGTATGGCGGCCATCTTGTTTTTCCGCCATTTTGTTTTTTTTTCACCGGGGATTGGATTTGACCAAGATTTAAATATGTAATGCGAAAAAAAAATTGCTCCAGGTTTTATACTTTTGCCAGGCTGTAGGGTGCCGCCCTGATGCGGAGCACTTTTCAAAGATCGAGAAGTATTTTCATACTCATCAAGACGTTCCGATTACAACCCCATACACAGTTTTTACCCCCGAGACATTTTCTGGAAAAACAAAATTTTGTATGGCGGCCATCTTGTTTTTCCGCCATTTTGTTTTTTTTTCACCGACAATAGAATTTGAACAAGATTTAAATAGGTTTTGCGAAAAAAAAATTGCACCAGGTATAATAGTTGCGCCAGACTGTAGGGTGTCTCCCTGATGCGGAGCAGTTTTCCAAGATCTGGGATTTTTCCCATACTCACCGGGAGGTCCCAATCACACCCCCCATACATCATTTTCACCCCCCGACGCTCCTTCTGGGAGAACAACCCTGTCAGTGAGTCAGTCAGTGAGTCAGTCAGTCAGTCAGTGGGTTTGTAGCTATATATAGTATAAATAATAATAATAAAAAAGTTTATTTAGGTAAAACCTACGACATACATACACATTGGTGCTAATTCCTGTAAATACCGTCTAATTTTATTTTAAGTTATATCTGTCATTTTCTTATCCGCCGAAAAGGAAAGGGACGGGTAATCGACAAGCATAAAATTTATGGAACACACGTCAATTTTAAGCGCAAATCTAAACCAACCGTCTAAAAATTTTACACCCGTCAATAACCCGACATAGTTAAGTAGACAGCACGTCAAACGGATTGCATACCCGCGACGTACCTTTTGATTCGCCCGGGTTATTCATTCATTTACTCATTCTTCCTAAAATTAAGAGCTGTGAATCATCCGTCCCTTTCCTTTTCGACGGATATGAAAATGACGGATATAACTTAAAATAAAATTAGGCGGTGTCTGCAGGAATCGGGGCCATTTACAACATTAAAATATACACACATTAATATTTAGTTGGAAAACATAAAGGTATATGGGTGCCGCAGTTCACCAAAAAAGGCCAGGGTTCAATGAAAATTTACCCAGAGGGCAACACTGATTTTCAACCCACGCCGATCGATGAAACGCGAGTACCCGCACAATAAATTTTAAAAAATAAATAAAGAGTACAAAAAAACGACTTACACAGCTTTACGATGTATACAGAAACTAGGAGATAAAGAGATAAAAAGAGAGATAAAGATTTTTATTGTGCATAAATTTAAAATAATAAAAAAAATTAAAATTTAAATTAATTTAAATTTAATATTTAATTTAGGAGGCAATTTTTTTCATGACTCCATGCCATGCGAGAGCGGCAAGGTCTACCACACGCTCTGCGGATGTAGTTAGTAGCAGGTGGTCGTGAATCAATACCAGGAATTGTCGTGAAGTTGTCTATCTTGAAGATGGAGATGGGCCGTGAAGAGCGGAGACGCGGATTTGACCAATCACAGCGTTCGAGAGAGCGAAAAACGAAGACGCTATGTCACTCTCTCTCTCACGGTGATTGGTCGATTCCTGCACATCTCCGCTCATCTCCGTACAGCTCCGCGTCAATGGAAACGCAGCCTTAGGCCTGTGCTGGATTCGAACCTGCGACATTAAAGTGAGGTTGGCTGGTATATAAAATTAGTTAACCATTCCAATAGGCACCCGCGCGTCGTCTCCGCTGCCTGCTATAGTCTAGCCCGCAGCCTACCGCGGGCGTGTGATGGCGTGGTGTACCGTGATGTATTTACAGGGATTAATGACGTCACACGGGTGTAGTCTCGTCTACCGCGCGTAACGTGCGTGTAAGGGGGGGAGTAATGAAACCACTTCTCCCCTTCATACTTATTTATTATAACGGTTATCTGTTAAGGGGTAACGTCTCTCTCTTTATTTAAGAGCTGGGCTCTTGTCGGTGGTGTAATCGCCATTACTCCATAGATAGGGCGTGTAGAACGGTGGTTGCCCCAATCGCCTTCCGTTCCGCAGTACACCGACCAATTTCTCAATCGGTGATTTTCTAGCTAGAGCCCTACCAGAATCCATTTCCTCGGCCTCCAACCAGTACTGATACCGCTGCTGCCCGGCATCAGGGGTGCGCTTTTGAAGTAGCGGCGCCTACTCGCTACGTCACAAGATCGTCATAGAACATAAGTAGCATTTTATAGGTTAGCCCGTCCCAGTGAACTACCCATTACGTTCTGCTAATCCTGCCGCTGTTTGGTCGGGGACTGCCTACTACAAGGGGTAACGTAACTGGGAAAAAATTAAGTAGGTACGGTGTGTAAAAGTTTTAGCGCTTCTAGAGTTATGACTATTTGATGTTTCGTTGTTTTTTTACTGACGTGCATTGACCATTTTTCAAACCAAGTACGCACTTAAGTGACAATAAGTCATGTAAAAATCAAGTAAAAAAAAGCCGACGCGTGCGGTGATGGTTTGCAAACAGCTGTTTTGAATGTTTGAGCCAAGAACGAGGCCTCTTTGAATTGCATCTTCAAAGTACAGCAGAGCTGCTTGCACTTGGAAAAGTTTGCACAGCCATCTACAATCTAAGTTACGATTGGTAGATAGATAGATTGTCTGTTATAAGATATATTCACTTGATGGATGCTTGTGGGTCGGAATTGGTTAAGATAAAGTTTGAATAGATGTCTGTTGAGAACGGATAATGTTGCTATGTGGGTTACTGCGTTGACTGTCGTATGTGGAATGGAAATGATGTAACTATACAGGGTGTTAGTGACATCGTAACGAAAACTTTGAGGAAGGATTCAGGCCATGATTCTTAGTTGATATCAAGTAGAATTTTCTGTCTTGTGTTGATTTTTTAAAGCGCTCTTCTTATCGTGTATCGTGTTATCGGGTGTCAGGGTTATTATTGAGCCAACGTGGCTTCCGAAGCACGGATCATCTTACTTTCGGACAATCAGGTGATCAGCCTGTAATGTCCGAACCAAACTAGGGATCACAAAGTGGTTTTTGTGATATGTCTCCAACGGGATTTGAACCCGGGGCCTCAGGATCGTAAGCCCAACGCTGAACCTTTTGACCACGGAGGCCGTTGGCTTCGTATTTCAATGGTCCTGGCTCCAGCAGATACATTAAATCCAGCAAATAGATTCTAAATTATGCATGTCATTTTCTTATCCGCCGAAGAGGAAAGGGACGGGTAATTGACAGGCTTAACACTTATTAGACACACGTTTAAGCAGAAAATAAAATCAAGTCTATTTTTACAGAAGTGTATTTACATGTTTATTGAACATGTCATGTAGAGTTTCCCTCGTGGTTGCGCCGAGATGATTCTGAGCATATGCTCATAATTAATGAGAATAAAACATAAGATCAGAACTTGTCATATTAAAAGTAACATGTAATGTTGTTTCGCCATAACATGCAAATATCACAGATACTTTATATTTACATAAATGTTTCACATAACGGTAGGGGAACATTTAATACAATCCAGACTCTTCACTTTCTCTTGTTCCTCGCAAGATCTTCATGCATGGTCGATTGTTTAGAGTAGATAGGTACAGTCATGTCATGAGTAATATATTTAAAATAATAATAATATAATATATAATATAAATAATAATATAATAATATATAATATATTTGATATTTAGTGAGACTTACAGGAATCGGTAACGTAACTGGAAAATTTATGAGAATTTTAGTGTTTTTTTTTTCATTATGTTTTTAAAAGTAAATTTTAATGATTTAAAATATTATTAAATAGAATTAATATAAATTATTTATATTTGAAAAATGTTATACAACTAATTAATTAATTTAAAAAGTAAGTAAACAGAAAAGGCGGGAACGGAAGTGAGAATTACGCGGTGAACGAAACAAATGAAGAACGGGGTTTGACTTGTTCCACGACTTTTCTAGGAGATGTTGGTTGTGGAAAGAATTACGATGGAAATTAATAAATAGTCGATAAAGTAATTTCATTACAGTGTATTCTTGAAAATGCCAAGTGGAATTTTCCGTCGCAAAAGTATAGAATTGAAAATAATTAAAAAAAATTATGAAATTTGCGACGGAAAATTCTATTTGATATTAACTCAGAATCATGGTCTGAATTATCCCCCTCAGTAGTAGTTACGATGTCACTAACACTCTGTATACTCTGCTGCCCTTCGGGGATGCAGGAGTGATTTTGTACCCTCAGTTCTCAGAAGAGAAGAATTAAATAAGATTGCTTTTCAGTTTGTATCTCGTAGTTGAAAGCTGTTATTTGCTGCAGTTTGCGACTCTGTGGAAATGACATCATTATGCTAAAGTGCTCGTTGGCGAGTTGGAAACTTCTTAATGTTCAACTAAATAGGTATACAAATTCTGAGAAAATCCACTTTGATTTAAGAGACGGTGCTATGTTTTAACGGATTTCAAAACGAGAGTCGTGTTTGACTGCTATTTAAGTACTTCTGTCGCTTCTAACTTCCAAACCACTCTTCTTCTATCGTGTGGGTTGTGAGGTGGATTACCAACTTCATCAACTATGGTGTCAGGATTTCTATTGAGCCGCCAAAGGCCCCTGACATGACTCATGTAACGACTACGTACTTACATCAGTCAGTAGTAACCGGCACCAACGGCTTAACGTGCCTTCCGAGTGCACGGATCATCTTACTTTCGGACAATCTGGTGATCAGCCAGTAATGTCCCAACCAAACTAGGGACCACAAAGCAATTTTTGTGATATGTCTCCACCGGGAATCGAACCCGGGACCTCCAGATCGTGAGCCCAGCGCTTAACCACTGGACCACGGAGGTCGTTACTTCCAAACCACTTATTAGAGTTTATCAAATCTTCTTCTATCGTGTGGGTTGTGAGGTAGAGTACCAAGCTCATCAACCCTGGTGTCAGGGTTACTATTGAGCCGCCAAAGGCCCCAAGGAGTTTATCAAATGAGTTGTCACTAGAAGCGTCTTGACTGTCAACTGGTTATAGGCTATGTGACGTCATCAAAATTCAATATGGCGCACTCTAGAGGACATAAACTGATGTAGTAAAAATATTATTTCCAAGTGTATCGTGTTGGATATTTAGTGAAAGGGTTTAACTAATACGAATATGTTTGATGACAAGTAAGCATAAATTATATTTTACTGTATTTTCACTTCTTTTTATTCCGGTTGTAAATGTATGTGTGTGTAGGTTAGTAACATACTGTCTACATTTACATTGTAATTTTTTTAATTAATTATTTTTTGTTACATACATACATACATAAACTCACGCCTATTTCCCACCGGGTAAGCAGAGACTATAGAATTCCATTTGCTTCGATTCTGACACACTTCTCTTGCTTCCTCCACATTCATCAATCGCTTCATACACGCACGCCGGTTCAGAGTAGATCGTATTGAACCTTTTTTAAGGACATCTCCAATTTGATATTTTTTGTTGGTGGATGAATATCTTTTTCACAGGGTTCGCTTACCTAACCTGAAGATTTGACAGGTCCGGTTTTTTTACAGAAGCGACTGCGTCTGACCTTCCGACCCGCGAAAGGAAAACCAGCTCAATACAGGTTAGGTCACATACCTTCGAAAATTTCTCGGGAAAGTGGGTTTCCTCGTGATGTTTTTTTTTTTCACACAATAACCCTCCTTTTGCTTCGCCGCAGTCGATAACAATTAGTTTACATTTTACGTGACTTATTGAATGTACTAATTGGACAAAGAATAGAAAAAAACGAAAAGCACGTAGGTACTTATCTATACACTAGAACAAAGAAATGTTATCAATACAGTCTAACCTCTTATAATTAGGCTCACTTGTTTGGTATAAAAGCATCGTGGAATTACATTTTAACACCAATACCAAACATGAAGTGGTATACAATTGGATTTTCCGTTGCCGTCTGTCTAGCACTGGTAAATATACACAATTATTATTTTTAACGATTTATTTTATTTGTCATCATCATCATCACCAGCCCATTAACGTCCCCACTGCTGGGGCACGGGCCTTCCCTGTGGATGGATAGGGAGATCGGGCCTTAAACCACCATGCGGGCCCAGTGCGGAGTGGTGGTTATTAACGATTGCTAATGCAGCCGGGACCAACGGCTTAACGTGCCTTCCGAAGCACGGAGGAGCTCGAGATGAAAACTTTTTTTTTTGTGGTCACCCATCCTATGACCGGCCTTTGCGAAAGTTGCTTTACTTCAACAATCGCAGACCGAGCGCGTTAACCGCTGCGCCACCGAGCTCCTCATTTTATTTGTATACTATTTTTTTATTATTTTTATTTGTATACTAATTTTTTGTTAGTTTTATTTATGGCAATAGGCGCGCCCTTTATTACATAACACTTAAACATAGCTGACGAGGAGTGGGTGTATATACTATACATCTCTGTCTACCCCTTCGGGGATACAGGCGTGATTTAATTTTTTTTTTTAAATTTATTTATAAACAAAATTACATACATATACATTTTAATACTATCGCCAAACTACAACCGTAGTTTGTTGGCGTCGCGCTCATTCCCTAATTTTGTGTAAGTACCAGCATTTACAACAACTACCCTCCACCCACTAAAATCCTATAAATTGACTTATACTACACACACTTTACCTACTAAACTTAACTGCACTCATTATTTATTCCAACACATATTCCTTCAGTTTTTTCTTAAGACTACCAGTACATATAATTTTATTTTGATCTAACAGAAATGGAATATTATTACATAACCTTGGTATTATATATTTTCTAGTCCTCTCTCCATAACAGTTTCTAGCAGGTGTCTGATAGATACTATGTTATGTGTAATAAAATTACTCTTGAGGGGGAGGAGGGGGAGGGGGGGGGGCTCGGTTATTTTTTTTATTTGTACATTAATTGTTACAAACATTATTAATATGACGTCGTTAAACCCCAAGAGGGTTTGCCCCGACACCATGCCCACAACACGTATTAACGTTGTATTGTATTGTGACATACAACGATACGGCCCGCCCGATATAGACCGCCTGGTTCTATAAGACGGTCCCAAGAAGTTAGAACAAAGTCAACAATCTACACCGAACTACACTGAATATCACTCACACATTAAATAAAACCACATCGAAGCAATTCATCTAAAAAGCAATATTGCTATTTGTATCTAATTTAGCCTACAAGATCCCACTGCTGGGCAAAGGCCTCCCCTTCCTCTTTCCATTTTTCGCGGTCCTGTGCGTACTCCGACAGGTCCTCCGAAAAGCGTCCAGGTCGTCACGCTATCTCTTTCAAGGTCTACCACGATGCCTGTACCCGTCATGAGGCACCCAATGCGACAAACATGTCCGGCCCAATCCCATTTGAGTCTGGCGGCTTTTCGTCCCACATCAGCGATTCCCGTTTTTGAACGCAGTGTTGTGTTTCGGACTCGATCAATTCGTTTGACACCTAACACACTACGCTCATTCGCTCTTTGGCAGACCTGGACTTTTGACGTTCTGTCAATGACCAGGTCTGGGGACCATAGGTTAAGATGGGCAGAATACACAAGTCGATGAGTTTTCGCATTAATGAAATGGGAAATGTCAAATTGCAATATTGCCTTTCTAGGTGAATTGCTTCGATGTGGCATTTTTGACCACCCTGATCTTTATTTCAAACGTCCATGATAATAAATTATTCCTTTGCAGTGTGCCATGTACGATGCTCAAACTATAACCATCAGTACTAGTACTCCAAACTCAACATGTGATAGCACTAGCAACTGCGGGTCCTGCTACAATACCGGCTGCAGTAACTGCTATAATAGTGGCTGCAGTAGTTGCTCCAATAGTGGCTGCAGTAGTTGCTCCAATAGTGGCTGCAGTTCCTGCTCGGGTTGCGACAGTTCAAATACCACTTACATAACAGTCCCTGTCGGGACGCCCGGACAGTCTACCAACATAACGATCAACTTGAGTTCTTAAATTGGTGATACAGAAAGTGACTGGTGATTCTTGTGAGGATTCTTCTTCATCACCACCAAAATTAACACTCAATTGTACCAACATTGCCAACCATACTACGTTTTAAAAATAGTCATCGAATCGAGGCAAAATAAAACATCAATCTTACAATAAAATACCAGATAATATTTTGAATTTGTCAAAAAAATTAATTTAAAATTATAAACTTTATGTAAAAAAGCCTATTATACCTAAAACGATAAAAAAGTCTGGTATTAAACGTGTTGCTCTAGTTATTAAATAACTTGTAATGTATACCCTCTTTGATTTAAAAGATGTGTTGCTGTTGCAGTTTCTTATCATTTCTTCTCCTCAGCCATAACACCTTGGGAAATTACGTAAAATCAAAAATGTTACATTGACCTTCAACAAGTTTATCCATGATATAATTACATTGAATAAAATGATACTGATTTCTGTTTTTATCTTATGCAGCTAACTCGTTTGTTAAGATTATAACATAAACTCACGACTATATCTCAATTGGGGTAGTCAGATGTACATCCACCGTAGGATGAACTAAGTACCCATACCTCATCGATTGTCTATTTTATTATCTTTTTTGACGACAAACTGCGAATATTTCTGTCACTTTCACTCCAATTTAAAGCAAAGCACCCAAAATGTAATATATTCAAAGCTATTTAAAACAAAAAGTGTAAAGGAGTTTGCGATAACCAAAAAGATTTATGCCCCTGCATTCGGTGCCGCATAGTTATCACTTGCAAATGTAAATAACTATGAACACTGCCTTGTGTCACACGAATGAGTACGTGCTGTATTTTATGAGTTTTATGTGCACATAATTAAGTTCCTTTTAATTTATTAGCCTGCACAATCTCCTTGCTTCTATGCTGTTCTGGGAGCATATAAAAAACATAGAACACGTTCAGCTGCTTCTCTTCCCGGGCATGTCGTAAAAACCGACAGAGGGATTGTGTCCTCTAACATGATGGACTAATGTTATGGGCGATAGGCTGATCCCTTATCACCATAAGGTTCATCATATCCATCTTTGGAATTCGTATCAACAGTGGCTGCAAGTTGTCTTTGATTACTTGTGGCTCTGCCCACCCCATTAGGGATTACGGGCGTGAGTTTATGTATGTATGTATGTGTACAATCTCCAAAGGCATCTCTTTCTCCAAAATATGATATGGGTATCTAGTTCATCACGTCGCGCGCAAGTTTCTATTTTTTGGTACTTTAAATTCTAAATAGATCTACAACGACATAGTTTTAAATAAATATGTATATTTAATTGGACACATAGCGAGGAGAACCGATGGCCGCTGGGGCGGAAAGGTTCTAGAATGGCGGCCATGTGTCGGACGACGCTCAGTGGGTAGGCCCGCTACAAGGTGGACCGACGATCTGGTGAAGGTCGCGGGAAGCCGCTGGATGCGGGCAGCGCAGGACCGATCCTCGTGGAGATCCTTGGGGGAGGCCTATGCCCAGCAGTGGGCGTCGTACGGCTGATGATGATGTATATTTAACATAGATGGAAGAATTCAATAAAAATATCGTAAAAGAAAAGAGGGGAAGGGGAAGACCAAGAGCTTACACGGATGAAGGCAAACGTCGTGTCTTATAGGGAAGTTAACAAATTGGCTTAAGACAAAGATAGATGGAAAATGCTAAGTAGATAAGAGCGTGGCTCTTAAGTTATAACTCTCTTTTTTGCTTTTGCCGCAGTCGGGTAATAAAGATTCTCCTTATTAACTGTCATTACGACATGCCTTCGATACCAATTTAATAAGTATTTACAGACGAAAGGTGTCATTAGCGTTCCCCGAAGTTTATCCCGTCTCCCGATAATCCTTACTTACATCATCATCATCAGCCCATTAACGTCCCCACTGCTGGGGCACGGGCCTTCCCTATGGATGGATAGGAAGATCGGGCCTTAAACCATCACTGGCCCAGTGCGGATTGATGGTTATTCACGACGTTCGTGGTTCACACAATAGAACGAGTAAAAAGTGTTTAATTATATATTTTTAAAATGAATTGAGTCTTTTTGGTGTGTTTCCCTTGGGTAACTAGGCTTATTAACGGAAATATAAAAGATAGAAAAAGTCGCTCAAACAAAATACATATTTTAGACTCTTCTTAACCAGATAATACCAGCCACTTACGAACACCCCGTTACTACTTCAGCATACTAATACTTTAACTTTCCTTCCCCTCTGAATCTCGAATTAACCCACTTCAAGAACTGTGTCAAAGACTTAAACATCTTTAATCTATCATTCCGTTTCGCGATCTAAATGTATTTCAACATCCATAATTCTGTTAGTGAAAGTGGAGGGTACTAAGTTGCGAACTCCAAGTTATTACGGAGATCTTCCAGTTAAACTGCAGTTAGCCATATAACGGACTTACAGCAGCATAGCGACCAACGACCGACCAACTATAACTCTTCTATGTAACTCTTTCCAAATTTATTGCTACTTTCCTCGCTCGGTTAGCCGATTTGCAACTTTCTTCCACTTTGTCTTATAGTTTTGTCGATAGCGCCAACAGTCGCGCGAATTTTGCAATTCTTGCAAGGCGATACAACCAAAAAACATAGAACACGTTCAGCTGCTTCTCTTCCCGGGCATGTCGTAAAAACCGACAGAGGGATTGTGTCCTCTAACATGATGGACTAATGTTATGGGCGATAGGCTGATCCCTTATCACCATAAGGTTCATCATATCCATCTTTGGACTTCGTATCAACAGTGGCTGCAAGTTGTCTTTGATTACTTGTGGCTCTGCCCACCCCATTAGGGATTACGGGCGTGAGTTTATGTATGTATGTATGTATGCAAGGCGATAATCGATGCTCCCAAAGTTTTTGCGGGTATCTCCACTATTATGGATGACCGTTCAGAAAAGGTAATCCTTCATAAGTCGATGGTGCATAAAGCTATCGGCTCCACTTTAAAGTAGCCAATGCTGTCGGAGGCAAATCCAACCATAAATCGCTCTTCTAGTTGTACGATAATTGATGAAGTTCGCGTGGACTTTTTGCGGTTTTAAATAAATTGATGACCGTTTAGGAGCACTTACTTCATTGATACTTGGAGGGCAAATTGGCCTGTAGCATTGATACATGTTAGTCGCTGAGTTTATTACCGTTAGGAGGCCTATTCCCAACTTACCATTTTAAGGTAAGATATTTATTACATTTCTGAGGGGTTAAAAAGGCTACATCAAAGCAATTCATCTAAAAAGCAATATTGCAATTTGACATTTGCGCATATAAAAGTAAGTGCGCAATGGCAACAAATGTCAAAAAGCAATATTGCTTTTTTTAGATGAATTAAATCGATGTGGCCTTTTTAACCAACCTGATGTCTTAAAAGTAGAGGAAAGTACAAACATGAACCCTGTAAGGGCACTACAATATAGTCATCACAAGTAAGTTTTATTACATAATGAAAATAGAAAACGGAGAATAATAAGGGTTCAATTAAAAAAATACTTACATTTATCAATTAGTATCTAACAGGTTCTGCCCAACAGTGGGAAGTAAATATATTTTTATTGTTACTTATGTCTTATTTAGATAGTCTACCAACCCTGATCTATGCTACGTGTTTCTTCAGGTTAATGAAGGCAGGGCGGTTAAACAGTCACATTGAAACAATTCTTCTGAAAGGCAATATTGCAATTTCACATTTACGAATATAAAAGTAAGAACGCAATATCAAGCAATGACTTGAATATTTCTTTTTTAGATGAAGTGCTGTGGCCTTTTTAACCCGTCGCCGGCTCTATCCCTAGAAGAACGTTTTAAGGCTCTTTCTGTGGCTACTCTCTACCAGACTTTCTATCTATCTACTCAGCCTGTATCCATCCACTGCTGGGTATAGGCCTCCTCTCTTTCACGCCATCCTTTCCGGTCCTATGCAAGTCTCATCCATTGCTTTCCGGCGTACCTCACAATGTCATCCGACCACCGGGCTGGTGGTCTGCCTCGATATCGCATACCATCCTTTGGCCACCATTCAGATTTTCTACCTCAATATTAAGAATAATCGTGTTGCTTATTACAATTCTCATATCGGCCAAATTTTTCTCTGTTCTAACAAAAAAGTAATATATATATCCGACATATTTCACTCGAGGAACATTAATGTTAATATGAATGGCGTGATGAAAAATGAATTAAACAGCAGTCTCTCGACTTTATGAAAGCTCTCTTATGAAATGGCAAGCTTCAATGTAATACTTCATAAAATGAAAGTAGGTAATTTTAAGATATTTCAATTTGGAATTTTATGAAAGGTGGCTAATAGAGTAATTTTGATGTCTGGCGTAAAATGTTTATTAGACGAAAAGAGCCATTGCATATTCCTTTTATACTTTATTGTTTTCAACTTCTATAATATTTTTATGATTGAATGCAGTTTAAATTGAAATAGTTTCTAGTTTTATTGTTTAGAAGTTTATAATCTACCATCCTGGGTCTGTACAGCATCCATGATCTACTCTGAACTGGCGTGCGTGTATGAAACGATTGATGAATGTGGAGGAAGCAAGAGAAGAGTGTCAGGATCGAAGCAAATAGAATTCCATAGTCTCTGCTTACCCCGGTGGGAAATATGCGTGAGTTTATGTATGTGTCGTGGCCAGATCGTAGTATTGATCATTTCATGACGTGTTCGACCATTTCATGAACTGGTCATCATATTTCATGAAATAGCCAATTTAAGTTGACCATAACGTCAACGTTTAATTTTTATATTTCAATCGACGTTTGGCCCTATCATAAAGTAATCATGCATTTAGTTGCTCATATCGTTAAACGTTTTGTGTTCATTGATTTGGCCAAACCACATCATGATGTGGCCAATGTGTGATATTCTAAATATGACCATTTCATGAAATGATTACGCACTTCATGAAATGTTAAATTCTAAGAACTGGTCACGAGATATGTATGTGTATTCTTGGAAATTATTTTTATTTAACCTTACCAGAATCGTACAACAACTCCTTCCGCACAAATTCAACGACACTTTTAAAGAATAAAAGTTTGCGCGCTAAAATATCCGTAATCCGCACTTCATAGTAGATTTACTCGGAATGCAGGCGATCCGGTTCCGGATAAGTTATTAACCGTCCGTCTCGGATTAGTCCGGACTCCGGACCGTTCGTTGGTGTTGCCATTTAAGGCATTAAATCCGATCAAAGAAATCGCTTTACTTTCAGTTGGATTTAGTAAAACGGTTCCATTTTTGTTAGGGTAAAATACATTAAGTATTTCGATGCTGCTTGAAAGAAAACAAAACTCAAAGATTACGTTCTGAAAGTGCTAATCTTGGTGTTGGCGAAATTGTTTTTCGAAAAGTAATACCCGGTTTTGTACTCTTCTTCTATAGTTTGCGTTGTGAGGTGGATGACCAAACCAGGGTCACTATAAATATTGATTGATTATTGGCTTATTTATATAAACATAACAAACATAAACACGTACCACAACATACCCCGCTGCTCCATTGCGGGTTGGTGGAGCTGTTTTACCGCTAATAGCCGGGACCAACAGCTTAACGTGCCCTCCGAAGCACGGAATCGTGTTAATTTTTCGGACAATCATGTGATTCAAGCCTGCAATGTCCTTACCAAACAAAGGACAGTCTCACCAAAGTGATTTCGACAATGTCCCCTTTGGGAATCGAACTAGAACTCAGAATCATGGTCTGACTCATCCCCCTTAGTACAATGGTCATTACAATATCACGTACATCTCGTACAAGTACATACAGATAGCCATACAAGTAGAAGTAGGTATGGGTGTTAGTGACACCGTAACGAATACTGAGGAGGATGATTCAGACCATGATTCTGAGTTGATATCAAGTGGAATTTCCTGGGAAATTCATGAAAATGTTAGTGTTTTTTATACTTGATTATTTTCAATTCCATACTTTATAAAAAAAATTAGGGATAACTTGGACCCAGGATGTTAGTAACGATGATTTCTTACTCCCTAATATTAGTTTTACACAGATACACACACATACACAATAAAAATAAGACATTTATTTACTGCTCCTGTACAAGTGACTCATAGAGCAATGAGTCATGTACGGACAGTTGAGCCTACTTACAATTATGCTCAGGATACTGTTGGGGCTGGCGCGGATCCTACGAGTCAGTGATGTGCATCGTTTACGCATTATATCAACTCAGAGTCATGGTCTGAATCATCCTTCAAAGTTTTCGTGTCGATGTCATATCCTGTATATTACGATATTGAAATTGCTGCGATTCAGATTTCATATCGAACTAGAGGCACATTTGAATTAGCTAAACAAATGCTGCGTAGTGCTGACTAGTTGGGTAATAGATTAGTCGGGTAGTCGGTAGTCGGGAACAGCTTGGTCATGAGAAGTAAGTCTTAATGGAACGACGGAGATATGTTGATGTCATTGCTCGAGGAGGCATTGGGATTGTAATGCACATTCATTTGTAGATTGCGATTATATTCGCATTGATATTACTATCTGATTTAAGGATTACTAAAGTATTTTTTTAGCTCATGTGTTAGCTAAGCTATATCCACACGACACTGCCACGACAGGTTTTTTAGGTCGCGTTTACTTGTGACTTCCTCTATCGTGGGTGATGAGGTGGATTATCGACCTCACCAACTCTGGTGTCAGGGTTACTATTGAGCCGCCAAAGGCAAAGACATGGCTCTTTGGTAACGACAACTTACATCAGTAAGTAGTAAGAGGGACCAACGGCTTAACGTACCTTCTAATCGGATCTTACTTTCAGACAATCAGGTGATAAGCCTGTAATATCCTAATCAAACTAGGGATCACAAAGTGATTTTTGTGATATGTCCCCACCGGGATTCGAACCCAAGACCTCCGGATCGTGAGCCCAACGTTCAACCACTGGACCACCGAGGCCGTTATTCAGTGGGTAACATAGTTACACTTTGAATCGTCAATTGTTACATAACGAACGTCTCATTCGCCTAAAACTACTGCAGCTTCTCACACCCTGTATAGCCGGGGAAAAGAAGCTGCAAGAAAAACCCCGGCACAGGGCCCAAGACGTTCTTTAAAAACAATCATAAAATACTTTTACACAATTTAGTAATTTGGCTGCCTAATATCAGTTCCTATGCTTAATCCCATGCATTCATAACTTCTAGATAATCACTATTCTTATTAACCTTTTTAGAATCACATTATGGATGACGGGCGTCAGCTTATGATGTTATGGATATGAAATTTCGGATACGGATTGGATACGGATATGAGAATGATTATTATACCGGATACGCATAATAAATTATTTCGGATTATCCGTTAGTTTCGGATAATTTCGGTTACGGATATTATTTTTTTAAGGAATTTCAAAGGTAAGATACAAAATTAGGTACCTAATAAAGTGCTTTTATTTATAACGACATGTTATAATATAATTATGTATATGGACGACAAAAGAAGATAAAAACAAATATTGCGCGCGGCTTGTGTGTCGGCCATGGCAGCGGCCAACCGATCAAAACGTGTCTCAATTAGGCTCCGCTTCTATCCGATATTATCTGAAACTTTTATTTCGGATTCGGTTACGGATGATTTTTTATATCGGATATCCTATAGTTTCGGTTACGGTTACGGAGCTCCCTAACATCCCTGATGTATACATTATGGTTATCCTCGTGAGCTTATGTTGTTGTTAAGTCTGGCTGTATACGTTTCAATGCCTTTGCTTCGCTTACGCCGAGCACATATTAGCTTCAAGTAATCAGAATCACATTTGCGGCGCTCATAAATCGAGATTAGCGGGGTGGGCAGCATATTGTCATTAGCTTCCTTATGTGGCATTTTGGGTTTTATAGACCTCCATTAGGCATTATGTGAATAATTTAGTTAACGGCCAATTTCGTAACTATCTACGCTGTTAGATTTTTTTCCCAATTTCCAAGATTAGTCTGTTAATCTCAACCAACTAACCACCAACTCACGTCCGTATGGGCCACATTCTCATTCGAAACTTGTATAATATAAAAAAAATAAGACAATGGTCTCTTCTCCTTATCGTGTCGATTGTAAGGTGGAATACCAACCCCATCAACCCTGGTGTCAGGGTTATTATTGAGCCGCCAAATGCCCCTGACATGGCTCATGTAGCGATTACTCAATTATTAAGTAGTAAACGGGACCAACGAATTAACGTGCGGTTCAAGACAATGGTATTTATCATAATCCATATAAGTAATGAACATAGTTTTATAAAAGTCAAATATAATACACACATAAACAGTCTATACACGTCCCACTGCTGGGCATAGGCCTCCCCTCAATCAACCGGAGCAGACATGGAGCATACTCCACCACGTGGTATGTAAGACAAAAAGTAATAATTATAATCCAGAGAAATATTCATCTTTGGACTTCGTATCAACAGTGGCTGCAAGTTGTCTTTGATTACTTGTGGCTCTGCCCACCCCATTAGGGATTACGGGCGTGAGTTTATGTATGTATGTATAATCCAGAGAAATAGTGATCACAGTTTTATAGGAATCTATTATGCAGAGTGTAAGTGACATCGTAACGAACACTCAGGGGGATGATTCAGGGTTAATATCAAGTGGAATTTTCCGTCGCAAAATTCATGAACATTTTGTTTTTTTTTTCCGTTTCATACTTTTATATTTATAATTATATCAACTCAGGAATCATGGTCTAAATCATCCCTTAAAGTTTTCGTTACTATGTCACTAACACCCTGTATACTAATAAATATGAGCAATAATTGCTGCATGAGTTACAAGGACTCCTGCTGTGCCTTGCTCTATCTATTGTCCTTATTTCTGTATTTTGTGTCCATTCTGCTCAATAAAGTATTTATCACTATCTATCATAGATTTGGTAAGCAACTTCTGACGTTCTGTTTGTTTCGGTTCCCCTTAGTGTACGCGTAACCTTAAACGGAACTGTACTTGTACAAGACAATGCAATCTTTGGTGGGAAAATAAAAAAAAGAAAAATAAGCAAAAAATGTTGGACTTTTTAACCGTAGTTCGTGCCTCGCAGCTGGATTGCGGTTTGCGGAAACTTCGCAGCTGTTACTTTGTACTGGGCGCGACAATCTACTTAGGGTACTTTTTGCAAAGTGCAGAAAAAAGTTTTAAAGAGATGGCAACATTGCATCGTGAAGTTAGCCGACGTGACTGCGGTCTGGATGGCCACTCAACACTTTGTTGCATTTGTAACATAACATAAATGTAACATAGCTTCACTCCTGTATTATTTGAGGGGTAGACAGATGGTAGACAGAGATTTATACATTGTTTTAAGTTTACGCGGTTATTATCATAATTAAAACACATAATAACGTTTTCTTACCGCGTTTAAAATAGGGATATGAGACTCCCGATATCACTATCCCTCATATCCCTATTTTTATGTTATTTCTCCAGTATTTATATGCTTTATTCGTAGTTCGGAGTGACCAGGCTGCTTCCGAGGGTTGCAATTGAAATATAAACATTTTTTTTTATTTTTTTTTCTGAAGTTAAAAAGCGACAGTAAAAATAAATAATTGGTACCTAACGTGTCAATTTACCTTACCGCGGTCGTCCCTATTTGAGTTATGTCATTACTGATCAAACATCACCATGACTACTCTATTTGAATACTATATAACAAATGTGTGTGTTGTCGAAATCACTTTGTGAGACTGTCCTTTGTTTGGTAAGGACTTTTCAGGCTTGAATCACCTGATTGTCCGAAAAAGTAAGATGATTCCGTGCTTCGGAGGGCACGGTAAGCCGTTGGTCCCGGTTATTAGCCGTAAAAATACCTCCACCAACCCGCATTGGAGCAGCGTGGTGGAGTATGCTCCATACCCCCTCCGGTTGATTGAGGGGAGGCCTGTGCCCAGCAGTGGGACGTATATAGGCTGTTTATGTATGTATGTTATGTATAACAAATGTACTATAAAATATTCTTTATTTACTTTAATTAAATACTTAAATATATTTCAACAAGATAACAATAAATAAATAGAATATAAATCCACCACAGGCTTCGTCAGTACCAACATTCGTATTTCAAAATCAAATCCAAATAATAATAATAATTCATATTCAAATCCGCACAAGCTTCGTCAAAAAACAAAAAACAACTAAAGGACAAAAAAAGGACTATAAAATAGGGGACATTAATAGTCACGATGTTAGTAATAGAGTTAGTGCGGCTGTGGGCAAGTGGGGGCAATTGGAGTGACCTGGTGCCGTTACCGAGTCATTACGCCGCATATTTGATAAGGAGATTCGGTGTTTCCAGTTGCCATTTTTACTTTAACAGTCAATAGGTAAAATAACCTAATATCACACCTGTATCGCTGTGGTGTATTGTAGCTGTGAGCCGTGGTAGCCCAGTTGGTAAAACGCTTGCTTCTCACTTTGAGGTCGCAGGTTCCAATCCAGCATTTTTTCGCATTTTGTTTTCGAATTCATGTTTGGATCGTAAATTACTATCACGTGCTCATCGGTGAAGGAAAACATCGTGAAACCCACATTCCCGAGAAATGCATTTTTGGAGTTATGTAACCTAACCTGGTTTTCCCTTCGCGGGTTGGAAGGCCAGACAGGCAGTCGCTTTTGTAAAAACCGGACCTGTCAAATCTTCAGGTTAGGTAAGCGGACCCTGTGAAAAACGGGATAATGCTAAACGCTATGCTTTCTGAAATAATAAATGCAGCCGTAATAGTAACGTTCTTTAAATCGAATCTAGGCTACTTCATCCCACTATTGGGCAAAGGTCTCCTTTTAACTCTTCCATTCTTCTCTGCTCAATCTCAGCATCCAAATGTTCAGATAATTTTGAATGAAGGCAGATTTATTTTGTCAAATTCAATTCCTATTTTGAAATATTACTCCGTAACCTAACCCAGTCCTACTGTCTATGTACATATGACAAAAAAGTGTGGCCCTAATTTAGAGGAAGGAAGTGGCAATAAGTCGGTATTATTTCTGACTGGTGGTGCAACTTGTACCCGGTTACACGAGTGCAGGTGTGATGCTCCCTGGCCGGACCACTATTTAGTACGCAATTGCGAATGAACTCAATACGCGCTACATAATGTCTACTTTCATCTGCATACCAAGAAAAAAATAGTACGGCAAAGAGTTAAAAGAAAAATGATATTATTTGTGGTGCGGCCAGAGAGCAATGCTCCCCAGCCGGACCACTGTGAATCTCAGAAATTACGTTATGTAGTCAAGCAATGAGGGTATGAAAAAATAGACCTAAAATTCTACTCCTTACGTTTTTACTCTGATCCTCGAATCTTGTCTAGATTAGAGTCAATTAAAAGTTGAATGTGGTCCGGCTGTAGAGGATTCTCTGCAGCCAACAAATTTTATGGTACAAAGCTTACCAGATTTATTTATGCATTGAAATAAAAGTATAACATTTCTACTTTCTACTGACGTCACTTTTTTGGAATAAAACCTAACATTCATTTAATTATGATTAAAAGTAAGGTGTCCGGCCAATGAGTATCAGATTTAAAAACATATTTTTCAGTTTATGAGACGATAAACATGTTTCACGTGTATTATCTGAATCTAAACAAAACATTTTACAATAAAGGTTTCACTACAACCCTTAGAAAGCCTTAGTTTTACTTAAAATAACAATTAATAATGTTAGGATACAAACATGTTCTAAACGCCTGACAAAATATTAATAGCTTTGCATTTTTATTTCGAAGCTTCCGATATCTGTTCGTCTGTCTGTATAACTGTCTGTTACCGGCCTCTGCAGACCAAACGGCGAGTGCTAGGAGACTAAACTACAGAATAAGTGTTATGGTAACCAATCTCTTGGCAAAAGTAAAATTTTTGAATGTATCTATAAAAAATCTATCTAATGTCTATGTAATATACAACAGCACTAGCGTTAACAGCAATAGTGCTGTTGTAAATAACGATATTTTTCCAATAGCGGCGCTAGTTATAATCCTCTTCCTCTTTATTCACTGTTGTGATGATGACCATCTTTCCTTTTTGCCCCGCTTATTCTAGTCTCACGATTTGTATTTCGATTGATATGTGTAGCCAGAAACGTTCTACGTAAGCTACAAAGAGAAAAACCAGTCAAATGTGAGTCTACGCGGGCAAAACCGCGGGCATCAGCTAATTTTTATAGATACATTCGAAAATTTTACTTTTGCCATGAGAGCGGTTACCATAACACTTATTCTGTAAGTTTAGTCTCCTAGCACTCACCGTTTGGTCTGCAGAGGCCGGTAACAGACAGTTATACAGACAGACGAACAGATATCGGAAGCTTCGAAATAAAAATGCAAAGCTATTAATATTTTGTCAGGCGTTTAGAACATGTTTGTATCCTAACATTATTAATTGTTATTTTAAGTAAAACTAAGGCTTTCTAAGGGTTGTAGTGAAACCTTTATTGTAAAATGTTTTGTTTAGATTCAGATAATACACGTGAAACATGTTTATCGTCTCATAAACTGAAAAATATGTTTTTAAATCTGATACTCATTGGCCGGACACCTTACTTTTAATCATAATTAAATGAATGTTAGGTTTTATTCCAAAAAAGTGACGTCAGTAGAAAGTAGAAATGTTATACTTTTATTTCAATGCATAAATAAATCTGGTAAGCTTTGTACCATAAAATTTGTTGGCTGCAGAGAATCCTCTACAGCCGGACCACATTCAACTTTTAATTGACTCTAATCTAGACAAGATTCGAGGATCAGAGTAAAAACGTAAGGAGTAGAATTTTAGGTCTATTTTTTCATACCCTCATTGCTTGACTACATAACGTAATTTCTGAGATTCACAGTGGTCCGGCTGGGGAGCATTGCTCTCTGGCCGCACCACAAATAATATCATTTTTCTTTTAACTCTTTGCCGTACTATTTTTTTCTTGGTATGCAGATGAAAGTAGACATTATGTAGCGCGTATTGAGTTCATTCGCAATTGCGTACTAAATAGTGGTCCGGCCAGGGAGCATCACACCGAGTGCAGATGGGCTCTTAGAACTAGTCCAGACTAGTTGTAACTAGTTCAACTTTGTTGGTGGTTTCCTGGAGCAGTACGTCTGTTGGTTGATATGAAAATAAACTTTGGAACGGCTGTATTTTTAGCTCTCCTGCGAGAATGCAGCTGATATTTTATGATTATATGTATATTTCGAATGCTTTAAAGCACGTTCATACGTAGAATAGAATATTAGAAGCATGGAGAATAAAAGATACTTATGCATATATACAAATATGTATAAACTCAAGCCTATTATCCCTAATAGGGTGGGTAGGGCCACAAGCAATCTGAAAAAGGTCACATTGGAGCATTTCGTCTAAAAAACCAATATTGCTAATTGACATTCATTGCTACTGTGCATTTACTTTGATGTGATTTTTAGATAAATTCCCCGTGTTGCCGGTTCGGAGCCTAATCGCGCACTGAGATAAAGTACTGTCAACGTCGCTATATTAACAGTAACTTTGCGTCCCACTTTTTGAGCGCTGATGTTCAATCTACGGTAGTAGTAAATCTATGTATTCAGCCAAATTTTATAAACAATAAAAATATAATTCAAAACATAATAATAATATAACTATTTATATTTTTCGTCTTAGTATTTATAGAGATTCACCCTTTAACTCGTCTAAGGTTCGGTACTTGTTTTAAAACAGTTAAGCACCTAAGCCGAATTACTTGCATCTAAAGTTTAAAACTTTCGACAGTTCAGTACTTAGTTCAAGTTTGTGAGAGTAATTTATATCAATTAATATTAATTCCGATGTTACAGCCCACAGCGGCTATAACTCCACTTTTCCATTTAAAAGCGAGAAACTGAATTAAAAACTAATCGTGGAGCGGTGGAAACTTTGTAACTTTAAAATTGCCGATGATCGATTGGGGGACAGTTCTGTATTCTCCAGGTGCCTTAGCCGAGTTGTCCCTAGTTTCGTTATAGGACGTTACAGGCTTCTTCTTCTTTGCGAGTCGATGGCGATCGAAGCTAAATTTAGTTAGTATTAGTTACAGGCTGATCACCTGATTGTCCGAAAGACAGCTGAACCGTGCTTCAGAAGGCATGTTAAGTCGTTGGTCCCGGTTACTACTTACTGATGTAAGTTAGTAGTCGTTACATGAGCCATGTCAGGGGCCTTTGGCGGTTCAATAGTCACCCTGACCAGGATTGATGAGGTTGGTAATCCACCTCACAACCCACAGGATATGTCAGAATTTGCCTTTCAACTGTTTTAAGACAGTAGTTAAACAAAAACTTTACAAAAAAGTTATTATAAAGTAAGTGATTATTTAGAAGATATGAATGCATGGGATTAACCGTCTGAGAACTGATATTAGGCAGATAAATTACTCAATTGTATAACAATATTTTATGTTTTTTTTTTAAAGAACGTCTAGGGCCCTGTGCCGAGGTTTTTCTTGCAGCTTCTTTTCCCCGGCTATACAGGTTGTGAGAAGCTGCAGTAGTTTTAGGCGGATGAGACGTTCGTTATGTAAAAATTGACGATTCAAAGTGTAACTATGTTACGTAATGAATAAAGATATTTTGAATTATTGATTTTTTTATTGAAACAGGGAGTATTCCCAATTGGGTTTGGCAGAGATATGAGTTACGTAGCCTCGCTTTACCGAACAACGTTAGACCAACGTTTACACAAACATTTACACAAAAAGAAACGTAAATGAAATATACAATCAAAGAGCATTTATTAATTTCACTACAACGCGTTTCCAATAAATGTAAATACGTGAAATTGTTTATTTTAATTCCGTTGATATTTACAATACCTTGATTTACATAAAATGGTTGTGGTCCCGCGCTGATTTCACGGAGTCATTTCAATTCCGGTCCCGATTTGATTAAACCCTGATACCTGCCTCCCGTTGATTGGAAGTTCGTTTATTTGTTCGCTTGTAGTATTGTATACCTAGGTACTGATTACTTATATACATATGTACTTATGTATACATTAATTATGTATAGTGATTCGTTGTTTGTTGTCGTAGGTAGATATTGTGTTGTGATTTCAATACAGCCTTTGTTCGTGTTTCTCTTGTGTACATGCATTGTGAGGTGAAAGCTTGATTTGAGATTGAGCCACTATTGCGAATACATACATACATACACTCACGCCTATTTCCCACCGGGGTAAGCAGACTTTTTGCGAATACACACTTGCGAATACTATTGCGAATAGATATTACGAAATCAACGTGTGTTTACAAAAGGAACTTCATTTTAAGATCACCAATTTAAGAGCCACGCTCTTGACGGTGTAGCAAACTCCATAGTTATTTTTAGGGAAAAATAGGGCAGTATAAGATCAAACTAAAGGGATGAAAATAAATTTTACTAGTGAACCGCCCCGGCTTCTCATGGTGTTATTATGTGACTCTAGAGTCGAAGCTTTAAAAATAAAATACATTTCATACAGACTTGCCGGAATATGTACAAAGCAAAAGTTCAGTCACTGAGCCCAGCGAATTACTTGTAACAGTGGGGAAATTATGAACCATTAGTTGTCATAATTATAAAATTTTTGTTTTTGGTCTATTACAGGAAACGATATGTAACCAACAAGTCTTAAGTGCAACCAGTTAATTTATTACTTTGCAAGAAAATGATTAGAATTTTGCATCGAACCGAAAAATGGAAAGATGAAGGGGAGGCCTTAGCCCAGCAGTGGGATCTTGTAGGCTAGATTAGATTAGACTAGATCATACAAAACACCCTAATTTTAGCTTTTTCTAAGAGTCGTTTAGAAAAAAATATTTAGTATTTTCTAGTAAATTGGAAACCTACTATTAAAACTATAGAGGTTTCATATCAACGTTGTGTCCCCTTTTTTATCTACTTAGGGGTGGAATTTCGCAAAATTGGCTACTTGACAGTTGCAACAATAAAATATGAAATATATCGGATATGGTAGTTTATCGTTTAATGATAATTATCCAATAGTTTTTTTTTATTAAGATCATTTTTAAATATTTTATTTTTACAAAATAAGAATTCGTTTTTTTATCTGTGTATTACAAAACCCGAAACACGGGCGGCCATGATTGAGCTTCGTGTGACTTCACGTATCACGAAATAAACAAAAACTATCTGTCAGGTTTCAAGTTATACTGTTTGACAGTATCTTTGTTTGTTGAACTTTGACGTCCGAGGGTAAAATGTCACGTGACCAACCGTTTTCGCGCGAAATTTAAAGTAATTGAAGAAGAATTTGATTTTTCTATTATATAAAGCTTTTTAGAGAAAATAAAATATTAAGGGGTATATAAGCAATTGTAATTTTTAAAACGCTTATCTGAAAACTGTCAAGTAGTCAATTAGGCTCTTAGCTCTTGTTGATTCTTCGATTACGTGAAAAATTAGTGATCTTTCTACCTAGTATAGATTGGTTGAAAGAGATATCTAAACTTGTCGTGAATAGGCGCTTTTATATATTCAGACGTTCCTACACTAAAACACCCAATTTTCTTGTAATTCTTTTATCTATTGGAAACAATACTAAGTATTAGTCAAACGGCAAACCAAAAAAACCGAAAAGCCAATATTCCTCGTGTTAGGCAACAGCTTCCTGTTATATTGAATTATCGGCCATTTTTGTTCAATACACATTAATTATTGCCATGGGGGTGGAGGGAAGGTTTTACTGTGATATTAATTGATTTGGTTCCCGGAAAAAAGGTTCAGCTGTCCCACAGCCCTTTGAGAATCAATCGCCGATACAAATGTGCGCTTTTGTTTTTAATTCCAGTTAAAATCGGTTTTTGAAAAGAGATTTTTAGCACGTGTAAGGATTGTAGGGGTCACTATGTCATCGGTTATTATCAATCAATGGTTCTGAATGTTCATCACCTCCCTAGCGTTACCCCGTTTTTCACAGGATCCGTTTACTTAACCTGAAGATTTCACAGGTCCAGTTTTATACAGAAGCGACCCGCTATGGGAAAACCGGCCCAATACAAGTTAGGTCACATACCTCCGAAAATGCATTTCTCGGGAATATGATGTTTTATTTTTCCGCTGAGCACGTAATAATCATTTATGTTCCAAACATGAATTTGAAAACAAATTCGACAATCATTGGTTTAGGCCTGTGCTGGATTCGACACTGCGACCTAAAGTGAGAGGCAAGCGCTCTACCAACTAGGCTACCATGGCTCAATGGTTCTGAATGTTACCGAAACATATGTATTGAGGCGGACTGCTGAGGTTTTTATTGAGCCGCCAATGGCCCCTGACATGACTCATGTAACAACTAAGTATTTACATTAGTAAGTAGCAACCGGGACCGACGGCTTAACGAGCCTTCCGAAGCACGATCTTACTATCGAACAATTGGGTGATCAGCCTGTGTATTGTCCTAATCAAACTAAGGATCACAAAGTGATATTTGTGATATGTCTCCACCGGTATTCGAACCTTGAAACTTCGGATCTTGAGCCCAGCGCTCAACCACTGGACCACGGAAGCCGTTGAAACATAAGAAAATGGAATTGGTGGAAGAAGGTTTAGGCGAACTTACTTCGATTAAATTGAGGTTTTAAAACAAGAAGTTGAAGAGTACTGTGAACCCGCGTGAATGTATAAAAACATCGATAAGAAAGAAGAAGGAAATTTTCGTAGATTAGTACTTACCAATTCCGTGGTTTCTGCTAACTCCTAAATACCGGAAGTAGTCTTGGAAAATTTTGAGTAAGATAAACCTAAGCCTTTTCTGATAAACTACAATTTTCAACAAAACAAGCCAGCTCAAACGCGGACGAATCAAATATTCTTCCAACTAAATTCCCGGAACAAATATTATTTTCCTCTGGTGAAATACGTGCTGGTCCTAACAAGTGGAGCAACGTGCAGCAACTAGTATGCTAATCGTGTTTGTACACTGCATTTCCGCCGAGAGAGGGTTTCTTTGCACGTTAACTGTTAAAATTAAAAACTGCAAACGTAGCTAGAAATAAAATGGTCAGACAGACGGAATTTGTTGCCAGCCTTATTTTGAAATTCTAATGGTACGAAAAGTACAATATTTAAGGCATAAGTGAATATGCACTTTCTACTTGCGCATGTCCCATCCCTAATACAGATTAGGTCACATACCTCCGAAATTCACTTCTCGGGAAAGTGGGTTTCCTCACGATGTTTTCCTTCACTGTTGAGCACGTGATAATCATTCATGATCTTGCGATGGATGTGCAGAGGTACATTTGTAGTCTAAGGATTGAGAATTGGCTGTTAGTGACATCGTAACGAATACTGGGGCGGATGATTCAATAAATATTAAGACTTAACACTATACTACTTTATCACTATACTTTTGGACTTATTAGCATAAGGCCTGCTATTTGTTTACCTATAATTATACAATAAATGCGTTTAATTTGATTTGATTTTTAATATCAAGTGGAATTTTCCGTCGCAAAAGTCATCATCACTAATATAAGAGCCACGCTCTTGTCGGTGTAGCATTCTTCTTCGTGCTACTTTTTATGGACACATAGGGTATTACCTTCTGTCGCTACATTGTCGCAAAAGTATGAGACTGAAAATAATAAAAAAAACACTAAAATTTCCATGAATTTTCCGATAGGAAATTCCACTTGATATCAACTCAGAATCATGGTCTGTATCATCCCCCTCGGGATTCTTTACGGTGTTACATACACCCTGTAGTCGTGAGGTTATGTTGCGTTTTGTTATGTTATTTAACAAATTCATAGCGATATGGTTGTGGTTACCAATTGGTGGTCACATTCGTTCAGTACGGTTTGTGCATCAAATTATGCAGAAGTATTTGCGGTTAATGTAGCGAGTTTATTATTAACAGGTGTTATTAATTGTGGTTTATTTTATATTTTGTGAATTCAACAATAAATATTATCAGTAGAGTAAAATGTCAAAACAATAAACCTAAAGTAACATTAATACAGTTACAGTAACTAATGCGGTAGTATGCGGTGGTCTAATGCGGTGCGGCTGATCACCTGATTGTCCAAAAAGTAAAAAGATCCGTGCTTCGGAAGGCACGTTAAGCCGTTGGTATGTAGTCGTTACATGAGTCATGTCAGGGGCCTATGGCGGCTCAGTAATAACCCTGACACCAGAGTTGATGGGGTTGGAAATTCACCTCACAATCCACACGAAAGAAGAAGAAAAAGAGATGCGGTAGTAAATCGTATTACAAGAAACTTTTTCAAAAATGACATATAATTAAAACAGTTGTTTTAATATTTAACTTACGGCGCCGGTTCGATACCCGGTACAGGACTTGCAAAAATGAGTTATTAGTTTATCATAAGTACAGTTTTTACTAACACAAATTGGGTCCCCCATTATAGACGGCGATACGGGTCACCGCCTATCACGTTGGTCGAACAAAAATCTCAGTGAGGTGTGGGTACTTAGTTCATCTTGCGATGGATGTGCTCCTGACTACCACAATTGGGATATAGCCGTGAACTATGTATGTGCGTGTATGTGTACAGTTTAAAAAAGTAGTAAAGTATATTTAGTATTAATCAGAACATCTAGTTCAGTACAATTAGTGATTATCTTCTATAATATAAAAATGAATCGCAAAAAGTTGGTAAGCGCATAACTCAACAACGCCTGGACCAATTTGGCCAATTCTTTTTTTTTTAATGTTTGTTGAAGTCCAAAGATGGTTCTTACGGCGAGAAAAAATCAATTTTTTCCTGGAAAAACCTTAAAAACAGCCCATATCTTTCTCCCATACAAAGTTTTCTAACTAAAACGTACAGTAAATTTGAGCTTTATTGTTATTGCATAAAGTTCATATTGCAAGCACTCAATGTTATCTAAGCAATGTAGGTGTGTTCTTAACGTCAAAGAGTCAATTTGCGCTTTATTAACGCTATAGAAAGTTGAAATTCAATCATATCTATCAATTTTTTGACAGGACGAAGTCTGTCGGGTCCACTAGTATTTCAATACAAATAATGTTTTACAACAGCTTTTTCCGTGATGATCCGTGTTTCGGAAGGCACGTTAAGCCGTTGGTCCCGGTTTCTACGTACTGATGTAAGTACGTAGTCGTTACATGAGTCATGTCAGGGGCCTATGGCGGCTCAGTAATAACCCTGACGCCAGGGTTGATGGGGTTGGTAATTCACCTCACAATCCATACGATTGAAGAAGAAGATGAGCCACCCCAGTGGTCAGACCACCTCATTGGGATATGGTCGTGACCTTATGTATTAAACACTTGTTTTTATACTTAAAGCCCTGGAAACTGGTTTTATTTCTAAAGTAGTTACAGTAGTTAAGTATGACCGCAATGGGAAACCCACTGGTCTCCCGCCGTGCAGTATCAACTAACAACCCTTTTAGCGGTTCACCATTGTATTTTCCCATTACATGCATAGTACAGTCATGAGCAATATCATGTATCCACTTTAGAACCCTGTCGCACTATCATATTTGACATTTAATGAGGCTTATGGTTCAATTTGTCAAAAAAGTTAATGTGACATGGTTTCAAAGTGTATACATATTAGTACTCGTGACCGTACACACATACAAGACAAACTTAGAATATTCTAGAAGCTCCTATTAAAAAAAAAACAAATCAATCGTTTATTTTCGAAAGTCAATATTATATTTTAGTATCCTACAAGGATACTGATTCCAGCAAACACCTAAATGGAATTTTCTTATCGAATAAGAAAAGGACGGACGATTGATAGCTGTCAATTTTTAAATGAAAGTGCGAAAGAAACATTATCCGGGCAAATCAAATAGCCATCACGCTGGTCTGCAATCCGTTTGCCGGATACGCTAATATTAACATTTTGAAATAGTTGTTTATGATTTCTGGTTTTACTCATCTAGTCTACGTGAGATTAATATTGGCATAGACTTTTTCTGAAATCATGCACAAATCTTTGCGTGCTATGATGGTGTACAAGTTTTTTTTTTTGCTTTCGGGCACAATAAGTTAGAATATCATATCCCCATTTAAACGCGGTAAGAACCCGTTATTATGTGCTTTAATTATAATAAGTTAGAAGTTTAAAAGACAGTTTTATTCGGATGTATAAAATTTAGGTATACCTATCTTTGACCAAATGCGGCTGCAGATTTGTCATCATTAATCTTGTAGCTAAGTCTCTGTATGTTATATAACTATGTATATATATGACTGTCAAAAGCAGTTTGTTTATGTATGTATATGTTTGTTGCAGGTAAGCCGCTGTTTAAAGCCACATGAAATATTCAGCGCTCCAGCGGCTGAAAGGTGCGCTGTGCGGTGGACGCTAAAAGGTTGTTAGGTAATAATGTTTTCGCGTTAGTTTTGAGATGAGGGTCGGTGCGTCGTGTTTATCCCGTGGTTGGGTTAAAATTTGTGATCCTTTGTATTACGTTTTAAGATTATTAGAAGAACTAGCTGAGACTAGCTACCAGGGACTCCGTTCGCGTGAAACCCTACTATTAAAACTATAGAAGTTTCATATAAACTTTGCCACCCCTTTTTACCTCTTTAGGGGTTGGATCTGGTAAAATCCCGTCTTAGTGAGATCCTACATCCCAAAAGGAACGCCCATTTAAAAAATGAGGCTCCCAACGCTTGTAGTTTCTGAGATTTCGTCGTCGAGAGTTGGGAGATATTGTGTTCTTTTCCCTCAGATTAATAATAAGTTTAGTAAGTAAGGGTGGTATTAATAAACTAATCTCAGCTTGGAGATTGCCCTCAAGATCATGTCAGTGTGACAGTTCTTATATAACCTAATAAATATATATATTTTTTTTATTGCACTATTATCTTCTTCTTTGTCGTGAAATGTGCCATATAAAATGTATCTTTTTTATTGTTTTCTATTACCTACTTTTGTTTATTCTAAATTGTACATTAATATGCTATAATAGTACTGTTATTAAATTTATTTATTCATCACACACAAGTAATAAGTTTACAAAAGTTTGGAATAGCTTTGTATGATTGCCTCGAGTGTGTGATCTGGAGCCTAAGCTAGGGCGACCCTGTATTTCAGGACTCCAGGTCCCCACCCGCGAATCGCTTAACTAAAATAGGTGCAAAAGAATTGATATCAGGTCTGTGTGTGCATGTATATGTCTATATGTCTGTGTATGAGTGTGTGTGTGTGTGTTGTTTTGTTATGAAAGGCTAGCTCGCCGGTTTATCTAAAAGTGTTTGGTAATAACAAATGTTCAGGACCTCCGCGATACAGGGTTTCCCTAGTGCGGGGTCCGCCAGTAATGTATACATGTTTAAGTTTTTTGATAAATAAACATATTCTATTCTATTCTATTATAGAGATATTAAAACATGGACTTGAGCATGATCTTGAGGGCAGTCTCAGTTGAAATTCGTTTATTAATACCACCCTTAGTGATTGTGAGATATTTCTCTTTTGAAGAAAAAGAGAAATTAACTTCTTTTTACACTAAGTTTATGACACTAGGAGATACGGCTTGTGTGTGAAAGAGAAGACGGGTTCGAATCCTAGCTCAGGCTCTCATCATCATCAATTTAAGAGCCACGCTCTTGTCGGTGTAGCATTTTCCATTCCAGTCTATCAAAGGCCAATTCCTTGACTTCCCTATAAGACACGACGTTAACCTTTTCTTTAATCTGTTCCATGTAAGCTCATCTTGGTCTTCCCCTTCCTCTCTTTCCTTCTAGCTTTCCTTCTATGATGTTTTTAATGAATTCGTCGTGTCTTATTAGGTGTCCAATCATCTTGCCTCTCCTGTCCTCAATAATTCTCAGTGTTTGTCTCTTTTCCCTTACTCTCTTTTTGTCTCTTTTTTCTTAGCTCAGGCTCTAAACTACAGAATTCGATTTTATACGTTTGAATTCATATTTGGATCATAAATAATTGATATGACGTAATTTATAGGATTTGTGCCCGGTTAATGGCAATAAGCTTGCCCCCTATTACATGGGACTTTAACATAGCTGGCGAGGAGTAGGTGTAATATATACTATACACCTCTGCCTACCCTTTTGGGAATACAGACGTGATGCTAAGTTATGTTGTTATGTTGAACACGTCTGCTTTTAACCTGATCCAAACCACACGAAACATTAGCCAAAACGTTTCATGACTGTAAACTTAAGTAGATGCAACAAAACGCAATGTCTAGTTTGAAAAATATCCAGAATTTCAACTGAAGTGTGGAGGGAAACATTAGTCAGTTTAACTGCAAGAAAGCCGGATGGCAGTGAAGAATGGATCCACAGAGCGCGGGGACAAATCGTCACATTGCATTCACGGGGCTTCTACCGTGAACTGTGAGCTTAGGGGGTGGCCAGGAGAGCGGAGAGTAGCGATCATGTTAAAGGTCTTCTAGAATAGAATAGAATCTTTGGAATGAATTTGAATTAGAATGTCAAAATCATAATATCTTGTCTATGTTTGGCCTTAACTTTAGGAAAAAATAATAATAAAAAAGTTTATTTAGGTAAAACCTACGACACACGTATACATTTACAACATTAAAATATACACACATTAATATTTAGTTGGAAAACATAAAGGTATATGGGTGCCGCAGCTCACCAAAAAAGGCCAGGGTTCAGTGAAAAAACACTTATTTTCAACCCACGCCGATCGGAGTTAACATGTCAGATGTGGATTCGAGGGACCCTTTTTTAGGCACAACCGATTAGGCATATTTTTTAGTCATAATCGTCTTTTGGCATAATGGTTACTTGTCATACTGTTTTATTTAGCATAATGCTTGTTAAGCCTAATGAAGTTTGCCCTATTCTTGTAGGTTTATCACATTTAACTTGGATACCATAGTGTAATAGTAGGTTAGGGTGCGGAGGCTAGGCCGCCAACATGTTTATACAAATAGGTATGAATGTATGCTTAAAGTGTTTATGCTTTATTATATTATGTGTAAATAGTTATGCTTAATGCCTTTTATGCGTAACAATTATTAGGAATAGTAAATATATAACATAAAAAACATAAACTGCCTATATACGTCCCACTGCTGGGCACAGGCCTCCTCTCAATCAACCGGAGAGGGTATGGAGCATACTCCACCACGCTGCTCCACTGCGGGTTGGTGGAGGTGTTTTTTTTTTTACGGCTAATAGCCGGGACCAACGGCTTAACGTGCCCTCCGAAGCACGGAATCAACTTACTTTTTCGGATAATCAGGTGATTCAAGCCTGAAAAGTCCTTACCAAACAAAGGACAGTCTCACAAAGTGATTTCGACAATGTCCCCATCGGGAATCGAACCCGGACCTCGAGATCGTGAGCCTAACGCTCTTACCACTAGACCACGGAGGCTGTTCCGGTTGTGTGGAGTAAATATATGCCATGCAAATTTATGACATAACATTTTATGCAACAAAATAGGGACCTGCATTCGATACCACTTATTATCTTGTGACATGTTACGGGAATGATTAGTGTCTGTAATCCTTCTAATCCGCTCCGCTTGTCGGCTCGCTCCCCGCGGGTTTCCTGGCCGCGCAGGTGCCACCTCACTGGCACAGCTGAGCACACTTTACATTCACACCTCCAGCTTTGCAGCCTGCCCCCTCTGTGTCTGACTGACACTGTTTCAATCTGTCTCACTTTGGTGACTGACTTTTGTATTTAGTAGAGCAATTTAATATATGACATTTGGCGTTTCCTTAACTTCATAGTTATAAGTTAACTTCATAGTTAGTTAAGTTAACTTACCCACGAGTTCGTTCGCATGAAACTCTACTATTAAAACTGTAGAAGTTACATACAAACCTCGCTACCCCTTTTTACCCCCCTAGGGGTCGAAATTCGCAAAATCTCCTCGTAGTGAGCACCTACCTCTTAAAAGTAACCGCCATGTAAAATTTGGGGCTCCTAGAACTTGTAGTTTCTGAGATTTCACGATGAGTGAGTGAGTCAATCAGTAATTTATTTATACACTAGTGAAACGCCCCGGCTTCGCTCGGGTGCAATGCTGAAGAAAAAATGAAATTATTAACGACATCCCATTAAAAACTTTAAAAATAACAGTAATTCTCCACTATTTAATGGATATTATTATTCATATAAAACTTCCTCTTGAATCACTCTATCTATTAAATAAAACCACAGCAAAATCCGTTGCGTGGTTTTAAAGATTTAAGCGTACATAGAGATATAGGGACATAAAAAGCGACTTTGTTTTATACTATGTAGTGAAATAGATAAGATTTAATTTCCCATGCTGGCTCCCGTGTACAATTTGTCTGACGCTGTTAAATTGGCTCTACTTTTATGAGGGTTTAAAGAATCTTCTAAGTTTTAGTCTAGAATAAATCTAAATAATAAAAGGAGAAACTGACTGACTGACATATCAACGCACAGCCTAAACGGCTAAACGTAGGCACTTGAAATTTAGAATGGACGTAGCTTAGGTACCGTAGAGGTGCACTAAGAAAGGAATTCCCACGGGAACGGGAATTAGCGGGAAAATCCTTTTGTATGAAAAATCTAAACCGCTTAAGTTAGACGTTTGAAATTTGGCATGCAGGTACCTTAGTTAACTTAAAGCTTAGTTGCAACAGAATATTGCAAAATTCCCACGGAAACGGGAGTTAGCAGGAAAAAAACATTTGTATAAAAAAATCTAAACCGCGTAAGATACGAGTAGATGTTTTCAATCTAAGGTATGCATACCTACAAACGATTAACTCTTATTTTCCAATGGAGAAGGCCAAGATTCACTTACATACTCTTCGCTTTTTTGGAGTAAAATCTTATTTATTATATAAATTGATTTTTATGCAGTTTTCGGAAGTGAGGATACCGTGTTTAAATAGGTGTATATTATTTTTTAATTTCAAGTCTTATTAAACATATAAAACAATAGTTAATACACATGTCATGTAACATAGAACCATGATATAAGTAGCTAATCTCATGTATCGTGTCGTATGGCTGTTTAAGCCCTTGAAAGCCTTTCCGTGGAAGCTGCGAGCTTTTAAGCTTTATGCAACGGTTGGGAACTACTACTCGATATTTCACATTCAACAAGTTATGATGCATACATATTCGCGAATTATGTGTTCAGGATATAGCGTATAATTTGATACAGAATTGAACATTATTTTAGTCTTTCTTTTCATATCACTATATCTCTAGAGATATCTCGCTTTTCACACAGTCCGTTTACTTCATCAAATCAAATCAAATCAAATATACTTTATTGCACACAACATACAAAACAAATTAACACAGATGATGATAGATACAGTACAATCTGGCGGCCTTATTGCTAAGCAGCAATTTCTTCCAGGCAACCAGTGGATAGGAAACATTATAACAATTTGGTGCGGGACAGTGCAACATCTTGTATAAAATAATAAATACTATAAATAAAAAAAAACAAATAAAAGAAGAAGGTCATCATCATCTGAAGATTTGACAGGTCTGGCTTTTACAGAAGTGACTATCCATCCAACCTTCCAACCCGAATGGAAAACCAATCCTCAAGTTAGATCAGATACCTCCGAAAATATATTTCTCAGGTATGTGGATTTTCTCACGAAGTTTCACCGATAAGTACATAATAATCATAGAAGATCCAAACATGAATTCGAAAACAAATTCGAATATCATTGGTTACGGCCCTTGTTGAAATATAACTTTTAGATTTGAACCACCACGCCTCTCTTACTTCATATAGCCGTCGATTGGTTCAGGAGAGCCGGGACGTGTTAGGTTGTTATTATATTTTCCATTCGTCCGGCTAAGTAATTAATGCCATTTGCGGCAAATCTATAATCATAAAACATCTGTTCTTCTGGGAGTGTGCCAGCAATCTACACGAGCTCATTCCACCATCCCCCTTTTATCTTCGGACTTCACGGGTTCCATCCCTATTTGGTGGATATCCCAACTATTCGCACAAAGCGCTTCGTATCGTCCTTCATTATGCGCACTGTTAGGGAGTGGAATTCTCTGCCGTCTTCTGTATTTCCGAATGATTACGTATAACCCGGGTGCTTTCAAGGCCAGAGTGAACAGGCACCTTCTGGGCGAGCTCGCTCCATCTTTGGCCTCTTCAATACCTTCGGGCAAGTCTGGAGCCAAGAGCAAACCCATCATCATCATCACCAGCCCATTAACGTCCCCACTGCTGGGGCACGGGCCTTCTCTATAGATAGATAGGGAAATCGAGCCTTAAACCATCACGCGGGCCCAGTGCGGATTGATGGTTATTAACGACTGCTAATGCAGCCGGGACCAACGGCTTAACGTGCCTTCCGAAGCACGGAGGAGCTCGAGATGAAAACTTTTTTTTTGTGGTCACCCATCCTATGACTGGCCTTTGCGAAAGTTGCTTAACTTCAACAATCGCAGACCGAGCGCGTTAACCGCTGCGCCACCGAGCTCCTCATCATCAGAGCAAACCCATCAAGCGTAAAAAAATCTATGTCTTTTCCTTCAAAAATCAGTAAGTTATATAGCATTTCATAAATTGCAATTCCCGCATCAAAGAAGCTGCAACAAATGTTCTCCAGCCATCGGGAGGATATCCCCTGAGACGATCTGTGACAAATGTCCCAAGTGTAGTACGTATGTAGCGCACCACTCCAACTTTATTGCGCGTTCTACTGCTAGCTTCAACAGTAATATGGTTTAGAGACATATATATAGCTTTAGACTTTATAAAGAAGTCACGGTTGAATTCTTTCGCATATCGTCAAAGAAAACCAAGCACTTTGTTGTTAACAAAAACCTCACAATCGATATAAGCTAGATTTAATCCAGGTTAAAATTTGCTGTCTCAAATTTTACTTAAAATAAAACGAACTCAAAGAAATCGAGGTTTTTTGAAGAAAATTATTGCTTCAGAATGTGATTTTACACAAAGGCGCGTGGTTTTCACTATAAGCTTAAGATATTTCGAGACTTGTAGTTATGACATGATGTGCGGTGGTATTGTCGTAAACGCCACATTATGGTTTTGTTTTACGCGAATACGTAAGTTAAATGTCGGTTTTTGAGACATTCATAACATTTTAAAATTATTTTTTTTTGTTATTTAGTTCCACTCTAAGAATCAAAGCAAGTGTGACGTCGTATCTTATTTTACTACATTGATCATTATCATCAATTTAAGAGCTACGCTCTTGTCGGTGCAGCATTTTCCATGCTACTTTTATTTATACTTTACTTTTTTTACTTTTGTTCTGTTTTTACTACATGTAAAGTAAATACGAAAGCAGTCAGTAGTACTCCTGACGTAGTAGCGATGGTGTTTGCTATTCAGAGCGCAGCGGCTCCATTAATATCATAGAGGTCGCAGATTTAATAACGCGAGCGATCGCCCGCGACGAACGGACGTCGGGCAGACGAGACGGGCACTTGATGGTCTTAATGTGACGAGAGAGTGGTTTTATTGTGACGAGAGGGGGTCTTATTATGACGAGAAATTTATAGAGTTTGAAATTGATTTTGTTTAAAGGACTAGATTTTGCTTCTATGCTGTTCTGGGAGCAAATAAAAACAAAACACGTTCAGCTGCTTGTCTTCCCGGGCATGTCGTAAAATCCGACAGAGGGATCGTCTCCTCTAACATTATGTTATAGGCGATAGGCATAAGGTTCATAATTTCCTGCTTACAATATCATATCTACAGTGGCTGCAAGTTGTCTTTAAATATTTTTGGCTCTGCCCGCCCCATTAGGGATTACGGTCGTGGGTGTATGTATGTATGAGTAGGTTTAAGACGGAAAAACAATAAAAATGTTGATTCAACATGAAAAATAGCTGGAGGCATTCTATGCTTTTATTTTTATAACATAACATCACTCCTGTATCGCCAAATACAGGAAGGGTAAGTAAAGGTGTGTAGTTATAGGGGGCAGGGCCTTTTGCCATTAAAAGGGGACAAATCTTGGAAACCACATGATATCAATTATCTATGATTCAAACATGAATTAATACTCATAAAGTAGAATTCCGTGCTTAAGAGTCTGAGTTAAGACATAAGTCACGCGCTCTCCGATTATCACGGATTTTTTTTACAGTAGAGAAGTAACTATGAAAGTAATTTTATGCGTACGAAAGCACTGTTTAATTAGGCAGCATTTGATAATGATGTTAAAAAGATTGAACACGAAAAGAAGGATCCCAAACAACTCCGAGCAGGAGACACCGTTGTCTCAAGATTAGTTTCAGTTTTAGCACGTGACAAGTAAAATGTTCCTGGGATTACAAAAGGAAATACGTGTCGTGTGGGAATTGGATTCGAACAGGTGTTGAGTTAGTCAGTTTGTTGCTAGTCCTTTTGTTTGTGAGATGTAGGTGTTGGAAATTATATTTTTTATCTATGGCAACTCAGCCGTAAAAAAAATTCTTCTCTCTGCGACATTAAAAATGTATACGTGTGCTCTTTCGCAATAAATTTATTCAAGTGGATTCGCCGTATTTTATTGTGAAGAAAGCGATAAAAACTCTTCATAATTTGGTCCTTCGAGAGCCGGTGCAAGCGTTCCAGTGCGGAATTTCATCGCGAGTTAACAAAAATTAAAAATTTTCGGCGGGCGGCGGTGGCAGGACGTTATACATTTCGTCAAGATTTCGTCTTGAATCCAACCGACTACGCTGCGAGAACGAGTCCAAAAGAATACGAACCAAGAAACCGTGAGTGCATACGCAAATATACTCAGAGGAAGTGCAAGAAGATATCCAGTGAGCTGCAATTTATTATTATTAGCTTCACTGCAAGAATTCTAGAAACATCTTTTTTTGCTACCTATCGGAAATCGATAAGCTGAAACGAAACGCAAGAACTAGCAATAGTAACACTACACGATCGAAAAGTGAGTTCGGGGTGAGTTTCGATCTCACTCGCTCCACAAGCCTCATCGCAGGAGTGAGCGGGACGCAAGATCATCGGCCTTCGGACATCTCGTTCGATACGAAAAATCGTTCGCGTGTATTGTTTATGGTTTTATTTTTTTTATAGCGTAGCGTTGTTCGTTCTTTTTCATATTTTATCCGCCATTACGTTTGTACATTTTACATTCAACGAAAAAATAATTGTTTGTAACGAAATTACTAACGTAGCGATATATTTACAAGTAAAAATAAGTTTAAAGTTTTGTAAACATGGCAGAGGAGAAGGAGAAAGAGAAATTAAGCACACTTGTTGCCAAACGTGGATACATAAAAGGTACGCTTACACGAATTCATAAATTTGTTACAGATTCCCATGAATTGTCTGTTGTATCTTCGAAATCACAATTAGAAGCCAAACTAAATCATTTAGTAAACACATTTACTCAGTACGAAAACCTCAATTGCCAAATTTCAGTTCTCAACCAAAATGATATCGAGGATTTTGGAAAAGTCGAGGAAATATTTTACTTTTCCAAGGCCATGTTACTTGACGAAATTGAAAAACGCAACAAGAACGACTCCTCTTCTACTCCTCCGCCAAGTACATCCAGCGTAAACGACAGGAAACTCAAACTTCCTGCAATAAACATAGAAATATTTGATGGTAAGTCCTGTGCAAAATATGTAACATTCATAAACCTATTTAACTCGTTAATTGATAGTGATCTTAAGCTAGATAACATACAGAAGCTTCATTATCTCCGAACATATTTAAAAGACGAAGCATTTAACATCATAAGTGAACTACCGTTGACGCAAACCAGTTACTTGGAAGCCCTCAAATTATTAAAAGAACGCTATTATAACAGGCACAAAATTATCAATGAACATGTGTCATTATTATTAGATTTGCCCACGTTAGGGAGGGGTAGCAATGTTAGAGATTTTGTATCACAAATTAAACAGACGCTCGCAGCTTTGAAAAACTTAAACATTAACGTTGAGTCATGGGATCCTATCCTAACTATTATTTTATTACGCAAATTAGATGGATTCACATCCCGCGCCTTCCAACTCGAAAGGGAGATTGGGAAGGAGCCAACAGTTGCCGAATTGTTAGCATTCCTCGAGAAACGAGCTCTAGCTGCAGAAAATTCTCCGGCAACTGCAAGCAATTGGAAGCCTGCTTCAAGACTGGCAGTCAACATAGCAGTCCAGGGATCATCCTGCAAGAAATGTAAGTCGACTGCACATAAATTATATAGTTGCAAAAGTTTTCAACTACTGCCATCAGCAGAGCGAATACAATTTGTCAAAGACAATAATTTATGCAATGTTTGTTTAAACAAACACAATGGGAGATGCAAGTTTCACTTCAGGTGCAATCTTTGCAAGAATGACCATAATACATTGGTGCATCCTGAAGTCATTTCCACACCAGTAACATTATTTTCCAATGTCAATAATAATGTGTTGCTCCCTACAGCACAGGTGAAGCTGTTCACAAAGGGCAACAGAGAAGTACATGTAAAGGCAATACTTGACTCCGGGTCACAAGCATCCCTAGTCACAAGCAAAGTTATTGATGTACTAAAATTGACCCCCATGCAATCTGACACCAATATCGTGGGAGTCACAAATTCAATTAATAATGTCAAATATTCCATACCTCTGGAAGTGTCATCACTGGTATCAGATTTTAAAACCACAGTAAATTTTCATGTTGTTGACAAAATTACTTGCAAGTTGCCCCAACAACCCATAGACTTGACAAAATTAAAGATTCCCCCTGGTGTACAACTGGCTGACAAAACATTTAATGCGCCATCCGAGATAAACATGCTGATGGGTGCTGATGTGTTTTTCCAGGTGCTCCTGCCATCTACTCCGACGACGAGCACACAGCCGCCGAGCCAGCCCTCGTACCAGCCATCGAGGCAGCCGTCGTGTCAGCCGCTGAACCAGCCATCGTGCCAGCCGCCGCCGAGCCAATCGCAGCAGCATGAGCAAAAAGATTCAGCCTTACCTATAATTACTAACACCAGGTTTGGTCATATAGTGGGGGGTGCTTTACCAATATTCAACAAGAGTAAAAACAATGCTAATTGCAATATAATATCATTGCATTGTCACACATGCGATAACGATATCAGTGAGCTAAATGAAAATATAAAAAACTTCTGGAAATTAGAGGATGTTCCCCAAATACTAAGTGACAAATGCAGTGAATCAGAGCAAGCTGAATTAATTTTTTCTAACTCTGTAAAACTTGAAAATAATAAGTTTCAAGTTGATATTCCATTAAAAGTAAACCTTAATGAGGTCAATCACACCTTAGGTAGCTCTTTTGATCTTGCATTATTTAGATTTCTTAGCTTAGAAAAAAGGCTACACAAAAATATTAATTTACTAACTCAATATCAAAATTTCATTGATGAATACATTGACTTAGGCCAAGCGCACTATGTTGATATTAATTCATACGATTTTTCTAAAGACCCTGTATATTTTCTCCCTCACCACCCAGTGGTAAATGAGGCAAGCAAGAGTACACCCATGAGAGTAGTTTTCAATGGCTCCATGCGAACAAATAAAGGTGTATCATTAAATGACATACAGCTTAATGGGCCTAAAGTTCAGCGTGATCTTTTTGACATATTAATGTTGTTTAGATTTGGAGAATACATGGTTACTACAGACATCAGGCGCATGTTTAGGAACATTAATATAAATCCTGCACATAAACCACTTCAAAACATACTGTGGCGAAATAACTTGCATGAGGAAATTCGGTGTATATGCTTAGATACTGTTACTTACGGTTTAAAAAGCTCGAGCTATCTCGCGACACGGTGCTTACTTGAGTTAGCTAATAGGTTTGAGCATGAACTCCCTCTAGCTTCTTTTGTTATTAGAAACTGTACATATATAGATGATGTGCTATATAGCAATTCAAACTTAGATATTTTAATTGAAACCAAAAGACAGTTGTGTGCAATGTTAAAGTATGGAAGCTTAGAAGCTCATAAGTGGTCTTCAAATCAAGCCAGTGTTCTGTCAGATATACCAATTGAAAAACAACATTTTGATAGTTTAGATTTTGAACAAGATTGTAATTTTAATATGAAAACTTTAGGTTTGCAAATGAACTTGAAACAAGATTCTTTCACTATTTCAAGTCCTGATAATTCGTCATCAGGAAATATCACAAAAAGCACAGTCTTAAGTTGTATCGCGCGGTTCTATGATCCCCTAGGTTTTGCTAGTCCGATTATAATTAAGGCTAAGGCTATTATGCAAAGATTATGGGAAGACAAGTTAGATTGGAATGCTCCTGCACCCAAAGAAATTGTTCATGACTGGCTACAATTTTCTAACAACTTAGCTAGCATGCAACCTATTCATTTAGATAGAAATATACCAATACCAGAGACAGCTGTTGCAGTACAACTCATTGGGTTCGCCGATGCGTCCTCCACTACTGGCTACGGGTGCTGTCTATACTTACGTGTGGTGGACACAACAGGTAATGCAAAACTTTTCTTACTCTGCTCCAAGTCACGAATAAACCCACGCGCAAAGCCACTCACCGTCCCCAGGCTCGAACTGCATGCAGCACTGTTGTTGGCGAAGCTTGTTTCTAAGGTATATGATACACTTCATATAAAAATAAAAATTGACAATGTTTATCTGCACAGTGATTCGAAAATCGTGCTCGCTTGGATCGAGACAGATTTAACAAGGCTTCAGGCTTATATTTCAAACAGAGTGAGAGCAATTAAGGAGTTAACAGGTAACTGGAAATGGCTGTACGTACAGTCACGAGACAATCCCGCTGACCTCATCAGTCGTGGTGTGGATCCGCAAGTACTTCCCGGCTGCGCCCTCTGGTGGAATGGTCCGACCTTCCTGCAAGAAAGGGAGTATCAATTTGAAAACAATAATGTATACTTACCTTTAGAAAACTTACCTGAAGTGAAGACTGCTCCTTCCTCTGCGTCCCCCGCTGATGTAGTCCTTCTCACTGTAAAAGAAAATGAGTTCCTGCGATCCTTTATTAACAGGTACTCAGATATTAATAAAATGACACGTATCATGGCGTACATTCTTAGATATCGTGATAATCTCCGATTAAAGGTAAAAGATAAAAATATTACATTTGAAAAAAGACATCTTTCTACACAAGAATTACAAAGGGCATTAATTGAGATTATCAAATACGATCAGAGTATTCATTTTCATAATGAGATTAATTCATTACAACTGCAAAAAGAGGTAAGTGGTTCTTTAAAGTCCTTACATCCATTTTTAGACAACGAGAATCTTTTAAGAGTAGGCGGAAGGCTTCATAACTCCGATATTAGTTATGCACAGAAACACCCTATCATTTTAGTGAAGGGCTCTATTATTACCGAATTGATAATTCGTAGCGAACATGCTAGGCTGTTACACGCTGGTCCCAAATTGTTGTTATCAAGCCTTAACCAAAAGTATTGGATTGTAAACGGCATAAGAGAGGTAAAAAAGGTAACACACAAGTGCATCACTTGTTTCAAGTTAAAAGCGTTAGCATCTAAACAATTGATGGGATCTTTGCCGAGTGATAGAGTTGTTCGTCCCTTGCGAGCATTTCAAAAGGTAGGATTAGATTTTACTGGAAGTATTGAGGTTAAACAGTCGCGAATTAGACGTTCTGTCATAGGAAAAGGCTATATTCTTGTATTCGTCTGCTTTAGCACCAAAGCTGTGCACCTTGAGCTAGCTTCTGATCTCACCACTGCTACCTTTCTCGCGTGTTTTAAGAGGTTCATATCTCGAAGGGGCTTACCAAGTGACTGTTATTGCGATAACGCTAGTACATTTCGCTGCGCAAGTTCTCAGTTGAACGATTTATACAAACTCTTAGGCTCGCAAAATCATCAAATGCAAGTTAATAATTTTGCAGCACAGAATCAGATCAACTTTCATTTTATTCCATCATACTCGCCTGTATTTGGTGGTTTATGGGAAGCCGCTGTTAAGAGTACAAAATATCATTTGAAACGCATAGTTCAAAATAGTTTATTAACCTACGAGGAACTAAACACTGTATTAGTACAAATTGAGGCAGTACTCAATTCGAGACCTCTGTTACCAATGACTTCTAATCCCGATGACTTCACATATTTAACCCCGGGACATTTTTTAATAGGCACGTCATTAATGACATACCCTGATCATGATGTAAGTAATAAACCTGTAAACAAATTAAAAATGTGGAATGTATGTAACAATATGGTGCAATCCTTTTGGAAAATATGGTACAAACACTACTTAAATGTCTTGCAGTCTAGGCCAAAATGGCAAACAGCTAAGAGCAATATTACGATTGGTTCTCTTGTACTTTTAGTTGAGAATAATTCTCCTCCCTTGAATTGGCCTATGGCTCGTGTTACACAGATTTTCCCTGGCAAAGATAATCATGTTCGGGCATTTGAAGTGATGACTCCGAATAGAAAGAAACACATTAGGTCTGTAACTAAAGTGTGTATTTTACCATTAGATTAAGAATATGTTCCTACAATTAATTACTAAAGTTAGAATAAGATTGTGTTATTTTTTACTATTATAAAACCTAAGATAATTAATCTTTCATACATACTTAGATTCTTTGATACAATGTAAATACAAACATATTCCATTATCTTTAGTATGTACAATTTGAAAACTTTCTTAGTTACATATAATTATACTTACAGTTACAAGGTATACTTAGTTACAAATAGTATAACTTAAAAATAGTTATAAAGTAAGGTAAAAAGTAAAACTTTGTTTTAAGTTAATAAATACTTTAGTTGTCATTCATGCTGGGATTACAATAGTGATAAAATGTAAACTTTTCACATTTATATGTGCTATAATACTTAATTATTATTGTTTCCTTGCTAGGCCCCCAGCATGTTGGAAATTATATTTTTTATCTATGGCAACTCAGCCGTAAAAAAAATTCTTCTCTCTGCGACATTAAAAATGTATACGTGTGCTCTTTCGCAATAAATTTATTCAAGTGGATTCGCCGTATTTTATTGTGAAGAAAGCGATAAAAACTCTTCAGTAGGTTGTTAAGATTCGGTGTGGAAACTACTTTTGTTGAAGAATCTATTTCTATTCTGTAGTTAGTATAAGCTGTGTAATTTTATAAAATATTTTAATATGTTTTCGAATTTATAAATAATAAATAAAATAAAATATACTTTATCTCGGACAATTTTACATCCATATTGCTGACAAACATAAAACACAAAAAAAATGGTAGGTACTTAAAACTAGAATACACCATAATGGCACACGCTTAGATGCTGATGGGTCCAGTGCATCGTGATGAACATCGTGAAGAAACCCACATACCCGAGAGTGTTTTCGGATGTATGTGAGCTAACTTATAATTCGGCTGGCGTTTCCTTTAGGGTTGAAAGGTCAGACAAGCAGTCGTTTCTGTAAACCGGAATTGATCTTCAGGTTGGGTAAGCGGACCCTGTGAAAACGGGATAAATTGTCATTATTTCAAAAGATGTCCATTATGGGCGTAGTATTAGCGCATTCCGGGATAACCGCCAAGGAACTACGCCATCATAATTATTTAATCAAATAATCTCTATACTTAACTTAATAGAAAAAAGTTGACCATGACAAAATAAAATATCCACAGTAGTCTATGAGTAAATAAAAAGCTTAGCTATGTGGATACATCGAGGTAAAATCCTTTCTTCACGAATTTGGGTTAAAAGTCACTCTGCAATATCGTAAATCAGAGCCTCTAGTGGTGAGTTTTTGGCGGCAAAATGGCGGGTGGGTGCTAAACCCCTGGGTTTATATCGGGTTTATCTACAACATTCCATTACGGGTTCCTGTGGAACGGGATTAGTATGCCATCGATAAAATATTTTACTTTTTATTTTACCGACAAAAATATATTTTTGACTTCGTTTTTTATTTTAAACTTTGTGACATTTTATAATTTATGGTTAGAAATTTAAAATAGGTATTATTACATAAAAAAAATACTACATACATACATAAATACTTTTTTGTTGATCGCACTCAATATATTTTTCTTTTTATCGTTTCGATGGCATTCAGATTTTTCAGCCTAGTATTTTTCAATTCGGATAGCATTTTCGGAAAATAAACATCGTAAATGTTCAACCCTTCGTTCCTCGAACTAAAATAACTCGTAGGTACGGTAGTTCGAAGCAAAATAACCCTTTCTTTCGTACTAGTCCGCAGTAGAACGTAAAACAAAAGCGGCTCGAAGGTTCATAATTAATTAAGGAAACCTTTGACTTTCCCCCGAATGAATGAATAAACGAATGAATAAGTGATTTAGCAAATCGTTCATTCATTATCTGGGCGGTGAGAAATGTTACATGTTAAACTTTACCGAGTTGCGTTTGTGAAAATTACGCTGATTTGAAGTGAAAGATGAGATTGTACACGAAAATAACCCGATCTATATAGGTAGGTTTTACTTTGTTTGTAGTTTTGTATTTCCTGTGCGTGCAATGAAGTATTTGTTATGTTATAAATATACACCAAGTTATGAAGTCATCAGTGATGTAAAGTGACTCTCGACCAGGAAGACTTTTGGTAGAAAGTCAACGGGCACAAACCCTGGGTTATATCAAGTAAAAGTATAAAATAACAAAACGATACAATTTCTTTCCCAGAAAAGCACATTGATTTTCCAACATATTGTAGCACAGGCGAAAGAAATTAAACGAAACGTCGCGGAGTCCGCTTTATTTTATTTTTTAAACCGCGGCCCGCATCTGTGGCGGTGACGACTCTATTTTGGTGCTATTTTTTCCTCCAAACTTTTTTATTTGAAAAGTTAATATCTCGGCTTTTGCTCGATGACGCGACATTATTGGTTCTCTTCTTCTATTTGCTCCTATAAAGGCTCTTTATTGTATCCTGATTCAACGTTTAAAAGGTTTTTGTTGGTGATTTTCCTCATATCACATTTGAAGCAGCGTTGAACATTTCTTCACAAGTATTCGGATATTGTTTTAGACGTCGGTAAACCTACTTTGTGTTTTTGCTTGTTTTGTTCGAGTGAACACAATGTTTTCAGTCGAATCAACTAAAAAAAAAACTCAAAAATATCTTTATCAGGTGATAACATAGTTATGCTACATGATGTTATGTCAGTGGCCTTTGGCGGCTCAGTAATAGCCCTGACACCAGGGTTGATGAGGTTGGTATTCCACCTCACAACCCGCACGATAAGAAGAAGAGATAGTTACGCTTCGTAACGTCAGTTTTCAACCGACTGCAAAAAAGAAGGAGATTATCAATTTGACCGATTAAGCAGTCTAATATTGGTTCCCAGACGGTTACTTGTAAGCACTCGTGTCTTCTAATTTACGAATATTATGACATGCCCGGGATGGAAACAAGACGAGACCTTATCGATCGCAATATCAAGAAGTTATCAGATCTCATGTAGAGCCAAGCTTCTAACTCTACACGCCCTAACTATACAAACACTAAGTTCACAAACTCTACACGTTAGGCAAATTATATTGAGCGCTTCGACCTTTTTTGTCTGAACAATCGCCGGGTAAACAGTGTTTTTATTTACCTTATTTTTAAATACTTAAGTACCCTTAATTGTATAAGTTATGTACGCCATAATTGTCATATATATTAGTCACAATACCGTAACCTTATAGATGTAAAATGTTTTAATGTATGTGATGTGGTTGTACTTTATAAATAAAAAAATAGCCGTTTGACGTCCATCTACGTAGATAGCGTTCGTATCGTATATTGGTCCAAGCGTTCGATATAATTCGCGGGGCTTTCTCGTTTATGCATTTGAAATTTTGTAGGTATGTACCTCTATAATCAGTCTACTGCTGACAACATATCCTGAAAAATTTATGTATCTGGTGTAATCCAAATTAGAGTGATGAAGGTTCAAAAAATTGTCGAAACGTTTCGAGAAAAGTCAGGACGTCTTGTCGATTTTATGACTAGCATCTGTAGCGTCCAGCCGGGTCTGCATGACAACCGCGCCGTGCGCGGCGCGAATTATATCGACTAATAAACGATACGAATGCTATCTACGTAGATGCACGTCAAACGGCTATTGGTCGAAGCGCTCGATATAATTCCCGCCGCGCGCGGCGCGGTTGTCATGCAGACCCGGCTGTACCATATATTATAACAGTTTATATTCTAGCTAGAACACAGCCCCAACGGTTTAATATAATACCTTTTAAACTGTTAGCATGATAAATACACGTGATTAGTTACAACTAGTTGGCTAACAACTATCAGTTCACGCAAGCCGGCTGCCGGCCGTTATCTATTCTGTTGAACTATGTAACATGTAATTATTCCACGTTATATCGAAATAGTGTGTTGTAACATAACTATGTAAACTAGTTCGTGTACCACGCCAATAGATGGCGTTAGTAGTCTATTAGAACGCGGTATTGACATTGTTATTAGATTCTAATAAGAAGATTACATACATAAAATATGCAAGCGGCCCCCTCCGGTTGATTGAGGGGAGGCCTGTGCCCAGCAGTGGGACCTATATAGGCTGTTTATGTATGCAAGCGGTCGCCGCCCCTTCCAAGAGGAAGAAGGCGAAGCCCCCAGTGGAGGCAGGAAGTGGTGGAGCAGACGATCCAGCTGCTTCACGACATCACCTGGCCGCCATCCGCCCTAGGACCGACCCAGTGCCCATCATCAGTGAATTTTATTAATTTTCCGACGGAAAATTATATTAACTCAGAATCATGGTCTGAATCATCCCTCTTAGTATTCGTTAAGATGTCGCTAACACCCTGTATATTTAGATTCACTGCTACATATATACATTCACGCCTAAAGGAATATAACTTCACGCCTATTTATCATCGGGTCAGGCAGGCATCATTAATGTACTCCTTTCGCTACCTCCTTATGCATTAATTCTTATAGAAAGACGCAACAAGCATATCAAAGGTCATCTATCCAACGAGCATACAATATTCATGAACCACGACTATACAGGATGTAAGTGACACCGTAACGAAAACTTTGGGGGATTATTCAGACCATGATTATTCTCCTGGTACAGGCATATTTTGCTTAAAAGGAGGCTCTAATAACTAGTTTAAGAAAAACATGTAAGAAAAGCAAATAAATACATTTTTTTTTTAAGTTAAAATGAAACGGAATTTTATGTCGGAAAATCCATGAATTGCTTTTTATTATTTTCAGGCCCATATTGTTAAGCTGAAAAAAATACAAACTTAAAATTTAACGTATTCTATTTTACAAGATCTCATTGTTGGGCAAGGCCTCCTCTTCTTTCCATTTTGCGCGGATATGTACGCCCAAAAAAAAAATAGATACAGACCGCAAAAAAAAAAAACAAAAACAACCCGATAACAACGCAGAATCTTATTAAACATCTCCGTCAAGAAAAAACCAACCATCGTTTTGAGTACAATCAAGTAGACGTTCTATTTTTTTTTCGTTACGGTGTAACTAACACCCTGTATACCGCTATAAGTTACCGTCGTGGCTAAATGACGACCGTTGTTCACCCCAGTGAGTAGCTCCGAATTATTTATGAGTGATTGCGACTGAACTCACTTATTGTTATGGTTCTGAATAGATTCGTCACTCAGTTGAGTATAGGTTTCATTGAGTGACAGTAATGTTTGATTCAGTCTAGGGGCCCGAGAGTAGTGTGTAGAAACGAACAAACCCCATATTTTGCCTAACGTGTAGTGTTTGTAAACATAGGGTTTGTATAGTTAGCCCGTGTAGAATTAGATGGTTGGTTCTACATGAGATTGCTGTTTGACATTTGTTTGCATTGCGCACTTAGTTTTATATGCGTACAGACACAGCAACCCATATCTCGTATTACTAAGTAATTTATTTGTTACAAGGATGTACCCTTGTTATCCTTGTACAACACCACATCTCATTATCATTCCTACCTTATACATCAAACTAAGAACTCCGCCCCTTCTTTTACAAGAAAGAGAGCTGAAATTAAACAAAGTTTCGCCTCACACAGATCCAATTTAAAGTAGTTCCGAATCAGAACTACATGTCACTTCGGAACTAGAACTGAGGAACTAGGAACTCCACACTTGGAACTTAGTTCTTGACAGGAACACTTGTATTGTTTTATGTAGATTGTTGCCAGACTTTAATATCGAGACGTGATCTTATACCTTAAGTTTCGCTGCACCTTACATCCATTTTAACCTGACCTGTCTATTTCCTACTTTAGCTTTGACTTTAGTAACCCTAACAGGTCTAGAGAGACTGGTAAAGGTTACAAGGTTTATACATGTATAAGGCTTCAATAGAGATATAAAGTTGGAATTAAGTTTTATGAAAGTTGAGAGTTTGTTATGATAGTGATAAAGTTTACATTGCAGTTGCCGGATTAAAACATTGTAAAGGGGATATTTATAACGTGGAAAGTATAAAGAAGATAAATTGTAGGGTACAATGTTTAGAGTTAACCCGGGTTAGGTTATTTTATGAAAGACAACTCCCGCAGTTTTTGTTTTATTCTTTTTAATACTACTACTAGTTTTTAGTACTAACGTAATTTTTAATGAGGTGGATGGAGCAGCAAAAAAAACTCATGTTTTTTTTTTAATTTTAAATTTTCTTTTTTTATTTGATTCAGCATTTTGTTTGTGTCAGTAGTCATGATGCAAATGGTTATGGCAGTCGATGGCGTAAACATAACATCATGCCATCCCATACATTTTTTTTACCTTTGATGGGTTTGATTTTTAGCCACTTAATTTACAAGTTTCATAGTTTCAAATAACTCCAACAGGAATCAGGTATGACGTATAGTAACATAACATATCATCACGCCTTTATGCCCGATGGGGTAGGCAGAGGTGTATAGTATTTATTATACACCCATTCCTCGCCAGCTATGTTCATGTCTAAGCCTGGAAACACGTGATATCAATAATCTATGATCCAAACTTGAATTCAAACTCATAAATTCGGTGGTTTAGCCTAACGGCCACCGTGGTCCAGTGGTTGAGCGTTGAGCTCACAATCCGGAGGCCCCGGGTTCGAATCCCGGTGGGAACATATCACAAAAATCCCTTTGGGATCCCTAGTTTGGTCTGGACATTATAGGCTGATCACCTTTGGCGGCTTAATAGTAACCATGACACGATAAGAAGAAGTGGTTTAAAGCCTGTGCCGGGATTCAAACCTTTGACACTACGATGAAAGTCTTGCGATTTATATGAATGGATAAAGCTATCGTGTACGGTCACGAGCATTAATATGTATTCACTTTGGTACAAGTCTCACTAAACGTCAAATATGTTAGTGCGACAGAGTCCTAAACTGGGTACATCGTTCATGACTGTACAAGCTGTGGTTATGCAAGTGTTATGAAGTAGATAGGCGACGTCGCGGGCTGCATACTAACTAGCTCGGGCATTTCGCCTCCTCAGAGGGACGTTATCATGAATGTTTTAGTTCTTGTCTTGTCTTGAATTGGGTCATTGAACTGTATTACTGTCTTAGTCATAATGAATACGTCAAATCACAGGTTTGCTTATAAAATAGGATGATTATAGGTATAGGTTCCGGCAAACTTCTTGAGCATCGACCTTGAATGCGCACAACCGAATTTTAGATCTCTTTGGTGGTGCGGTACGGGGCGCGGGGGCGGGTGAGTCCCGCATCGACCGGCTATTGGTAGATCAGTCGATACTTCCCCCGCGCACTCTGTCTTCGTCCCTTTGACTCCCGAATACACTTGCGTGCAGTGAAACTGTCACGTTTTTGTTATTGCTCTTTTGTTCGTTTTTTTTTGTTATTACTTATTTGTTTAAGTTTAAGAATTAGTTACTAGCACGAGGTCTATGTCTACAGATCCAAAACCTAGCACTAGCTCTGGTATTGCTGGTTTCAACCTCATGGAAGGAATATCATACTTACGTGACGATTAGTTTTTTATTAAATATAATAATATAATATAAGTCTTAATAAACTATAATAATATAAGTTTAGTTTATAATAATTGTTTTTTTTTAATGAAATTAAGAAAATAATCAAAAGTTCATTTTTTTGCACGGAAGTGTACGTGCGCGAACTTTCCCCCACTACGACACTCGATGCTCAAGAAGTTTGCCGGGAGTTATACAGTTTATATTAATATTGGTGCTAATTCCTGTAAATACCATCTAATTTTATTTTAAGTTATATCTGTCATTTTCTTATTCACCGAAAAGGAAAGGGACGGGTAATCGACAAGCATAAAATTAATGGAACACACGTCAATTTTAAGCACAAATCTAAACCAACCGTCTAAAAATTTTACATCCGTCAATAACCCGTCACAGTTAAGTAGACAGCACGTCAAACGGATTGCATACCAGCGAGGTACCTTTTGATTCGCCCGGGTTATTCATTCATTTACTCATTCTTCCTAAAATTAAGAGCTGTGAATCATCCGTCCCTTTCCTTTTCGACGGATATGAAAATGACGGATATAACTTAAAATAAAATTAGGCGGTGTCTGCAGGAATCGGGGCCATTGTGTTCGTGTGTTTAATATTGTATTGTATTGTCAGCGCCGTGGCCCGTGCTAAGCACGTGTCACGGTCACGGCATTATGCTGAGGGAGATTTTTTTATTTTGGCCGCCTCCATTGTGTATTTAATGTCTGTAATTATTTGTCATTTTGTCTTTGTTTTTTTTTATTTCTGTAATTTAAGTTTGTAAATGTGGCGTCCAATATGGAAATAAATATTTTCTTTCTTTTTTTTCTTTGGGTGCACTCCTATAGTTGGTGTGAGCTACGGTGATAGCTGATATTTATATAATGTGGACTATATTACTATATGAATAAAAAAACAAATAGGTACTTAGCTTGAGAGAGAGATTTTTATTGTATTTTCACCAACAAGAACAAGACGTAAGCCCGAAAAAAAAAACAAAGATACAAAACGTCTGTCCGGCCAAGTAGTTAATGCCACCCCACCTGCGGCAAATCTACAATAAGTCACGTCAGAAAAAAAAACGTCAAAAAAGAATAAATATAAAAAGAAACATGTAAAACGACTATTAAATCTGCTAAGAGTTCGCAAAAGTTAGTGTCACACCACATTTAGATTAAATTATCTTAAAGGGGCCTCTACTTGTTGGCTTCGGCCCCACGCACGCCTTCCAAAAGTCCGGGACTCCATAGGCCCGAGATATGGAAACGACATACATAATAAAATACTTTATTGCACACAAGACATGTACAGGAGATACTTATTCTAAGGTGGACAAAGGCGACCTTATCGCTAAGTGCGATCTCTCTTAGACAACCTCCGGCAGAGAATATAGTACACTTGTACATCTGCAGTGTAGCTCTATGTGTGTATGTGTATAGTTTTTTAATGGTTTATGACAAGGATGAAAAGAAAATTTATTCTTGCCCTGTTAATTGATATGATAAAGACGAAGAGAGGGACGGACAAATAGAAAAAAAAGAGAAACTAAATATTTATATTTGAAAATTCGTAGATAGTACACGTAAGTCGTAGCAGTCTGCTACGGCGTAGCGTGATCGTAGCAATGTAGTCTCGTAGTCAAAAGGGCATTGTCTTCTATACAGCGGTTGTCTTCGATAAGCCCTAAAGGGACCGATACATATAGACCGTACGAATATATATGGACAATTTCACCGAGATAGTAAGGAAAGATATTGACAATCCTATCTAGAACTTATGTCAAGATTAGGATCAGATTAAATCTTTTGAGATCTGATAAGAATGTATTTTTAACTTTAGGAATTTAATAAAAAAGCAGTTTGAATCGACCATTACAGATGACGTCACCCCACCTATCACGTTAGTGTGTACATGGTATTTGTGAGTCGGTAGCCCAGTTGGTAGAACGCTTGACTCTCACTTTGATGTCGTAGGTTCAAATCCCAGTATATAGGCCTAAACCAATGATTTTCGAACATTTATGGGGCTGGTTTTCCCTTCGCGGGTTGGAAGGTCAGACAGGCAGTCGCTTCTGTAAAAAAACCGGACTTGTCAAAGGGACCTGTCAAAGGGTAAGCGGACCCTGTGAGATGACGGTGATGATGAGTACTTGTGTACTTGTGACTACCCTATATGTTATAAAAAAACCTGCAATATCTGTTTGAGACAATACGTAAAACTTTGCACCTCAAGAAGACAAATTGTTAACATTTTTGATACTGGTATCTGAATGTAAATCTTCATTATATTTACTTTAAGGAGACTTAAAAGCTATAAAAAAAACTAAATTTTTAAAGAAAAACAAGTTCAATGCTCCAAACAAAGAAAAAATTAATAGCTAGTTAAATATTTTACGTTCGAGTGCTGTTAATAATAATAATAATAATAAAATCTTTATTTCAAGTAACCATCGACTCATATGTGTTAAGTGGCAACTTTGTCTATTATTTAGTAAAGTTGCGCCATGAAACTGTTGTATGGAAGTTTCATACTTCTGTTGCTTCGTAATGTCGGGTAAACCAGTCAGTAGCGCTGCTTGTACGCTATGCAAGTAACTAGCAAGTTATCTACTAAATTAAACCATCATCAAACCCAAACTCAAAAATATCTGTACAGTAGGTAATACGGGGTGCTAGTGACACCGTAACGAAGAGGGGGATCCCTCAGTATTCGTTACGGTGTATAGAATTTCACAGAAGTATAGAATAAAAAACAACATGAATTTTGCGACGGCTCTCACCCGGTAGTTTTAAGACCATATTAGGCAGCCAAATTACTAAATTGTATAAAAAAAAATATGTACATCTAGGGTCCTGTGCCGAGGTTTTTCTTGCAGCTTCTTTTCCCCGGCTATACAGGTTGTGAGAAGCTGCAGTAGTTTTAGGCGGATGAGACGTTCGTTATGTAAAAAATGTTGATACGAAGTGTAACTATGTTACCTACTGAATAGAGATGTTTGTGAATTTTCCTTAGTTTTTCCACAATGCGAATAAGAGCAAGTTACTACCATCGCCTGGAAGTCCCGTTAGGTGCTACTTGATGGGGCTTTGCAAGTTTGTAACCTCGTGAAGTTGATGTTAACGGCAGGTTGTTAACACCCTTTGAACCTGAGGTTTATTGCTACTTGAAGAATACAGTTTGTTCAGTAATGGGAAAATAGTTTAATACGTAGTTTACTTTAGGAGCGAATGAGTGAAGTTTCATAATGTTTCATTTAATTTATTTTTTTGTTCTTTGTCTTGAAATATTTTTAGTGGGTTATTAATTTATCTTCAGTGCAGTTTTCATTAACACAGTTGGCTTGACCAGTATAGACGGTGATACGGCTCATCACTTATCGCGTTGGTCTAACAGAAAGCTCAGTGAAGTTTGGGTACTTAGTTCATCTTGCGATGGATGTACCTCTGACTACCCCAATTGAGATATAGTCAAAATACAAATACAAATCATTTATGTGCCAGAATATGGTAGGTATCACATTATTGCATGCATTTGAGATCGACATATTCGGCCGTTATTATCGGCATGCAAATGTTGAATACTGCATTATAAACACAAGAAGAAGAAAAAGAAGAAGAATAAAATCTTCTTTCACCCTAAGGGTGCCTGGCAGAAATTGCTGTTTAGCAATAAGGCCGCCTATTGTGCTTATGTTTTTATTCGTATGTTTGTCATTTGTATATGTCATTTGTGCAATAAAGTATTATTGATTGATTGAATAAAATAATACTTACAAACATGTTACAAATAACAAGAAATACATATTTATTTTCTTTTTTAATTTTTTGGTAAATACTTACATAACAATAAATTATATTTCTAGATAAAAACATAAGGACCTACACAATAATTATTTACATTAATTCGTGAACTTGTTTTTGTGGTCAAAAGCGGAAAGCTATTCGTGTCTCTCCTTAGCTAAGTACCCCGAACACAATTTTCACAAGACAATTTATATGTGCTTTTCTCTGTCTGTGCTTGTCTTTGATATAACTACGCAGTAGTTTGAAATTCAGACCACAAAGGTAGACATAATTGTTGGAGCGAAATGAAATGAAGAAGTAGTAGTTAGTTCGTCTGGTACTCATTTTGTTTTGAAACTCAAGTTGGGTCTTGAGTAAGAGAATGTTTAAAGTTTCTGTATGCTAAATCATTATTAAAGTTTTTAGTGAAATGTGGTATTTTATGGTTACCGTGAAAGCAAATTAACTTCTTTTTAAAAAGTTTTCCTTATGAAATTATTAACTGAATTTTGTTTTGAAATCATTTTTTATTTATAAAGAATTTTTTTATGCAACAAAAAACAATTTCAATCTTTGAGAGATAAATGTCATTTTGCCAAATAAATGGCATTTGTTTACTGCATATCTGTTTATAATTTTGAAATACCTACCAGTATGTATTTTCTAAGATATCTGTGACAGTATTTTGTTATAAAAAAGAAATAAATAAAAAATAATCCTTCTCTTTAATCAGTTTTATGTAAGCTACAAGGAAAGAGAGGAAGGGAAAGACCAAGAAGAGCTCACATGAAACTGATTGAAGAGAAGGCGAACGTCATGTCATAAGGAAGTGAAAGAATTGTCTTTTGATAGACATGAATGGAGAATGCTACGCCGATAAGAGCGTGGCTCTTTATTTAGTGTTGAAAAGGTAGATTAACGAAGTCCGTTTCAAAAAGTGTTATAAGTATTGTTTTAAAAAAATATTCCAAAGAGTATTCCTTTATCCGGCCACTCATAAATTATCTGAAATTACTGCGAGAAATAAAGAAATCCGGCGACGGATGAAATATCTGAGCCTCTCTCATTACGTATAATATTTCAAACTGCGCCATTCTTTTAAAATAAAAAGTCCGCGGAACATCCATCCTTTGATTCTGAATAGAAAAAGATTGACGACTCGAGGATCCGAGTAAAAATAAAAAGGCAAAGGTAACGCGAGCGTACAGCCAAACCCATGCGATGAGCTCTCTGTCGTCGCCTGTTTTTCCGTTTTCATTTTTATTTTCAAAGACAAATTTTCCCTTTTTTATGTCTCACTGCTCAATAAAATTCTCCTAAAACACAGGTTTTTTAGGTTTAAATTATATTACGTAAGAAACTTTAATTTTAATATACTATTTGTCTTGTGTGTATAAAAAAAATATTTATATATATATATATATTTTTATTGTACGTAAAATATATTTAAGACTAAGACAGTACGGTCTATTTACCTTTGCCTTATAAAACTAGATAAGTTTGCTCGTGCAAGCGACCGCTTTGTCACTGTCAGCTTTCCCGCCTGTTTTTATTTCTTCTTTGTTTTTTTTTCATATGGCAACACTGGCGTCTACCTGGCAGGTATCAGGCAGTATCGCAATGCGGACTTTTGCCTCGCTCCGTTAATTCGAGGATTTGCAGATTCGAATCTGCAGCAATTTGGTTTCTAGCCGTAAATAAGGGGAAAATTGTGGCAATTTTAAAAATTAACCATTCGGTCATTGTGATGAAATTGTTGCTTTTGGGGTTCAATTTTAATAACTACGAGTACGGGTGAATGTAAATAAAAAGATCGCTTTGTTACGACCAAAAATTTGCACCAACACATTGGTAGTAAAGCAAATTAATCTAATTATTTGATTGCAATTCACTAACACACTACTTTCTGTACGCCTTAAGCTCTTAAGACCAAAATCTATTTGGAGCCCCGCTGGCTTAAATCAAGTTGTATTTAAGCTGAAATAAATTTAGTTCGCCTGTTAACCAATAAGCCACTCGACACGGACATATTTCACCTGGCAACTACAACTAATCGGCAAACTAATCACGTTGTAGGGTTGCTACTTTTTTTAAATAACCCTTTTTATAGAATCTATTTATTTTTATAGGGAAGAGTGGAAAAGCAGAAGGGAAGGTTTTGCTCGGCAGTGGAATACTAGGAAAAATATTTTTTCTTATCAAAAAAAAAACACAGAACACAGACAATGATTAATAATGATTGAATAATGATTTAATGATTGTATAATACAGATTGTTTTGTGATTTTTGTTAATAAAAAGTATTTTGTTAGTCAGTACTATATTGTCGATTATCAACAATCCAAGTGACATTAACTTCATAGACGCGTGGATTGTAATTCAGGCGATTCAGTCAGCGATAAAATGTAGTAATTTAGCTTAGCAGGTGCAGGTGGTGTGGTAACCCTATCTCCTAGTTAGTTTGTTCGCGATCGGCTGTCTTCGGCGGTGATAGGGCCCATTCATTGCCGGCGCGCTCCCGCACCGCATTGCAATTTACAAAGAACTTCGATCGAGTGAGAAGAATGTGCTAGAATCGCGAGTTCGTGTACTTTTGTTTGTTACTTCGATTAGTAAACATAATTGAAGAACTGTATTAGGACTGTTAAGTTTGTTACTTATTAGTGTCTATCACTATTTTTATTTAGTGTGACGTAGAGTTTCGCTTATGTATTTATAGAATCTTGTGACAGCGATAGCTGTGTAAAGCGGATGAAGGATAAGAGGATTACGAAAGCGGTATATAAAGCGAAGGTTGGTGGTAGCCTTCTAGGAAGATCTACTTACATTAACCAAATTAGAAAAGGTAAAGTGTGATCTACTCTGAACCGGCCTGCATGTAGGAAATAAGCGAAGCAAATAGAATTCCATCATCTCTTCTTACCCCGGTGGGAAATAAGCGCGAGTTTTTATAATATGTATGTATGTGACAGCAAGGCATAATGAACTCTTGTTTTCCACGCGAAATTACAAAATACAAAACTACTTAGAAAACGACTAAACAGACTGCAAGCAAACACGTTACGCTCTTCAAAGTCCACTTAAATTCTAAAAATACGGTTCTCTAATGAAACAAAGAGCTCTGGAACGAGGTATAAACTGGGGGACGGACGGCGTTGGACAATTTTCTCGCCGCAATCGAGTTTCCTCGTTCTCTGCCGACCAGGTGACAAAACAATCCGGTCTCTCGCATTGTGTTCGAGGCGCGAGCGACGACGTTGGAGCGGTACGAAATAGAGGTGCGATTTCGCTCGCGGCGTTTAGGCAGCGGTTTTATTTTTCCGTGTTTAAAAATGGAATACGGTTATAACATGAAGATTGTTTATAAAAAGTTTTTGAAAAAAGAACTCATATTTCCGAGTTCAAAATGAGATTTTTTACCCATAGAATATATTTCTTAAGTTCGAAGTTCTAACTAACATATTATCCACAAGGTATACTGGAACCGCAAACTTGTTTTAGCACCTAGAAAAATATCCGGAATCCACGTTTTCAAGCTGCAAACTGCATTTTCTTTTGCCGCAACATGAAAAACATGTTTCAGCAAAAAAGCTTATAACTTTGGATGTTCGTGGAAATCTGCGAAATTTTCTCGTACCTTGCACCAGGAGTGGAAACAGTTTTTGTTCTGTGTGAGGTTTTTGTTCCGATGTTGAGAGGTTTCCGGATTTCGTGTCGACTCATTTTATTTTCCTCTTATTGAGAATATACCTACTAGAGTTCCCAGCTTCGTGTTGTTAGGAGAACGAAATCCGATTTCGACATTGTTTCGGCGAATGAATGTACCGCTAAAATTGTTGGTTTCTTATTTGGTAATTACATGATTTATTTTAAATGCTTTTCCATACTTTCCATTAATCATATTACATAACATAAGTTCACGACTATATCCTAATTGGGGTAGTCAGAGATACATCCATGACAAAATGAATCCTCACACATCACCGAGCTTTCTGTTAGACCAACGTGATAAGTGGCGACCCGTATCGCCGTTTATAATGGTCGAGCCAACTGCACTGGAAATAAATTGATAACTCATTACTCATTACATAAATAAAAAAATAAATTCAAACCAGGAATGATTCTGGTCCAACCGAATGTTCTATGAAAATTACAGAGACTTCAAGGCAATGCAAAGGCAGTTATAATAATTTACAATAAACGCGTTAGAATTCGTATCAGAAACTTGTTCCAACTCCAAGTATCTTTAGTAACTAAGTAAGTCCAAAGTTTATTTTACCCAGAAACGGCATGGTTTATACCTGTCATTGTCCCATTTCGGTCTCCCCGGACACGATTTGGCTCTCAACCCGGGTACATTCAATATAAAACGTGCTTTAATCCAAGTTTAACTTCACTAAGTTTACAATAAAACCGGAAAGGTGCCTGAGGATCTCTACGTCTTATGTTTAGTACCATTTTACCGACTTCAAAAAGAAGGAGGTTCTCAATTCAACCGTATATTATTAGTTTTTTCACTTTTAGGAAGATCGACTGAGACAATGTTGGAGGATCATAAATGATTATCACGTGCTCAGCGGTGAATGAAATCATCATAAAGAAACCCATATATCCGATAAATGCGTTTCGTAGGTATGTGACCTAACCTGTTAAGGGCTGGTTTTCCCTTCGCGGGTTTGAAGGTCAGACAGGCAGTCGCTTCTGTAAAAAACTGGACCTGTCAATCTTCAAGTGAGGTAAGCGGATCCTGTGAAAACGGGATAATGCCAGGGATATGATGAACTGAGACAAGGTTGAGAAACCAGATGGCAGTCGGTTGTGTAAAGAATACATTAATTTCGATGTTTGCAAGGTTACATTGAATATACATTTCTGGGTACAACTGTCTTAAACTGCATTTTCTAGTTCGGCCTGTAGGCCCTTCGTTCATCTTGCATTGGATTTACCTCTGACTACCCCAATTGGGATATAGTCGTGAGCTTATGTTAAGTTGTTGGGAAAGATCCTTGCACATGGCGGGCATGTAAGCACACTATAGAGATATTTTACGAAAACTTTGAAAGTACCTACTTATATAGTTTTCCGCTGAGATACATTTTAACTACTTCTGGGGAACCTTCGACTTCTTAAACAAGGCTGTGGCGGACTGTTTACAAACTTCATCCAGACACTTCCAGAAGCTGGAGAATGCATATAATGTATAGTGGACTTAGGTATGCCTTAGTATCACCTCCTTGGAGTGCTTCCTCAGGGAATGTGTTCTTCGTCGTAAGTTTTTACCGTGGGAAATAATGTCTAGATAAGTACTAACAAAAAGAATGGTATTGTACTATTCCTAGGCCAGTCCCTACCTCTGTGCCCCGGAGCTGTCCATTTCGTTACTGTTATGTTGTGTTGGAGAGATGACCTGGACAATTTTGACTAAGAGTGGAGAGAGAGGACAGAAAAGGATGGAAAAGCAGAGAAACCTTAGCGCAGCAGTTGGACACAATAGGTTAGGATTGTTTTTGGAAACTAGGTACTATGGACCAACCTGCACTGGCGCAGGATAGTGAAATATGCTCCATGCCCCCTTCGCTTGATTGAGAGGAGATCTTGCCTAGAAGTGGGATGTATATAGGCTATTTACCTATGTTATGTATTGTTCTATTAGAGCTGTCTTTGCGTTCTGGTCTTCTTCTTCTATCGTGTGGGTTGTAAGGTGAATTACCAACCTCATCAACCCTGGTGTCAGGGTTACTATTGAGCCGCCAAAGGACCCCCTGACATGACTCATGTAACGACTACTTACTTACATCAGTAAGTAGTAACCGGAACCAACGGCTTAACGTGCCTTTGCGTTCTGGTTACATTTTATTAATGTAGACAATATTTACAGTCATGAGCAATATAATGTACCCACTTTAGGACTCTGTCGCACTAACATATTTGTCATTTAGTGAGACTTACAGTTCAATTTGTCAAAGTTAATGTGACATGGTACCAAAGTGTATACATATTAATGCTCGTGACCGTACCTAAGTAGACTTACATACAAAATGCCTGTTTTTCGCCGACCTTAGAGAATCTTAAGTTAAAATTTTTGTACCATTGTGGTGCACCTAATGAACGCTGAAGAAAACGCCTTCAGCGAGATAGTAGAATACTCGTAATTCCTTTAAAAAGTTTATTGTCTGTCTCTGATGTTCTTCAAGATTTTTTGGAGTTTCTCTACGAAATACATCTTGAGTTAAATAATTTGTTTCATATTTTTTGTCTTGTTCGTAATTCTTTATTTTATACTTTAAAATTTGTCTATTTCTATAATGTGAATAAGTTTCTTGTTTAAGGTGTAAGTAAATATTATGTTTTTAATAACAAAGTGCTATTCTGGCCAGTTTAAAATACAAACTACCTATTGTAGACGACCTAGGCAATAAAATTACCCAATTAGGTTTTAAGTGCCATTACTGCTCCTGCAGAGTCCTTAAACGTTAATGCTTTGAATATAAATATGCTCCGACGGTATAAAAATGAAATTCAAGCATGTATCTCGCTTGCCCCGCGGGTTTGCTCGTAAAGCAGTTTACGTAGTTAATTCGACCCGCTATTTAGTGTGGCCACTAGCGTAGCGGGCAGCGTGGATGGTAGCGTGAGCGACGTGGTGAGCTAAATAAGGCTAAGAATATGCGTTTGTTAGGAACTGTTATCGACGACAGCCTTTTCAGGCCATGTTCTTCTCCGCGCGCAGAAGCATCACTGCAGGATATTGGTAATACCTACCGAATATTGAGCGGGATCATTCAGCTCATGATTCTGAGTTAATATCAATGGAATTATCCGTAGCAAAACTCATGAAAATGTTGTTCCACTTGATATTAGCTGAATCATTCTTTTTAGTAGACGGTACGGTGTCTCATCCATGTGTGAAATCGTGAACTCAAATTTAAACATTATACAATGGCCCCGATTCCTGCAAACCTCCTAATTTTACTTTAAGTTATACCTGTCATTTTCTTATCCGCCGAAAAGGAAAGGGACGGATGATTGACAGCTCTTAATTTTAGGAAGAATGAGTAAATGAATGAATAACCCGGGCGAATCAAAAAGGTATCTCGCTGGTACGCAAACCGTTTGACGTGTGTTGTCAACTTAATTCTCTCGGGTTAGTAGCAAATACAAAATTTTTATACGGGTGTTTTAGATTTGTGCTTAAAATTGACGTGTGTTCCATAAATTTTATGCTTACAGGAATTTGCTCCAATATATTGCTGATCTGTGTGCACTGTGCCATAAGGCATCAGATCAGAGCTTATCGGTGCGCGGGGTCACGATTTTGCCAATCATTTTTAGTGAATAAAACCTTTAGCGTTGCGTTTGTACTATGAATCACTGTGTAAAAACATTTCTGTGTTTACATCGTCATTTTCTCACTACTCTGTGCAAAACGACGCGTCTTCATAAACGAGGCTTCATAATCGCTATCGCTCCGCCTCGCTTCCCGCTGTTGCTGAGGATGTACCCTTACATCGTACCAGATATAATAATAAACCGGGTTACAGCGTATAACTTGGTTTACCGTCAAATTATGTTTTTGCTATATCCTACGAGTTATGAGGGTTACGTTTTGGAAGTTAGAAAATTACATTTTAGTGGAATTTCTCAAGTTTAAGCCGCAAGTGTAAAGTAAATTTTGTTGATTAAGAAACTAAGTTTCTTGTCGTATATGGTTTTAATAGGCTTTAGCCAGAGTTAGAGTATTCGAAGATTATAAAACTATTTGTAAAATGTTTATACTAGATTTCGTGTCACCGCAGGCTTTAATACCATTTTCAATACAAAGGGCGAATTTACTAGTTTTTGGGAATATTTTAAAGTCTTCATCATTGTGGACTAAGAAACTAGCATGGTAACTCATCCTCTTTTTTAATAAAACTCCTTTCCAAAAATATCCTTTTAAGTGTCATTGTACTAACAACGAACTTTGTTTTCCTCAGGTAAGACGAACTCGGACAAGAACTCGAGAACTCGGCCACGACTCAGCAACAACCAGGTAGGAAGGAACACAACTCACAACTCAACATTACATCTGTACACAACTCTCGATTTAACTTGAAACAAACTTGTTTGGATGGTAGGTACACACGGACCGACAGCAAAACAGGTTTATTATATTTTATCTTATTTGTAATTTCGAGCTATCTCTTATTTGAGCCGTGTTTGAATAGATTGTAGAATGCGTAACTCTGACAATGAGAGTTCCAGCAAAGACCTAAACTATGATTTTGGAATTTATGTTCGAATCATAAATTATTATTTGAAAAGAATTTGAATTCAGAACGAAATACTTTATTGTTATTTTGTTTTGACTTTCAAAACATCGACAAAATACTTTGTTCTGAATTCAAATTCCTGCGTGAACAAAACGTCTATAAAATACATAGTTCTAAATTTAAATTCTTATACACGATCAATCTAATAATCGATGAGCATGAAAATTAGCATTCGTGTGTGAAATGTTATTACTGCCGATAGACATAAAAAATATAAGTATTGTAAGTAGCGTATATTAAAAGCGAGAAAGTGTCAGTATCCACGGGGGGCTTAGCCTCTCGTCGGTCGTAAGCCCCCCGGGCTCCGCTGCCGTTCTACAAGCCTGGTGATAAATTTTGCACCTCCTTTGGCTTTCAAAGCTAAATTGATTCTGATTTTTATTTATTATTTGTATAGCTGCGTAGTTATTGGTTATTAAAATAATATTGAAAAATACTATGTAACCTATATTAAAGTAATATTCAAATGCTTGCTAATATACCTCAAAAATTCGATTTATTCTTTAAAATTGGCTTATATAGTTAGCGCTTTTTGAACGTCGAAAGTTAAATTACATATTATGTAACTAGCTGTAAAAAGTACTACCACATCAAAGCTGTATCGCTGAGACGTAGCCAGAAAACCTCCTAGCACAGAGCCCTACTCCTACTGTTTCATGTTTTCCTTTCTTTTTTTAACTCCAGTTTGTACCTATAGGCCATATACAACTTTTAAAACCATGTATTAAATTTTATTCCACGATTGGCTACAGGAAAGACAGCTCTACGAATATATAATCGCTATTCACAAGACATGGGTAAAAGTCGACGGTAATTACCGCGTACGCGCCCCACTTTCCCGGACTCCGTAAAAGGTCCCCGGATAACCGGACGGACCCTGTATACGTTACATATATTATCCGGATAACCAGCTATCTAGAAAACGTACTTAGGATTGTTATACCTTTATATAAAAGCCGGCAATTTACCACAGAAGCATACGTCGGATACTCTATAGAGAAATCTCAATCTTACCGCTCTACCTCGTAAGTGTGAGTGCAACAGAAAGTCCGTGCGCGGGCTCTCTCTAACTCCTTAGCGGCTTACGGCAGTTTAAAGTAAAACCCAGTGGGGGATGGGGTAAATGAAGCTCGGTGCATGATACGATATTTATAAATTTATAAACAAAAATAAAATAATGATAAAATAAAATATTAAATAAATAATTAAAGCACATAATAACGGGTTCTTACCGCGTTTAAATGGGGATATGAGACTCCCGAGGTTGCTAGCACGGCTGATTACGACCAGCCGGTATTGGTTTGCCTTCTATTGGCGTGGGTTGAGGAACCTTCATGGTTTTTATCGGCCATTCTGCGGCTTAGGTGCTGCGATGGCCTGGCCCTTACTTTTTAGCCGCTTACCCAGAGGGGTGGGGTAAATCTAGCTCGGCGCATGATTATTCATCTGTGTTAATTTGTTTTGTATATTGTGTGCAATAAAGTATATTTGATTTGATTTGATTATTTATAAGTACACGATATTTGGAGGGGGGAGGGGGTTAAAGTTACACTCTGATAATAGCCAGTAAATTGTAGATAAAATGACCTTTTTATTGTAATCCAATTATTTTTATAGAATGATAAGGGCCCTTACAGGTCCTAATCTTCAAGTTTAAGCGGACCCTGTTAAAAAGCGGGATAATGCTAGGACGATGATGACAAGGGCTCCTTACAGCTCCTAATGAAAATGCGAGATATTTCCTACAGATTGCAATTACTTAGGTTTGAGTACAGGTTTGATTGACCATTTGAGTCGTCACTAATTTAAGAGCCACGCTCTTGTCGGTGTAGCATTCCATTCTTGTCTATAAAATCCCAATTCTTTCAGCTTCTGTTTTTAATAAATTTGTAGTGTCCAATCAGTTGGCCTCTTCTGTCTTCAGTAACTCTCAATATTTTCCTCTTTTTCCTTACTCTTAAGAGTAAGGGACCGTTTGAGTACTCAAAGGCCTCCGTGGTCCAGTGGTTGAGCGCTGGTCTCACAATCTGGACGCCCCGAGTTTGAATCCCGGTGGGGACATATCACAAAAATCGCTTTGTGATCCCTAGTTTGGTTAGGACATTACAGGCTGATCACCTGATTGTCCGAAAGTAAGATGATCCGTGCTTCGGAAGGCACGTTAAGCCGCTGGTCCCGGTTACTACTTACTGATGTAAGTATGTAGTCGCTACATGAGCCGTGTCAGGGGCCTATGGCGGCTCAGTAATAACCCTGACACCAGGGTTGATGAGGTTGGTATTCCACCTTACAACCCACACGATAAGAAGAAGAAGTACTCAACTGTAAACTACACCAGTGTTTAGGTACATCCTAGACTCACCACACCATGACTTGTGCTGAGTGAGGCCCTTTTATTTCTGGACAACCACCACCACCTTATGATCCACCTTACGACTTAACCCTTTCAAGGGCAGAGACCATGGGTCATTGATGGTTTATAACAGATAGTATGACACCTTGGAATCGGAACGTCATTAGATGTTCTGTCCTTGAAAGTGTTAAATATAGGTGGCGAAGAGTGGGTGAATATACTATACACCTCTGCCTACCCCTTCGAGGACACAGCCGTGAAGCTATGTTGATACACAACAATACTGGATATCTTTCTTTCTATCAAAAATATAACAATGAACAAACTGTAACAGAGACTGATAAACGTTATCAGAGCACATCCGGACCAAAAGTAATCAAGAACACGATTTGCTTCCGCTAAAATGGACCGAAAATCTCCAATCCAACGGTTCGTCCTGCGTTCAGTAAACACTCGGCAGGCAGGCTATTAAACGATAAAACTCCAAATTATTTCGGTAAACAGATCCAAAAGCGTTTCGCCGAGAATGTAAACAGGGGAATGCTCTGCGAATCGCAATTTTTTGTTTGCCCCGTTGGCTATCACTGGGGAAAATGGCGGGAGATGGGATGTCTGCTCCAGCCGCGGGCAAACGTCGACACAATCTGCCATAAACTCGTGACATTATGCCTTTGGGCAGTGCCGAGTGCCTCCTTCCTTTTTATCAAGCTATGTTACTACGTGTAGGTATAAGGATGAATATAAAGTGCTTTTATACACGTGTTCTTCTTTACTGGGTCCGTTTTTAGTTTGTTTATTCGCCCTGTGTGTATTAGAGCCGGTAGCTCAGTTGGAAGAACGCTTGGCTCTCATTGTGAAGTTGCAGGTTCGAAACCAGTGCTATACAAGAGATAAATTATATAAGGTATTTATATTTACATAGTATAACCAAACATTGCTAGCGCGTACTCGCCAACAAACTGGTGTCAGTTTGGCGAGAGGATGTATGTAAAAATGTTTAATTTTTGGTTCAATTAAATAAAAAAAATACGAATTCAACTTTGGATCGTAAATGATTATCACGTGCTCGGGAATCATGGTGAGGAAACCCATATTCTCGAGAAATGCTATTACTGCTACAATAGGCCTGCCTATTGTCTTAAATTTCGTACCGGGTGAGAGCCCTTAACGCTCCCCATTTGTCCGTAGTAGTTAATGCCTTATGAGGCAAATCTACAATAAGTCACGTCAAAAAAAAAAACAACTTTATTGCCTCAATTTTTTCCCTCTGTGACTATTTGTTACTCTTCTACTTAAGTACAGCGTATATTTGTCTTCTTCCCGCGTCCATATTGTGCAAAAAGGACGCAAAATTTAATATTTTGTACACTTTTTCGTCCATTTTATAAGAGATTTTATCCTGATATAAATGTTGGTTATTTATTCAGCCACTTATTGAGGGCTCGTACTCGGGTTGTGTTTGGAAAGGTCTAAGGTATTTGTCGAACGAAATGGCTACCATTTAGATACTTAGGCTTAGATAAATTGACAATGTAACGGAATATATGCCTAATACTGCAAAGCACCTGTGCATACCATTCTATTTCATTTTTTATTTTATTACCTTCAAATCGCCACAGGAGTTCTTTTTATTTATTTATTCAAAGTAATAATAAACATTTTACAATCAAAAACGGTGTCTCATAAACCTATCGACAGATTTTTCTGTACACCGCAACTCATCGTCTGTTTTTACATTTTGTAGGTAGATACAATAAAGATATACTAGATGGATATACACGGTAGTGAAGAAGTAGGTAGTTCGCTCGTTACCGCTTGCTAAACAAGTTGAACCTCACACGACATAACTATAAATAAATACTTACTGACGAGTTTGTTATTGAGTGACTGACAGTAGGTACCTGCCTTGGATTTCAACTACAGAGTGTTCATTAAAAGAGGTAAATTAAAGTAATTTCTAGTAATTGTATTGTTAGTTTGGATTAGTTATTGTTATATCGGTTATTAATTTATTTGGACTATGTTAGCAGATTATTAAAATAGCCAATAATAATAGCCAATTATAAAAATCAAATCAAAAATCAAAAAAAATCAAAATCAAATTGGTGTGTGTATCAAATTATCTGTAATTGTAAGACAGCCTCTTGTGTTTTCTGTATTTGTTTGTCCTTTGTGCTCAATAAAGTAAATCTTATCTGATGATACATGCATGTGGGATGAGGAATGGCGAAAACAATTATATTTTCTTCACTAACTTGTTTATTTTCCAGTTTTATCAATGTTACACCTTCTAATCAAAAACCACCGACCGCCATTCAACTGTCACTCCGCAATGCCTCTCTCGCTCACTTACCACTGTCTCATTTACACGCATTAACGTTCCGTTTAATTCAGCCTAGCATTCTTACATACGTACGCATATTTCCCATCGGGGAAAACAGAGACTTGGGAATTCCATAAAATTTGCTATTCAAAATTCTAGATAAAGTAAATTAAATTCATCGTTTCTGGGGTGTATACGTTTTTACAATAAAATACCAGATATTATTTTAAATTTGTCAGAAAATGAATTTAAAGCTCATGTGAAGCTTACTGTTAGGCTGATTTTACTACATTACTTTATGTAAAAAAACTTATTACAATATTAATGATTACCTAAGTGATAAAATATGACTGGTATTGAATGTGTTCCTCTAGTTATTAAATAACTTGTAATGTATACCCTTTGATTTAAAAGATGTGTTGCTGTTGCAGTTTCTTGTCATTTCTTCTCCTCAGCAATTGCACCTTGCGAAATGTCGTAAATTCATAAATGTTACATTGACCTTCAACAAGTTTATCCATGATAATTACGTTGAATAAATGATTCTGATTTCTGATTTCCATTTGCTTCGATCCTGACACGCCTCATGACGAAAAAATACCTTTATTTTTATTTTACCCACTCTAATACAGTGTGTTTATATCGAAACCTTTGAAAAAGTTACATAGCCAACTTCTTTCGCCTGCCGTTTATACTTTCCTGAAAGATTCAGTAATATATGGCGGTAATAAAGATAATAGCTGTGGGATTTGGGAGCTGTTCCGTTTAAGACACTTCGGAGTTCGACACGACTGATACATTAAGTGGGGTATCGATTTGTTTCACTCGCGATAATTCTTTCAGACAATTATTTTCCATCATTTTTATTTTTTTAGAATAGAATAGAATCTTTATTTGCTTTAAACACGGTATACAGAGATAGACACATTTAGCCAAACATTGTAGCATGCAAAATATAAAAATAAAACAAATTATGTTAAATTAATTAACATCAAATATATAATAAATAATAATAATGTATATAATTCATTTTATAAATAATAAGATTTAAATTCATTCGTTTCATAAAATAGTCTGCATAATTATAAATAAAAAATAACAAAACGTTTTTATGTAAATGGTAACACCATAATCTAAGTTTTGTATGTTGCCTGTATTTTTTTCTTTTTCTCCTCAACTTTCTGCATAATGGCTGTAAATTGTTAAACTTAATTTTAAAATACAGTCCATTTATAATTTACACCAGCTTTTTGTTTCTACAAATGAAGATAACACAATAATAACAATGAAATGAGGTCAAGAGGTTACTATTATTGTAAAATAATAATAAGGAATATCTAATAATTGAGCATACTTAATAATTCATCAACACTAATAAAATAGATTAGATAACGGTAATATTTCAAGCCTATACAAACGAGTCACCGTCAGTCGCCTTTGGTCCAATCCAATGTCCCCTGACATCAGTGTTGGTGAGGTCTGTTATATATACCTTATTAGTACTAGTATAATGGGCACGTTTGCGGGGGGCGCGGGGGTGGGTGGAGGGAGGGGTTATTTTACTGACTTGCATTGTTTGTGCAATAATATAATGTTGTAATTGTTATGAATTTACGAATATAAACCTTATAAGTTTACAGAAGCAAAAGAAGAAAATGACCACAGATTTTTGTTTTTATTACAATTTATTTAGATACTTTTTTTGTGGTGTATATGAACTAAGCTGGCAGACAAGTAGTTAATTTCCCCTTATTATAACACAACATCACGCCTGTATCCCCGAAGGGGTAGGCAGAGGTGTATAGACCACCCACTCTCCTCGCATATGTGTAAGTCTCACGTCATGTCATATCAATTATCTATAATCCAAATATGAATTCAAACTCATCATCAACAGCCCATTAACGTCCCCACTGCTGGGGCACGGGCCTTCCCTATGGATGGATAGGAAGATCGGGCCTTAAACCATCACGCGGGCCCAGTGCGGATTGATGGTTATTAACGACTGTTAATGCAGCCGGGACCAACGGCTTAACGTGCCTTCCGAAGCACGGAGGAGCTCGAGATGAAAACTTCTTTTTTTTTTGTGGTCACCCATCCTATGACCGGCCTTTGCGTGAGTTGCTTTACTTCAACAATCGCAGACCGAGCGCGTTAACCGCTGCGCCACCGAGCTCCTCGAATTCAAACTCATAAAATCTAATTCAGTGGTTTAAAGCCCGAACCGGGACTCAATCCCGCGATACTACGATGTAAGCAACGCGTTCCTTATTGTATGTCTTAGAAAATACTATGTGTCTCCTGATTATGATGTTCTTAAGCGTTGTAATGCTGATCTTGATCTTTTCGACAAGAATGTTACGAAGTTTAAACGATTATTGCGGTCTCACTTGCTTCTTTAGCTATCTTACTTAGTTTTGTTTTAGCCTTGTGGTAATGTTTTAGTGTATTAATAGGTATTAAATATGTGTTGTTTATCCTTAGTTTTTGTCCTTTCTACTATTTTGTCATGCTGTGTATACTTTTTTTTGGATTGTAGACTAGTTCTAAACCTGTTTCGAGTTATGTCATATGTGAATTGTTTACAATCTGTCTGTGTACCTTTTTAATAAAATAAAAGAAAATACAGGAACAATAGTAAGAGAGGGTGCACTAGACATGTATTTGACGAAAACTTCAATAATGTTAAGTTGTTCTTGATACTGATAATAAGAGCCCTCGGGACTCCCAAGAGCCCTCAGCTTTTACGAGAGCGCTCATCGCTTCCAAGCGCAGGTTACTTCAAAAAATCTAACCCGGCTCCTCCGGTTTGATGGCCATGGTACATAACCATTACTCCTGAAAGGTCGTAGTCTATTTACACTGTAATGAAAACTTGATGGAGTCTTGCAATGCCACCGTGTATCAAGTACCTTGAAGCTAAATCAGTAATACAGGGCTTATTATAATACAAAGCTTATTATAAGATTAATCAAATCAAAATCAAATCAAATATACTTTATTGCACAGAACCACATTTAAACAATCAGACACAACACATGAATACAGTACAAAGAAACAAGAATGTAGTACAGTATAGTATTAATGACTACCTAAATGATAAAAATGTCTGGTATTGAATGTGTTCGTCTAGTTATTAAATAACTTGTAATGTATACCCTCCGTGCTTCGGAAGGCACGTTAAGCCGTTGGCCCCGGCTGCATTATCAGTCGTTAATAACCACCAATCATACATAATAACATAATAACATACATACTTAAACTCTCGCCTGTTTCCCACCGGGGTAAGTAGAGACTATGGAATTCCATTTGCTTCGATTCTTCTCTTACTTCCTCCACATTCATCAATCGTTTCATACACTCACGCCGGTTCAGAGTAGACCGCACAAAACCTTTTTTAAGGATAATCCAATTTAGTCAATGTACCTACATAATACGGTTCAGAAAATTATCTGGCATCATGTTTAGAAGTACAATGGACCCCAAAGTTATATTGTACAATGTGAAGGTCTGTCGTCGTTATTCGATCAGAGGTCCGACCCGGTAAAGAACTCCCAAGTCTAATTGCCTTTAAATTTACCCTAAACCCTTTAATTTTTACCCCAAACTCAGTGTGCGGATAATTAATAAGCCAGATAATGTCTCTAGGGTGTCGTGCTGGTTTTAATTTCGTGACGATATGTGAGCGGCCATTTTGAATAGAATTTATTTCCTAAATTGTTATAATTTCTTGGCTTTTATTGTACGCAATAAATGAAATTCAAATTAGAACGATTTTATTTTAAGCTCACGAATATATCCCTATTGGGGGTACGAGAGGCATGTCTGTCGCTAGATGAACTAAGTACCCACACCTCACCGAGATTTCTGTTAGACCAACGTGGTAGGTGGTGAGCCGTATCGCTGTATTTAATTTTATTTTATAATAAAATCAATATTCATAGCACGCCTGTATAATACCATCACTAATTTGAGATCTCTTGTCGGTGTGTATCCCCATGCTTCTTTTTAGGAAATAATTAGGTTGTGGTTTCCCTCTTGCCTTCCGCCCCGCAGTACTCTGTCTGACGCGAGTTTTTTGAATTTACGTCATTTCGCAAGGTGTTATGGCTGAGGAGAAGAAATGACAAGAAACTGCAACAGCAACACATCTTTTAAATTAATGAGGGCATACGAGTACATAACAAGTTATTTAATAACTAGAGGAACACATTTAATACCAGATATTTTTATCATTAAGGTAATCATTAATCTTATGATAAGTTTTTTACATAAATTAAGCTTCACATGAGCTTTAAATTTAGTTTCTGACAAATTCAAAATATTATCTGGTATTTTATTGTAAAAACGTATACATAACCCCAAAAAAGATGAATCTAATTTACTTAATCTAGAATGTTGAATATTTTTTTTTATTTGGCCCCCATCTCCGCCTCCGCAACTGTATCATACCAAGTGGTAATTACCTATAACCCAAACATGAATTCAAAGATATAAAGATGAATTCTGTGGTTTGGAGCCTTACGATTCTTTTCTATTCTTTCCTTCATTAAAATGAAAGTTGTACAGACTATGAGCAAGCAGGCAAAGTACAGCAGGCTTTTAATTGTAGACAAGCAAACTCATTGTTTGTTTGCTAATATAGTAGCTCGTAACGTGCACTAAATATTGTTTACAATGTTATCCTGTGTAGAATAATTTTGTATAGATTATATATTCTGTATAGTATGTGTTGTTATGCAATTGTGTTAAGTTGTGAAGCGTCGAGATCTAAAGTTGGTGCGGAACAAAATATTTGTTCTGTAGTACAGGAAACTGTGTTTCGAGTATGTTATTATTTGCGATAACGTCGCTTCCGACACGGTAAGATACTTGTACTAGTCAATTGTCGCTAGTAGTCACAAGTATTCTTCAATCATATTTTATTTCTTACTAAATAAATTTCTACACACAAAAATCTCGGTGAAGTGTGGGTACTTAGTTCATCTTGCGATGAATGTCCCTCTGACTACGTCAATTGGGATAGTCGTGAGCTTACTCATAGTTTTAAGGTTTATTTTTTCATGCTGGCTTCCGTTGTTATGAGTTTTTTACGTTTATTTTTTTTACATTAAAAAATTCTGTCTGAAATGTATTTGAAATATTTATTCCGCAAACCAATGACATAAAATAGAATACATGTGAAAATCGAACCGTTATATCACATGCAAATAAGTACAGTATATCAAATCCTGGATATCTTCAGGCATCTTTCCGCTTCAAAGGTCCCCGATAGCCCCCATATATCTCTATTGAATACAACCCCGTCACTCGTAGCACTACTACGTGCTACATACTACGGCATAGCTACGACGTAGCAAATGTTACGCAGATTTAGGGTTGTCGTCTATTAATTTCGAAAAAAGATGTGTGTATGGATTTTGTGAAGAAATTGCTACCCTAGTAATAAGGCTATCTTTCGTACCAATAGTTTGTAAATGTAATGTGTTTCTTTTTGTGCAATAGAAAGTTATTGTATTGTTTTGTATGTATGTGACTGGTGTGAGTACTGAGATGAATGGAAGAGGAATATATGTTGTGCCGACCATACCTAGAGTGGGATAAGGGCAGGAGAATGATGATGTCTATTAGTTTGGAAAAAAATCGTTGAACGAACTTCTGCCTCTCCAGATACAAATATTTATCTTTTCATATACGGATATGAATATATTTTCTGGTGACAAGTTTTTCATGAATAATTCGTGAGAGGAAGTCGACCTCACACCACAGTTTATTAAGGTACTCTATCCGCTAGAAAAAGCTTGCTTTTTTATATTTATTTATGAATAACGTTTACAATTTTTAGTAAAAAAGCGAAACTGAGAGACACTTCGCTAAGCACTCTGGTCCACTTATTACACTCTATGTACAGACATATACATGTGGTCAGTTACAGAGACTACGCGTTTGAATTCATATCTGGACCATAGGAAATTAATATCACGTGGTTTCCAGAAATTGTACCCGGTTAATGGAAATAGGCTCTGTTTTAGCCGATCTGCTTCTTTTTTGTTAGATATATAAATATACATTTTTCATTATCTTGATTGTTACAAAGTTTAATACTTAAACTTATGGATAGAACTATGTACGCCGTTACTGTAGTCTACATCAGACAATTTTATAATTTTAAGATTAGAGATAAGTAAATGCTTAATATATACCTTGTGGCAGTACTTTATATAAATAAATAAATGTTATGTCTACAATTTAGACAACCATATTATGCTTCAGTCTCCCGCAGACTTGCAAGTGTCAATATTCTCAGCTGTCCAAAGCTCTGCTACGCGTACATCAGCTCGTAGATAGCTATGGCATTTCGTAGACGCTTCGCCGAGTTGTAGTCAATATTGCTACGAGACACGTAGACCGTTTCATAGTCAATATTGCAACGATAACGTAGCAAGTTTTATTTAATTGGAATAGAAATATAATGTACTAGTATCTAAAACATATGAAAGTATTAAAAAGTTAATCGCCAAAAAAAATGCAATGTTATTTGTTCAAAATATTTTCAAAATAATTCTTACTTATCCTCTTAACGCCGAGATTTCCAGACACAATAGTTAAACAATGGGTTTTGGATTTTAAAAGAACATTCGGTCTTACAACTTTAAATTTGTATCCAGTTCATAGAAAATACATCTGTCTATGTGTACGTATATAGGCGTGATATGACCTTTATATACTAGAGTTTTTCTTTAATTTCCCCCCTAAGTATACGTAAGTTCATTCGTATATTTACATTGATCCTCAAGATATTTAGGTTAACGAATCGTAAAGAATAAAACCTTTCCCCAATTCAAAACCTTTTTTCTGATTAGCATCCCATCAAACGGAACCTCTTTTATTTCTTGTTATTTCTGTTTAATTTAACTTTAGCCGAGAACTCATTAAAAAAAGCAGTAAAACAATCCGGTACTATCCGGGTTTAACCAGATTTTTGCAGACTTGGCAAACTGCCATAGTTCGCCAACGTAATCGTGTTCGTACCAGTTTTAATGGGACGCTTTTGTTCGTTATTTAGTTTGCCATAGTTGGCCATAGTTTGCCATAGTTGGCCACAGTAAGCGGTAGTTTCCGGTAGCAATTCATAGGGCTGTTGTGGAAGCAATTGATGACGGGTTATTGTAACTTTCGGTCAATAATAACCCTGGCACTCATTATAATATTAATGATTACCTAAATGATAAAAAAAAGCCTGGTATTAAATGTGTTCCTCTAGTTATTGAGTAACTTCTAATGTAGACCTACATTGATTTAAAAGATTTGTTGCTGTTGCAGTTTCTTGTCATTTCTCCTCAGCCATAACACCTTGCGAAATGTTAAGATTCAAAAATGTTAAATTGACCTTCAACAAGTTGTTGAATAAATTATTCTGATTCTGAATGAACTTTATGTATGGAGTGTCCGGAGTGTGCTTAAACCATTTATTTATTTATGTACACAACAATCCATGTTAAACTTTTACACACAGCATTATAAAAAAAAAATATATATACATTTATTTAGGTATACTTACAGGGTGTTAGTGACATCGTAACGAAGACTGAGGGGGATGATTCAGACCATGATTCTGAGTTTAATATCAAGTGGAATTTTTCGTCGTAATAATTGTTTATAATAAATGTGTGCATATATAAGGATATTAACACATTTTTTTATAATCAATTTTAACAAAATATAAATGTAAGTACAGTTTAATGCTTATGACGACATCGAGAGTGTTTTAGCACTTTATTTTTTGTAGTATCGAGGAGAACCGTTAAAAATACCATTGATGATAATGTTGCTATAGTGGCCTAAAACCGGTGTCGACAAGTGACTAGCGAGTGTTCTCCGACAGAGCGTGAGCAAAGCGGTGTAACGTGCACTATTGTTATGGTAATGTTATTGCTGGAACCTTCCCGCACTCCTGCGCTCCAGTGGGGCTTTATGCGGCTTCATTTATATCATTACATTCATAGCTGTGTATCAAGTGGCCTGATGTATCGCTGCGGTTTTAGTGAACTGTTACATCGATTAATTCCGAGCTTCGTGTATTATTTGAATAGAATAGAAAAGACTGTAGTATGAAAAGTTAACGGAGATAATTTCTAATTTACCGATTTCTCTCTATTCTACTCGTACTAGCGTTAACTGTTAACAGAAAATCCTTTAAATTGCCCACTATATTTATATTAAAAATATTTATGTTTTATGGTATAAGTGGTAGAGTTAGAAAAGGAAGACCTAAGCATATAGCGCGATCAAATATTGGATGTTTTAATGAAAGGTCAGATCAAAGTTTTCTCTAAACCGGCGAGCATGCATAAGGACTTTGATGAGATTGGAAGAAACGAAAGTGGATTCAGGATCGTAGTAAGTGAAACTCGGTGGTCTCTGCGCACCCCGACGGGAAATAGGCGTGATCTTATGTATCTATGTAAAATAAAAGTTGTAATACAGGACAAAAGCATAATATACTTTTGTCCAAATAGGAGTACATAGTTGGCTTTGTCAAAGGGATTGAACAAACGCCCGCTATTCCCATTGCCCGGCGGTTCAAAGGACACGAATTCCTTAATTAGTTTGGGAGCTCTGCAAGACAGAATAACTGAAATACGTCGTGCCGGCACGTGGCACTGCACGGCACATGCCGCACTGTAAGTGGAGGTCGAGATCATCACGCCATCGTTTCCGAGGTCTACCACGTCTACGGTGTCCGTCCTGTGGTACCCAGTGCGTGATGGTCAACTTAAGTTGGTTATTTCATGAAATATGAGCATTTCATGAATCAATTTTAAGATCTGGCCACGACATAATATACTCACTACACTTCTGCCTACTCAACAGGCGTGTTCCTATGTTATGTAATATGTTAACGAAACTGCAATACAAGTACCAAAACACTTTACCCTCTGTTCCAAATCACAAGTTGCACCCGGTAATAAAACTTTCAAGTTTCCGCCGTGCACATTTCTCCCGCAAGCAAAACTTTAAAACCCGGACCGCTTCTCAATACTATCTGGCGGACCGGTTCAAAGCCGTCCAGAATCCCGTAACGGGGAAGGTTGCTCTCAAATCTGTTGCCCGGGAAGATAATCCGGATATATGGATATCCGGGGACACGAAAGAGTCATACGAGATCACTATTAGTCTTTGTAAATAGAGCTTTTCTTCTATTTTTATAAATAGGGTTTACTTAAGATAATACGTACTGATAAAATTGGAATTCTGCGAAAGTATCATTTCCATACAAAGTTAACTTTACTGTCGCTCGCACATTGTGACGGTGTCAAATACCTCATCACGAAGCTTTTCAAGTTTATTAGCACTTGACTTGCAACTTTGAGGGCTGTAAACGAGGCACCTGTATAAACAGGACATTGCAAGTAATATGGGTGCTTTATATTGTTTATTTATTTGGGTTCGTTGAGACCAGTTATGTGCCGTTTCCGCGAATGTTCCCAAAGTGGAAAAGTTCCCGTTGTAAAAACTCTTTAAGTATGTTGTATAGTTTGAAACCAAATGTGTGGACTTATCAATTCTCATCATATCCATCTTAAGACCTCGTATCAAAAATTACTAAAAATAACAACTACAGTGAAACCTGGTTAAGTGAGACATCAAGGGACCTGCAATGTCGTTTCACTTATAGAGGTATTCCACTTACCCAGTGTCTCAGATATATAGGTATAAATAAATATCTGTCTCATTTACAGAGGGTTCCATTCATAGAGGTGAGAATACAGGTTATTTCAGTTATACAGGTGCGATCATGAAATAAAATAACGTGTTATATATTTTTCAAATAAACATCTGTATGATAGTAAAGCGAAACTAAAAATGAAGGTAATTGAAGCTCAAAATTTGTACTTACGTACTTGGAATTACGTGTGGAATTTGTGGGTAGAATAAGAATGAGTAAACAAACAATGTTATCTCAGTTACAGAGGTTTATGCATATAAAATTTACTCGCTGTCTCAGTTATAGAGGTAACTATGATGATAAATCGAAAGAACGAATCCCAGATATAGAGGCTTACCTCGTCCCACTAACAGAGGTAATTCAGTGCCAAAGTGTTGGGACCTCAGCATGAGTTCCAGTTATGGAGGTTTCTCACTTATCCAGGTCCCACTTAACCAAGTTTCACTGCATTACTATTACTTACTATTGTTTTCTGATTACTTGACTACCCCATTAGGGATTATGAGCGTGAATTTATGTACGAAAGTGTGTAATAATATTGTCTTTATGTTACAACTACGCTAAATATAGCCTTTATCTAGGGACCCCTGGGACTACAAAGTTATGAAGTTTAGCATAAAGTTTCATTTTATAATGTAGTCAAGCACTGAGTAGGGGTTTGTGCAAATTCAAACCCTACGGGGGTGAAAGCCTCGAACTTTTTTGTTATTTTTAATTTAGAATTTTCTACTTTGATAAATCTGAAATAACTTTTTATTATTATTACTAGCTTTTGCCCGCGACTTCGTCCGCGTGGCGTGTTATATAAGAGAGAGATCTTTGTATGCACTCCCATATCAAATTTCAAGCATCTAACTTACGTATGCAGTTTAGATTTTTTCATACAATTTTTTTCCCAATAACTCCCATTTCTCAAAATACAGCCAAAAATAAACTTTATATTTACTAAGGTATGCATGCATGCTAGATTGAATCAATTGATTGAATTGATTTTTTTTTTTAATTGATGTTCATTGAGTTTTAATTTTAATACACACTTCCTCTCTTCCCTTCAACGTTGCTGTGCCCCACAGGGTCCATGTTTTAGTTCCTATGCCTATGTAACACCCCATTGTACTACATGGAATGCAATAAATAATTTAAGTAATTTTAGTCTCTTCCAAATTTCAAATGCTTACGTTTAGCCGTTCAGGCTATGTGTGTATGTGTTTTGTTTTGTATTTTGTTTTTTCCTGTTTGTGCAATAAAGTATTTGTTATGTTATGTTATGTTATGTTGATATGTCAGTCACTGAGTCAGTTAGTTTCTCCTTTTATTTAGATTTGATTTTTTCATACAAATGTTTTTTCCCGCTAACTACCGTTCCCGTGGGAATTTTGTAATATCAACTAAGCTTTAAGTTTACTAAAGTACCTGCATGCCAAATTTCAAACGTCTAACTTGAGTGGTTTATATTTTTCATACAAAAGGATTTTCCCGCTAATTCCCGCTCCCGTGGGAATTTCGGGAATTCCTTTCTTAGTGCACCTCTACGGTACCTAAGGTACCTGCATGCCAAATTTCAAACGTCTAACTTGAGTGGTTTAGATTTTTCATACAAAAGGATTTTCCCGCTAATTCCCGTTCTCGTGGGAATTTCGGGAATTCCTTTCTTAATACACCTCTGCGGTATCTAAGGTACCTGCATGACAAATTTCAAACGTCTAACTTGAGTGGTTTAGATTTTTCATACAAAAGGATTTTCCCGCTAATTCCCGTTCCCGTGGGAATTTCGGGAATTCCTTTCTTAATACACCTCTGCGGTATCTAAGGTACCTGCATGACAAATTTCAAACGTCTAACTTGAGTGGTTTAGATTTTTCATACAAAAGGATTTTCCCGCTAATTCCCGTTCCCGTGGGAATTTCGAGAATTCCTTTCTTAATACACCTCTGCGGTATCTAAGGTACCTGCATGACAAATTTCAAACGTCTAACTTGAGTGGTTTAGATTTTTCATACAAAAGGATTTTCCCGCTAATTCCCGTTCCCGTAGGATTTTCGGGAATTCCTTTCTTAGTGCACCTCTACGGTACCTAAGGTACCTGCATGCCAAATTTCAAACGTCTAACTTGAGTGGTTTAGATTTTTCATACAAAAGGATTTTCCCGCTAATTCCCGTTCTCGTGGGAATTTCGGGAATTCCTTTCTTAGTGCATCTCTACGGTACCTAAGGTATCTGCATGTCAAATTTCAAACGTCTAACTTGAGTGGTTTAGATTTTTCATACAAAAGGATTTTCCCGCTAATTCCCGTTCCCGTGAGAATTTTGGGAATTCCTTTCTTAGTGCACCTCTACGGTATCTAAGGTACCTGCATGACAAATTTCAAACGTCTAACTTGAGTGGTTTAGATTTTTCATACAAAAGGATTTTCCCGCTAATTCCCGTTCCCGTGGGAATTTCGGGAATTCCTTTCTTAATACACCTCTGCGGTATCTAAGGTACCTGCATGACAAATTTCAAACGTCTAACTTGAGTGGTTTAGATTTTTCATACAAAAGGATTTTCCCGCTAATTCCCGTTCCCGTAGGATTTTCGGGAATTCCTTTCTTAGTGCACCTCTACGGTATCTAAGGTACCTGCGTGCCAAATTTCAAACGTCTAACTTGAGTGGTTTAGATTTTTCATACAAAAGGATTTCCCTTCACTACTCTGCTCCTATTGATTGTAGCGTGATGAAAAGTATACTATAACCTGTCCAGGAGTGTGAAGAATAATTGTACCAAGTTTCATTAAAATCCGTCCAGTAGTTTTTGTTTCTATAAGGAACATACAGACAGACAGACAGACAGACAGACAGACAGACAAAAATTTTACTGATTGCATTTTTGGCATCAGTATCGATCACTTATCACCCCCTGATAGTTATTTTGAAAAAATATTTAATGTACAGAATTGACCTCTCTACAGATTTATTATAAGTATAGATGAACATAATGCAGCACAGAGAAGTATTTAGTATGTGAAACATTGTCATTCTCTGCCTTGTCACGCGTCAGCGACCCAAGATTTTATCCGATATTTTTTTCGTAGTAGCCGAGTCGGTAGAACGCTTGCTTCTCACTTTGAGATCGCAGGTTCGAATCCAGCACAGGCCTAAACCAATGATTGTCGAATTTGTTTTCGAATTCATGTTTGCATCATAAATAATTATCACGTGCTCAGCGGTGAAGGAAAACATCGTGAGGAGACCCGCATTTCCGAGAAATGAATTTTCGGGGGTATGTGACCTAACCTGTATTGGACTGGTTTTCCCTGTGCGGGTTGGAAGGTTTCCAGTCGCTTCTGTAAAAAACAGGACCTGTCAAATCTTCAGGTTAGGTAAGCGGACTCCGTGTAAACGGGATAATGCTAGGAGATGATGATGACGTATGTTTGTTTTTATTCTATGGCCGCGGATCACCAGCATGAGTTGTGTCTATACGTCATAGGTATGTGAATGTAAAATGTAGGTCTCATCCAAATACAGTATCACGAACACGCTGTATTTATTTGTCTGTTATTTTTATTTCCCCCTCTGTCCATCGTGATGGCTGCAACACGGATTTTCAATTTGTCCGTGGAATTCATTGCATTTTTAACGTTGCATGTTGCAATTGTTCCGTACATATTTGTATCAGTTACACCGCATAGTTTCAGACTCGATTTAACTTTTTACAGTCGGATTGTTAGATAAAAAAAAATCAATTAACAAGAGTGCAGACAGGTATGCAGGTTGGAAGTTTAATTTGAATAACGATCCTGGATTCCTGAGATTCAAATATAATTTAAGAGTTCAATGTATTTTTTTATTACTGATGTGACTTATTGTATATCTGCCGCATACGGCATTAACTACTTGGCCGGACAAATGGGACCGCTGAGGGCTCTCACCCGGTACAAAGTATAAGACAACAGCTTGGAGGGTGCCCAATTGGCCGCGAGCTGTGGCTCGGGGCGTCGTCTGAAGGGATTATAGTGGCTGGGTGGTGGGTCTGGTAGTGGTTGTCTGGAAGAAATTGCTCTAGAGTAATAAGGCTGCCCAAATTGTACTGTAATAATGTGTTATGTCTGATTGTTGAAGTTTAGTTCTGTGCAATAAAGTAATCGTATATTTGATTTGATTATATTTAAAAGGCGGCCATGTGTCGGACGACGCTCAGTGGGTAGGCCCGCTACAAGGTGGACCGACGATCTGGTGAAGGTCGCGGGAAGCCGCTGGATGCGGGCAGCGCAGGACCGATCGTCGTGAAGATCCTTGGGGGAGGCCTATGCCCAGCAGTGGGCGTCGTACGGCTGATGATGATGATGATATTTGAAAGAATTAATCGACCCTAGTAGGCTGATAGCGATAAGCACTTAATAAGGGAAATCATGGACCATGCCAGCGGGGTCGGTATCGGAGTCCGCTCCATTTAAAATAGGTTACTTGCCTGTATGTAAAATTATATATGGCGTCCCAATTCAAAGGGTTTAAAGATTCATAGCGTTATCATGCAATCGACGTCAACAAACCGTATCAATTATTAAATTCAATTAATTGAGCCGTAGATTGCGGCTCCTCCGCAACTTGTAACTTGTAGAACTATGTCCCAGGGGGGCAATGAATGACGTAATTTATGCCACGTCCCGGCTCAAAGTCCGAACTTCCGTTATCGGGAATTGGGGGTTAAAGGGTCGACGCCCAATTATGTCTTCATGAGTTTGTGCGAGCTATTGAATTAGTGTTTACAAAAGTGACGTCTTTCTTGGTTGGTTGGGGTCACTGTTCGGGGGTTAAAGTTAATCAGCAAACATTGATTACTTCTTAGAGATCCTATACTTAACCGTAGAATAACGAATGATACAATAGGTGTAAAAATCCCAATTGGAGATGTCCTTAGAAAAGGTTTAGTACGATGTACCCTGAACCGGCGTGCGTGTATGAAGCGATTGATGAATGTGGAGGAAGCAAGAGAAGTGTGTCAGGATCGAAGCAAATGGAATTTCCTAGCTAACTCCGGTGGGAAATAGGCGTGAGTTTATGTTTGTATGTATGTAAATTATTTAACGCATTTTTGCATTGTATACGTCTAATAAGGTGCTATATAAGTCTGCCATCGACTCGAAAAGAACAATAATAAGGTAAAATGGAAAATTACCTTATTACTGACTTTCCCGTCAACTTCCCGACGGATCCGTCGCGTAGCAACGACTGTGGTCCTGGGGTGACTAATTAAAATGGTAATTATTATTTTTTACCCGGTAAATAATGTAATATAGAGTATGTAAAAGACACGATTGTTTATATGCAATTGTTTATGTAATATTTTCTTTTGTGTAATAAAGAGTTATAAGCTATTTGACAATCTAGTCAAATGAAATACTTTTTTCGAAACGTCAAAACATAAGTTTTCTTTGGAGCTTGTAAGGAAATACCCTGTCCTGTACTGTCCTGTGTCCTGTGACGTCATTAATAAAAGCGGTCAGACGTGGTGCTCATTGTTTTTTAATTCATTAATAAAATTCGAAAATATGTCGAAAAGTAAAATGAGATTGATTTTCGATCATCTTAGACTGGCTTCTATTCCTCGATTAGCATTTTATTATTTATCGTTGGCCAAGTCAAATACCTTATTGTACCTATTGTATTGAAGATGTTCCAAATTCAAAGGGTACACTTCGACGGGTATACAATCATAACTTGCAATAGTTGCCGATGACGTCATCACCATGTGATTTATAGCCGCCATTCGGACGTTATCACATATATCGGGTTGTATTTGTTTGTGTGTGTGTGTGTAGTGTGTCGTTTCACACACTATAGGGGCGTATGAGGGTGAGTGTGTAAGCTGTGAAAGTTTGAAATGGTGTGTGTAGACTTAAAAATAGAAAAAAAGAAAGAAAGAATGAAAGAAAACATTTATTTGTTCACATTACATACATACATAAACTCACGCCTATTTCCCACCAGGGTAAGCAGAGACTATAGAATTCCATTTGCTTCGATCATGACACACACACACACACACACACACGGGTTGTTCACATTAGAATCCACATTAACAAACTTAATTTGACTTAAAAAACAAAAAGACATGGATAATTAAAAATATATCAATACCTAAATTACACATTATGGAGACGTCCAAATTAAAAAAGGGTCTCCCTCGGCATAAATTAAAATGAATGAATTAAGACATTGATATCAATTCGGCCAACCACCAACTTAATTTTAACTTAATTTGACAGGAGTAACAGGCTACAACAGTGTTACAAAAGACCTGAAATATACATTGTAACAAAAAGTTCATAACTCAACCATATAGCGTGCGAATATTAATATTAAATAATTTATAATTAAAGGAACATGCTTTTAATATAATCTTTAATAAACCTCTGTCGTGCAGTGTATTGCTGCTGTCAAACTAATATTAGGTTAAGTTTGTGTTCGCCCGGAAAAAAGGCACTATCACTTATTTTATAGGGATTTTTAAGTGTGTGTACTCATAGTTTTTGAGTTACTCATAACTAATAATCAACATGGCTCTTAATTCTTTTGTCGGTGTAGAATTCTCCATGCTACTTTTTTAGGGAAAATAGGGCAGTGGTTTCTCTTTTGTCGCCCAGAGTAGTATATTACAAAGCCATACTAGGACTCCTGTCCTCCGCCTCTGAATAGTACTGACAGTTACTGCTGCCTTCTGTCAGGTTCCACGTTACAGTCCCTGTAACTTGCCCCTTCCGTCCTGCATTGCCGTACCGATGGCTCCCATCTCCGCCTCTGCAATCGTTGAGGTCTTCACCCGTATCCCTGGGCAAGGGTTCTACGTTATACCCCGTAGGTCTGGGTTCCTATTCGAACTCAGCCACCATCTCACTCCGGCCTACTGAAGTAAGAGGCGCCCACCCCCGGGGCAAGGGCGCGCCGAACAGGAATTGCCCCAGTGGAGGGCAGAGTAGATGACTCTGTCCCCCCTGGGGCCGGGATAATGGTCTTGTATGGAACCAAGACCAAAAGGTAATACAATACAAGTATGTATTGCGTTGTATGTAGTGTGTGTGTGTGTGTGTGTGTGTGTGTGTGTGTGTGTGTAGTGTGATAGTTCGCGGCCGCGGTCCGGTGGCCCGATTGGCACGCGGCCAACCGTCACCGCCGAGTTATTGCTCCGGGGTAGGGTTGCTGCCAATAGTAAAAACATATCACAAAATTTTACTAATTTAAGAGCCACGCTCTTGTCGGTGTAGCATTCTCCATGCTACTTTTTAGGGAAAAATAAGGGCAGCACTCTGTCTGACGCGAATATCACAAAATACGAATATTTAGAATATATTAGAATATTATGTTTATTTATCAAAAAACTTAAACATGTGTACATTACTGGCGGACCCCGCACTAGGGAAACCCTGTATCGCGGAGGTCCTGAAAATACGAGTATTATTATTAATAGTTTTAACAGCTAGGGTAAGAGCGAGACATCCCCAACCCAAGCATTAACCTTGCTTCCTGGGGTTGCCTCATATATGTTGCTTAAAACAAGAAATAAACAGTTTTTTATTTTTATTTTATTTATTTATTTACTATATACTCAGGTTGGCCCTCAGTGTCATATCAGATAGAAAGCGGGCATTAAGTTATACAACCAGTTACTGTTTGGGAGACCGACAGTTTTGCCTCTGAAAATGGCTTCTCTCATGTGGGTTGTAAGGTTATCAACCTTATACCCAAGTGACTAGGACCTCCGGGTCAAAAAAAAAACATATGTGAAAGTAACCTGTAAGTGTCAGCCCTGGTATGAAGTGCAGTGCAGTGCAATAAAACCGTTATTGCCACAACATAGAGACTCAGCATTCACCAGATTTACCCGCACTGCTGTACACTGACTACTTGAGGGGTTAAAATCGCCACATCGAAGCAATTCATCTAATAACAATTGCGCATATAAAAGTAAGTGCGCAAAGCAAACAAATGTCAAATAGCAATATTGCTTCCTTCGATGTGGTCATTTTAACCCCTCTGGTCTTTTATCACACGTTTATAGAACATCACGCTTGTGTCTCCTAAAGAGTCAACACGTTCGGGGTTCACACACAACTGAGTGTAAAATGCTTTGAATTATTTGTTTTTTTAAATGAATAAAGTCTTTTTAGTGTGTTTCCCAACGGCCTTTGTAGTCCAGCGGTTTGCTCACGATCCAGCGGTCCCGGGTTCAAATCTCGACAGGAATATATCACAAAAATGACTGATCAGATCACCTGATAGTCCGTAAGTAAGATGATCCGAGCTTAGGAAGGCACGTTAAGCCGTTGGTTCCGGTTACTCTTACTGGTGTAATCATGATTTAACCTGTTGTGTCGTTAGATGAGTCATGTCAGGGGCCTTGGGCGGCTCAGTAGTGACCCTGACACCAGATGGGGTTGGTAATCCACCTCACAATCCACACGATAGAAAAAGATGTTGATTTTATAAATAGAGCAAGCTGAAACGTCATCACGTGAGGATATGTTGATGCGACCTGGTTACAAAGAGCGCACATAGTACACAAACCCTTTCAGCCGTAAACATCCGGACCACGCCTCCCCCCCCGCTGTAATGCAGTTGTCCAGTGGACCGAACAGCCTGTCCCGGGTTTAATTAACTCGTTTAAACTGCTTCTACGCTGGTCTGGGAGCGAAAAACACGAAACACGTTAGTTGCGTGTCTACCCGGACGTGTAGTGACTGACATAGTCATTGACTTCCTGAGGGTTTTCTTCTTCTATCGTGTGGGTTGTGAGGTGGATTGCCAACCCCATCTGGTGTCAGGGTTATTATTGAGCCGCCATAGGCCCCTAACATGACTCATGTAACGACTATGTACACATCAGTAAGTACTAACCGGGACCAATGGCTTAACGTGCCTCCCGAAGCACGGATCATCTTATTTTCGGACAATCAGGTGATCAGCCTGTAATGTCCTAACCAAACTAGGGATCACAAAGTGATTTTTGTGATTTGTCCGCACCGGGATTCGAACCTGCGACGCTCAACCACTCCTGAGGGGTGTCCTGTGTTTTCTTCCTGGGATTACTGGAGGGGTGACGATCCTTTCTAACATGGTGGACCATAAGGGCGACGGATTGATGACCTGTCACCATGTTGTTAAAGTTATAGGTGTGGTAAAAGTTATTTCATTACTTGTGGCTCTGTCCGCCCTGTTAGAGATTACGAGCGCAACTTTATGTTACGTATTGTTATATTTTAAATTTGCAAACGTATACAATTTAATTTTCATTCGTAAATCTAGTCAGTTAGCCCTCAACCGCATGCGAATCCAGTCATTAGACGATATGGATTATCTTTCATGTAATTTCTTACTTTCTTCCTAAACTCTGTTCAAATCGGTGACATGATTTTTGTGGAATAAAGTGTCTAGTGCATAAAAAAAGAAAAAAAGGCTGCCGACCCCTAACAGTGTGTTCATAGTACACAGACTCCCTTCAGGCGTAAACAACTGAACACAGTTCGCCCTCTACACCACTAGCAGTTAACCAAAGAACTGGCCACACCTTCCTCGGTTTAATTAACTCATTCAAACTCCAATCGCCGGGATAGAACCTACTAACATTGAGCCAAATGCCGCACTCGTAGGCACTGCGCCAATTGGGTCGTCAAGGTCACGGCATCGCAAACAAAAGCTGTGATTATGTTTCGTTACGAAGTGTTGTGAATAGCTGGCGTGGTGTTGTATTGTAAAGAAACAATTACTAACAATGATTATCCACTGCTTAAGGGTTTCTTCGCTTTTTGAATAGGCTATGAAAAACATATTTCTTTTTAATTTACGCTTTTATCCTTTTCATTCGAATTCAACGACCTTCGCGGTCCAGTGGTAGAGCGTTGGGCTCACGATCCGGAGGTCCCGGGTGCGAATCCCGGTGGCGACATATCACAAAAATGACTTTGTGGTCCCTAGTTTGGTTAGGACATTACTGGCTGATCACCAGATTGTCCGAAAGTAAGATGATCCGTGCTTCGGAAAATCGTTAAGCCGTTGGTCCCGGTTACTACCTACTTACTGATGTAAATAAGTAGTCGTTACATGAGCCATGTCAGGCCTTTGGCGGCTCAATAGTAACCCTGACACCAGGGTTGATGAGGTTGATACTCCACCTCACAACCCACACGGTAGAAGAGGATTCAAATTCAAAAATATCTTTGTTCAGTAGGTAACATTTCATTTCATACAAAATCGAATTCTTACCGTGGGTCGCCTTACCGCGTGAATGCGAGCGAGACAGACAATCCGCGCGCGCTCTCCGTTACTCCCTAGCGACTTACGACTATTTCACCCAAAGTAAAACCCAAAGGGGGTGAGGTAAATTTGACTCGGCGCTCGATGCGAATTAGTGCGGGGCAGAGAGCTCACCGTACGTAGTATTATTTTTTACTCTGTGGTAGCGTATTGTGTTGCAAGGCTTATTCCTTGGATATTCATGAAGTCGGGGAGTAAAGAAATAACATGGAATGCGTTCAGTTCAGTTCATAAATGTGTGTGTGGCATCCTTTTATAATAAACAATTTCTATTCTATTCTATAAACTATTTATACGGATGATAACCATTCGGTTTTACGTCTCATTTACTCCAAATCTAAGTATGGTTGCAAGTTGTTATATTCCGGTTGCTCTACCAAAAGTAATTTTAAGAAACCGACTAAAAACACTCATAGCAATTACGCGGAACATTCTAGAAACGATCACAAAGTCGCGTTCTACTGATCGTCAACATCTACCGCATCATGTAAACTTAGATTCTAGAAGCTTCTACAACGTTCTAGTAGTCTCCAGAGTGCTATAAGGCTGTAACTCTGTTCTTGGCTTCCAGCCAACTAAAGGACTTATCTGCTAGTGTTTTGATTGTTTATTGCATGTGCATAATGCTATACTTGACGTTAATGAGGGCTAGAAGAGAGTGCTGATTTATGGCACGATTTAAGCCGCGACTTGGCAACATTTGGGTTATGGGTATATTCCTGGACTTAGCCAAAGCTTTCGACACAGTTTCTGTCCCCTTACTTGTCGAGAAGCTCGAAGACGTTGGTATTCGGGGGAAACAATTGGCCCTCTTCAAGAGTTATCTTAGTGGCAGAAGACAGTGCGTCAAAATATGTGACTGGACTAGTGATGAACTCCCTATTACTTACGGAGTGCCACAGGGCAGTATATTAGGTCCGACGCTTTTTATCATATACATCAATGACCTTTGCCGTCTTAAATTGCCTCATGGTGCCATATTTACTTATGCGGATGACACCGCACTGATCTTTCACGGTCCTACCTGGGAAACAGTGAGGTATTTTGCCCAAAGTGGATTAAATATAGTTACAAATTGGCTAACCTCAAATTTGCTCACCCTGAATGTTGAAAAAACCGCACAAGTAATTTTTTCATTATCAGCTGCTGGAAGATGTCCGCACTCTTCCATCAAGTTAACTGCCCATAGCTGTAATCCAACATCAAATTTGCCCTGCGGCTGTCCAGATATTAAAACTGAAAAGACCATCAAGTATTTGGGCGTTCAAATTGACGACGTCCTGTCCTTCCGTGCACATATTGACTCTCTTACTTCCAGATTGAGGAAGATGAAGATGATGTATATTTTTTCCCGCCTGCGGAACATTGCAAGCGAGAAAGTACTAAAACTAGTATTCCTTTCCCTTTGTCAGTCCCTTACTCAATACTGTATAGTTGCATGGGGAGGTTGTGCTAAATCTTACCTCATAAAACTAGAGCGAGCTCAAAGGGCTCTTCTGAAGGTTGGGTGGAAGCTTCCTTTCCGACACCCCACTGCTGATCTTTACAAAACATGCGGGGTTCTCTCGGTCCGGGCACTGTTCATACGTACTGTTATATTAAAAACGCACACCCTAACCCCGTATGATCCAAAAATAAATGAAGTGTCTAGGCGGAAATACTCTATTTACCCATCAAAAGCAGTCAATACAAAATTGGCCCAAAGAAGTTTCCACTTCTTAAGTGGCTATCTATATAATGCAGTAAACAAAATTATTTATATATATCCATTACCATACAATAAATGTAAAAAGGCTATAACTGACTGGTTGTCCGAGTTTAATTACGACGAAACTGAAAGCTTATTACAAATAATTAAATAAAATTAAAGTGAACACATAATACTTATTTATGTATATACTCATCTATAAGTAATTGTTATATTTCTATTTATGTAATTCAATTAAACATACACAATAAAGGCACACACACAAACAATCATAACTTTGCTGCTCTGAACAAATCCCTACACTTATCACTTAGACCACACGCTATTACACTCACACAGGCACACGCGCCACACGCACTCGCAAAATTGCTGTCTTTTCACACTCGCACTCTTTGCACCTACACACACACTCATGCAATCACGTCGTATTTCGAACTACTTCTGTACCCACTAACACACAACACGACAACTCCCTACATCACCTTTTGCTTAAATTGTGGTGCACCGCGGATCTTTTTATGTCTACCTACGTTATTAAATGTAAGTACAAAATGTTAGCATACTGTGAGTTATGGGGCCTGGAGATCTGTAATACAGGCCTTGAGCCTAGTACAGACTCCAGCTCTCATAAGGAACTAAAATTGTATTTTACGTTTTACGAAAATTTGTGTACCTACCTACCTTGTGAGAGAAATAAAGAACTATATTATTATTATTATTATTATTATTTGGCGCGCGACAAGTTGCGCAACGTGTTGCCCAAGATGTTGAAACTTTGCACGGAACTTTTGTTTAACAACTTTGTCTGTCTACGCATCTTATACACGACAGTCGTCGACAACATGTCGCTAGAGGAACTAGTTTTGTTGCGCGTTCTCCACTCGACAACAACGATGCTCTAAACAAACAACTACAACAACAACAGCTGGCAACGTTGCGCGCTGTTGTGCGACGTTGCCGTACATGTTTAGCGTCAATTGTTGCGCGTTAATTGTTGCATAGTGGACACGAGGCTTTAGAGTTTCTAATGTTAAAATTCGGTAGTAGGTAATATGCAAAATTTGTAGGCGTGTCTTAAAAAGGTGTAGTTACTTCTAGTCAGCTGGAAAAGAGAAAGGAAGATCAGTTAGCAATCAATCAATCATTTTTTTTCTTTCTTTTTATTGTCTTTAGTTTCGTTACATACATAAATAGCCTATATACGTCCCACTGCTGGGCACAGGCCTCCCCTCAATCAACCGGAGGGCATAGTTTCGTTAGGTTAGGTGCTATCCTCGGCGTAGTAAATATAATTCTGTGATCCTGATTTTTATGTACAAGTTTCGCAATATATTTATACTTTCTTTTGGTATTCCCATAGCTACTTAATTCTCATCAAATCCTTTCCGATAGATTTGTATTCAAGCGTGAATGGAGGCGTAGCAGCTCCGTCTTGGAGGGTCAGCCATCGATCACGGGACAACGGGACCCATCATCCATCAAATGGGATGTAAACACCCGCCATGACTAGTGATGGCAAGTGTCCCGATATATACCGAATGTAGAAGACACGAAAGAAGAAGAGAATCAGAATCATTTATTTGACGTAAATATTATCTAAATATTATATTATAAAAGGAGAAACTTACTGACTGACATATCGACGCACAGCCTTAACGGCTAAACGTAGGCACTTGAAATTTGGAAGGGACGTAGCTTAGGTACCGTAGATGTGCACTAAGAAAGGAATTCCCGAAATTCCCACGGAAACGGGAATTAGCGGGAAAATTCTTTTGTATGAAAAATCTAAACTACTTAAGATAGACGCTTGAAATTTGGCATGCAGGTACCTTAGTAAACTTAAAGCTTAGTTGCAACAGGATATTGCAAAATTCCCACAGAAACGGGAGTTAGCAGGAAAAAACATTTGTATGAAAAAATCTAAACCGCGTAAGATACGAGTAGATGTTTTCAATCTAGCATGCATGCATATCTTAGTAAATATAAAGTTTAGTTATGGCTGTATTTTGAAAAATGGGAGTTAGCGGGAAAAAAATGTTGTATGAAAAAATCTAAACTGCTTTTAAATTAGATGCTTGAAATTTGACATGCACTCCCACACACACAAAGATCTCCATTTTATAACACGCCACGCGGACGAAGTCGCGGGCAAAAGCTAGTCATGGATAAACTTGTTGAAGATTAATGTTATATAGGTGGAAACCTGTTATTGGCTTAGTTTTTAAGTATGATATTTTTGTCTCCTAAATATTAAATAAATCAAAAATAAATTAAATGTGTAACTTACCTGTATGTCAATCGAAACACTCTTCCCGTTTCAGGATCTCCGTCCCCTTATTGACATTAGGGCCTGACAACACCAGCCGCACCGCACCACACTGCTCTAATGGGTTCATTAGGCCACGCCTCCCGTGAGTGCACCACAAATTTAGGCCCGGGGGTAATCAGGGAATGTTTTTGACGTAAATATGGCCACATTGAGGACAAAGCAGATTGGGTCCATTAAATAGTTGTACCAACCGTGTGTACCCATCCATTTAGTATATCTTTATTGTATCTACCTACAAAATGCAAAAACAGACGATGAGTTGCGGTGTACAGAAAAACCTTTCGATAGGTTTATGAGACACCGTTTTTGATTGTAAAATGTTTGTTATAATGTTTAATGTGAATGTGTGTATATTTTAATGTTGTAAATGTATATGTGTGTCGTAGATTTTACCTAAATAAACTTTTTTATTTTTTTTATTACTTTGATTAAAAAAATCCAAATTGAAACACGGCGAGTGCCCTGTTGGTCTGCTAAATAGTGCGGCACGCTGGGTGGTGAGGATGGTATCCCGACGTGCCGGCAGAGTAGAGGAATGATTGGCGATGACGATGATAAATTACAGGCAACCAGCAAGCAGGAATATATACAGTTTATTAATAACACTTCACAAGCAAATCCAGAATTACAGGGCACGGCCAGATCTAAACAGTACAATATATTTATGTTGTTCTTATGAAGGTCGGGGATGCAATGAGTCAGTGTAAAATGAAAGGAAATGCGGAACGGAATGATGAATGAAAGAATTACAAAATTCTAATTTAAAATGATTGACGGTCAGAACGAAAGGCCAGTATGTGCAGAGTTTGTACTCTGCTACAGTAGTAATCTACCATAAGTCACGTCGAAATAAAAATACCAATTAAAATCCGTAGGCCAAAGTACCATGAATAAACTACTGAGTTACGATACAGAGCATAACATAGCATAAGCTTACGATTATATCTCAATTGGGGTAGTCTGAGGTACATAAAAAATTAAAAAAAAAAAAAAAATACACACTTAAGTTCCTTATTTGAATTGCTGTATGATGATCATAAGAATACATACATAAACTCACGCTTATTTCCCGTCTTGGGCTCACGATCCGGAGGTCCCGGGTTCGAATCCCGGTTTGTTTCAATTTCACTTTTGTTTATCGTTTCACATTAAAAAAAAAGTTAATATTAAGATTTTGCTTTACTGGGAGGTCCACAGTTTTGTTATTGTAAAATACTGGAGAAAAAATCCGATCTAAAATAAAAAAAAGATAAAAAACCTAAAATCCTAGTCTATTCTATTCTAAAAATAAATTTATTCCTATTTTATTTTTTACCGTTACATTACCCATAGAATCTAATATATCACCTGCACCCGTCACTGCCCACCTACTACGGAGCCCTCGGCCTGACAACTTTGATTGATGACTCCACTATTGTCCCGGCGTCCAACCCGCCGTACCCCATAAAGGTGCTAAAGTGCGGAATGTTACACTCATTAGTAAATGTCGCTCGGGTATTTGACCAGATTTTTATAGCCGGCCGAGGAACCGGTGTGGATTTCCACAATGGCGAAAGGTCTACTTGTAATGGTGGAACAAACATAACATGATTAGAATAACCAGTGTAAGGGGCGCTAGTAATTATAATAAAACCCCACTTCTTTTTCTATCGTGTGGGTGGGTTGTGAGCTGGAGTGCCAACCTCATCAACTCTGGTGTCAGGGTCACTATTGAGCCGCCAAAGGCCCCTGACATGGCTCATGTAACGACTACTTGCTTACAATCAGTAAGTAGTAACCGGGACCAACGGCTTAACGTGCCTTCCGAAGCACGGATCATCTTAATTTCGGACAATCAGGTGATCAGCCTGTCCTAACCAAACTAGGGACCACAAAGTAAATTTCGTGATAAGTCCTCACTGGGAATCGAACCCGGGACCTCCGGATCGTGAGCCCAACGCTCAGCCACTAGACCACGGAAGCCGTTATAATAAAACCCCACACAAATAATTGTATGAACTGTATTACTTAGGATATTATATTAAATTACAAGATCCGAACATTGAGACGCGTTGGCTTGCTCGCTCTAGAGATGTGACTGACCATAAATGGTAGATTATTAGGGATGTCCCATACAACCAGTAGTGTCAAAGAGACATAACTCTCGTCTGTTAATAAATAATAATTAGACTTAAAAATTTTATTAGACAAATTGAATAAAAGGAAGAGGTTGAAAAGGCCTTTTTTACGTGTCTTATTGTAGATTTGCCGTAGATGGCATTAACTAATAGCTACTTGACCGGACCAATGACCAGACGACGCCCTGAGCCGAGGTTCGCGCCCAACTGGGCACCCTCAGGCCTGTTGTCTTAAACGTTGTACCGGGTGAGAGCCTTCAGCGCTCCCCATTTGTCCGGCCAAGTAGTTAATGCCATCTGCGGCAAATCTACGTACAATAAGTCACTTCAAAAAAAAAAATGTTTACTGCCACTGTATATAAGGTCAAATTGTTACTAACCATCTATGGCCGAAGTTACTTGACTTTTTTTTACACCTACACCTAGGTGCAAGTTTGCAAGGCGGTTAAATCGTGGCCGGTATCAAAACGGATGTGCAAGCGAAGTAAAACACCGGCTAGCGAGGAATATCAGTTACCAGAGCCCCATAAAGCCAACAGTGACATATAGCGGTTGGCAGGGGGCCAGCAGAGACCTCAGCGGGACCTTGGGGAGCTTAGGTCTTTTATCTAGGAAATACGAAAATTGGAAAAACGTTTTAACTTTACAACGGCAAAGTAAACACGCGTAGAATGTTCATCGATAAATTGGAGATGCCTTAAAGGTTTAGTTAGTATTATCTAATATGACCGGGCGCGCGTGAACGAAATGATAACAACAGATGAATTCCATAGTCTCTGCTTACTCCGGTGGGAATTAGACGTGAAATTATGTATGTTTATGTATATTGGCTGTTTAAAAAGGCGATTGGCGATTTTTGGCGGATGTGACTTTCGATGGAAAGTATTCAAAGTGTAACTATGTAACTGAATAAAGATATTGTTGTCAATTTTGTAGGTCTTCGTATATTCCGCTTAAAAAATCTGCAACATGTGACGTCATAGAAAAACGTGACAAAATATCGCATTTATATTACATTTTTCTTTATTAAAATTCATAAATAAGTTAAATAGAAAAAAGAAAACGTTTTTTGTTACCTTTACATTTGTCTTTATTTAGTAATCAGAATTTCATACCTCAATTTATCTTTGTTCTAGGAAACGACCCAATTCTAGCACAAGGAAAGAGAAACGGAAGACGCGGTTTTAACACAATATACTATACTAGCTTTTGCCCGCGACTTCGTCCGCGTGGCGTGTTATAAAAGAGAGATCTTTGTGTGTGTGTGGGAGTGCATATCAAATTTCAAGCATCTAACTTATACAGTTTAGATTTTTTCATACAATTTTTTTCCCCGCTAACTCCCATTTTTCAAAATACAGCCATTAACTAAACTTTATATTTACTAAGGTATGCATTTAGGCTAAATTGAAAACATCTAAATCAACCAATAAAACCATCAAAACCACCATCTAAACCAATCTAAACCACCTAAATCAATCGAAACCGCGTAAGCGCGGTTTCGATTTTTCCATAAAAATTTTTTTCCCGCTAACTCCCGTTTCCGTGGCAATTTTACAATATCCTGTTGCAACTAAGCTTTAAGTTAATTAAGGTACCTGCATGCCAAATTTCAAGCGTCTAACTTAAGCGGTTTAGATTTTTCATACAAAAGGAATTTCCCGCTAATTCCCGTTCCCGTGGGGATTCTGGGAATCCCTTTCTTAGTGCACCTCTACGGTACCTAAGCTATGTCCCTTCCAAATTTCAAGTGCCTACGTTTAGCCATTTAGGCTGTGCGTTGATATGTCAGTCAGTCAGTTTCTCCTTTTATATATTTAGATACATTAATACAAACGAAAGCGAAAACTGGAAACTATGTCCAACTAAGCTGGCCGCACATTGTTTGGACTCATTCCACACAAAGTTGTAACTATTGTACCTAGCCAGAGACGAAGCAGAGGGCCCCCAAACCCCCCATGCTCAGGGGGGCCCACGACTAACGTTATAACCTCCCACAATAGGCTACCTGACAACTTGAATCAAATGATGAATGAAACACATTTTGCGAAACATTAAAACTAAATTTGTTTAAAGAATTTTTGTGGAAATACTGCGGCATAACGTCGTCAAATGTCGTAGTCATAAATTCAAAAAATACACTTCTCATCAAAAAAATCGAAACACCTTGCAAGTTTACGTTTTGTCAGGATTATCAGAAAAATGTGTACATTTAGGAATAAATGTTAAATGTCGTTTAATAGTGAGTAATATGAGCTTATCAAATCTTAATGTTAATGTTCTAAATTTAAATGAATTTTTCATAGGTTTCGTATTTTGTTAAATGAGTCATTTTTATTCCGTATGGAGTATAAAGGAAATGGATAAAACAACACACGTAAATGAAAAAAAAGCTAAAAAACGTTTATTTAATAACTTGTATTCCCTCCCCGAGCTCTAATTACTGCTTCCATACGGTTCTTCATCGATCGGATGAGAGTCACGATCACATGCTGTGGTATATTGTCCCATTCCTCTTGGATTGCATCTTGCAGCTGGCTAAGTGTTTCTGGGGCAGGATCTCTTGCTCGAATTTGTCTCTTTAATTCATCCCACAGATGTTCAATGGGATTCATGTCCGGGCTTCTTGCTGGCCATTCCATAATAGAGATATCGACTTCGTTAAAATAATCTCGTACGACGCCCGCGGTGTGAGCCCTAGCATTGTCGTGCATGAATATGAAGCCGTTGCCAATAAAATGTGCATAGGGCATCACATGAGGCTCGAGACACTCTTCGGCGTACCGATGACAGTTTAGTGCAGGCAGACGTGGCCCAGACACGAAAGCAAGCTCTGTCTTACCGTCGGCGCTGATTCCTCCCCAAACCGTCCACGAACCGCCACCATAGCTGACCTTTTCTTCAATGCAGCATTGTGCATAGCGTTCTCCGTCTCTTCTGTAGACCTTGTTCCTTCCGTCGTTACCATACAGCATAATTTTACACTCATCAGAAAAGAGAACTTTGCTCCACTGTAGGTATGACCAATTTAGGTGCTCACGTGCAAAGTTAAGGCGCGCTCTTCGATGGTCTGCAGTTAATTTCGGCCCATTTGCTGGCTTATGCGGTACCAGTCCAAGATCCTTCAACCTTCTTCTAATTGTAGAGTCACTTACAGCCACCCTTCGTACAACACGAAGCCGCTGCTGCAGTTGAAAAGCGTTAAGGCGTCGATTTCTTAAAGAAGTTGTTACAATAAATCGATCATCTCGCTCAGAAGTGACCCGATTCCTGCCAGATCCTGAACGGCGCGTGAACAAACCAGTCTCCCGATAACGTTTATAGACTCTATGAACAGATGATAGGCTTAGATGCAGTCTTGCAGCCACAACACGCTGACTAAGGCCAGAATCCAGCAATGCCACAACTTGGGCGGCTTCTGTGGGCGAAGTATCCATACGTTTTAGAAAAAAAACCTTTTTTCAGACGTCCCAAAGTCACAGTATTGAAATAAAAAACAAAAAGTTTAAGGATAGGCGCCAATTTTTAGTTTTTAAACGCTAAATGTACTCCAACCCTAAACACACATTTGTCTCAAAACAGTGATTCATTTCGTTTATAAGATAAACAAATGAAATTCTAATTTTGAATTTAGAATTTTCGCTTATTACTGTAATGGCCAAACTGCCAGCTATACATTTATGTATTTTTTTTCATCGTATGAATTCTTTTTTGTGTTAAATTCGGACAGAAACAATGAAAACGGAAGTGTTTCGATTTTTTTGATGAGAAGTGTATTAGAATAAAAACAAAAACATTCGTATGAATTGTGATCATTTAAGAATATACCCTCGAAATACCCTCGTATGGTTAGGACATTACAGGCGGATCACCTGATTGTCCTGACAGAGGACAGCAGTAACTGTCAGTACTATTCAGAGGCGGAGGACAGGAGTCCTAGTACGGCTTTGAAATAGACTATTCTGGGCGCCATCCCACTTGCGTCAGACAGAGTACAGCGGGGCGGAAGGCAAGAGGGTAACCACTGCCCTTTTTTTCCCTAAAAAGTAGCATGGAGAGTTAGGAGAATACTACACCGACAAGAGCGTGGCTCTTAAATTAGTGATGTGATGACCTGATTGTCCGAAATTAAGATGATCCCTGCTTCGAAAAGCACGTTAAGCCGTTGGTCCCGGTTACTACTGATGTAAGTAAGTAGTCGTTACATGAGCCATGTCAGGGGCCTTTGGCGGTTCAATAGTAACCCTGACGCCAGGGTTGATGGGGTTGGTAATCCACCTCACAACCCACACGATAGAAGAAGAAGAAGAGGTGTAGGATTACTTTATATAAGCCTGTTTCCTAGCTCCGTCTCTACGTTACATTCCTCTCACGAACCGTGTTAAACAGTACATTCGCTGGGTCCGCGGCCGATGCCGTGCCAAGTGCTGGAATTAGCCTAATTTCCGCCTGGAACCACGCCAGGAGTCGAACCTGCTACCCCAACTTTATAGCCTATAGTTTTTTGTGAAAGCGTGACTTGTTTATTGCTAGCTTACTTTGTAGGAAGTTTAGGCGATGGATTTGTGTTTGCGATTTTGGTGAGTTACGAAATGTTCCAAGCGTTTGTTCCGAAGTATTTCAGGCCAAGTAGTGAATAAAACAAAAAGAATGGAATTTGTTATACTCTAGCCATAGAGGCAGCCAATCAGCTCGCGACACTAAACACTTCAGGACCCCGATACCGACCCCGCGGCCGGCGTGGTCGACGATTTCCCTCATTCAGCGCTTATCGCTATCGACCCACTAGGGTCGATTAATTCTTTCAAATATTCTTCCTCTCAGACGATGCCCTGAGCCGAGGTTCGCGCCCAACTGGGCACCCTCAGGCCTGTTGTCTTAAACGTTGTACCGGGTGAGAGCCTTCAGCGCTCCCCATTTGTCCAGCCAAGTAGTTAATGCCATCTGCGGCAAATCTACAATAAGTCACGTCAAAAAAAAAGGAATTTGTTTATTATAAAAGGACGGCACACACGAAAACAAGACATTAACAAAGAAGAAAAACGAATGTTCGTCGAAATGATCATAAGGTAGCGGTGGACGTCAATGAATGTAATCTGAGACAAATTTATAATAAGTCGGTTCATAAAACGACTTCGCTTCAAGCGATAAGTCCGCCATTAGCCATGTACCTAGTTAAGTCTCTTTTGTAACAATTTTCTGTTATTTTGGTGCAATAAAGTTCGCATTTGTACAAATCAAACCGGGATCTGAAACCCAGAGCTGTAGCAAAAGGCACGTCGACTTTTTTGCAGCCTAGCCTGATAATCTGGCCTGGGAAGCGAACCCGGGACGTCTATATATTGGTAATTAAAACACATAATAACGGGTTCTTACCGCGTTTAAATGGGTTAATTTCGACACTGTTGCAAGTGCCATGATCACGGGATGATGGCACTTGCAACAGTGTCGAAATATCGGGAGTCTCATATCCCCATTTAAACGCGGTAAGAACCCGTTATTATGTGTTTTAATTATGATAATAACCGCGTAAACTTAAAACAATAAATATTGGTAAACAATTGCAAACACCAAAACTAAATAATACAATGATACTATCAAAACAAAAGAACCCCATTTCAAAAGTCATACGTATTGACCGTTTTAGCTCCGTTCTCTATTTGAATTTCAAATCAGCTGACCGCGGCTGAAAGGCACCGATCAGCTGACACCCCATCCCCCGCATTCAGCCCACTCGCCTTCACTCCCGCCTTCCCAAACTTGGCGTTTAGACTTTAAATGGAAGATCAAGGCAGTGACAACTTTTTTTTTTGTTTTCCATGTCTTATGTATTTTTTTCTTGATAATGATTACTGAAATGATGAAAGGTGATGACCATGAATGATGATACCTAAACCCCCACCCTCGGAACAGACTCAACGAATTAACGAATTAACTCAAAAGTCCGCATAAACTTTCGAGTTATAAAGCGGCTTGTAGGCACGAAGCGAAAATAGATAGGTACACTGTTTATTGAATATTCCGATATAATAACACTATCGCGAATGTTTTTCGACTAACTTAATGCGATCATGAACCACAAAACACTACTTCGTATTAATTATTTAGATTATTCAATGAAGAAAGCAACCGTCTCGTTTCCGTTCCCGCCAAAAAGTCCAGTGATAACTCTGTCTCACGATCTGAATTGTAAAATACTTTTGAATTTTTTCAAAAGTTTTTACATTTGACAGGAAGGGAGACATTGCCCTTTAAGCTTTTAGAAAGGAGGCACCGCTCATCGTTACAGATTTAAAAATACAAGAAATAGAATGAAATAAATATTGAGTCAAGCAAATAAAAGGTGTGCATAGAAGGGTATGTGTATGTGTGTGTGCGTGTGCCGAAAGATTTCAAAATGATTAAAATCTCTTAGTTTATTGAACTTCATAGTGCCCTGACGCTATAAATGACATTAATTTATTATTGTATCTAAAAAAGCATTTACTAATTAATGTTATAGTGTTAGGTAAATACCTGTGCGGCATCTACGTAGGTACCTAAGTACAGTTTGAGCAATATCATATTCCTGCTTTTACATTTAGTGAGGCTCACACACTTAATAAGCCACGGTGAATTTATAAAAACGTCATAGAAGGGAAGCTACAAGGAAAGAGAAGAAGGGAGACGAAGAAGAGCTTACATGGAACAGATCAAAGAGAAGGTGAACAAAGATAGACAATGATAGACAAGAATGGAAAATGCTACACTGCAAGCGCGTGGCTCTTACATTATTGATGAAAGCTTACAGGTTAATGTGTAAAAAAAGTACGTCAATTGTACCAAAATGTACCAATAAAGTCAAAATCGTTTATTCAGGAAACAAAACAATAATTTAAAGTAAAGATTCTTTTTTCTATCAGCGCAACATTCCTGTCACTAATTCAGTAAGTTTGCCCTAATCGAGTGGGTTAATTTAAACCCTTTTGTTGGAAATTAGTCACAGTTTATCGTACAAACACCCACTTGTCCGTTTCAATTTAACTCGTTGTTATTTCACGAGACAGAGCCAATATGTGGCCGACCCTTTTTCAGGAATCGCTGACATAGTGAAGGAAGAACAGTAGACTCACATATATCCACCTGAATAGTTCATTACATAATGTCTTCTTCAACGTGATGAACTATCTTTCACATCAGAGAATCACATTACTTTTCGAAGAGTTTAAGTCGTATCGTAATTTAGCCTCTAATGGTCTAACCAAACTCATTAACTTATCCCGGGAAACTCCCCGTCGGTAATCGAACCAGGACCTTCAGATCCTAAGCCGAACACTTAAACTAACTATTAAACTACAAATGTTCCTATTTAATGTCACATTAAGTAAAATTGCTGTCATGTTCATCTTAGGATTTTGTATCAACAGCGTCTGTAAATTGTCTTTGTTCCCTTGTGACTCTGCCCACTCCATTATGAATTACAGGCGTAAGTTTATGTTAGAAAAATGTGAAGGTATATGGTCTCCTGCAGGGTGAACATGCGCGACGTGATAAAGTTATCGTTAATCTAAATCCCCTAACCAGCGTGTCAAGTGATTTTGTTCGTATTTTGACAGAATTACATGATTTATTTGGGTTCACGTATTTTTTTGTCGTGTAGGTTGTGAGGTGGATTACCCACCAACCCTGGTGTCAGGGTTTCTATTGAGCCGCCAAAGGCCCCTGAAATAGCTCGTGTAACGACTACTAAATTACTTCAGTAAGTAGTAATCGGGACCAACGGCTTAACGTGCCTTCCGAAGCACGGATCATCTTTCTTTCGGACAATCAGGTGATCAGTCTAATGTCCTATAACTAAACTAGGGATCACAAAGAGATTTTTGTGAGTTCACATATTAGCACCAGTCGACAAAACGACATAATTATATCGTCAGAAACGATAAAATGGCCGTGAAAAAAATGTTAGCACTACTGGGCATTTGCAGTTCTGCCTTTGGAAGTTAACCATCTGTTATCTCTACACTATGGCACCTGCGCCGCCGGTGTCAGGTGTGCTGGTAAGGTACTCTGACCCTCGAGGGTCAATCCATTTACCAAGTAAACAGCATTTCTACTATTGAAACGTTTACGTTAAACGGTTCGAGTGCTATGATCTGTAAGGATACTGATGTAGACATAATATCGTCACTGGAAAGGCAAAATTACATACTTACACACTCAGTAATTTTAAAGTAGTTTCAGTGTCACATCACTAATTTAAGAGCCACGCTCTTGTCGGTGTAGCAGTCTCCATGCTACTTTTTAGGGAAAAATAGGGTAGTGGTTTCCCTCTTGCCTTCCGCCCCACAGTACCAACTACACAGTTTCAGTGTATCAAGTTTAATTTACATATTACATATTTTTAATAACGCTTCTAGCAGAAGTTAGGAGATATTATGTTATAAGTACTAATGTTATTTTTATTCTGTTACAGGTAACGAATTGATTCCAGACATTATTCTCCGTTGATTACCGGTGGTAAGACTTAGAATAAAATAAAATATATTTATAACTACAATATAATAAACAATTGAGACAGGTTTTCATTTAAATTCCAAAATTAATTGCTTTTTCGTCTCAAGTATTCTTAATCGAACATCAAACCTTCGGCAGCAAAAATTCCAAAACTAAGTGACGTCTACAAATACCCTCTCTTCACCCCTCCAGTTGGAGTACCTTAGAGTACTCGTGCTATGGAGTAGAGTGGAGTGCCCTCCAACGTTCACAATTAAGCGCGGGCCATTCCGCTGCGGATTTTTGTGACGGTTCCTAGATTTAGTGACTCAAATTGGCCTTTATGTTCTCGACAACCGGCTTGCTGCATTTTATTACGCCTTTTTGAGGAAAATTCTTGGAAAACAGAGCCATTTTTCCGTTTGTAAAATTTTGTACAATTATTTAGTGGCTGAGAAACTGTTTAATTAATTTCTTAAATCAGCAGGAATGTCGTGGTGTCGTCATCCTATGTGTATAAAGTTCACATGAATTAGATGTAGTACCTGCATTGGTATTTTTAGGTTCCGTCGAAGAGATCGCTACTTAGCAATAAGGCCGCCTATTGTACTCATTCTCTTTCTCTTTTGTTTCTTTTGCTTGTGCAATAAAGTATTTGTTACATTATATTATTCTGCATCTCCCTATCCATCCATAGGGAAGGCCCGTGCCCCAGCAGTGGGGACGTTAATGGGCTGATGATGATGATGATTATTCTGCATAAATGTGTTCACACTTTCTTTATCTCGTCGCAATTTAACTTTTCTATCTTAAAAATAAAGTAAAGCAAACAGAATCATATTACAAAATTAATATTCACCTCGTATTCCGAAGCTGACCAGCAGGTTAATTACTTTGGTAAACAATCAAACTTGCTATCGGTACAGTGTTGCCAACTGCAAAATAATTGCCTTTTAACAAATTTAATTAAAATAACGGCCAACTTTGACCAGGTATGTGTACGTCACCGACTGTGTTCTTGTTTGTAACGGCTTGGTTTGACCGCAGTACTTAACACTTAGTAGATCATACCACGTTTTGTATTATACTTAGTATTCGTTTACGTACATAAATACATACATACATAAACTCACGCCTATTTCCCACCGGGGTAAGCAGAGACTATGGAATTCCATTTGCTTCAATCCTGACATACTTCTCTTGCTCATCAATCGTTTCATACACGCACGTCGGTTCAGAGTAGATTGTAGTGAACCTTTTCTAAGGACATCTCCAATTTGGTCATTGTACGTCCTTCTAGATATTCCTCTGCCAGCTCTACCGCCAATCTTCGCTTTATACACTGCTTTCGTAATCATATTATTTTTCATCCGCTATGTTGAAACCAACGTAACATTCCCTACGTTCGTGTACGCGTAAACGAGAAAAGCGTAAAGAAAAGGCTGTATATTTGAACGTGAACGTCATCATCAGAATATACTCGTAGAATCTAAGTTAAAATAATGAGTTGTTTTAATCATTAAGACGTTTTTTGACGTGACTTAAATGACTGTAGGATTACCCCATATGACATTAACTGCTGGCCGGCCAAGTGGGGAACGCTGAGGGCCTTCACTCGGTACTTCACCCAGTTGGACGCGAACCTTGTCTGAGGCGTCTAAAAGATCATTACGACTTCTTTGAACTCTTATTTCCTGATGAGTGCCTATGTTAGAATGTATCTTTGACCTAAGCAACTACTCTATCGAACTTTATAAGGCTTTCGAGGCTCTAGCACATAGTACACAAACCGCAAGGTAATTGAGTCCCTGAATCAAAGGAGCCGTGTTGTAGCTTGCAGTTCTGTACACAACACTACACTGTACACTACACTGCACTGCACTGCACTGCACTGGCTATAGAGTACAGAATTACAACTCGATAGCACTCCTACTACGGGCGAATTAGACCGACTGAAATTAAGCGGGTGTCGAGTTAAATGGTTTTGTAAACTACTGTATTGAGTTGGTAAAAGTTTTTCACTAGAGAACTTAGCTGTTTGGACCTTGCTGTGAGAAATTAAAAAGTGAATAATTATTGTTAGGTAGTCTTATCTTTGCTATTAAACGTACTCATAATTGATTTTTTGAATTCGTAAAAAAGTGTTTGATTTTTATTTTATTTTTGAACACAGAATAGTTATATTTCCAGTATAGTACCCAGAACTCTTGTTATGTTAAGATAATATTTTATGATGTTTAAATATACTCACTGTACCGCTGTCAAACTCATTGGTTGACATCTTCAGTATGTCATCTATAAAAATTAACTATCTTCGTCATAATATCAAGATGATCTAACAGGTTTGTAGAGAGGAGAGGCAGCACCCCATACAACAATTCTTACTTTTTTTTAAATAGAAGTCGTACATACATAAATTCACGCTTCTTTTTCCCTTTGCTTTGATCCTGACATACCTCTCTAGCTTCGTGCACATTCAACATTCAAGACTGCACAGAAGATTATCATTAATTTTATAATCTATGAAATAGGAAGGTGACAAGCTTTTCAAAAGCTTTTTCTGCATTAGACATTTTTCTGCTTTTCCTTCTCTGAACCGGCGTGTGTGTATGAAGCGATTGATGAATGTGGAGGAAGCAAGAGAAGTGTGTCAGGATCGAAGCGAATGGAATTGCATAGTCTCTGCTTACCCTGGTGGGAAATAGGCGTGAGTTTATGTATGTATGTTCTGCATTAGACACACATGTGTTCATCTTGTCAAGTATCAAGAACGCTGTTTTGTGCATAGTGCAGAAAACTACATATAAATTAATACATATCCCCTCATATTCAAGTATAAACTCAGCTGATAGCTAAGTGTTAGGTTTCCTAAGTCTGTCTAATACCTAGACAATGATGTCTGGATCTAATCTCTAATAATAGTAGTCGAGTGAGTCGACTCATGTCTGTGTCGGGACTTAGTTAATTAAACGGAAACAGAGGAGAGCTCGTAGAGAGTGGTGTGTGAAATTAATTTGTTTGGATTCGGTTCCTACCGCGGTGGTATATGTACGGTCACAAGTACTAATATGTATACACTTTGGAACCCTGCCACATTAACTTTTTTGACAAATTTAACCGTAAGTCTAATTAAATGTCAAATATGATAGTGCGACAGAGTTCTAAAGTGGGTACATGATATTGCTCATAACTGTACAGGGTATATATATGTCTATGTTTATGTTCTCGTGTTTTTGAGAAATAAGTCCTTGACATACGTGGATACACAGGTTATGAGAAGCTGCAGTAGCTTTATGCGGACGAGACGACGTTATGTAAAAAAAAAACAATTCAAAGTGTAACTATGTAGTAGGCCGAATGTTGGTAGAATGAAACTGGAAGTGTTAAGAGCGCACTCTTATGTGAAACTTGAGCGTGGTTTGTAATACCCAAATGTGGCGACGTAAAACACAATAAAAAACTTCTGATTTGAAACTTCCTTCCTTATTAGTAACTCTTTCAGTCCGACTTATTCTTTCCATCCTCCTCCAACACTTCATTTCAAAGGCCTCGAGTCTCTCTGTCTTTCTGAGTCAGCGTCCACGTTTCACATCCATAGAGGGCTATACTCCATATGAAAGTTGTTGATCGAAAGTTGTTGTTGTTGTACATTACAGAAACCTAAATCTAAAGCTCATTCACTAAACACGTTTTACCTAACTCCTATATTCAGCCGTCATAACCGTCAAAACTTTCAACCTTCAGCATATATCCGTCGAATTACGTCAGATTAAGGACCTGTCAATATGTTGATATATTGCCCAACTTAAATAGGAACTTACGTGTAGCAAATAAAACCCTTTATAGCTAAGATAGAGTCCTAAAGTCTCAATAATTCAATCCAACTTCTTAAACATGTTAATTGTTGATCGGGGGCGACATAACAAATGGGCCACCAGAATTGGTTTATTTGACGTTTAGTCGATAAAGCAGGTTCATTTTATCGCGGCCGGGTATGCGGTGAGATTTTGGTCAAAGAGTTAAGAGGACATTTAATGCGAAAATAAATATCCAATAATAGTAAGACATATATGAAAAGGTTCTAGAATGGCGACCACGTGTTGGACGACGCTCAGTGGGTAGGCCCGCTACAAGGTGGACCGACGATCTAGTGGAGGTCGCGGGAAGCCGCTGAATGCGGGCAGCGCAGGACCGATCGTCGTGGAGATCCTTGGGGGAGGCCTATGCCCAGCAGTGGGCGTCGTACGGCTGATGATGATGAGTAAGACATTGATGAACCTGGGTGGAATATTCACTACTCTGTCCAATTCACGAGAGGTCCGCAGGGTCTACATTTCATCAAAATCGGTTAAGTAGTTTTGGTGTGACAGCGTAACAGACAGTTACTTTCGCATGTATAGCATTGGTTAGTAAATGAGCTTCGAAGACAAACTTATTAGTAATACAAGAGTCGCGGGAAGTGAACACGAGCTAGGCAGCCTTCAACTGGCGCGGACCGGTTCAAACAAGTTGGAGCAAAATTACACTGGCTCGGAATTGGGTTGATGTGTCAACTAGTGGTTGATAGGGGTTTGCGGAGAGTTTGATGTCGTACATATTGCTTGACAAAGGTATACTTACCTGAATTGGGTCGTCTACTAGGTTCAAGATAAATTCTGATTACTAAATAAAGTCAGATCTAGAACTAACGAGAAACATTTTATTTTTCTACATAAAACTTATTTATGAATTTTAATCAAGAAAAACGTAATAATAAGTCCGACATTTTATCACGTTTTTCTATGACGTCACAGTGTGCTATTTCAAACAAATTCCATAATAATTTCATGTTTTGACGTTTAGTAAAAAGTAACTGATTTGAATAGTTGGAATCTAGCATATTTCGATAGTGTTTTAATATGTTCTTGAACAAGGAAGGCGAAGCCGTGGTTATGATTTTTTATTTATAACTTTGCAGCTGCTCCTGATATTATTATTGTCCTATGATGGCTTGATGAATAGAGACAGCCGATCAGTCCATAACCCAAGTAGGTCGATCATTTTGTAAAGAGCATTTAAAAGGACAAGTTATAAATTACATAACAACAACAAACCAACAGATACCACTCATAACAACAATTCCCGAAACAGTAACCCGATACACCACTCAGGCGGGCCGCTAACCCTTCTATGTCTGACACGATAACACGCGCCAACACGTGTCTTCACGCGTCGTGATCCAACATGACACGCCATTGCCCCGTGAAGTCACTTCTAGTATCTATAACATGGGTTATTTACTATATAAAATATATGGATATGATATAAATATGCTGTATTGAGAGCGAATAAAAAACCTAGAAGACTAGACCTAGTTGTATAATCTTCTTTCACCCTAAGGTTGCCTGGCAGAAATTGCTGTTTAGAAATAAGTCCGCCTATTATCCTTATGTTTTTATTCATATGTCCTTGGTAAATGTTGTGCAATAAAGTATTATTGATTGATTGAAGACTCACCTATTTTATCCGAGCATATCGTAAAAGCCTCTAATAGGGTGAGCAGAACGATAAATACATAGAAAACAAGTTGCAGCCACTTTTGATACGAAGTCCTAAAATGGCAATAATCAACTTATCGTCATTATTATCTCAAATTCAAATTCAAAATATCTTTATTCAGTAGGTAACATAGTTACACTTTGAATCGTCAATTTTTACATTAACGAACGTCTCATCCGCCTAAAACTATTGCAGCTTCTCACAACCTGTATAGCCGGGGAAAAGAAGCTGCAAGAAAAACCTCGGCACAGGGCCCTAAACGTTCTTTAAAAAAATAAAAATAAACATAAAATATTGGTATACAATTGAGTAATTTAGCTGCCTAATATCAGTTTTCAGACAGTTAATCCCATGCATTCATATCTTCTAAATAATCACTAAGTTATATACTGCTACGTCAGGGTATATTGCGTCAGTGATGTTACCCACAGAGCCACAGATTATCCCTCACCTGCATTACGTCGACAACAGCCATTTTAAATCTCCGGTGAATTAAACATGGGGCAAACAGAGCACTCCGCACTTTTGAGCTTTGCCTAAGTGTTTTACTTAGTTAATGGAGTCTGTAGTTATGGTTGTTTCCAGTTATGTTTTTTTTTCTTTATTTGGGTCATCAAACAGTATCACAATCAGAATTGTTAAAGCTGCAGTAGTTTTAGGGGGATGAAACGTTTGTTATGTAAAAATTGACGATTCAAAGTGTAACTATGTTACCTACTGAATAAAGATATTTTTGAATTTGAGTTCCTTTAAGGCAGGACTAAATAGTCACTGTAGTGTAGTGTAACCAAACGCAACTTATAGGAAAACCGAAACGCAAGCGATACAGACGGTCATGTTGACAGTTGTAATTGAGTAACAAGGAATGTTGGAAACGTTAAAATATTAATCGACAATACTATTTCTAAGTCGTATCATAAGTTTTTTTGTATGGCAATACTGCCCTACCGGAGCGTCACGAGACACGCATATTTTGTAACGAATTTATAATAACTAAGAAAAACCCAATAAATAGTCAAATAAACAAAGGAGGACTACAGACGCCTCTAAAAAGCCTGTAAGACAGTTTTTATCAAATAACGGGAGAATTATAATCGTTATTAACAAGTACTAATAAGATAACAGAATCTACTACAGTCACCTTCTGGGTAAGCTCGTCACACCGTCGACACTTTCGACCTCTAAGAGACAGATTGGTGTCAAAAGCAAACGCATTCTACAGGGTGTTAGTGACATCGTAACGAAAACTTTGAGGGATGATTCAGGCCGTGATTCCGAGTTGATATCAAGTGAAATTTTCCGTCTCAAAAGCATGGAACGGAAAATAATTTTAATTTTCATTATCCGACAGAAATCGACTCAGAATCACGGTCTGAATCATCCCCCTCAGTGTTCGTTACGGTGTCACTAGCACCCTATATTAAAAAGTAAGTGTTTCTTATTGAACACATAACATTATGCCTGTGTCCTCGAAGGCGTAGGCCAGTATATATACCTACTCCTCGCCAGCTATGTCTGTGTCGTAACATCTCACACGTTACAAAAAAGAGTTTCATTTTTTATTTACACAACAGACTCTTGACCCTTAAACCCTCCCCCCTAAAACCAGAGGCGGAGGCTCGTCCCTACATGTACGCTTCGAGTTTTTCATGCTTTTAAATTTTAATTTACATTTTTATAACTGAAACCTTTTTTAATTTCTTACACGTGTTTTGCTGACCCGCGCGTCGCGACCTGAATTTGTAACGAAGGATAAATATTTCACTTGATTAATGTTTTACGTTTAAGTTACGTTATATTTGGTGATATATATTTATGTTAACAAGTTGAGAGTGGTGCGTTGTGAAGTTACACGAACTGTCAAAACAACGCAAATAAGTTTTCATTTCGTGAGATAAATATTTTTTATTCAAAGTGAACTGTTTATCTGCCTTGTTAAAATCAACATCCGTAAGATTTTTATTTACTACATCGTCTTATCTTTTATCACTGGCTATTAATCGAATAAAAGTAATTTAATAAATCAGCAAATACAGCCTCGTGGTCTAGTGGTTAGAGCGTCAGGCTCACGATCTGGAGGTCCGCGTTCGATTCCCGATGGGGACATTGTCGAAATCACTTTGTGAGACTGTCCTTTGTTTGGTAAGGACTTTTCAGGCTTGAATCACCTGATTGTCCGAAAAGTAAGATGATTCCGTGCTACGGAGGGCACGTTAAGCCGTTGGTCCCGGCTATTAGCCGTAAAAACACCTCCACCAAAGCACATTGCGCATTGGAGCAGCGTGGTGGAGTATGCTCCATACCCCCTCCGGTTGATTGAGGGGAGGCCTGTGCCCAGCAGTGGGACGTATATAGACAGTTTATGTATATCCCAACTGGGTTAGTCCGAGGTACAGTCATGAGCAATATAGTGTACCCACTTTAGGACTGTCGCACTAACATATTTGACATTTAGTGAGACTTACAGTTCAATTTGTCAAAAAAGTTAATGTGACATGGTACCAAAGTGTATATACGTATATTAATGCTCGTGACCGTACATATCCATCACAAGATGAACTACATAAGTACACCTTACCGAGCTTTCTGTACCAAACAAATGAGTCTAAAACCACATCGGCAGAATATTTGATCAATTCAATTCCTAGATTATAAAAGCTTACCCGAATTTAATATCCCAAACGGCAGATCTACAAATTAGCGTATTAATTCTACCTTAAATCACGAATCTCTAATGAAACGAGGAATCCCGGTAAAATTGGTGCGGAATTAAACGTCGGCGTGTCCCGGGGGATTAGCACACAATCGCGGGATTTTAGGGATCCCGTATTCGGGATCGACTGACGCTTTAAATGAAAGAATTTTAGGGTAATGTAGTACTTATTTGGTTATACAGTAATAATGTTTATTCTCTGCTTCTTCTTCTTTTATTTGCTGTATAGGGAGTAAAAAAGTAATTGATTTCAACTGCCTATCGTCCCGGGCATGTTCAAATTCAAATTCAAATTCAAAAATATCTTTATTCAGTAGGTAACATAGTTACACTTTGAATCGTCAATTTTCACATAACGATGCAGCTTCTCACAACCTGTATAGCCGGGGAAAAGAAGCTGCAAGAAAAACCTCGGCACAAGGCCCTAGACGTTCTTTAAAAAGATAAAATAAACATAAAATATTTTTATACAATTGAGTAATTTAGCTGCCTAATATCAGTTCTCAGACAGTTAATCCCATGCATTCATATCTTCTAAATAATCACTAACTTTATAATAACCTTTTTGTAAAGTTTTTGTTTAACTACTGTCTTAAAACAGTTGAAAGGCAAATTCTGAATGTCAATGGGAATCTTATTGTAAAAACGTATACATTGCCCCTTAAAGTCGTAACGCCGGCAGTCCTTTTAAAATCCAAACTCCATTGTTTTACTATTGTGTCTAGAAACCTCGGCTTTACGAGGTTAAAAGATTTAGTAATATTAATAATAAGGTTGATAAACCAACTAAGAGACTATGTCTCCTTTAGCACGACTGCCTATTTATTTTGTGCCACATAATAAAGAATTGTGTACCCTGCACGACAACCAGATTATAGAGTTATTTTTTGTAATGCAAGTTATCATTTGATGACTTGGTGTTGTCCATGTCGCCAGGAACGAGATTAAAAAAACAAATCAGAGCGGATAAAAAACCATATTGAAGTGATTTATCCAAAAAAGCAGGACTTATTGCTGTCTGACATAAGTCGACATTGCGCACTTACTTTTAACAATACAATACAATACAAATACACTTTATTGCACCAAACTAAAAATAAATAATTACAAAAAGTCTCTTAATTAAGTACATGGCAAATGGCGGCCTAAAATAAATTGCTTTTTTAGACGAATTGCTTCGATGTGGCGGTTATATATTTATTTATTATTGTGCATGTAGTTATTGCTAAGTTGTACTTAGTTTGCACCCGTAATCTTTGAATTTTTAGTCTCTTTTGTAACTCTTCTTCTTCTTTGCGAGTCGATAGGTCCTGATGAGGACCGATCACATTGGATCGCCATCGTGGTGAAAGGATCGGCCAGTCAGCGTTACCGACTAAACCGTCCGCAGACTGTTACCAGGGTCTTTTGTAACTCATCATCCCCCTAGCATTATCCCGTTTCTCACAGGATCCGCTTACCTAACCTGAAGATTTGACAGGTCCGGTTTTTTTACGGAAGCGACTGCCTGTCTGACTGTTAAGTCTTTTTTGTAATTATTTTATTGTGCTGCATTGAAGTATATTTGTATTGTATTGTTCTTGTATCTTTGTGTTCAAATAAAGATTTATTCTTTTCTAAAAAATAATAATTGCGAGGCTTACCTTTAACATATTCTCTTTTTCAAAGCATCGAATGCGATTTCAATACAAAGAGCAGGTTTATTTTTTAATTTAGTAAATGCATTCATAAGCCGCTCGGCGTGGCGTGTTCAATCCAATGTAAGCCGTAAGTCGAGCCATAAGCCATCACCCGCACTGCCGTTGTTTGACGTTTCCAATACCACACCCAACAAAGCCAAGCTAGTATTTCGCAACAAAAACTCCACTACAAAATATTTCAATATACATTTTTTTATCGTAAAATTGCTGGAAAAAATATTTTTTTGTACATTATTTTTGTGAAATTCTCTCTTGCGGAAATTGTTTACTATTCTGTTGGTTTCGGCTATCAAAATAGTACACAACATAAATATTCTATTTACATTGCACTGCTGAGCATAGATATGCTTTTGACGTGAATTATTTTAGATTCAAATCGCATTAACTACTTCGCCGGAGCACAGACAAAAAAGTTTATAACTTAAAATATTCTTACTTTCAATAACACTAAGAACGTAAGAAACAATTAGATCAGATTTCTAAAATATTACTGTCCGGTCGAATAAGGAATTATTATCAAACTTTTTTTTACTATAAGTTTAGAAACATGTTTATTTGAGTAAATAACATTAATTGTTTAATTTTAATACCCACCAAAGAGTCGACGAAGTGGAAATGAGAAGAAACAGAATTAGAACCTGAAACTTACCCATTTCGTTTTTCTTCGACACAAATTATACACTTGTGCGAAAGCGGACGAGTCATAAAGAGAAACGTTCACTCCAGTAATTACGACTCACAGGGAGAGGAGCAAAAGGAGTAAAGTGTAATCAAGAAGAGCAAAGTATGAAAAAGTGGAGCAAAGTGTAAGCAAAGTGATGAGCCCGCCGCGGAGTGCGGGAAATAAAAAATAAAAAGTATCGGTGCACTTCCCTCCCGCCGCAGTATGTTATTTTTATTTTTGGAGCGGAATTACTTTTATAATAGTCTGCTTTAACTGTGGCCTCGCATTTATATTTGAAACTAGTTTGCATAAGTTGCTATTTAAATTTAAAATCTAATGTACAAAACGCTTATTTGCTGCTAGTCACATTTCTTTAAAATGAACTTAGTTAACATGTTGAGTAAATTATGACGTTAATTTAACATTTACTAAGACAGAAATTTCAGCTGCAACAATGATTATGTATTTACTAAGTACGTCCAAAGTATCTTAATGTCGCGGAACTCGTCGACTGAAAAGTAGCAATTGCAATAAAATGCAGGCAATTTCTAAATTTGAAATAGTTTAGCATGATTGACGTACATGTCTACATGCATAAACTCACGCCTATTTCCCACCGGGGTTAGCTATGAAATTCCATTTGCTTCGATCCTGACACACTTCTCTTGCTTCCTCCACATTCATCAATCGTTTCATACACGCACGCCGGTTCAGAGTAGATCGTTCTGAAGTTTAGGACATCCCCAATTTGATCAATGTACGTCCTTCTAAGCCTAGCAAGATTGACATTTAGTGAAAAGTTACATGAACTGGAATAGGTACTTAATTTAGAATAGAATAATAGAATAGAATAACTTTATTCCCAAAACAGTGAAGGTTACAAATGCATTTACATAAATTAAGTTTAACAATTTGTGACTAGTAGCTAACACTGCCCAGGGAAATGGGACTGACTCAGCATATTGTTGCTAAGAGTATGGTACGAGTACTCTCACCAACACTGATATTCTGCCAGTACCCATATTACGCTTATAATTAGTAATAAATGAATTGAACGTGCCAACAAAAAACCGTGCCGTGAATTGTTTAAACGAAATATTTATTATAAATAAGTAAGGTTAACAAAGTACTAAATGAAAATCAGTAGTATGCCAAAGGGTTAAATCATAATTGATAGTATAAATAAAAATATATAAGCAAATAGAATAGATTATTATATTGGTATGTAAATTGATAGGTGTATGTATGTATATGTGCAGAGTTCAGTCACCCCATACTTTTTTGAATATTAAGAAGATGTTCTCTAAATTTTTTTTAAAAATTTCCAAACCTTTTGCCGTTTTAAACTAAACTAGATGGTATGTTATGGTTGTTTTTATTGACAATTAAAAACAAAATAACAGACTGCATATTTGCTTTGTTATAACGCAATAACAATATGCGGGTAAACCATTTTCGCTTTTCAACAAAATACTCCAATATCTGCCCTGAACGGGCAGGTAACTGACAAAATTTAATTACTTTTTCAAAGTGAAATATTTTCCCCATTCATATCAAAATTGAATTGGCTACGAGCAAAAGCTAAATGAAAGTTATTGAGCACCGTTGTGAATATATAATTTAACATATCATTCATTATTTATAAGTGAAAAACATTGTATTTATATATATAAAACTACATATTTCTCACAGTTTGCGCTTACCTAACCTGAAGATTTGACAGGTCCGGTTTTTTACAGAAGCGACTGCCGTCTGACCTTCCAACCCGTGTAGGGGAAACCAGCCCAATACAGGTTAGGTCACATACCTTCGAAAATGCATTTCTCGGCAATGTGGGTTTCCTCACGATGTTTTCCTTCACGGCTGAACACGTGATAATCATTTATGATCCAAACATGAATTCGAGAACAAACCATTGGTTTAGGCGTAAATTGGTTTAAATTATTTGAATGTTTACACGTACATAAATTCAAATGAGTACTGAATAGGTTACTTTAAATGAAAAGTTCGAATCATTCTTCTCTGTTAACTACCGAAATTTATTGTTATTTAAGGGATCCGTTTACTTTGCTGGAAGATTCTACAGGTCCGGTTAACTAACTTGCTTACGACCAGTAAAATCATAGAGAAAAATAACTAACTAAGTGAAAGTAGAATGTAGGCTGCATTTAGCGCTACTTTTACTAATTAATAAACGAGGCCTAAGATTAAGCGAGCTCGCCCAGAAGGTGCCTGTACTTTATTACAAATAAGGTATATAATACTAAGGAATCTATTTTCTGACATTATCCTATTACTACTCAATATTTACTGAATCATATATTAACTGTAAAAAAAATAATTCTCAAGAAAACCACACAAAAAACGTAAACTGTTATTGTGCTATTAACTTATTCTCATCTCATTCAATAGAAACTCTCCATTTTACAATCTGGTAAAGGGAATTGACTGTCTGTCCCGGTGTTTGCCGGGAATCGAACCAGCGACTGTGGGAGGCAATTTCCTGTGACGTCACAAAGGTTTGCTTGAGACAGGAAACGCCCCGGGACGACGCTACGGGACTTGTAGTTTCTTCTCTCTACAGGTGTCCCTACTGTCTGACAGTAAATAGGTTACATGTAAAGCTTGTTGGTTCTGTTATTCTTCTTCAAATTCAAAAATATCTTTATTCAGTAGGTAACATAGTTACACTTTGAATCGTCAAATTTTACATAACGAACGTCTCATCCGCCTAAAACTACTGCAGCTTCTCACAACCTGTATAGCCGGGGAAAAGAAGCTGCAAAAAAAACCTCGGCACAGGGCCCAAGACGTTCTTTAAAAAAAATAAACATAAAATATTGTTATACAATTGTATAATTTAGCTGGCTAATACAGTTCCCAGACAGTTAATCCCATGCATTCATGTCTTCTAAATAATCACTAACTTCTTATTGTATAGGTTGTGAGGAATACCAACCTCGTCAACCTTGGTTAGTCAGGGTTATTACTGAGCCGCCAAAGGCCCCTGAAGACAATCAGGTGATCAGCCTGTAATGTATAAGTTAATGTTCCGGGTATAATAGCTTCCTGGGTCGTATACCGGGGGAAATATTGAGATTATATCGCAGATTAGAATATGTTGTGAAGTAGATGGAACGCGTAGCATGTAGTTACGCATTTCCGTAGCTATTTGGCTACGGCGTAGTAGCGGTGTAGCTTCCTGCTGATTTCTTTTTAATTTATGAACATAACGTGTAGAATAGAATACAATGACTTTTTATTGCAAATAAAACATAATAATGTCAGTTACAAGGGAGCCAAAGAATAAACTCACGCCTGCTTCCCACCGGGGTAAGCAGAAACTATGGAATTCCATTTGCTTCGATCCTGACACACTTAAAGAATAAATACACTCAGAATATCCTAATTGTTTTATTACTTAAATAATATTTACAATCCTGTATTACTCAAAAATTGTAAAGTTCATAATTTTTATAAAAACAACCATTTAAAAGTTGACAAACACGAACAAAGTTAGAAAAGTAAACATTAATAACACGAAATAGTTTATATTACGTAACAATTTGGCGATACAAAGAGTGCCTTAACACATAGTTGTTAGAAAAAGGTCTCAATTGAATCTCAGATAAGTTTGCCAATCTCAGTTGAGCAAGATTGCGGGGGATGACGGGTTTATTGCTTGGAAGAGGCCCAAAGTAAAGTCGGCATGGACATTCTGATGAGTGGAGGATAAACCTGTTGACTGAAACAAATAATAACGGGCATATATTATTATAGTCGGGATTTTCTTATAAACATATCTGGCTAGGAGGGGGTATACAGGGTGCAAGTAACATCGTTCGATTCCCGGCGGGGACATATCACAATAATTACTTTGTGGTCCCTAGTTTGGTTAGGACATTACAGGCTGATCACCTGATTGTCCGAAAGTAAGACGATTCGTGCTTCGGAAGGCACGTTAAGCCGTCGGTCCCGGTTACTACTTACTGATGTAAGTAGTCGTTACATGAGTCATGTCAGGGGCCTTTGGCGGCTCAATAGTAACCCTGACACCAGGGTTGATGAGTTTGGTATTCCTTATCACAACCCACACGATAGAAGAAGAAGAGTGACATCGTAACGAAAAATTTGAGGTATGATTCAGACCATGATTCTGAGTTGATAATAAGTTGTATTTCCGTCGAAAATTTCATGTTACTAATGTGTATGTGTGTGTGTGTTATAGTAACCCTGACACCAGGGTTGATGAGGTTGGTACTCCACTCCACAATAGTAGTAGTATCTAAACGTTTTTATGTATGTATGTATGAAATTTGACATTAGCATGTGCGCAATATCTACAATAGTAGTTCTGCAATTTTGCCATATATGAATTGCAGGTGTACTTATTTCAACATTTATCTCTTGTATAAAATATACTATTGTGAAAATAAATAAGTAAATGCACTGAAATATTAAAATTGTTATCAGAATTTTCCGCTATAAAATCAGTTGCCGTATTTTATTTCAATGACGAATATAAACGAGGCTTTTAATCTTTTATTTTCGAAATAAAACGAACATCAGCGCCGCCTTTAATATAACCGCCGATGGAATATTCATTTCACATTTAATCAAAATACTAAAAAAATATTTTATACTTTACACTGAATAAATATAAAACCAATGTTTTTCTTCACATAGTGCATAAAAGAATTACTTTTTAAATTGAGTGGCTCCACTAAACTTCTTTGAGTAATTTTAGTATGAATACTTTTGACATAAGTGCTTACTCCAAAGAATAATTCTTGGAATATCTCGTAGTTTAAAAATGAGATAATCCCACGAAGTTTCCAAGGTAATGTGGTAGAAAATTGTTCTGAGAGGTTGATGTAGCATTTTATAAATGAGTGAAACTTTTAATTTACGTAGCTTTACATCCGAAAACTCTTTTCTGTTGAAGTGTATTTAATTCAAATCTAGGTTTTGTAAAAAAATCTATGGTTAAAATTAAAAGTTACAAGTACGTAAATATATGTATAATATATATACTTTTTTGTGAATTAAAACGTAATTCTCAAAACCGAAAATATACCATGTGTCCGACAATGTGCTTACCCCTGGAGCCACCCCAAAAATGTAAGAATCATACAAAAATCGTTTAGATTGTTTTTACGAATATTATCTGGAAATAACTAAAAATAATAGACCAATTAAAACAAAAGGTAATGAAACATTAACCTTAAATTTCATTTCACTGCGCCGATATTTCAATATCAATAGCATTGGATCCATTGTCCCGGAATATATTATTATGAGGACCTAATCTGGCCGCGGCCCAAAAGGTCCACGGCCCACATTTGAGGCCCCGGTCCATTGTTATTAAAATATCGAGAGGACATAAATCACTGGCCGTATCGCCTCCAGATACGGTTTACGGGGCCGTAAATTTACGGTGAGAGTCAGTAAGCCCTCGCTTGGATTTTTATTATTTTTTTATTCGTTCTAAATTCAGCCCGACGTTTTTGGTAATGAATCGACAGCATAATATTTATATATTTACATAGGTACATAAATAACTTGGCCCATAAACTCTACTTGCTTGCACAAACTCACAACAGAAATCCTGGTTGCTTTGATACAAACGGAAACCAGTTTAAATATTTGAAGTTTAGATTTAAAAAAAAATACCAGACGCCAAAAATATGATTGACTTTTATAACCACAGATGACAGAAGCCATGAAGATAGTTTACAATATAAAATCTGTCTTTCGAAAGTTATCAAATCAAATATACTTTATTGCACAGAACTTATTTTACGGCTTACGTTATAACATACTTAATTGCACAAACAGAAAATACAAAACAAAAGAGAAATAGAAAAAGTACAATAGGCAGCCTTATTTCTAAGTAACAATCTCTTCCAGGTAACCTTATGTTATGTTTTTGTAACAGCAAAGAAGTGGCAAATGAAACACATTATATTAATTTGATTACTCAATAAGTTAAGAATTCTTAACCGGACCTGTCCTTCAGGTTAAGTAAGCGGACCCTGTGAAAAACGGGATAAAGCTATGGAGATGCTGTTGACTTAATAATTCTTTACTTTTGATGCCTCGTTTATTGTTTATTTAAATATTTACTTTACCTTTCTACGTATTCAAGTTTCATTATTCAAAGTTAACATTGTTCAAGGTCAAATCTCAAAGCCAAAGCACTTACCAACTTGAACGCTCTGTGTTATTTAAATGTAACTTTTCAACAAAACTCCAAGTAAATATTAAGTAATTTCAAATTCGAAAAGAACAATAAATTACGTCCAACCCTTGCCAAGTTGGAAAGTTTTTATATTACAGCCTTGATTTTTTGGTGGGATAAAGTGAGCCGTGGGGTTTATAGGTAATGCTTGGGGTAAATTATGGGTAATTTTAGAACTTCCTAGTACGGGCTGGGCAGATTTGTAATATAATTATACATAGTGAATTTACTTAGATTTTCTTTGTTCAAAAAAATATTTTCGTTCAGTTAATGCCTTTAGGTGCATAATGTCCATTTTGCAAAATGTCCAGGTAAAAAGTAAAGTATATACATACACCATTTGCGAACTGGACTTTTTACAAACTGGACATTTTGCGAACTGGACTTTTTGCAAACTGGACATTTTGCGAACTGGACATTATGCAAACTGGTCATTTTTTCACCACTGGACATTTTGCAAAATGGACATTATGTTGTATGTGTACCGAATACTAGTCCAGCTCATAATCGGCCTGGGCATTTCATGATTTAGCTATTTTGTTTTTTGGCAGATCTGGCGAGAGATTAACATATTTGTAGATATTTCCATAACTATGTTATATAGATTATACTACTGCATAAATAACATAGGATCACGACTATATCCCAAATGGGGTTGTCAGAGACACGTCCATCACAAGATGATCTAAGTACCCCGCCTTACCGAGTATACAAACATATTATATAAGCAAGCATATATTTTGCTGTGTAATTTTAATTTTACCCTTAATTGTATAAGTTATGTACGCCGTAATTGTCATATAATATATTAGTCACAAAACCGTAACCTTCTAAATGTAAAAATGTTAAATGTTTTGTTTTAGCAATATTGAATAATAAAGGCTAATTGTGGTAGCTTATAATTAGCCTTTACGATTCTGATTGTATAAACAATGCTGTAAGAATAAATAAAAAAATGTTATAATGTATCTGATGTGGCTGTAGGTACTTTATAAATAAAAAAAAATATAAAATATGCTACTGCAGTACTATCCAAATAAATTAAACATTGTGTGAGACTGATATTAGGCATCTTTTTTTTCTTTTGGTTATGTATGAAATTCGCTCACATCGATACCTTGTCGTACTTGTTTATGACTTTTTGATCTGCTGGCTGTTCCAGCAGTAATACATCCACAAAATGGATTCACTCCAAAATTCCTCTTTCGGAATGTAGTGGGACAGTTGACTGAGCGTAAGTGGTGCTCAAACGCTGCTACCTCCCGCCCCCCTATATCAAGCTACGCAACAAACCCCGCAACAAGTCCACGGAACCTGTTGCAATTATTCCGCTACTTAACTCGACTGATGGGGAATTGAAGCTGCTCGCTGATTCGTATAACACGAAAGTATGTTACCAAAGAACTAATGAAATTATCGTGTTAAAGACAACAACGCGTTCAGGGTCCTGATGGGGCTGCCGCGGCGTTGTAGTGCGTCGGGAATGTTCGCGGAAGCGCATATTGACGGCTTTGCAGCCATTATTAGAAAGCGATGCGCTTCCTTTCTAGCGAGGACGCGCGACAGCCCTAACGGCATCCTGAGGGCGTTGGTGACCCGGTGGGACTCGCCTTTTCTTAAGGTCCACCTTTATGGCGATAGGCCGCCATACCGCATAGAACCACTTCGTTTTTATTTATTGATTCTTAATTTTAAATTGTTTATTTTGTAATTTTAATTTGATTTTTACTATTTTAATTGTTTGTGGTATCTTTTATTTTTAAATCTGAAATAAACGATATATTATTATTATTAAAGACAGTAGTCACTAGTAACTTTAGTCCTGTGGTACACCGGCTTGCTTCTCTATCGGGGAGCGCCGGTTCGAACCCCGGTACCTTGACTTGCATCATATAACATAAATAACCTTTATACGTCCCACTGCTGGACACAGGCCTCCCCTCAATCAACCGGAGGGGGAACAGCCTCCGTGGTCTAGTGGTTAGAGCGTTCACGATCTGAAGGTCCGGATTCCCGATGGGGACATTGTCGAAATCACTTTGTGAGACTGTCTTTTGTTTGGTAAGGACTTTACAGGCTTGAATCACTTGATTGTCTGAAAAAATAAGTTGATTCCGTGCTTTGGAGGGCACGTTAAGCCGTTGGTCCCGGCTATTAGCCATAAAAATACATGTACCAACCCACAGTGGAGCAGCGTGGTGGAGTATGCTCCATACCCCCTCCGGTTGATTGAGGGGAGGCCTGTGCCCAGCAGTGGGACGTATATAGGCTGTTTATGTTTATGTTATGTTTATAAAAGGACGCCACACCCAAAAAAAAAGACAACAACATCATATCAAATTTCCACTAAAACAATTACAAAAAAGCAAGACGGATGTTTGTCGAAATGATCAAAAGGTGGTGGTGGACGTCCTGAGATAAAAGGGCCTCACTCAGGACAAGTCGCGGCGTGAACCACGACGCTGATTTCATGTGCTGATATTATACATATTATGTTAAAGACACGGCTTGTAATCTCAACGTCCCCTCACCGACTTTCCTGACTTTCCTTCTTCATACAGTTTTCACCACCAGATCACAGTGTAACAACCGTTTTTAAAGCCACGCGGCTTAGCAACAGCTCATCACTCGCTAATCGCGGCCATTACACGAGTCTCGTTTGGCAGATGTCCGACTTTAAACGAGCAATTTGTCGGCCATATTGGAATGATGCTGGTATTTCCCTCTTTAAACCGCTTATATGACTCTGAGTGACAAAGCGATCAACATTAATACAACCAGTGGATTTGAATTGACTAATTGGATGAGATTTACTTGATTATGGAGGAATTTAGAGTATTTTTTCATACAAATATACCCACGTTTATTTCCTACCGGGATAAGCAGAGACTATGGAATTATATTTGCTTCAATCCTAATATACTACTCTTGCTTCCTCCATATTCATCATTCGTTTCATACATGCAGTTTTTAAAGTTTAATGAAAGTCTACTGACATTTCGTTACCGACAAAATTTTACTAAATTATATCAACTCTTAAATTAGACATAAAATCGGACCCAACAAATTGACAGGTTTCTATCCTACAAGTATTTAGTAAAATTGACGAAAAAGCTTAGCTTTTTATACTTGCCGGATTATTAAAATAAGTATACCTTCTTATACAAAAAATATATATTATCATTAATAGATAGAACAGACTCGATCGGCCTTATCTCGACTGATACATCACTATCTTAATGAACGTCACAACACTTGCTTCTGTGCTTTGATAGATCTAACTCGTACCGCGCATTGACGCTAAATACGACGACAACACGACGATACATATATATATATATATATATATATATATATATATATATATATATATATATATATATATATATATATACAGACAGTGCCAGATGGCGACATATAACATAAATTCATCCCGAATGCGACACGTGTTTTACAATGTTATCCCTACAATCCTCCCTCTAGAATAATATGTATAATTTTATTTCTATACATTTGCAATTATCAGACAATTATCTCACAAGACTTCCTCCATTCAAACCTCAATTTCAATGGATCTTTCACAGTCCACTTCGTAGATCGTTAAAAGATTTTATCTTAATTGAATGTCAGAACTTTATGAACCGTTTGAGTTTAACGCTGAGATTTCCTTCTCCCTAATGTGATTAATTTCCCAGCTGAACTGTGTGTCGCGTTACCGCGTGTGTGCGAGCGAGACAGAGAATCCGCGCGCGCTCCTTTTTACTTACGGCTTACGGTTTAGTAGACAAAGGACTTATTCGCAAAACGTCTTACCCCTAAAAAAGGACCTATTCTCAAAATGGCTTATTCTTAAAACAACCTATTCTCAAAATGGCTTATTCTTAAAAGGACCCGTTCTTAAAATGACTCATTTTTCAAATAAAATAACCATTCGACTAGTACACCGCAAATCCAACAGACAAAGTAAGACCCATAGGGAGTAAGGTTTATTTTTTTTTTAATTATCTCAAACGGGATTCATTACGTGGCCAGACAAATGGGGAGCGCTGAGAACCCTCACCTAAATACAGGCTAGAGAGTACAATTTATTCAGCTAAATTATCGTATAATATTTCTGAAGTCAGTGAAGGCAAACGCAGATGAGACCTCGATATAAATTATATTAAATCTAGCTTCAAGCTGTTTGCAATTAGTCTGAAGGTTTATACTGAATATTTAATATTGAACAAGATGCTGCTAATATAATCTGTGTACTTAGCCGGAGGGACTTAGAGCATAAAAGAAAAGTTAAGATGATTAATGTCTTTCTTTTATTTACTTAAAGAAAATGAATTGTTTCAAATGTGAGCTGAAATAAAATATAACCTGGAATTCTTACAATAAAATATGAAAGAATTACGTATATTTATTTACTACTTGTATATTTTTTGTATTTGACTTTTATTTATATTTAGCAATTATATTGGCAAATAAATATATATTATTAACAAATAACAAAAACAAATATGGATGTAAAAATGTCTATATTTATTATTTTATTATATATTTTTGGTAGTTTGACTTGATATTAAAAAGTAAGAAAAGTTGGTTTATTTTTTAATAATATATTTCAATTATATTTGATTAAAGAATGCTAATATTTTTCTAAAATTCTTGATAAATATGTGATGAATATCTACTCTATTATCTAGGCCTAGAGGCAACCAATCAGCTCGCGACAACAGCCAGTATTCAGTTTCCCTCTTCTCTTGAATTCAAAATATATTCGAATACGGTAGACGCACGAATTTCGCGCTATAAAGTGTAAAGCAAGACACACACGAGCGTGCCCCGCGCGGCCCTGACACAGAGTGACCCGGGCAGTGGGTCACAGTGGGTCACGGTCGCGCCCGCTGCATCCTGCCACTCGCTACTACTCGCAATATCACAAACTTTAATATGATGCGTAATAGTTGCTCTGTGAAACGGAACGTAATAACTGTGAGGGAAGAAATAAATAAGGTTTCAAACTCTTTGTTGATGACGATGCTTCTCACGTTGTGTTGATATAATGAGCCAACTGGACAATGTTGTTGGCGACACTTTTATTATGTATATTAAATTATAATTCATTTTAACACACGATACACGGTATGCCGGGTCTTGCTGGAGAAGAAAAAAAGAATTGCCATACTTAAAATAAAAAAAAAATTGTTGGGGATGCTTCTTAAAATAAAATTAGGTGACTGCAGGAATTAGGGCCAATAGCGGAAAAATTAACAATGTTAAAACACTACTGGTACTTACAATAGGTGCAACCTGTGCTGTAAGTAGCAGCTATTTCCCAAATTTAGTTCAACATTGCGACTACCCAAGAGACCTTAAATTCATTGTAAGCATTTCAACTAGACTTAATTGTGAAGGTATGAATGTTAAATTGTGGCTGATGAACAAAGGACATTTAAACGCTTGAGAACGTTGGTATAGCTGGAATGAATGTACGGGAATGAATGATAGCCAGGATGAAAGGTCCCGGATGAATTGTTCAGCTGGTGCGATCGTCTGTTCCACTTGATGCCATCTTGAATACCGCCCGCCATCACTTTTGTTGGCGTTCTGTTATACAATACCAGTTGGCTGGGATATTCTAAATGTGTCAGTACAGATCTAGACTGGGAATCTATTTCCTTCAGTTCTACGACTGCCGTAGTCCACTGCTTGAGCATTAAGCTCACGATCCCGAGTTCGAATTTCGTTCGGGACATACCACAAAAATCACTTTGTGGTTCCAAACTTGGTTAGGACATTACAGGCTGATTACTCGATTGACTAAAATTAAGATGATTCGTGCTCCGTAAAGCACGTTAAGCCGTTGGTCCCGGTTAGTAGTAATTGACACCAGGATTGATGAGTTTGGTCTTCCACCTCACAATCCACACGATAGAAGAAGTAGATGGACCTTTCGGAAGTCGATTCTGGATAGGCATAGTTTGTTTAGCGTTTGAAAGTAAGAAAGAAATAAAAAATACACAATAATTCATTCTTCTTCCTGTTTACTCCTATCGGAGGTTGGGCAGCATCAGATAGCCGGATTTTGCTATATCCCTAGCATTATCCCATTTCTCACAGGGTCCGCGTACCTAACCTGAAGTATTGACAGGTCCGGTTTTTACAAAAGCGACTGCCTGTCTGACCTTCCAACCTGTTAAGGGAAAACCAGCCCAATACAGGTTAAGTCATATACCTCCGAATTTCATTTCTCGGGAATGTGGGTTTCCTCACGATGTTTTCCTTCACCGCTGAGCACGTGATAATCATTTATGATCCAAACATGAATTTGAAAAACAAATTCGATAATTATTGGTCTAAACTAATCAGGTTCGAATCCAGCATAAGCTTAGGCTTGTAAGCTACGTAGCTTTCAGTATTTTTTCTTTTTATAATATTATTATCGAATTAGATCGAAATATTTAAAAAAAAACTATCACACAACCGAAAAATATAATTCTAACCTTATAATTTTACAAACAACACTTAAAAATAACGAAATTCACTAATTAGCAAAAATAGGCAAGAGCGATCGTATGGACGTCCGTCTTCCGCTGTAGCTGCTGGCAGAGAGAGAGCCGTCTGAGCTCGTCCTGGCTTCTCGACCCTCGCGCGCCCCTCCATCGTGATGACGTGGCTACCACAACCGGCTGTCAGTGGCGCTAACCACGCCCCCTTCAGGGAATTTTCAGGCTAACAATATAATTCCGTTGGGTTGCCAACAAGTACTACCAACATTATTCCTATATTTATCCATTAAACCCATCAACGTCGCACGCTACATTGCCACAGGTGCCCAATGTTATTATTGATAATATTACCGGTACGGTACCGGTGAAAATAACGGTATTATTCGGGTGATTGGCACCGCGTCATAAATATATCAAAGGAAATCGGATTGGGCGATGCCGAATGTAACAATATTTCACACGACTGTGGTGAAATGTTACAACGGTTTTTTGCGGTTGTTTCCGTTAGTACCTATATTCGTTAGATCGCTCTTGAATACTAACAGGTTATTGCAAAACGAACACTAAAGAATAGAGAGAGAGTCAGCTGAGTAACAACTTTTTTATTTAAAATCCCGTCATAATTATTTTATGTTCTTGTCCTTTTTTGTTCTACTATGTTTGGAAACTGATGCGTGACGATTTGAGCGAGCGTAATGATGACAAATCTTTTGTCAGCCACCAGCGGCTGACTTCACCTATTATGTCTTTTTTGGTGAAAACCTGTAATTGGCTATTTATTGTTTGTATTTTTGAATCTAAATTGTTTTGTCTTGTAAGCTGTTGGTTTTCCAATAAATAAATAAACTAGGTCTAAAATACAGGGTGTTAGTGACATCGTAACGAATACTAAGAGGGATGATTCACACCATGATTCTGAGTTCATATCAAGTGGAATATTCTGTCGGAAAATTCATGAAGATTTTAGTATGTTTTTAAATTATTTTCCGTTCCATACTTTTGCAACGGAAAATTCCACTTTTTATCAACTCAGAATCATGGTCTGAATCATCCCTCAATGTTTTCGTTACGATGTCACTAACACCCTGTATTTTTTTACCAACGTTACTCTCTATCGTTTTATTCGAGAAGGAAATTATGCGTTACCTACTATTCTGAATATATTTCCTCGAAATACAAAAATAGAATTGGTTTTCCTGAAATACAGAAACACATTGTAAGTAGAATATAGAATGGTTTCCTTCCTCGACCGTGTTACCTACTGTTTGGTGCGCTCACGCAACATTTACTGTGATGGGTCGTTGACCAATTAGGGTGGGGAAAGAAATCGAATAGTTGGTAGGGTAACGAACTGACTGTTACCATAGGTATGCGTAGAACTTGTTTATAAATAGGTTTTCCTATTTAACAACAATAAACAACTGTATAAGTTTTTTATTGTCATAAATAAATAAGTGTTACAAAAAACACATGTCATTGCTTAAAAACTAGATATTAATTACATTTGAAATTAGTCAAATAGCCCGCCTCGGAGCATACCCGGCTCAAATGTACCCATCACGCTGGCCGCGTTGCCGCGTTGGATGGCCAGCGAGATGTGCTGCACCAGGTATGATCCGGAGCGGGGGTCGCCACCACGATCTCGCAGACGATAAACAACTTATTTACGTCCCACTGCTCTAACCACTAGACTACGGAGGCTACATACATACATAAACAGCCTATATACGTCCCACTGCTGGGCACAGGCCTCCCCTCAATCAACCGGAGGGGGTATGGAGCATACTCCACTGCGGGTTGGTGGACGTGTTTTTACGGCTAATAGCCGGGACCAACGGCTTAAGGTGCCCTCCGAAGCACGGAATCATCTTACTTTTTCGGACAATCAGGTGATTCAAGCCTGAAAAGTCCTTACTAAACAAAGGACAGTCTCACAAAGTAATTTCGACCATATCCCCATCGGGAATCGAACCCGGGCCTCCAGATCGTGAGCATAACCCTCTAACCACTAGACCACGGAGACTGTTGTGAGACAAATGCAATTGAATGAAAAAAAAAACAGTCAGACAAGCCTCAAATCATTTCAAGGTGCCGTTTATGTTATAATCTTTAGAAACTATACCATTTGTGAATAACTAGATCCTTCAGACTTCAAGAACAGAAGAGGAGAAAAGAGAAGAGAGTCAGAGAGAGCCTTGCGTGTGCTCTTATTGGTAGTGTGGCCGATAATCTATCATAAGACACACGCGGCTCTTCCCGACTCACATTGTCAGCGAGAAGAAGAAAGAAAAAAGAAGAATAATTAAGATGAATTAAGTTTTTGCGTACAATAAAACGAAAAACGAACGAATAAATAACATTTTAACTGCATACAAATTGATATAAGCTTGATATAAAACACGTAATATACATATATAAACTCACCCCCGCAATCCTTAACGGGTTGAGCAGAGCCACAAATAATCTAAATAAACTTGTAGCCACTGTGTGTGTGTGTGTGTGATACGTTCTAATATGGATATGACGAACCTTATGATACCAAGGGGCATTTTATCGCCACGTGAATTCAAATTCAAAAATATCTTTATTCAGTAGGTAACATAGTTACGCTGTCAATCTACATTTTTTTACATAACGAACGTGTCATCCGCCTAAAACTACTGCAGCTTCTCATAACCTGTATAACTGGGGAATAAAAGCTGCAAGAAAAATTTCGGCACAGGGTCCTAGACGATATTTGTTATACAATTTAGGTCATTTGACTGCCTAATATCAGTTCCTAGACAGTTAATCCCATGCAGTAATATCTTCTAAATAATCACTACGTACATAATTATGTACATAAACTCACGCCTATTTCCCACCGGGGTAAGCAAAGACTATAGAATTCCATTTGCTTCTATCCTGACACACTTCTCTTGGTTCCTCACATTCATCAATCGTTTCATACACGCACGCCGGTTCAGAGTAGATTATGCTGAACATTTCCTAAGGACTAGCTTCTTCATATTATGATATTGATATGCGTATAATAAACATATCAATAGTATAGAGAATATACTATCTATTTTGTTTTATTTTAATTTGTACTTATCTGTATCTACTCCGGGTTCGAATCCCGGTGGGATTCACTTTGTGATCCCTAGTTTGGTTAGGACACTGCAACTTAATTTTATTAGTTAGCGGGTGGAATGGAGAGGTTTCACAGTCCTCTCTCTCTCTCTCTATTTAAGAGCTGCGCTCTTGTCGGTGGAGTAACCGCCATTCCTCTCTTCTTCCCGCCAAAACCTTCACCTCCCGATACGACACGATCTGCACCTTCTCTTTTATTTGTTTCATAAATGTTATCCTAAGTCTACCCCTTCCTCTCTTCCCTTCAATTTTTCCTTCTATAATGTTTGTTATAAATGAATCGTGTCGTATCAGGTAGTCAATCATATTTCCTCTCCGGTTCTCTATAGTCTTCAATACGGTTCTCTTTTCTTCAACTCTTCACATTCCTATAAACTCTAAAACAGAATTCAAACACATAGTTAGGTTAGGTCCTTTTTGTTTGTAAAAACGAATTGAGCATCGCATCGCACAACAGAAGTGCCAATCATCATAGGAAAGTTACACAAAGCTGCTATGCGTTTGAGCCTTTCAAGAGACCCACTACACCCGACCAAACAGAGCACGTCACAACCACAACAAAGTACTAACCCCGGGTGAACCATTAAAACAGTTCCGGATTTAATTACGTAGTTCCCGGAATGCACTCGTTTATTACGGGTAATCAAATGAACGAGCGTCAAACCGCGATTGCAGGTAATTTTGCGAAGTTTCCAGAGATAAATCTCACTTTTAAGGTTTCTAATGAGCTCTTAATGGACGTTAATTTGCTAATACGTATGCTTACTATCACTTTTTTATACTAATATGTTTGTAGGTAGCTAAAATGTTTATACAAAATACTAAAGGGATCCTGAAGATTTCACAGGTCCGGTTTTTTACAGAAGCGACTGCCGTCTGACCTCCTAACCCGTGAAGGGAAAACCAGCCCAATACAGGTTAGGTCACATACCTCTGAAAATGCATTTCTCGGGAACGTGATAATAATTTATGATCCAAATATGAATTCGAAAATAAATTCGAGAATTATTGGATTAGGCCTGTGCTTCAATTTTGTATGTTTTGTAATTGTAGTCGTATGTGAATCACCAAGTTTAGGCTAATCACTTAATTACATACATACATACATAAACTCACGCCCGTAATCCCTAACGGGGTGGGCAGAGCCACAAGTAATCAAAGACAACTTGCAGCCACTGTTGATACGATGTCGTAAGCTGGATATGATGAACCTTATGGTGATAAGGGATCAGCCTATCGCCCATAACATTAGTCCACCATGTTAGAGGACACAATCCCTCTGTCGGTTTTTACGACATGCCCGGGAAGACAAGCAGCTGAACGTGTTCTATGTTTTTTATTTGCTCCCAGAACAGCACAGAAGCAAATCACTTAATCACTTAAATAGTTCCCCAGCACCCATTTATTAGGTAATCATACAGCACAGTCAAAACCCACAATAGCAAATGTGAAACTTTGAGAGGTAATTCGCGGTCAAATGCAGTGCTATTAAATGCTGTTTCAACGGAATACGGTTAACAAATTAATTTGTGGTCGAAATTCACATTCCTCTTGGGAGGTTTTTACAGTGATTGTTAAAAATGTGTGTGGATTGATTATTTCACCACTCGCAGACTGTATTAAAAGAAACGCTGATTGTTTTGCCACTTCGTATATAATTCGGTTTTAGTAGATAATTACAAAGGTTACAAACACGTCCGACAATAAGAGAAGTTCGATGAATACAAAATTAATTTAAAAATAGTAAAGAATTAATATCTTTTTTTTATAACCTTTTTTTAAAAGGTATTTTTATGTTGCAATTATCAACAGTGATATTTATTTATTTATTTATTTAGATAGGTATACCAACATGGTTCATAAAATGTTGTGAGATAATATTTAAGTTAAAAGTGTTGCATTTCTTTCTATTTCCCTTAGAATTTCAAAAAGCGTGCTGCTGTTATTTTAGAATATACGGTACTTCATTTATTTAACAGTTCTTCTTCTTATCGTGTGGGTTATGAGGTGGAATACCAAACTCATCAACTCTGGTGTCAGGGTTATTACTGAGCCGCCAAAAGCCCCTGACATGGCTCTTGTAACGACTACTTACTTACATCAGTAAGTAGTACCCGGGACCAACGGCTTATCATCTTACTTTTTGGACAATCAGGTGATCAGCCTGTAATGTCCTAACCAAACTAAGGATCACAAAGTGATTTTTGTGATATGTCCCCACCGGGATTCGAACCCGGGACCTCCGGAACAGTTTATTGTATACAAAACACCAGCAGTGGAGCAACGTAGTGGAGTATGCTCCATACGTAAAATATAATATTGTAGTATAAGTTCTACAATACTGTCAGGTTATTCTGTAAAGTTATTCGTCTATACAATTGGCTGTATAAAGCTTTCCACGTAAAAAGAAGAATAAAGAATAATTAATCGAAGTCAACTTTAGACATATAACGCCCTAGAAGGGCACAACAACTTATGATAATTACAATAAAATATAGAACTTCGAGATAATTATAAAATAACATGTTGTATAACTATATTACAAATGTTGTTGTTGTTCAAAATTCTAGATTAAGTAAATTAAATTCATCTTTTTTGGGGTTATGTATACGTTTTTACAATAAAATAATAGATAATATTTTAAATTTGTCAGAGAATAAATTTAAAGCTCACGTGAAGCTTACTTTATGTAAAAAAGCTTATTATAAGATTAATGATTACCTAAATGATAAAAATGTCTGGTATTGAATGTGTTCCTCTAGATATTAAATAACTTGTAATGTACCCTCACTGATTTAAAAGATGTATTGCTGTTGCAGTTTCTTGTCATTTCTTCTCCTCAGCCATAACAAATCAAATCAAATCAAATATACTTTATTGCACACAACATACAAAACAAATTCACACAGATGATGATAGATACAGTACAATCACCACACCTTGCGAAATGACGTAAATTCAAAAATGTTACATTGACCTTCAACAAGTTAATCCATGATAATTGCGTTGAATAAATGATTCTGATTTTTGAATCAATATTCAGATATTTAACTCAGTTTGTCTGTCACTTCAGTAGGTACTTTGAGCATTTTCCCGAAAATCTGTGTTTTTGTTCCGCAGCTCAAAGCTATAAATAGTGAATGTTCACGAGCTCGCAAAATATGAAAGATACCCAGAAGTCGCGGCCGCTATGTGGCCGAAGTGATTCCGGGAAGGCTCTCTAAACATGTTGCCTGCAGCAAAAGATTTTGAATATTACAATATCTAGTTTGTATTTTCTAGGAAGCGAGTTTGTGCAACGCGCTGGAATTGGTAAAGTAGTGCGGTAAAGCGATTCTCGTGAGGTTCATTAATCCTGTCAGGGTTACTACAGAGTAAAGTACATATTTACTTAACTCCCAAAGCCGAATCCGTAGTAGCCCAGTTGATAGAACGCTTGCCTGTCACTTTGAGGTCGCAGGCTCGAATCCAGCACAGGCCTAAACTAATGATTGTCGAGTTTGTTTTCGAATTCAAGTTTGGATCATAAATTATTATCACGTGCTCAGCGGTGAAGGAATACATCGCGAGGAAACCTACTTCCCGAGAAATTCATTTTCGGAGGTATGTGATCTAACCTATCAGACAGGCAGTCGCTTCTGTAAAAAACCGGACCTGTCAAATCTTCAGGTTAGATAAGTGGACCATGTGAAAAACGGGATTATGCTAGGGAGGTGATGATGATGATATTTAAGTCACTTAATTTACTTATTATAGACGGCGATATGGCTTACCACGTGTCAAGTTGGTCTAACAGAAATCTCAGTAAGGCGTGGGAGTACCAACGAAAGACCCCTGACTTAGGATATAGTAGTGAGCTTATGTTATGATGAACTTTCCTGTCAAAGCACGGGTTCATCTTATTTTCGGACAGTCAGATGATTCAGTCTGCCATGGCCTAACCACACTAGGGACAGAATTATAAAGTGGTTTTTAACACATCTCCAGGATTTGAATCTAAGACCGATTCAGATCGTTAGCCATGCGCTCTAAACACAAGAGGATGTTCGCGGAAAAGCGCTGAAACAGGTGAAATGTTCCATTTCCGAAGAACTTCACCTGTCATCCGAAGAGCGCTTCTGTGGAAATAGATTTAACTAGGCGTTTGTTCGATTCGGACAGTAAATGTTAAACTGACGTGCGAAATACAAGTACTAAAATGAATTTTCGCTGGATTTCTATTTTGTATTGAGCATACTCCACTATGCCCAGAAGTGGGGCGTGTTTTTTGTATTATTTTAGAATTGGATTTGCCACAAATGGCATTAACTACTTGGCCGGACAAATGGGGAGCGCTGAGGGCTCCCACCCGGTAGTGGGATGTGTATAGATTGTTTATGTTGTTCCATTTTGTATCCTGCAGAGTCTACATGATGCACGCCGCGAATTATTAAGCGAAGGTTTCCACCAATAAACGCAGCGAAAGTTATCTATGTAGATAAATGTCAAACGGCTATTGGACGCTCTCGATATAATTCCACAAGGGCTGAAGAGTTTGTGATCCTGTGGTGTTTACAGACAGTTAATTATATTAAAATCGCTTACAAAATATCCTGTCACTACCGTGTAAACTTGAGGTTTTATTTAAGACCTAGCTCTTCGCCCTTTGTTCGCGTGGACTTCGGTTATCGCGCGCCACGTTATTCCTATCCCCTTTTTATCCCTTTACAGGATAATTTCCGGGGTCAAAACTGTCCTATATTCTTTCCTAGGTCTCAAACTGTCGCCATACCTCATCTAAAGCAATTCAACGGTTTAGGTGTAAAAGGAAACCGACAGAGTTATTAGTGGTGATAGCAGGCAATATAATTAAGAAAATTAACTAACCTTATTTTCTATACGTAGTACGAAGTCGTTCTCGGTAAAATATAAGTTTCTTATCTGATAGACGAATAAAGATAATTTTTGAAATACGCCCAAAGTTAATCCATAAATCTTGTAATTGAATACAGAATACATTAACGTTAATTATTTAACGTGGAAAGTTCCACAGAATGTCCCGAATGAGTGTTCTTGCCAGTAATTTCTAACAAAATTACTTATAATGTTCACACGAGAGTATTTTCATATCAAATGAACACATCAGCACACTGTACTTGTTGCTAATTACTCGTTTACTCTGCACTTCGAGTTGAACAAAGTTCGAGAACTCTCGACTATGTTCTAGAAATCCAGTCTAGATTGTTCTAGAAAGAGGTAGAAGTTTCAAGAAGAATTTTAAGTGAAGTGGATTAAGCACTGTGCGCTGCGGTATATCTTAAAAAGTATTTAAGATACTCCGTACGTTAGGTACTTTATAGTACAAGTAGACCCGTCTCCCGGGTTTTATTAGCCACATTTACATATTGTAGCCATTTTTATTATTTAAAGACCGTATGTAGATTGAAATTCCACGTGGGAGATTGCAGGTTGGAATTGCATGCTTTTAATAGTTTTTTAAATTGCTTCTGAAGTATCTAAATGCAAAGGTAACTGTGGAATGGTATTATTCTTTTCTCATTCTATTTACTTTATGAGATTCTTGTCAGTACATTAATTTCTACTAACGTCTTTATAAAATGTAATGTTAGACAGTTAATGACTAATGGATACCAAGAGTGGCTGCAAGTCTTCTGGTGGATAGCCACAAGGTTGTCTGCTGCAGTTTCAAGTTTATTTCAAGTTTATTTATTTCTGAACAATTTTTACATTGTGTCGAAAATTAAAGCTGCAGTGGGTATAGGCCGCATCATTTGGGGCAAGTATGATGGGTGACGAAGAGGTTCTAGTCGAAACGCCTGTACTTTGAGAGATCTCATATTCGACGCATTTTCGATATTTAAAAAGCCGCAAAAACAAGGAAAACAAATGAATAACGGTTTTTGCAGAGCTTTTATTTGAAATATTTAAATTTAGAAATCCTGGTAGAATGCAAGATATCGAACTTTAAACTAGCCAGTATTATAAAACAGCATACTTTTCATCGAATGTAAATATTTAGAATTATCTATTCTGTTTATCTAATGAAATTGGAAAATCTATTTTTCTTTCTTTAAATGCACAATGATGCAGAAAACAGTCAACAAACAAACAGACCAGACGGTATTCCTGTTTGTATAGGGAAATGGTTTGCCAACAAATACTCAGCATTTGATGTTTGTGTATTCAGTCGGTGGTGATTTTAAATCGATTCAATAACGCACTCGAGGTCCCAGGTTCTATTCCAATTGCGCTGTTGGCAGATGCGACTGGCTGCGAGAAGGAATAAATTTAAAAATATTTGTACGGGAATATTTTACCGGATTCTCGCTCTGAAATTGGGGTTTGGTGAAGATGAAATTGATTTAATTAATTAAAAATAACAATAACTTTACCTTTAAATAATTAAAGTTGTATTTTCACGTGTTCTTTTTTTATTTATTTATTTCCATAATTCTTAAACAATATCTTTACAGGTATACCCAATGCGATATCGATACATAAATGCGATTAAATATTTTATAAAACAAAGTATGAACACACACACAACATAACATCTAGTACCCACTGAAATAATTGAGAGACCGTTCTGTGAATTTTTTGACGTGACTTATTGTAGATTTGCCGCAGATGGCATTAACTACTTGGCCGGACACATGGGGAGCGCAGAGGGCTCTGGCCCGGTACAAAATTGAAGACAACAGGCCTGAGGGTGCCCAGTTGGGCGCGAACCTCAGCTCAGAGCGACGTTTGAGAGGAAGAATATTTGAAACAATTAATCAACCCTAGAGGGTCGATAGCGATAAGCGCTGAATGAGGGAAATCCTCGACCACGCCGCCGCGCCGGTGGGGTCGGTATCGGGGTTCTGAAGTGTTTGGTGTCGCGAGCCGATTGGCCGCCTCCATGGCTAAAGTAACTAGCAAACTAATACGAATACTTTACATACGCCTATTTCCCACCGGGGTAAGCAGAGACTACGGAATTCCATTTGCTTCCAATAAATGAATTTAATTCCAATGAAAATAAATACCTATATAAAATTTCCTTCAGTCGTGACCTCGCTCGACAATTTGCCAACTTTGTGTGTTTCGTGTTTTGGCTCAGCCCCAAAAGTTATTCATTGATTCAAATTACAAAATACACATTACTCGTATATAACAGTAGCTCCAGTTATATTTTTTTATGAATGGTACTTTATATTGAAAGTTGTAAATTTTAAATTTGTGGTGTTTTTCTTTGTACTTATAAAGAGAAAGTTTGCTCGTAAAGTGGACCGCGCTGGAGCGAAGTTTGCGAAATATTGGACGTTTTTGTATTTATCTCTGCGTTTTATGTATTGAATGTGGCTGTATTATCGTTCCTGAACGATGCAGCCAGTAATTGGAAAAAAGTTGATGTTTATTCAATAAGTTAACATAATAGTATCCTCGAAAGTGTAAAGCAAGAAGTGTTTAATGAATTTTTAGACAAATTATTAAAAAAATATTGTTTATTGGTCAAAATTGTAGCAAAGTTTGTTGTCGAGACTTCCCAGTAAGTAACTAAAGTACTTGTGTTGGGAATGACCCGCAACTCCCCTTTGCCTTACATACAATTTTCAAAACAGTACATATTTAAAATAAAAAGTGAGTTTGAGTGTATGAAGTAAGTGTGATCTACGTGCTTGTGTGTGTGTGTGCGAGAGAAAATCGACATTTGAATATATTTTTAATAACATTGTTTTAATCACCCAGACCCGGGGATGGTTAAAAAAGATCATTTACAAAATTAACCCGACCGGAAACCGAACCAGGGACCTCTGTTATTCAAATTCAAAAATACCTTCATTAAGTAAGTAACATAGTTACCCTTACAATGGAATAGCTCTACTTCAACCCTAAAACATATATATCTATTATATTATTACAGTATCGTTGTTAATAACCCTGGTGACTGAACCGTGGCTAACACCCTGCCCTAAATACAAATAAGAACACATTTTCCAAATATTATAATAATACGAGTATATTCGTAATATGCGTGAGAGAAAATCGCGTTGTCGCGTGTGGCCCCGCGTGGAATAATGCGCCTCCAGTGATTGAGTGGCCCCACATGTCGTCTTAATTTATAGCGCCCCTCACGTCAGCCCCATAACCGGGTTTCGACAAGTAATAACATGTTTCACATTATTATTTTCAACGTTTAGTGAGTTTTTAAATTATTAATATTATTAAAAATTTACATTTTCTTCGGTGCAGAGTCGGTTTTCAACTAATGTATATATCGACATTCTGTCATCACTAATTTAAGAGCCACGCTCTTGTCGGTGTAGCATTCTCCATGCTACTTTTTGAGAAAAAATAGGGCAGTGGTTTCTCCCTTGCCTACCGCCCTGCAGTACTGTCTGACTCAAATGGGGTGGCGCCCCGAGTAGTCTATTTCAGAGCCGTACTAGGACTCCTGTCCTCCGCCTCTGAATTGTACTGACAATTACTGCTGCCCTCTGTCAGGTAACAAGTTACAGTCCCTGTAACTTGCGCCTTCCGTCCTGCATTGCCGTACCGATGGCTCCCATCTTCGCCTCAGCAACCGTTGAGGTCTTCACGCGTATCCCTGGGCAAGGGTTCCCGAACTCAGCCACCATCTCACTCCTGCCTATTGAAGTAAGAGGTGCCCACCCTCGCGGCAAGGACGCGCCGAACAGGAATTGCCCCAGTGGAGGGCAGAGAAGGTGACTCTGTACTCTGTACCCCCTGGTTCTGGGTTAATGGTGTTGTATAAAACCAAAATCAAAATCGCAAGATGAATTAAGTACCCACTCTTCACCGAGCTTTGACTTTAGCTTTTATGCTTTAGTGCGCAGGATGTTAGGTCTCAAATCAGATTGTGAATTTTAATGATACTGATATCAACCTTTGAAGTAGTTGATTTTTTAGATGCACATTAATCCATAAATGTTGTGTCCAGTAAGGTAAGGCGGAGAACGGTAATATCAACTCTATTATTATGGACTCATTCAAGTTTAGGTAAATATGCTATCAAATTTCCGACCTATAATCAAAACGCGTTTAAAGTAGGGATATGAGACACCCGATATTTCGACACTGTTGCAAGTGCCATGATCACGGGATGACATCCCGTTACGTGTTTTAATTCCGACCTATAGTTAGGTAGTTATATTACTTAAGTTATAATATGTCAACCAGACTAGAATTAACATGATTCTAGTCCAAGTGTTGTCTAGGTGTAAATCCACGTCGTCAGGCTTGTCGCAAGATATATTTCGGTTTCAGAACATGTTCCAACAAGACAGAACATGTTTCCCCGGGACAAATATTCTCCCGCGTCTCGACTAGACAAATGTTTCAATGTTACTAGGTACAAGTTGGACAATGTGGATCTTGTCTGGATGCCTGAATACAGCGCCAGGTGTGGAATTGTGGATACCGCTCTCTATCATACTATGATCTACGGTCACGAGCATTGATATGTATACACTTTGGTACCATGTCACATTAACTTTATTGACAAATTGAACTGTAAGTCTCACTAAATGTCAAATATGTAAGTGCGACAGAGTCCTAAAGTGGGTACATTATACTGCTCATGCCTGTACATGCGACGTACAAACAAGCGGGATTGAAAGCCAGTCATGTCATGAGCAATATCATATACCCACTTTAGAGCTCTGTCGCACTATCATATTTGACATTTAATGAGACTTACGGTTTAATTTGTTAAAAAAGTTAATGTGACATGGTTTTCAAAGTTTGTACCCGTCCGAGTAATCCGAAATGAAATGACAGTTTAAAAATAAAACGTTTGTAAACAACAACCATGGCAATTCGGCCATTTAAGGATTATTAATGATACTTGTAATTAATTATACCTTTCAGAGCTTGCCTGTCCGGGAAACCATTGTTGGGATGATACCCGGTTATCCAGGTTTGTAAAATGATAATTTATTATAGTTACTACTCCATTATTTCGTAATAACTATCTAAGACATTATACTATAATGATTAGTAACTTCATCACTTTAAATAGGATGAGACTTGTTTGGCCAAGTAGTGAATACTAATATTAGTACTCAATAATAATATAGATAGAGATTATATTGAGGAGCTCGGTGGCGCAACGGTAAACGCGCTTGGTCTGCGATTGTTGAAGTTAAGCAACTTTCGCAAAGGCCGGTCATAGGATGGGTGACCACAAAAAAAAAGTTTTCATCTCGAGCTCCTCCGTGCTTCGGAAGGCACGTTAAGCCGTTGGTCCCGGCTGTATTAGCAGTCGTTAATAACCATCAATCCGCACTGGGCCCGCGTGGTGATTTAAGGCCCGATCTCCCTATCGATCCATAGGGAAGGCCCGTGCCCCAACAGTGGGGACGTTAATGGGCTGGCGATGATGATGATGATGATTCTAGATAGATGGCACCGGCGTCGGCTTAATAACGATACATTGATTGAAAGAATTTTGCATGCATAGGAGGAGGACCCGGTGGTGTAATGGTTAACACGCTCGTCCCGGCTTGACAAGGGCTACGGGTTCAGTCCGAGTCAGATTTTTTTTCGATTCAAATTTTCTCTTTGTGTTAATACTATCTGGGCCAAATCTACCCGCCAAATATACCATAATACTAATATTATAAATGGAAAAATGTGTGTGTGTGCCTGCCCGTTTGTTTGTCCGTCTGTCACGGAATAACGGAACGACGAATTGACGTGATTTTGTAAGTGGATATAGTTGAAGGGATGGAGAGTGACATAGGCTACTTTTTGTCTCTTTCACTTACTTAATCCCCCACCGGGATGGGAGTTTGTATGGAGCTTTTGGCAATTTTCAAATTAGAAAGCTAAAAATTGGTATGCGGACTATTTGTGACTAACAAAAAACATTGCATATTTTTTTTCGCGGTATTTTTTATTGATAAGGAACAAAATGGGACGTGTTCCTTTAGTTGATTTTTATAAAATGGACGGAACGATTAGGAATTTGATACATTCTTGTTGACAATAATTGGATAACATAGTTCAGATACTAGTGAACATTAGACTAAGTTTATAATGCGTTACTTTTTGTTAAAACATTATGTATGAACCCCATATTATAATTTATTTATTTATTCATTACAAAAGATATAGTCAAGCCAAGTTATTATTATTATTATAACATATTAATAGTAGTTAAATTCCTTATTAAAAGCCTTACGCAAATATATTTTAAAAGCTTTCCCCTCGCAAACTAAACTTGCGATCGTAGGTAGGTGTATTATCTTCTCGTGTCTACGTCGTAGCAATTTGCTACGCCGTAGCACTTATCCCGGTAACTCTAGACTGCACTATGAATACATAATTCGCTTGATATACCTATTTAGTAAATATCTCATAATTTTAGAGTTAATTAGCCTATATTTTGGTAGATATGCTTATATTTATGTATGCATAAATTGAAATCACGATTAAGAAAAATTTAAACATTGTTTGACAATCAAAACATTTTGGAAAATGATATTTGGGTAATGAAAATTTGCGTACAATTAATTATTCGGCGAAAGGACGAAACGTCGGTGCATGCACACCAAAATACAACACGATGACTATATGTAACTTTTGTATTGTTATTGATATTAACTCAGAATAATGGTCTGAATCATTCCTCTCAGTATTCGTTACGGTGTCACTAACACCCATACCTACTTGTATGGCTATCTGTATGTACTCGTACGGGATGTAAGTGACATCGAAACGAATACTGAGAGTACTCATTATTCTGAGTTAATATCAATTGGAACTTTCCACCGCAAAAGTTTAGAATTGAAAATAATTTAAAAAGACTAAAGAAAAATCATGAATTTTGAGACGGAAAATTCCACTTGATATTAACTCAGAATCATGGTCTGAATAATCCCTTACGATGTCACTGTATACCTACCACCATAATATTTCATAACTTCACATCCAATGAAGTATACAAGTCGGATGTGACCGGGATTTGACCCCCCCCCCCCCCCCAGGCAGCCCCGCGGCCACATTCGTCATCCACGCTACGCCGGTCAGGCGCACACTTGACTGTTCCCGGATACGTCACATTGACTACCGCATTTGATGCTGGAGAGGAATAGTTTCATTTTGTGTTAAGCAATCCAGTAGGCTCGGCACGGTAACCGCGCACGCGCGCGGCGCGAAATAATCGAGACCTATGACGTCCAGGGATTCTCTTAAAATGCATAAATTGTTTTGTCATAATTTTAATTATCATAATCCTTTTTGCATAACGTTTTTTAGCATAATAGCACTTTTCTATAATCACATCTAAGAATACTGGTTTGTTAACTTATTTTTGGACTAATATTTGTTGGCATAAATTTGATTCGAATATAAATAGGTATTCATAATTCTTTTTTAGTATAATAGTGTTTTGTCATAATTTTTACAAGGCATAACAGTAGGTTAGAGTGCGGCGGGGGTGGCCCTTGGGCCACCCCTACACCGCTAGCATGTTTATCTTATACACGAAAAGTATATACTGAATGATGACCAACAGCCTGAAATAGTGTCAAAAAATATAAAAAGTTACAATCATGAACCAAATGCAGCCAAGGAAAAGTAATTTTCGAAAATGTTCAAAGTTGTGCCAAAACTTTTCTTATTCGGAGTATAGTGTTTATTCTTATAATAATTATGCTTATTTATTATTATTGTCATTAATTATAATGCTTATAGTAGTTATGAACATCAAAATTATGCTTAAAAAGTTATGACAAATTAATACTATGCGTAACTAATAATAGGACAAGTAACATTATGCCATGGTAAATTATTACATAAAATTTTATGAGTAAAAATAGAGAACCGTTCCTCAATAACTCGAAGTAATATTAAAACTATGTAAAATACATAAGTACATAAAATCACGCCTATTTCGGGGTAGGCAGAGATGGAATTCCACTTACATTATTCATACATGAAGTCTTTGATGAGAGTGGAAGAAGCGAAAGCGATGTGTCAGGATAAAGTAGTAAAAGTACTTTATAAATAAATCCTGTATTCCAGTTTTATAAGAAGCGTCTGCACTTTAGCTAATAATGTGCATTAAGTTACCTTACATTCTGTATGCTAATGTGTACATACAAATAAATAATTATTAAAAAGACGTCTCCGGTATTCCTCTGTACTCAGTTTCTTAACGAAAGATTTGTATTTGGAACACACATTTCAAATACGCGAGCTTGGTTTAGCATAATCTCATTTACTGCAGCGGTTGCGGAGACGGGTTTTTTCCATCTGCTCCTTCTATCTCCTTCTATTATACATCAATCTTCTATCAATCAATCTCACCAAACTTAGCGTCAAGGTTATTATTCAGCCGCCAAAGGCCCCTGACATAGCTCATATAACGATTACTCACTTACATCAGTAAGTAGTAACCTGGACCAACGGCTTAACGTGACTTCGGAAGCACGGATCATATTAATTTCGGACAATCAGGTGATGAGCCTGTAATGTCCTAACCAAACTAGAGATCACAAAGTGATTTTTTTATGTGATGTATCCCAGGCCTTGTGACAAATGGGGAGCGCTGAAGGCTCTCACCCGGTACAAAATTTAAGACAACAAGCCTGATGGTGCCCAGTTGGGCGCGAACCTTGGCTCATGGGATCATATTGAAAGAATTAATCGACCCTAGTGGGTCCTTAGCGGTAAGCGCCAAATGAGGGAAATTGTTGACCACGCCGGCGGGGTCGGTATCGGGATCCTGAAGTGTTTGTTGTCGCGAGCTGATTGGCCGCCTTTATAGCTAGAGTGATCGGGTCGTCAGGATCGTATATAACTATCATGAACCGTGTAGTAAAAGATGATCAGCCGATCACTCACATAAATGATATACCATTTCACATTAAGTTACTCCAGTTTAAACGATTTTGTTTAAAAAAAAACTAGCAGAGATTGAGTGTCTCGCCGCTCGACAATGCGAATAGGTCCCGAAATTCCGTCTCATTTCGCAGTCTACTTTTTCCAACTTGTTACCAACTTTACTTCCTAAACGACGATTCATACGAAATGTTTGTAAAAAGCAATTTATCATCTGGGAGAATCATATAGGTATCTACTGTTTTGAAAGTTAGTAACATCCTGTGGTAGTATCTGAATATTTGATTAAGTACCTACATTGTAGTCGCCTGACAATTCTAAAGCAGATTACGGTCATGATATTGTGTAAGTATTTTATAACAAAATTGTCATCATCACTAATTTAAGGGCTCTCTTGTCGGTGTAGCATTCTCCATGCTACTTTTTAGGGAAAAATGCGGCAGTGGTTTCCCTCTTGCCTTCCGCCCCGCAGTACTCTAACAAATCAAAATCATGTCTCGGAAAATACACACACTCTCTATATGCATCCCTGAAGGGGTAGGCAGAGGTGTATAGTACACGCACACATACACACACGCACACTCCCACTCCTAGCAAGCTATGTTTAAGTCCTATGCAATAGGGAGCGAGCCTATTTGAAAAAGGAGTGGAATTCTCTGCCGTCTTCTGTATTTCCGAATGCATATATGTACCTATAATCCGGGTGCTTTCAAGGCCAGAGTGAACAAGCGCCTTTTGGGCGATCTCTCTCCATGTCAGGCCTCGTCAACGCCTTCGGGCAAGTCTGGGGCCAAGAACAAACCCATCAAAGGTAAAAAAAAAATAGTGACACGGAGTTTGAAAATTTGAATTCGCAGTTCTTGTCAAGCAGGGGCGAGCGTGTTAACCATTATATCACCAGGACTTTATAGTGTCCATGCGAATTTTTCGATCAGTAATGGTATTATGCCGACGTCGGCAGTGCGGGCCACAAAACAGCAACGACGCCCGCGCCGGCCACTGACGGCTCGTTAGCCTCTGTCAGCAGCAGAACTGACCTGAACACAGACCTATTTAAAAAAACATACTGCTGTTTTCGTTTATATCCAATGAAGCTTATTTTAAATTTAAACCTACCGGATGTAAAATGCTGCTTTGTGTCACACAATTAAGTGGATTTTGTTTAACCGGTTCAATCTTGTAATATTTTAAAAAAGGTACATAGTTATCACACGAGTGGACAATATAGTCACACGTTAATCATACAGTCAAGAATAATACCTTGCTTTGGTAATGGTAATAATATTCTATTTATACAATTTTCTAATTATACTACCATATGGTAACTCAGCCCTCGCGGCACGGCAAACCGCGCCGCGCGCGACACATTATATTGAGGACTTTGACCAATAGCCGTACGACGTTTATCCACACCTTCGCTGCGTGGACGTAACCCCCGATATAGTTCGCGCAGCGCTTGGCGCGCTTGCCGCGCAAAACCTGCTGGTATTAATCAAATCAATACTTATATATAAAGATTTGCATAATAAAGCTACATGTAAGCAGACACGAAAGTAAAATGTGGTCAGAGCCATTTAGGGTTTGCAGTACCGGAACTGAACTGGATTTTCGAATTCCCGGTACTGGAGCCTATCCAGTACCGGGAATTACCGGGAAGTTTCGAAACTTCGGTACCTACTGAAAAAAAATTAAATTCGTAATTATTTTATGAGTATGACGAAATTAAACACCAAAACGCTTTTTAAAATATTTAATCAACTTACTACTTAATATACTTACTAGTAAATACTAAATATACTTAGCTTTAAATTTGGTAATTGAGATCACGCACACATTACTTCTACATTCTGCTGTCCTGACACGCCTGTATCGCCTTTCTCTCGAACAAAGAACTGTGCCTAAATCCTGGAAGCTTGCTAACGTACAACCGGTGCCTAAGAAGGGTAGCCGTGCCGACCCGGCCAACTATAGACCGATCGCCATTACTTCCATCATTTGCAAAGTGATGGAGAGAGTCCTAAACAGTAAACTGCTGACGTACCTAGAGACAAACGATCTGCTTTGTGATCACCAATACGGTTTTCGCAGAGGTCGTTCAACCGGTGATCTTCTAGTGTACGTCACGCACTACTGGGGCGAGGCCATCGAGAAACACGGCGAGGCCCTGGCTGTGTCCTTGGACATCTCAAAGGCCTTCGACTGGGTATGGCACGCTGGCTTGTTAAGTAAGCTTCCAGCATACGGCATTCCCGCTGGCTTCAGCACCTGGATATCAGACTTCCTGAGTGAGCGATCGATAAGAGTAGTCATTGACGGCGGCTCTTCTGACCTTATCGCTATTGATGCCGGGGTTCCTCAGGGGTCTGTCCTCTCTGCGACTCTCTTCCTGTTGCACATCAATGACTTGCTTATGTCAGGCATTGTTGGGTACGCTGATGACAGTACTGTCTTAGAGAGGTATGTGTCCGGTGCTGCAGCTACCGCGGAAGTAGTTCGATCTCTTCGAGAGGATTTGGTGGAACGAACGGATGAGATTCTGAAGCATGTGTCCCAATGGGGAGACAAAAATCTGGTAACGTTCAACTCTTCAAAAACACAGGCGTGTCTGTTCACCGCTAAGAAGAGTCCGTTCAACAGGACTCCTACTTTCCGAGGTGCATCTGTACCGATCACCGACCGTCTTGAGCTTCTTGGAATGGAGCTGACGTCTCGCCTCAACTTTGGAACCACCATTGAATCCAAAGCTCAAACTGCAGCCAAAAAACTGGGCATCCTAAATAGGGTTAAGCGGTACTTCTCACCTGGACAACTTTTGACCTTATATAAAGCACAAGTCCGTTCTTGCATGGAGTACTGTTCTCACCTTTGGGATGGCTCAGCTAAGTACCAACTTGCTGCGTTGGATTCTGTTGAGCGACGTGCTAAGAGGTTGATCGGCGACAGGAAGCTGGTGGAAGCCAAACTGCATAGCCTAGACCACCGCCGTAAAGTCGCCTGTCTGTCGGTTTTTTACAGATTGTACTTCGGGGAGTGTGCACAGGAGCTCCATCGGCTCATTCCACCAAGTCCATTCCATCTGAGGACATCCAGACGTACGGCGGGTTACCATCCTTACTTGGTTGACATACCACTAATCCGCACCAAGCGCTTCGCTTCATCCTTCATAATGCGCACAGCCAAGGAATGGAATGGGCTGCCGGCGTCGGTGTTTCCTGACTCTTATAACCTGGGGTACTTTAAATCACGGGTGAATAGGCATTTTCTGGGTAAGCTCGTTCCAACGTCGACCTCTTCTTCTTGTAGAAGAACGAAGTCAAGAGCAAACCCATCTTAATTAAAAAAAAAAAATTAAAAAATAACAAGAAACAATGCAAAAGCCAAAGGAAACTAGCCGTGAACACACTGTGTTTATTTTATTGAATGATTCAAAGCATAAGGTTATTTATTATGCACAAAATATAACCTACAATATAAACAAACTACCTAGTTCACGATAAATAAACAAGGGTATATTAAAGTACTCACCAGTCTATTACTTTTAAACAAAACACTTACTACATCGTTGCTGTACCAAGATTGGGGCGGCACTGGCATGGCGGAACGGGCCGAGCGGCCAGAAGATGCCAGCGAGCTAACCGAAAACTGCCGAATATTACCGATTACTCTAGAGTACGTACGACTCGTGCACGTACTTCTATCTTGGTTGCGTGCGTTAGCGCGCCTCACGCGCGGTTTTAAAAATTAAAATTTCGTGGCAGTATAAGTGTTTGTACAGTACCGGGAATTACCGGGACATAGTTTAGATTTCCCGGTACTAAAGATTTTTGCATTTCCCGGGAATTCTCGGTATTTTCAGTACCGAGAATTCCCGGGAGCAAACTCTAGAGCCATTGTAGTGGTCTCATCACGCAATGCAAATCATGCCCATTATTGCCAGACACGTTTTCACGCACAACAAGCACTCATATAATAAAACCGCACACATTTAAAGCAAATATTAAAGTATCGTTTTTCATACCTAACATTACATACATACATTTCCTACTCTACACAGTCACGAACGAAAATGCCTCACAGACACTGCTTAAATCGTCTCCAGGAGACGGACAAGCCCTATGATGATGGGGAACTTGATACTTCATCCAAAGACCAACCACCCAAAGACAATTAACGTTTCCAACTGTGGCTTGAACAGCTAAAATCAAATTCACAAACCCAGAAACCATCCTCAAAGTTATTAATTAATTACCAGGTAACAAAATACTTGACATAAACATACCCATAACCAGGCAACAATAGATCATAATTTGGAATAAATTAATAACAGTTGGACAATATGTAGGTTGAGTTTAGCTTACATTTAATCATGGATGTCGCGGTAAGTGGGCGGTGGCGGTTGCCATGGCGACGACCAGTTTGGCCCAATTAGTGAGTAGCTGCTGTCGCGTGAAGTCAGTTAATAAGTACAGGCGGGCGAGCTGTTGTCGCGGGTGCGGCGACGCCTTTATCGTGTATACATTCGTTAGCTCTGCGGTTTGCTGATGAGACCAAAAATGCCTTTACTATACAGGGTGTTAGTGACATCGTAACGAAAACTTTAAGGGATGATTCAGGCCATTATTCTAAGTTATCAAATGGAATTTTCGATCGCAAAAGTATAAAATTAAAAATAAATAATTTAATAAAAACTAAAAAAAAATAAGAATTTTGTGACGTAAAATTCCACTTGACATTAACCCAGAATCATGGTCCGAATACCTCCCTTAGTATTCGTTACGATCTTACTAACACCCTGTATATACACATGTGGGTAGTTTTTCTTTGGTAGTAAAAGGGGAAATTGGACTGTTTCTCTTTATAATCATGGTTAGACTGAAGTAAGTAAATACTACAGTCATTACATTTCACACTCAAAGTGGGTAGCCTATGGGATTAGACCTACAAATTCTCAGAAGATATTGATATCTTCAACTGCAGTATACTATCAGTTAAGCGGAAATTGGCAAAGAGATATTAGTTGGTTGGGAGTATCATGCGTTGTAATTACGTGATCGCAGGCATTTTTCTGCTTACAGATTTCTATCCCGGACATTATGGGCGACTAGTTGATTTTTTCGTGGAATGTATTTGTAATGTTTGTACAGAAACTCGGTGGCGCAGCGGTAAACGCGCTCGGTCTGCGATTGTTGAAGTTAAGCAACTTTCGCAAAGGCCGGTCATAGGATGGGTGACCACAAAAAAAAGTTTTCATCTCGAGCTCCTCCGTGCTTCGGAAGGCACGTTAAGCCGTTGGTCCCGGCTGCACTAGCAATCGTTAATAACCACCAATCCGCACTGGGCCCGCGTGATGGTTTAAGGCCCGATCTCCCTATCCATCCATAGGGAGGGCCCGTGCCCCAGCAGTGGGGACGTTAATGGGCTGATGATGATGATGTTTGTATAGGTACCTAGTTTATTTTGCTATCTATTGTTGCTGTATGACCAACATATACCGAAGTCTATCTGTGGAAACCTATAATTGGCCCTTTTGTGATTTACGTATATTTAGGTTTATACTACTTGATGTAGCTGTTGGTTTTTCTATAAATAAATAAATAGAACTTCTTAATATCCGTTTCCTCAGACAGATATGGTGACATGATCATCTGTCGTTGTCAATTTCTCGTTCTAAATCGTTATTATGCCGCCATTGGAATAACAAATAGTAGATAATAAAGGACACATTACATAAAGCCCTGATTAATCGCGACGACCTCATAACCCAATTGCTGGAGAAGCAATAGACGAGCCACGATGTAATTAATTACATCACATCCATGATTACCTTGTGTCTGAGGCCTAATTAATTTGCCAGAAATGTCCATATCGTACCGAAATTACAGGTATAATAATACCTTGTTATTGATAGCTTGCTTGTCCCGAGAAGTTTGAGCAGGATAAATCTACAGTAATATTTATGCTACAATAAATCTACCAATTAATGACGGAATTTCCAGGCTATGGTCCTCAAAAACAAATTATGTATCTTTTATCTATGTTTTTGTTTTTGACAATGCATAGATACAAAATATAAAGAACAAAAATAGAATTACTGTAGTGTATAAATACCAACTTTATAATATTACGATATAACATTATTTTTTAAAATATCACTAGTTGTTAACTATTTTTTAATGTTATATATTTTGTGGAATTGATGAAAAAAATAAATGAATACTAGATAAATTAATTTATTTATATATTACAAAGGGTAGTAACGAGCTTACAACACAAACACATTCCAAATTCAGTTACACTAGTGTAGTTCCGAATTCAAAATAGGAACACGCAAAACACGACCGTTGACGTCAATACATTATAATTGGGTATTTGACTGGGTCAAAGATAAATTATAAAATGGTAATCTAGAAATATAAGCCAGTCTAAGATGTTCAAAAATCAATCTCATTTTACTTTTCGACTTATTTTCGAATTTTATTTATGAATTAAGTAACAATGAGTACGACGTTTGACCGCTTTTATTTATGACGTCTCAGGACAGTATTTCCATACAAACTCCAAAGAAAACTTTCGTTTTGATGTTTCGTAAAAAGTATCTCATTTGACTAGGTTGTAAAGTAGCCTATTCGGTCATATTTCTCTACACCCGCCTCACTCGTGCAACGCCGTGTCACAAAATGCAGCGCCACGTCACGTCACGTCACATTGTGCAGCGCTGTGTCACAGAATACTAGATGGCCACGTTTTTGTGTCATTTACATTGAAATTGATTTGAAAGCGGGATTTGGAATGCTAATAAAGGGTAGGAGGATTATTGTTTAAAATTAATTGAATGCAACACAAAGCGCCATGTCACATTGTATTAGTGGCAGCTTTGTCACTACACGTTTGCACATGTTTGGGGATTTGGAATGTGATCAAAGGATTTGTCCGCTGAATGACATTGATTAGTCTGTGTTGAGGGCGTGGCGAAGTTCCACCTCCTGCAAATGGTGTGTGTATTTTTTTGATGAAGATTTAAATTTTCAGTGCAGATAGATGTGTTTTAATCTATTTGGTTGTCTATTTATATTAATCTATTTATTATAGAAATATATATATATATATATATATATATATATATATATATATATATATAATTTATATTTTTTTTCTATAATAAATCCTAATCAACATAATCCTAATCAATATATATATATATCAATATCGCTGATTAAAAGGTACGGGTTTCAAATATTTGTGATATTGGTTCAAAGAATATTACTTAATATTGAATATAACAGACAACAAACAATAGTAAAGTCTAGTTAATTACTTTATTCGAACTCGTGTCAATTTTATTTAAACTTTCTACTAGACCGACGAAAACAACACAAATTTCCAACTTACTGGAAGAAGTCCGTCACCCGAGCAGCGACTAGTTTGAAACCAAAACTTATAATTACGAAATTTCCTCTCGCCCTACTAAACCGGTACACGTGCCGAAACCGGCACGTCTCGACACGCGTCACGGACACGGCGCGTCATGAGATCTATGGCGGCGGCACGTCCCGCAAATATTTGATCGACGACGCAAGAGTGAGATAATACTGGTACCGTTTCCCGAAAATGGCGCCGCACTGAATTCCAGTTATAGGTTAGCCGGTTATGTCGATTAGAAGAGCAGACAGACGTGATGAAATATTAATATAGTTAACCTTTATTTTCCTTGTATCCTTTTGAGTTATATATGGAAACCTATTGGCACGCGTCGTGATTAATTTTTTCTAGTCACATCATTTGCCATGCTTCTGTACGCGTCGGCAAACATTGGCCCCGATTCCTGCAGACACCTCCTAATTTTATTTTTAAGTTATACCCGTCACAGTCTTACCCGCCGCAAAGGAAAGGAAGGAATGATTGCCAACAAATTAATTTTAAAACGAATGAATAACCCGGGCGGATAAAATAGGCATCTCGCTGGTATGCAATCCGTTTGATGTGCTGTCTACTTAATTTTGTTGGCTTATTGGTCGATGTAAAATTTTTAGACGGTTGTTTTAGATTTCTGCTTAAAATTGACGTGTGTTCCATAAATTTTATGCCTGTCGGTTACCAATCCCTTTCTTTTTCCACGGATAAGAAAATGACAGGTATAATTTAAAATAAAATTAGATGGTGTTTACAAGAATTAGCATCAGTGTGTGTTTTATTATGAGTAACACATGTATGGCCATAGTATAATTTCCTACACTTGAACATTTTGTGTCTAATGTTTTTAAATTACTTTAAGGTTACTTGTATATCCTAGACTATATACCTCTTCATTATTCAACAATACTAAAGTTGAGATAAACGTTGGTCCAACAAAACCTAGATATTCAATTGGCCACTGTTGTAAGTCTGTTAATTTACTCTATACATAACGACCTCCGTGGTCCAGTGGTTGAGCGTTGGAGCGTTGGGCTCACGATCCGGAGGTCCCGGGTTCGATTCCCGATGGGGACATATCACAAAAAAAATACTTAGTGGTCCCTCCCTAGTTTGGTTAGGACATTAATCCTGATCACCAGATTGTCCGAAAGTAAGATAATCCGTGCTTCGGAACGCACGTTAAGCCGTTGGTCCCGGTTACTACTTACTGATGTAAGTAAGTAGTCGATACATGAGCCATGTTAGGGACCTTTGGCGGCCTTTGGGGGCCTTTGGCGGCTCAATAGTACCCCAGACACCAGAGTTGATAAGGTTGGTACTCCACCTTATAACCCACACGATAGAAGAAGAAGACTCTATACATACATAAAATGACGTCAATTTCCCATCAGGCTTATTTATTCTGTAATGGTAAACAATTTCCATCCCTTATATAACTTTTTATTTATTCAACATCTCTGAGGCGACAAGTTTATTATAGATTCATCTTTGAAATTGTGAGCTTACACGCAAACTTCGGCTTCTGTCAGCAAAACTTTCTGTCCCTCAGTGTTGTCTCAGATTTCATCGGAGCCTTCAGACCGTTAAAGTACTTTAAGTATAATACGTTATTGTAATTTAATTATTTATCTTTTTTGAGTTAATTAGTTACTTTACACGTCAAAACACGAGATTACTATGGAATTTGTATCAAAGAGCACTCTGTGACTTCGTCGAAAAACGTGATAAAATTTCGGACTTATTATTACGTTTTTCTGAATTAAAATTCATAAATGCGTTAAATAGAAAAAAATGATTTCGTTAGTTTTAGATTTGTCTTTATTTACTTATCAGAATTTCATAATTTATCTTGAACCTATTACACGACCCAATTATTCGAGAGGCAATTGCCTCTAATATAATATTATGCGAAAAGAAATACATAAACATCCCAACCATTTTTTTTTTGTGATTTGAATTTTTTTTTATACAACAACAAAGTCCAACTGCGAGTTAAAGCAATTTGATATGAAGTAACAGGGAATTTTACTTAAATCGATATTTGTTAAGTTAATTGGAAGATTAACAACGATGACCCGGATAAAAGAAAATATCGGTTACACAGCTATAAACGACCGCCTCAGACCGGCTCGTCATCGGCTGTGACGGCAATAGGCTTGTCAACGTGTCGGCAACACGTGCGCGTGACGAGAGACGTGCCAACGCGTGTCGTGTCGTGGCACGCCACGCATTGTGCGTGTGCAATTGCATCAGAGCACTGGAGCGCATTAATGCACTCACCAGCAGTTGATGATATCTATTGTAATTGTCTACGTGAACGCTTGTCATACTAAAATTGATATTGACATAAGTAGCTCAAAGTGGGTCAGCTGGAAATAGAGTAATGAAGCCATGTTATTATTTTAAATATAGAGCTGGTGCGCTATTGTATAGCCGTCTTGCTGTCTGGTAGAGCATCAAAGTAATATGGAAACTCATGGGAAGTTTTGTAGTTGTCAAAAGTACTCTAAACCGGCGTGCAGGCATGAAGAGTTTGGTGAGAGTGGATGAAGCGAAAGTAGTGTGTAAGGATCGTAGTATGTGGAATGGGGAATGGATGAAAAAAATTAAAAGTAAATATTTTCTGCAACATTTGAGCTACTTTGAGCTAAACTATACTATATATTATAACATATTTGTTTTATATATGTATATATCTTGTAATATGCTTATTTATGAAATTAATGATAAGTAGTCTATGTACGTTTAGTAATATTAGTAATAAGTATACATTTAGTTTACTTGTAACTCATAGATATCAACTCATTTATTGCGTTATAACACCGGCCCACTGAGATTCTTTCAGGCTGTCCGAGGTTAGCTGGAAGAAATCCCAATTAGGGATAAGCTTGCCTTTATATTCTAAAGCAATAAAGAGTATACAAACAAACAAAAGTACTTTTTTCATTCTTTTTTCATCTTTTTTATCCATCCCCCATTCCGTGGTCTCTTGTCGTGAACCATACATAATCATGTAAGGTCACGAATTATCTGAATTCTGAATCACATTCCAAAACTGAAATGTGTCATAGTTATATGAAATACCTATGGGGCAAAATACCCACAAATGGGCAACGTGCCCATAGCTGTCTAAATATAGGGTAAAAAACCAACGATGTTAGAATATGTGATTAGAATGTTTCATAGTTATTTGAATACCTATGGGGCAAAATACCCACAAATGGACAACGTGCCCATAGCCGTCTGAATATAGGGTAAAAAGCCCACGATGTTTGAATATGGGGTGAAACCCCGCGAATGGCCTCCAACCGCCCCTTACAGCCATCCCTGTCCACCTGATTGCCTTGATAAATTCATCTGATTACCTGATAAATCACCACAACGATATTACCTACTGCAATGTTTTACTGTTTGTTTTACTATCCGTTTTACTGTTTACTGTCTGTTGTTCTCTTTATCGATTTGTATCGGATAATACAAATATAGCATAACTGATATCTAAGTAATTAGGAAAATATATAAGTATTATAAGACTTAACTGAATATTCTTCCTGCACATCGACAGGAAGTCTGATAAAACTGTTGTTGATTGTTATACCTAAAAACACACTGTTTCTTCTCTAATCTGTTTCTGAATAATCTGAATATTCACTGATTTCTGTTCTCTCCTCTTAATGCAATTTCATTTGTTCCTTTGTCGATTTATACCAAATAATACAAGTACCTATAGCATAACTGATATCTAAGTAATTAGGAAAATATATAAGTATTATTAGACTTAACTTGGGGGAGACCTATGCCCAGCAGTGGGCGTCGTACGGCTGATGATGATGATAAGACTTAACTGAATATTCTTCCTGCGCATCGACAGGAAGTCTGATAAAACTGTTGTTGATTGTTATATCTGAAAATACACTGTTATTTCTGCTCTGATCTGTTTCTGAATAATCTGAATGTTCACTGATTTCTGTTCTCTGTTCTAATGCACCTTCTTTTGTTCTCTGAAAATTATTTAGTTTTTTCGTAATGACAGCCCGCCAAAAAGCATCAACTTTTTTCTGGCCAGTGTTATTATGACATATATAACCTACAAATCGATTACTCACTCGAGTAAAAATAAAATCGATATGATGCATTTTAATATTATTATGAATTTGATTATTTGAATTCGAGAACTGATTACAGTTCGAGACATCTCTGTCGCGACGGGAAATATGTATGACCTTATTATGTAAGGTCTAAAAACTTTCGAGTATAAGGGTGCCCTAATAAACAGCATCTTTACCTATCCACAAAAAAATCTGCCATAATAGATAAACCTTATTATGTAACTAACATATAAATGAAAAATCACTTAATCGATTAGCCCCCACTTCAGTTAACAGGCTACATAAAACGATTTTATTATTCAGATATTCCCTCTCGAAACTCTTGGAATATAAAGTCACCTATCGCCAATTTCCAGAATCTTCGCAGCCAAGTTTCGAAGAAATCACCAAGCTTGTAAAATGTTGGAAGTGATTCAGAAACTCTGGCGAAATCGGAACAAGTCGCAATCTTTAAATTGTCAATTTGACGATTTCATCCAACACGGATTTTTATCGCTTAAGTTTTTCAACTTTAAGATCTCTATACACGAAGCTGGATTATCATGTAATAGTGTTGCGGTTTAATTTTTTCTTAGATATTATAAGCATTAGTTAGGATTTGCATTAGTTTATTTTTCCCTAAAAGTAGCATGGAAAATGCTGCACCGACAAGAGCGTGGCTCTTAAGTTGATGATGATGAGTTAGTATTTGGCGGGAAGAAGAGAGGAATGGCGATTACTCCACCGACAACAGAGCAACTCTTAAATAAAGAGAGAGTGATTATAAGCATACTTATTGGCTTCCGTCATGATAGTTTACCTTAAGTATTCCTTAGTTTAAACTGATACATTGATAGATTGATACAAGTCTATTGAGATGGAGAAACGAGTTATCAGAAGACGATAAACTTTTGTGGGTTGGAGTCGCTCACGTCCAAAGGTTTACCCTTGAGACCCTGCTGGTGTGCGTGTACCACCCAGGTCACATTTACACTTACCATAAAGAGTCTATCTTTAGAATAAAAGAAAGTTTGGATTAGTCTTGATCTATCGATTGAAAAGAAAAGAAAAAAAGAAGAAGAGATTCGAAGATTTAATTATATGTAAATTTTCTTTGTATTTTAAAGCAATAAAGATTATACAAACAAACAAACAAGATTTTAGAAAAATTACCAGACCATCTAAACTATCACATCAAACAGAACGCGATCACTCAGTCGTCTTTACCGACTTCTAAAGAGCTTTAGACGTTGTAATTCATCTCTTATTTCAATTTTCATTCAAGACAAAAGCTAGAAATGTATCCCTTTTGTACTGTTAATCCCCATTGTGCCTCTTTGAAGGCAGCTTCGTGATTCCACTCACGTCGCGTACAGCTGTTTGCACTCGCTGTTTAATTTCCACGACTTAGCATTAACCAGATACATTAACCGTATTTATTTCCTCTACGTGCGAGAATTAGAGAATTCTGAAATCAAAAGGATACTTATTGGGAAATGTAAGGCTTTGGGATTAAAGGCTTACTTACCTGTTGCTTTAAATTAAAAGGTAGCGACAATGGCCCCGATTCCTGCAGACACCTCCTTTAAGTTATACCTGTCATTTTCTTATCCGCCGAAAAGGAAAGGGACGGATGATTGACAGCTCTTAATTTTAGGAAGAATGAGTAAATGAATGAATAACCCGGGCGAATCAGAAAGGTATCTCGATGGTATGCAAACCGTTTGACGTGTGCTGTCAACTTAATTCTGTCGGGTTACCTATTGGCCAGTGTAAAATTTTTAGACGGTTGTTTTAAATTTGTGCTATACTTGACGTGTATTCCATAAATTTTATGCTTGTCGATTACCCGTCCCTTTCCTTTTCGGCGGATAAGAAAATGACAGATATAACTTAAAATTAGATGGTATTTACAGGAATTAGCACCAATAACAAGCTATATTTAGAATGCTTTAATGAATTTCATTATGATGAATGATTCTGTAATGTAAAAAAATGGTATATTGGTAGGTATGTCACAAAGTAGCTTTAGGTTTAACACAAGCGATATTGTATTCTAGAGGCGCCTCTATTCATACGTCGCAAAAAATAAATAAAGTTACAAAATAAAACGGATTTTCGTAACCGTCGCAATTTATAAAATATAAGAAAAAAATACGTGATGGTTTTATTTCTAACGTAAATATCGCTGTTCGTGTAAAATTACGTAATCCGAGCACGTAACTGTTTAAGTTGAGAGTTACTGAGGTCGGTTGTAATTCGCACTGAAAAACCTACAGGTAAGTGGTTAAATTTGTGTGAAACACGCGCGTGTGACGAGTGCTGTGTCATCGTGACCGCGTGTCGTGCCGCGGGCGTGACGTGACGACAACTGACGCGGGGTGTGTCGTGACATGTCACGTCACACGGACGATTAGGTACTTTGGTATCGATTCCGATATCAAGTAAGTTATATAACTTTCATAAAACATCTTACTCTTACTAGGAGGCGGGTAACAATCTTAATAAGGACCCTCACGGGGCTTTGCAGACCCAACAATCACCTACATAGAAAACACATAATAACGGGTTCTTACCGCGTTTGAAATAGGGATATGAGACTCCCGATATTAGAACCCGTTATTATGTGTTTTAATTATGATAATAACTGCGTAAACTTAAAACAATGTACATGAAACTGACCGAGTGCCCTTTACGCAGATTCTGTTTAAAGGAGAATGAGCCGCCATTACATCAGCTGTGCAGCTGTGAGGCTCGCATACACAGTAGAAGCCGAGCAATGTGGGGCCTCATTAAGGATCCCCAGGAGATCATGAAGATTCCTCCCAAAAACACGCTCGATCTGATCGAACGGATTGGTCTAGAAGAGGAGTTTTAAATATATGTAGGGATTTGGTCACAATAGATGTAGCTATGTCGCAGTGGCCATTTGGGCTGCATCGGTTTGAGCCCTCTCAAACACAAATAATAATAATAAAGTAATACACCCTGTCACTTTGTCAAAGATCACTCGGTGCGACAGTTTTTAGTGTAAGTTAGCTTAATTTATTAATGGATCACTTACAGCTATGCACATTATAACATTTAGTTAAGACATAATTAAACAAAGTAACACAGTACTAATGTGTAAGCCAATTACAAATGAAACAACATTTAGTCTGTTGAGACTAACTTCTGAGCAGCTAAAATCTCACTATTAATAACAGTAATATTTTAATTTTCTTGGCCGCTGATAATATTGGTATTTAATTTTGAATAGATTAATAAGAAATATGTTGCTATTAGCGTATTATAATTTGTATTTTATATGTGTGTAAATTCGTTTTACTCACCTGAGTAAAATGTTATTCCTTATTTTTTATTTATCTTATTCTTAAATTAATTTATGTATTTAATTAGATACTCTGAATCTCAAATAGTGTAGGTTTTATGATTATATTATAAATAAAATATAATTTATGTTGTTTTATATATTTATAATTAGACCCGCTCTACCTATTTTAAACCTAACTTATAAATGACGTGTATTGTAAATTCTTTTTCACCAATTTTCCTCTTAATTTATAGTGTAGAGTGTTAGCTAACAGCCGGGTAACACCCGAATACCCTTATAATAGATTTGTGTGGCGCGGTGATTTCCCCTCGGACGCCGCGCCGGGCGGACTCTACACAACCTGTAATATACAACCTTCTTTAGATAATATTTTTTCACAAAATAACCTGCTTTTCTCCAGTTCATTGAATTAGGGAGCGTAAATTTTAATTTATATCTATTTTCTCCGCCTATGAATACATTTTTTAATAATAAAAAGAAACAAATTTTAGAAGTAAATTGGGTGATTTGAAGGTTATTTATTTTTTGCGCGACGTTAGGTGTAGACATCAAAGTGTGTTTTGTTTGGCGACCTTTCTGAGTCTTTCAAGCTTGATTTGACGTAAAAAGAAACCATTACTAGACGACAAACAATTTACTATGTCTGGGAAAACAATAAAAGCCAATTTCACCAGATAACTAAGCGTATATCTTCGAATTCTGTCAAATAGGTGGTAGTAGTGCTCAGGCACTTATTCGGCAGATAGGCAATCTGACAGTTTCACCTAGTGGTGGAACAGGACCTAAACATATATAACATAAAGTAAAAACAACAACACACACACACAACATAACATAGTGTAAGTAGTAGTAGGTTCTGTGCAATAAAGTATATTTGATTTGATTTGATTTGATAAACAGCATATACACGTCTCACAGCCCCCAATCAACCGGAGCGGGTATGGAGCATACTCCACCGGGCTCCACTGCAGGTGGCTGGAGGCGTTTGAGCCAACGTGGCCGGGACTAATAAGACGTTTAAAAAGCGCTGACTATGTAAGCCAATTTTGAAAAATAAATATTTTTGAATTTTAAGACTTAGTAGTCCTAGCCAAACAAAGGAGAGCCTCATAAAGTGATTTCGACTATGATTATTTAGCTACGTCGAGTGTCTGAACAATCGCCGGGTAAACAGTGTTTTTATTTGCTCCACTTTAAAAAATAATTACGGTGGTTTTAACTGAACTGTTTAAGTTAAAATTTATACTCATACATTCCTTACTTATACTTATATCTTTCTAATTTCTAATTTTTAAGTTTGATGTGTAATTTTAATTTTATCTTATTTTTAAATACTTAAGTACCCTTAATTGTATAAGTTATGTACGCCGTAATTGTCATATATATTAGTCACTATTGTGACTAATATATAATACGGTATTCCGTAACCTTATAGATATAAAATGTTTTAATGTATGTGATGTGGTTGTACTTTATAAATAAATAAATAGACAATGAGTCTAAACATGCAAAATGTAAATGTGAAGCATTTGATATATTTTACTTTTCAACATGTTTATTTTCCTCCAAAAAGAGATATTGTGATTTGTGAGTGTATTTGCTCCAGTCAAGGCCACAATAGTCCTTTCAGTGATATCTGTTTGCGGTGGGATTCGCACGGGATTGCGAGTTTCACGGGATTTACCTTCGATATCCCGGGATTCTGCCCGCGCCTTCGTAATAATGTACCTACATTCATATCATATTTCAAATGGATTGGGCTATAAATATATTGGCGACCTACGTTTGGGAAATTTTACACGTTTTTGATTGCTTTATCTTTCTAAGTGATAAAAATCGCCTCAAAATATAGGAGACGCAATGTTTCTTGACAAATTACTGTATTATACTTGAATTACTGTAAGTGTTATGCCTAACGTAGCCTTAAAATCTGAAAAATAATTAGTGATGCATCAAAAAGATGTACTCGCGACTCGTGACACATTACATAAAGCAAATTATTTTAAAAAATAACAATAGCAAATTACAGCTTTATATTAAAAAAAGTTTTTGTTAGACCAAGTTGATTGGCCAAGCAAATGGGTAAAGTTATAAAGTAACAGAGTCAACAGATATAAAGCACTGCTGGTACTTATCATAGTTATACTACGTATAGAACGGCGACTCTCCGCTCCCCACCAGCGGCTGAGCTAGATTTACCTCACCCCCTCGGTGTTACTTTAGTCTTCAATCGTATGGGTGTCAGATGCCACACACGCAGTTGCGCGTGAACGATAAAGTTAAGGTATAGTGTCTGTGTAAAACGAGGTGTTTTAAATGAAGTGTCGGGTGTGCTGTACCAGCTATCTCCAGGCTGATACATCTTTACACCTAACTCTCTAAGCTTAACAATTGATCTAGAAACTATCTCATAGCACGTGTCCAGTCTATACCTACTACACAATACAAGTTGCTCGCCGACAGTATCGCAACAGAGACGTCACTTCGGTGTCACCGTGACAGCCTTTGTGTGTGCGGCGACACGAGGCGACCACACGGCGACATTATCACCGCTATTCTTAGCGAAGAGAGACAACTGACTGCAATCGGACCTTTTACGATGCATTATAGAGTGGTTTAAGTTTACGGGGTTATTATCTTAAATTAAAACACATAACAACGGGTTCTCCCCCCCTGCCGCCCCCCATCCCTATATCCCCGCTTTAAACGCGGTAAGAACCCGTTATTATGTGTTTATTGAAGGACGGTGGAAGGGTGGAAGTGGAGGGAATGTTAAGTTGGTTTGGACACATAGAGCGGATGAAGGATAATAAAATTACGAAGTATATCAAGCGAAGTTTGGTTGGGTTGATGAAGTCGTTCATTCAGCTCTTTTTTTACCATTGATGGGTTTTCTCTTGGCCCCAGACTTGCCCGAAGGCATTGTCGAGGCCTAAGATGGAGCTAGGTCGCCCAGAAGGTGCCTGTTCACTCTGGCCTTGAAAGCACCCGGGTTATATGCATTCGGAAATACAGAAGACGTTCATTCAGCTAACAACCCACGCGGATGAAGTTGGCCACGTTGCTTGTAATTATTGGTTCAGTAAACGCTTTATATTCATTCTAAAGCAGGCATATAATGTATTAAATATGTTATCTATAATTTTAATGAGAAATAGCAACAACTATCAATATCAATAGTGGCTCTGCCCAACCCATTAGGGATTGCGGACGTGAGTTTAAATGTGTATGTAGAAATAATAATAACAATAAAAGCCTTTATTTCCCAAACAGATTATAAACAATTACAATTTTAACACAGTAATAAGAAATGTATGTATGTAGAAATGGCGCAATGAAAACATCCCCTAATTAAGTTCGTTTATTCGTTACAGGTACACATCGGAGGGTAACACGTAACTTTTGATCCCCCTAAAGGTTGTAAGTATAAAAGTAAATTCTGAATTACATTACGTTTATTTAAATTAAGGTTAAGTAATTGTTTTTTGTGTATTTAAAATATCTATTGTTAATTAATTTTTTTAAGACAGATTCATTAAAGATTAAATGTTCCTTTAATTATAAATTATTTAATATTAATATTCGCACGCTGTATGGTTGAGTAATGGACTTCTTTTGATATAATTTATATTTAAGATCTTTTGTACCACTCTAGAGCGAATAAATTTTATTTCATTTCATTTCATTTTCGAAGTTCCTAATTAGCACATTCACGTCGAAAGTATACAATGTTCAGAAGGAGAAACATTTAATAATACGGAGCGACCTTCCGACGCCTGCTAGAATTTATACATGCAAATGTTACTACAGTCTAATGTTCCTCGACTGGCTGCAATGTGACCTCTTTTCTCAACGAGTAAAGGTCATTATGAAAAGCACTTGACTCCACTTAAGTCGTTCTTGGAGCAGCCTTAAATTATATGCAAAATAAAGTGAATATTATGTCACGAACGCTTAAGAAAAGCTCAGAAGTGCGTAAATGTACTTACGTCGTTTTGTTTCGGACTGCGGCGGTCGTGTCGCTCAGTGCGAACGCGGAATTACGTCACGGATGACGTCATGAGACGTGTACTTTGTAACGGCGTAATATCTCATTAATATGCATGGCGCTAATGAAATTCTACGTCTTAAATGATTGTTCCTTGTTATTTCATGCTGTATTTCAATTCAAATTCCATTTCAAAAATATTTTTATTCAGTAGGTAACATAGTTACACTTTGAATCGTCAATTTTTACATAACGAACGTCTCATCCGCCTAAAACTATTGCAGCTTCTCACAACCTGTATAGCCCGGGAAAAGAAGCTGCAAGAAAAACCTCGGCACAGGGCCCTAGACGTTCTTTAAAAAAAAAACATAAAATATTTTTATACAATTGAGTAATTTAGCTGCCTAATATCAGTTCATATCTTCTAAATAATCACTAACTTTATAATAACCTGTAATACATTTTATTTATCAATAGGTGACATGATTGAAAAGAGATGTTTTTTAATTTATTATGTCCTCTCCAATATAATGGATTACTTGTACGAGCTGATGTCCTGACCATATATATGATTCAAGGACAATAGGCTAGATGACAACCTAGTCAATGAGATACTTTTTTGGAAAGGTCAAAATTTTTCATTTAATCTGTATGGGACCACCGTCGTAGTGACGTCATCAATATAATCAGTTAAAATTCGAAAATAATTTACTATTAAACGAAACATGAGGTTTATTTTTGATCGTCTTAAACTGCTCAGCATTTTATAATCTATCTTTTGCCCAGTCACCTCCCAGTGGTATTTTTGTGCAGCCTGTTGCCTAATCCGATGGAATATTACGCGCGTGCTCCGCTCCTTTGATTTTTCCATCGACAGGCACAAACAGACCGCATTTTTTCAGTGCTAAATAACAAAAGACGGCTTGACTGGCCGCATGTATATTTCATGCGGCGGGGCGGGGTGGGTCGTGTGGGGGGGGGGGGTAAACGACGTTCGACAAAATATTCACTTAACAAACGTTCTGTTCACATATGCCACAAATTATATTGCTCGCCGAAACTTACGCGTCAGCAGTTCACATAAAGAGATTTGTATTTAAATAGAGCGGATTACCCTAAGGTAATCCGAGTAGGGAAAACGCCACAGTGCCCTGGTGTACACACTGCTAGGCCGATTGCATAGTACCTCGCCCTTATCGCTGCCTATTCACTTCTCCTGAAATCTAGAGTGAATATACTATTTAAGCTTGGACCACCTTAGGACACATCTTCACTCACCATCAAGGGAGGTTGGTGTCAAACGCAAACCACAATCACGAAGTATAAAACAAAGTCGCTTTTTCTGTCCCTATATCTCTATGTACGCTTAAATCTTTAAAACTACGCAACGGATTTTGATGCGGTTTTTTTAATAGATAGAGTGATTCAAGAGGAAGGTTTATATGTATAATAACATCCATTAAATAGTGGCGAAATACTGTTATTTTTGACGTTTTTAAAGTGATGTCGTAAATAATTTCATTTTTTCCTCAGCATTGCATCCGAGCGAAGCCAGGGCGGGTCGCTAGTTATTAATAAAGTAGACACCCATATAAACACTTAATTTTTTTATAGAGAAGACATAAACCCTTGTAGTTTACTTCTTTGACATGTTCCGTATCAAGAACTGATTTATTAAAATGTATTTTTGTATTCCTAGTCCAACAGAAAAGTCACTTTAGATTTATTTAACCGACAATACATTGTATAAATTCTTGAAAATAACTCAAATATGTTCTTAAATTACTACCATTTCCATCTTGGCTGCGTCTCAAAACACTGTATACCCTACCAGCCACAATCATACCAAATAGTCAACGCAACAAGTAAGTAAGTACTTCAATAAAATAAGATGGCTGCCAAGTGGCGCGTGAGAGGATAATGCGCGCGATCACTCAGCCGGCACCACAGACATAATATACTATAATACCATGGTATAAGAACACCAGGGTATGCTCAATCCTATGACAAGCCGCCATTGCTAGCCCATTGATTATGCAAGTGTTACCATTCAGAATCAGAATCATTTATTCAACGTAATTATCATGGATAAACTTGTTGAAGGTCAATGTAACATTTTTGAATTTTCGTCATTTCGCAAGGTGTTATGGCTGAGGAAAAGAAATGACAAGAAACTGCAACAGCAACACATCTTTAAAATCAATGTAGGTATACATTACAAGTTATTTAATAACTAGAGGAACACATTCAATACCAGACATTTTTATCATTGAGGTAGTCATTAATCTTATAATAAGCTTTTTTACATAAAGTAAGCTTCACATGAGCTTTAAATTTATTTTCTGACAAATTTAAAATATTATCTGGTATTTTATTGTAAAAACGTATACATAACCCCAAAAAAGATGATATATTCAATTGGTATCTCCAACATTCTAAGGACGTAAATTAGTGAATTATTGACTAATGTATTTAATTACTGTTATTTGTCACATATATAAAAAATAATTACAACTGTACGTAAATCTTTTACTAATAGTTCAAAATTCCCTTGCAAAGTAAATTAAAAACATTGGACGTGGGTAATTTATTTTTTTCGAAATGGCAACGCAGGGTGTGATGACGTCAGTTGAGCTAACCTTGAAATGCAAGCTGTCAGTTTTAAGCATACCTGGTGTTCTTATACCATGAATAAATACTACGCTTAGTAGGAGAAACTTTCCGCCCCGCACCGATAAGAGCTTGATTAGGTACCTCACCTCTTCTCTTTACGGGTATCTTTAGTCTATCTGAGACATAGGCCGGGTTTCCACTGACGCGGAGAAGAGCGGAAATGTGCGGATTTGACCAATCACAGACGCTCTATCACTCTCTCCCTCACGGTGATTGGTCTATTCCTGCACATCTCCGCACAGCTGTGCGTCAATGAAAACGCAGCTTTGAGGATGTCTGTACAAGAACGACATTTTTGTATGGAATGTCCGGGGTACGGCGCCGACGGTGTCTACGGCTCGTGACGCCATGACGTGTCGCTGACAAATTACGTCAAGGGGCAAAAGGAGGAAAGGGAATATTTAGAGACATGTCCCACCTTTTTTCATTGCTCTTTTCGAGGAAGGGGGATGATTGATTCGTGACAGTTATAGCTGTTCGTTGACTAAGTAGAAGATGTGTGGAGTCGTGAGCTCATATTGAATAATAATGTACCTATTATCATTCACTGATCGCTATGTTTTCATGCGTAATTTCTCCTTCACGGTCGTTTCTTTCGGAATTGTTACTAAGCAGAATCTTCTATGTAAGATGTACCGTTACAAATAACTCGAGTCTCGTTTCCTTTTAACTAAGCACCGATTTTGAAGACGCGGCATGTACTTGGCTATCAATGACAAGCACGGCTTGACTCGAACCCTCTTTAAAGTTTTCATAATGTTTGAAGACCAGGTGTGGCTGCAACTTCTTTTTAGACGTCTCTTGGCTTTTCTTAACACAATACTACATATCTCAACAAGGAAAAAAATATTTTTATTGCCTTTTAAAAAATGTCTGGAAGAATTTATTTATACTCCTTTAATATTATCATTTGAGCAGTAAAGGCTTAACGTTTAAAAATTTTAATGTTGAATTACTGAACTTTATTCAACCGGAGTATTTATTAAAACATTTTCATAATTCGAATTTCATTTCGGTAAATATATTCACTGGAGTCTTCAAAGGTTTTATTAACTAGAAGTTATTAGTTAAACAAAATAGTTATGAAGTTCATGGAAGCGTGGCTGCGTTTAACATGCAACGTTTTATCGACTGCTTTGTACTTGATAAAACCTTTCTTGTCCCAATAATGGAGTGTAAGGCAACTTTATAAACTTGCAAAACTTATTAAAATTTGATGTTTAGTGGATGTTTCATCTTGTAAACGAGCTCTTTATGAAATTATCTTATTCTTCTTTTTTTTATCGTATCTTGAATACATACATAAGATCACGCCCATTTACATTTGGGGAAGACAAAGGCAACGGAATCACTCTCGCTTCTTCCACTTTCATCTGTCTTTATGCATACTCTCCGGTTTAGAGTACTCTATACCTGAGTTCGGATCACCTCGGTTCGGATCAAAATGTAAAAATGTCTATGGTTTGGGTACTATGAAAAAGGTATTGTCATAGACAAAGATAGAGACTTCCTTCTTAGCATACAAAATGGACTCATAATTAATATCTTCTTGTGTTAGAAAATTTATTTAAAAAATACAAAAGACACGGTGATTTATAAATACGAATAATAACAACACACACATCACTAATTTGAAAGCCACACTCTTGTCGGTGTAGCATTCTCCATTCTTGTCTATCAAAGGCCAATTCCTTCACTTCCTCACAAGACACGACGTTCGCCAGTTCGTTTCGGCGTTCGTAATAAAAACAAAAGTATAAAATGTGTAAACGTGTAAGAAACAATAAACCTTTCAAATGTTACTTTATGTGGTTGTTTAATTAAAATACCAGCGCACCAAAGTAGTATGTTATTGGGCATTCTAGACCATCGAAGTGAAGGGATTCGCGAAAATGTTCTTGGGCATTCTAGACCATCTTCGTTCAGTCGGATCGCTCGAGCGCCAACGCGCTATCGCGCGCGCTCTCGCGGATCCCTTCACTTCGATGGTCTAGAATGCCCAAGAACATTTTCGCGAATCCCTTCACTTCGATGGTCTAGAAATACCCAATAACATCGAGTGTGGTTCTTAATATTACGATCAATCGGTTAGCAACTACAACACTCACCAGTATAGCACGAGTCGATTTCATATCACATTTTTTTGAGTCTAGATTTTTGTCCTGGCTTTCTAGTCGTTTTTATCGTTAAAACACAAAACTTCACTTCGTTCGCTTGCGTTCACTCCGTTCCGTGTGGGGTTTTAACAATAAACTCGTCTAGAATGTTCAATTCACAAATTGAAAGTAGGTATATTCACACAACAATAAACTGTTTTAAAATAATTATCTAATCGACAACGTAAAACAGTATTACCACCGTTTGTGGTTGTCACAATTTCGAATTAGAATGCTCATAACCTACGGGACAGCATATCACATCAATATTTAAGTTTAAATAACATTGCGTCAAGAAATACATTTCATTGCTGTAAAAGCTATAACACGCAATAGACAAATTGTCATCGCTTTATACTTATAATGAAATTTGTGAAACAGAAACATGCTTTGAAACTACCTGAAATCTGTCCTATATCGAGCTCTGACACTCGACGTCATGGAAAACTATTGCCGAATACAATAAGGTGCATTATTTGTGGGCCATCTAATTGCGGCAAAACTAATTTAATGATTGGACTTTTATTGCATAAAAATGGTCTTCGTTATAGAAATTTATATGTATATTCCAAGTCTCTTTGTCAACCAAAGTATGAATATTTAGAAAATGTGTTAAAAATGGTACCGGGTGTATCATTTTATAAATTTCATGAAAAAGATGAAGTTCTAAGCCCGCAGGAGGCTCGTTCGAATTCTATAATTATATTCGACGACGTCGCCTGTGAAAATCAAAACAACATGCGGGATTATTTTGCTATGGGGAGACATAGAAATATAGATAGCTTTTATTTAAATCAGACCTATACTAAGATTCCTAAACAACTTGTTAGAGATAATTCAAATTTGATAGTATTATTTAAACAGGACGATATCAATCTAAAACATGTATACGATGAACATGTAGGCACAGACATGTCGTGGGCACAATTTAGAGAAATGTGTTCAAAGGTATGGAGTAACAACTATAATTATGTAGTTATAAATAAAGATTGTGGAAAAAATGAAGGGGGGTACAGGAAGATGTTTGATACATTTATAGTTTTTGACTAAACTGAAAATTCTGTTGTCTATCTCAAGTATGATAGCGTTCTCAACTTTGTCATCGTCAACCATATATATTTATAAATAGTATCACTTTAACCTCATTTACCTATTCGTCTCTACGCTGTACAAAGCAAAACACGTATTAAGCTATCTCTATAATGGAACAATCGTTAAAAAGACAGATAGTTAATGCTGCAGAGGCAGTGAAAAAGAAGGTTCGTAAGATGAGAGATATCCAGTCGGAT